>NW_026294617.1:125155934-125755934 GCF_007827085.1 Peromyscus californicus insignis
TTGTTTTATACTCAGCTGCCAAGAAGTGGTCTCTGTTCAAGCACCAGCAATAGCAGGTTGCTCTCAGGCTGTCAGTCATCTGGAGATCAAGGGAGAGATCATTTAGATGATTTATGCTATAGGTACCCTTCAAATAACTGTGCGACATCTTCAGAAAAATCTTAAATTTTTTTGTTTCTTTGTGAAGTCCTTGAGGCCTTTATGGAAATTCTCCCAACCTGTAAGCAGGTGCCTGGTTTTTTTTATTTTTGTTTTGTTTGTTTGTTTGTTTGTTTGTTTTAATGAAGACAAATTTTAACTTGTGCCCATCAGATGAGAAAATATGCTACTTATCAAATAATCGTAGTCTTGTGAATGGGCCCTAGGTGACCAGTGTCATTAAATAAAAGAGTCACATTTTTGAATATTTCTGGCTGAAAGCTATTTCCTTCTTGAACTAGGGTACTGCAAACCTGCAAGCCACAAAGTTGAGGAGTCACGTAGGGCCTGAGACATTGGTTGCCTAGTTAGTAAAGAATAAAATATTTTTCATCTAATATAGCTGATGACATGGAAAACAAATGTGATATTTTCGGTGGCAGAGTTGCACAGATCCCCCCAAAAAATGGGACAAGAACTTTCTTTCAACTCTTAAGAAAACAATACAGCTATATGACATCCCCCCCAACACCCACACCCACACATATACACACATTTTAACTACTGCAACAGGTTTCTGGCCAGAATCTTATTTTAGATATTAATTCTCAGGATGCCAGTTTCATCTTTATACTGCTGGAGTTTTATTTGACAACAAAATCAAATGCCTGAGGACTTCTTATACATTGAAAAACCTCTCCAACTATAACATGTCTTAGGAATCCCTTCCCTCTCCTATACTCCCCTTTTATTTCCACTCACTGCCTCTGTGTGGAGAAAGCCAGTATCTTTGACTCCATAAGAGTCATTTAGCTCAATGCTCCCTGACAGCTTGTATTCTTTCCCAGAAATGTGAAGTTTGAACTTTAAGAGAAAATAGATATATTTTACATTTTTAAATGGAGCTCTGTTCTAAGCACATTCTTCTGCCAATATTGATAATGGTAAAAGGTTAATGAAAAAATATATAAAGAATGAGCCAGCCAGGAAGACTCCAGGCAGATAGAGAATTGTCTGGCCAGATGATAGGATTCCCAGGATAAAAGGGGTTGAGACTCCACTTAGTCGAGCAGAGGATACTGAGGTTCTGAAAATTAGCTTTGATAGATGCAAGCCAGAGAAGGACCATGTCATGATTTTCTCAAAAAGAAATGTAAGGAAACTGTAAAAGCAAGGTAAGAGGTGGTTAATTGTGGTGGATCTCATCAGGAGGTTGAGATCTACAGCCTCATTGCTAGATCGTACCTGAGATCGTCATAAACACTTTAGAAAGAATCTCAGAAATAGCCTCTTGATGTACATATTGTGATTATTTTTCTATGTTTTTTCATTGTTTAGATGTGGTAAAGGTCATTGATCTTTTCTTATTTCTATGTAATGCCAGTTTTTAAATTACAGCGAAGGCCTATGGAGGTGACTTTTATGTCATGTTTTGAGCAATCTTAGAATGTTTAAGCTTGGTTTATCAGATTCTCTGTTAGGCCAAAGGAATTTTGAGAAAGAATTTCACCGTGGCTGGGATAGAGTTCTCTGTATAGACCAGGCTGGCCTGTAGCTTGCAGAGATCCTCTAGAAACAGGAGTTGCAGGCACACCAAACATGCTCAGCTGCCTTAATAGATCCTCCTAACAGAGAGAGAGCTTTGCTGTACTATGTATCTCTTTTCTGCCCCAGATTATTTCTAGCCAATATAGGTCACCTGAACCAGAATCTGCTTCCTTGTGTTTGCAAATCCTTATGGAGGTGGGAATGGCATATGAGGAAAGGGAGAATAAAGGCTGAACTCGGAGAACCAGGAGGCCAGTTGAAAGGTGCCTTCTTCCATTACCCTGGTGTCTTATCAAGCTGTCATGTTGTTTCCCCACCTTAGGAGTTACTGATATTAGAACAGATATTTAATTCTGCACATATAATCAAGCAATTCTGGAATAAGAATGTAAGATTCTTGGTATTTGAAAAATGATCCCATTCTATTGATCTTATATCACCTGTCCAACCCTCTGGAGGCAAGTATTCAAAAAGGTATTCTCTCTGTTTTCTCCCTGGGGGAGACTGCAGACCTACAGCAGATATGCACTAATTATAGACATGGGAAAGGTGATGGACGGTGGTGTGTCTTCATTTCATTATAAAATCACTTTGATTATTAAATGTAAATTCAAATATAAATATGGTAAGCTGTGGGGGTATTTCTGAACCAATCACTTTATTTAAGATCACTTTACTATGATCTTTTTTTATCATTTTAGAATAGTTTTTCAAAGTTTTGTGTGACAGAATATGGTAATCATTTTTCTGTGAATTTTATGGATAAAATTTGTGCTTTCAGAACACTTTAAATTTGCATCTAATCCATATGATTTGCTAGAGAATTTCCTCATAAAATCCCAGTGACTCAACACTAACAATGAGTAGGTGAGCTAGGGAATGACCACAAGATCTTAGCACCAACAACCTAATAGTGAGCTAGGGAATAACCTCAGATCTTGACACCAACGACCTACTAGTGAAGTAGGGAATGATCACAGATTTTGATACCAACAACCTACCAGTGAGTTAGTAAATGATCACAGATCTTGGGCCATTGGGTGGGTGGATATAAAGTTAGCAACCTTCCCAGTTGAGATAACCCCATTAACCATAAACTGCCTCCCTGTTGGCTTGAGTTGACATGCTGAAAGATCTCATGTGCTAAGTTCTCTGGGAAGGATATTTAAGATGAGCTCTGGGTTAAATGCACACATACAGAAATGAGAAGTAAAAAAGAACTGACAGAATATGTAACTGAGTTGTGGTGCTACCCCGGACAACCTCAAGGAGGGACTAGCTTTATGAAGAAACTATAAAGCTGAAACTATCTTTCAAAGTTGTCACAGTACCTATGGTGCAGAATCTCCCTGATTGTCAAAGCACAGAGAGCATGTGGGATATGTGGTAGGCTATTCCACTCTTAAAAGGGGATATACATAACAACATGGACAAATTTAGGGGACACTGAATTAATGAATAAACTGTGCATAGCAAAACAAATGCTGTATTATCTCATCCTACGGAATCTAAAACCATCTGTCTCATAGAAGTTGAGGATGATGTTTACCAGAATGTGGGGTAATTGGGTAGGTGGGCATTAGGTGAGATTGCCCAATGGATAACTAATGATTAGAGAGGAAGAATTTATTTCAAGAGATTTATTGTACAGCAAGGTAATTTTAATTAATAACAATGTGTTGCTTCATTGTAAGTTTAGAAATTGGATTATAAGTTCTCTTATCATAAGACAATAATTATGAGATAACGTATTTGTTACATAGCTAGATTTAGCTATTCTGAAATATATACATATTTCAAAGTCACACCAAAAAATACAAGGTAATCGATCAAATAAAATGAGTAATTTTGAAGCAAATTGTCTAAAATCTTATGAACAATTCTATCATGTGTCTGTTAATTAGTAAGCTTTTAGTATTTTATGTACTTTTAAGTTTTACTTAATTACCTTCAAGATATAGTATCTGCACAATGAAGTCTCTCATTGTACTAGTTACTTGTCTTGTAACAAAAATACCTGTAAAGGCAATTTAAGAAAAGAAGGGTTTATTTTGTCTTAGAGTTCAAGGCATTGTCAACTATCCTGATGAAGAAGGTGTGGAGCCAGAAGCAAGTGGTAACCGTACAGCTGGAGTGGGAAAACAATTTTTCCTTCTTATTCAGCCCTAGACTCTTGTCCATAGTTATAGAAAGCCTTCCCACCTCAACTCAATCTAGGTTTGTGTAGAGGTTTGTCCCCTAAGTGATTTTGGAATCTGACACTTTGACAGCCAATCTTAACTAATACTTCACAACTATCACAGGCTGTTAAACCTTCTGCCCCTAATGGATCATTCATTTCAAACAGACTTTTCTGAGGGTTCTCCAAATACAAACATCACAACAGAGAAGAAAGGCATTGTCCCTTTGTCCAAGTGCACACAATGTATGCTAGAGTGTAGAAGTCCAGCTTTAAACAATAAAAAAAAATCTCCCGTTCCCCTGACAGCCTAGCTTGGACTGAGCTGTCTCACTGACTTCTGCAATCCTAGGAGAGCCCAGATGATCCCTGCTGCCTGATCCTAGGACCCACATCTGGGAGTGCATGCCCAGTCCAGCTTCTCCAGGACAACCTACTTTTTTTTTCGTTAATTCCCTATTTAGCTGAACTATAAATATTATTAAACACATGCTCATGAACTGCCATAGCACCATGCTGTTCAACAGATGAGTGAGGCTGTGTGTTTGGATTTTATGCCATGTGAATGAGCTTCATTTAGGTCCTCTCTGAACTCCACATTTTCCAGAATTCCAGTCATCGGAAAGATTTTTCTCCTTATAACTCCGGCACAGGCTTTCTTAATTTCTTTCCCCTGGTGGTGGGGGAGCAGGTTTACCGACATGTGTGAGAGGAGGAGGATTATAAGGCGGGGTGGTTATGACACATTTTCATTTTCAGCTGCCATGACTCTCAGGTCTTAATCCAGCCCAGATCTCAACAGAAACCTAACACCACCCTAGTGACCCTGGACTTGCACAGAGCCTCAAGTCACCAAATAAGGAAAGTCGTTTGTCATCTGAACCATAAATATTTACATCCATCAGTGACAAATGTATAAAGACTGGAGTGACGGTGTAATTTCAGCTGCTCTGCTCAACCCTGTCAAGACTTCCTCTTATCTCCTGAAAGCCCCACAGACTGATTTCTGCTGGTTGAATAAGAATGTGCCCTCCAGCTTGTTAACCTGCTCTGACTGTTCATGATGCCCACATTTGTCACCTCAGAAGCTTTTATTTTCCTTTTTAATTTAGGGCTGGCTGCAAACCTATTTGTTAGGTACAGTTGTTGGCAATGATATGCTTCCTCCTCCTTCTTTCTCCCTGCTAGAGTCTATTCCCAACAAGTCTAAAGGATCACCATATTTTTTTCTTCACTTGACTGAACTAACGACAACAAAACAATTCAACATCCTCCTGACTGCCAGTTCCTGCATATAAATGATTTAGAGATTAAGTCCTAATCTTGTGCTGAATACAATTTAGGAACAGCCAGGGAGTTGCTAACCCTACTAAGGTGACTATGGAACAAAATACAATGCAAAAACATTTTCAAGCATGGCATGGGGGAACTGTATTAATTGGCCTGGATGGAATATAAAACAGAGATAGGTTTTACTCTTCCATCAAGATCTGGACTAGTAAGTAAAGTGAAAAAACACAACCACTATGCAATTGGTCTTCCATAACTAAGTTATTATGCCAAAAGTGCTAGTTAAAGAATGATTAAGGATAATCTTTCAATGTTAAAAAGCATATTTAATTTAATATTAAATTTGAGATAATACCATCTATAAATTTGGATATTTTAAGTTCAATGACCATAATTTGTTTTAAAATTAATAGTATTGGATATATATTAATATATATTATATATAGTTATATTATATTATATTATATTATATTATATTATATATGAGTATATATTATTGTCCTAGTCATAATCTTTTTAAAAAATAGCTATAGACATCTCTAAAATGATATAGTGTTTTTTGACAAACGATGAACAGGAACTTGCCCCAGTGAGTATAGCAATAAAATCTGAGAAAGTGCTATAAATTCATAGACAAAAGTTTTAACTTGAAAGAAAACCCACTAAAGAGAAGAGAAGACACTGAATGAAAAAAGTCCAAGTTGCCTGCTAACAAAACAATCCAACACAAAGACAAGGACAATAAAAACAAGCAAAATTGTATTCAGTGTTTTGTTGAGGCTGGGATGTCAGTCATGAAGATTTTTTTTCTAGCAATCTCTAACTTGTGGCTTAAGGGGATTTTTTCATATGAGATACAAATCAGTGACCAGTTAGTCCAGGAGACATCTGGCATCATCCTGTACCTGCTGGTTTATTTTCTTATGATAAGGTAAGTGGATAAGGAATAGACATTCCCATTGCAGTTCACAAGTTGGGAGAGGAAATTTGTGAGTAGCAGACTTTATGGATTAAGGGTCTGAGACAATATTATCTCATGTTCTCTTGTGAGTGATTATGTTTCTATTTTGGGTTGATGGCTAAAATTCAGTGACTAAATGGTTGGAATCATCAGCCTCTGTGGGATTTTCCCTTGTGGGAAACTTGGATTTAGCAAGAATGGGGTGGACAATTGTAGAATTTTGATCCAGACCTCAATGTGAAGATTTAAGTAGTATGGCTGGTCTTCTTTAGTTCCAGAATATTCGTCTTGTGAAGCTTCCTGGTCTCCTATATTCCTGTGTCCACTGATTTTACAACACCAAGCTACAATGGAAGCTCCTGGATACAAGAGTCTGATGATTCATTTCAAAGTCTCTAAAATTTGCTACAATGTTTTGTAAGTAATTAGGGCTGAAAAATATCAGTTGAATAAATGAAAGAAGAGAAGTTGAGAAAGACAAAAATAGAAAAGATTTTAATATCTTTCTAAATTAGAACAAACAAGTGGAAGGAACTTAGATCTTTCCTATCTTTCTCTTTTCTGTGTGACTGTGTGGGCATGCATGCCCTTGCTCACTAAACACTTCTTTTGATGACATGGTAGCTTCTAAAAGATCAAGCTGGACTTGCAGAGGCAAAGCTCATTACCAGGACTTGTATTTATAGCTTTAGCTAATGCTTGGAAATTCAGATACTCAACGCAATAGCCATGTGCAAAGGTAATTTCCACAGATGCATGGCTGATCTCTAGGGCCCAGAGCATGGCTTGCTTCTAGAATGGAGCTATCTCTTCAGTGCCTGCTCTGCCTTCTGCTTCCCAAGTACTGAATCTTTCAAATGTTAACTAAACCATGTTCTTCTCCTCTCATGGGGCTTAATAGTCTTAAGTCTCCAAAAGTATGATTCTACTCTGCCCAGACAAAGTCCACATCTTAAATTGCTTGCTTTCTACTGAATAATCATAATAGTATTAAGTGACTATTACTATTAGTTATGGATCTATCTTTGTTTTAGATGTTTACTTTTTAAAAAGATGAGTCTGAACATCCAAGCTAACTTCTAATTGTTCAAATATTTTTATTCTAAGAGCTACTTTACCTAGAATGACTTCTGATGGCTTCTGTCTTCTGCCCCTCTCCTGATTGTTCACTTATTTCAGTAATTGAAGAATCTTAGCATGCAGTGTAATACACAAGTCAACATTATTAAGTACCGGAAGCTCATACTCTCATAGTCTTGTATTATATGGCAAGTGTCTTATCTCCAAATTCTTTTTGAAAGAAGAATTATAGTTAAATGAAATGCACCAAGGCTTAAAGGAGTCATTATTCAATGTAAGAATCACAAGGGATGAAGCTTCAGACTCAGAAACCATTCTTGTAGGCAATTTGAGATCCAGACTTGGAACCCTGGAGTAGTCCCTTGACTTATGTTCTCATTTGCAAGATGAGAATATGCTGTGTTGCTATATGGTCCTAGGAAGGCGGATGTGTGGAAAGGCTAACTGAATATGCAAATTTTAAATGGAAAGCAATTGCTATCATCAACCAGTAGACAGTTTATGTAGAACATTTAAGATGTAACTGTAATCATGGGTCATTTTTTTTCCTTCTGATGAATGAATACTCTGAAGAAGAAATACAATAGGTATATGATTTCAACAATTTCTTGTTTCTTAAAATAGAATTCAGTCTTATGATTTCAAATTTTTTTCCAACCTTATTTTGGTTCTCAGTTTTTTGTTTGCTTATTTATTTTTTGTCTTCATGTTGAAATTTGTGAATGAATGAAAGGAGATGGTGTGTGAGAAGGGACAGTAGATTGGTTGGTATGCAACTGAAGATTTTACCAGAAATCCTCAAGACCATCCCTAATAGTACATTTTATCCAGCAGACCTCGAGAATGTCACTGGATCTCATTGAGCCTTACTTTTCTTAATGTTCAGAAGAGGATAATTCAGCTGTTTATTCAGTGGACATCAGAGAGTGCACACTCTGAGTTTTGTGTGAGTGATAATGCAAGCCTACTCATGCCTTCTAGGCTGACTTGCCCTGTTTTCCTTACAGGACTTTGGAGAAGATCATGTTAGCTATGTGGAAATGTGTCCTGGCGGAGGGAAACTGTCTTTAAATAGATAAAATTGTGGTCATCATGCAGAAAGCTGCTTTGAGGAGGATGAACAGCCCCATTCAGTCTTCAGAGTACATGTAACCAAGAAATTCATTTTGGGATATTCAAAAAGGTCTTGCTGAAAAGGACAATGGGGATTCTGTCTCATTGTTTAAAAAAATAAACAAAAGACTTAAACGCAAAATCCGTTTCTGAAGTAGTGAAAATCCACACATCTCCCTCCTTCCCTCCAGGCGTGAAAAGGCATTGTCAGCAACAATAGCTCCAGGCATATTTATTAATAATAGTTCCATTTTTTATTTTGTTCCATTTGAATGTGCTCTAAACAGATTCATCTTAATCTGCATGATCATCTGTCATTTTTAAAAGTCCCAATTCAGTGAGCTTATCTCAAATTTACAAGTTCTGGGCATTCACAATGACAATTTCTTTTTGAAATGATTTAAATCATGATTCATTAGTAAACTAGGTTAGAATTTATTTTACTGTATTTTCAAATGTTAAATTTAACTTCAAGGGCTTGTAATTGAATTTTAAAATGCAGAGAAACATTGTAGTTGGGTCAGGTGAGAAAACCATGACTGAAAACCTTCTAGTCTGAGTCACATGCTTGATGTTGAGATCTATTCCTATGTGGCACTGGTTGTTGGTCATTGCAACTTGACCACTTGAGAGTAGGCTGGCTTTCCCCCAACAAATTTTGCTTTTTCTGGAATCACCCTTGAAAAGGCACCAACAGTTCAGTTACACATGCACACAGACTGATTCTACATTGAGGAAACGCAATGCCTTGCCTCATACTTTTATTTGAAAAGAATTCTACCTGCTGTAGTACAATGGATACCTATTTTACAAGATTTAAAAAAAAAGAAGAAGAAAGAAAGATGGATCATATTGCCATGGAGAAAACATGTTGCATGTCCTGAGACACCTAATCAGGTTGCAACTAGAAGGGTCCTTGAAAATATTAGTGACACAAGTAATATCTTTGGGAATATCTTCATCTTACATGAATGTTTTTTTTTTCTTGAAGTGCTTCGTTATTCATATGTTATGAGCTGTTCATAAGACTTGGCTGAGATCCTCTCCTTCAGGCACTTTGGTCTCCAGTGGCCTGTTAAAATGGGCTTAGCACATTCACAAGGCTTTTCATTGCAGTCCAGCCTGTTTGTAGAAGCGATTCATCAATATCATATTCAGAAGACAGTCTACACAGAGCCTGCCTAATGCTGAGAGCATAGAATTTCTACCCAGTAATGACATCTTGAATGAGTTTGGGTTGGGGGCATATTGCATTCTTTTTCAAGAGTCTGTTGTTTTTTTGTACTTTTTTCCTCCTCTTCAGACATTTCCTTGCTTTTACAAGGCTATAAAAATAGGAACACATTTTTCTTTCCTTTGAAATGAATGATATTAGCCCCAGTGTTACCCTTCTCTGGGGTGAGAGATAATTAAATCTGCATGCAAAGACGGAGCTGTTTACAAAGTCATGATTTTGATGTCATATGCTACATCCAAGCCCACTATCTATGACAGTTCATGCAACCTCTTCTTGTTGACATCAACTAAATTATCTGGGCTGACATTCATAGGCTATCAGTTATAGGACTTAATGGTTTTCTTCCAAAAGAACAGCAAAGGGGTTTTCCAAAAGGTAGTTTTCATAATTGCTACCCACATCCTGATGGATTCTTATCCTTACAGGGGAAGACACGGCTAATTAGAGTGAATTAAAAACAGTCCAGAAAGCTGTCGGTGACAGATATGCATCACATGTACCAGTCTGGTCCAGACACTGGAGATGTGGCATCCTTTCCTCCCTGTAGCAATTGTTAATTGAGCCTAAACTTGGTATTGTGTTCTTGAAATGTTTTGATGGCTACGAATTGGGGGAGCACTCACTCTTTTCCCCAACATTACTACTTCATCAGTTTTGTTTGTTGTAGCGTGAATCTTAAAGAGTTCTTATTAATAAAATCAAACCCGAGGCCAGTTACTGGGGTCAATGCTGGTAGATCATAGAGACAGAACAAGCCACAGCTACCTCACCTCACTGGATCCTCAGCTGGTCTTGTTTACTCAGACTGGAGGCTTCTGAGTCCTCATCCAGAATGGGTCTCAGCTGAATTGCTGCTCAAAAGCCTGAATGCTTAACCAGGCCAAAATGCTTCTAGTTTCTGGTCCTCATGCCTTATATACCTTTCTGCTTTCTACCACCACTCTCTGGGATTAAAGGCTCACTTTCTGAGATTAAAGGCGTGAGTCACCATGCTTGGCTATATCCTTAAACACATGGATTTCTGCCTCTGGAATGTTAGGATTAAAGGCATGTGCTATCACTGCCTGTCTTAAGTACCTAGTGACTTTTCTGTTCTCTGATCCCAGATAAGTTTATTAAGGTACACAATATTTTGGGGAACACAATACCACCATAGTTTGTTTGTTTTTTCTCTGTCTCCCAGGGTAGACTGAGCTGATACACAACATGTGCCTTTTCTCTAGATGTGATACTGCTGAATGGGATCCCATCCACTTCCTTTCTGCTTTCAGAAGAACTCCCTCTACATGCTCTAAGCCATCTTGGGCTTTTATTATTCAAAATGCAAATGTGCCCCCGAAAACAGGATTCCATATTTGAAAGAACCCAGAAGGAATGTAAGACTTGGTTTGCCACATAGCTAAGTAGTTCCCAGAAATTTCCACTCTTTCCTCCTTGTGTGATAGGTTGACAAGAGCTTCCTTTTTTGTCAGATATAGAAATATCTCTATCACACTTCATGCTTTCCTCTGTAGAATGCCTAAGGGTGCATGACTCCTTAAAATTGTATCTACCTTTATGAACTTACATGCAAAGTTTTTAATCATGCACAATTAGATTTGTCTAATATGTGCAATCCTCTAAAGAATTCAAAGGGAATAAGATATTAGTATACCTACTCTGTGGTTACTGAAACTGAAACTTGGGTTAATAATTTTCTGACATAAGAGGAAGAACCATAAAGAAAGTTCTAGGCTATTTTATTTGCCTCCCCAATCCCACAATCATAGTTTTGTTGCACTTAGATTGTGAATTAGGAAAGGATTATTTTCACACTATAGCTTAATGAGTGATGGAATCAAGATCCTATGAGGCAACAATACTTATTCCTTATTGTTCAATGATAGAAGTAGATTGCTAAAGTAGCTACTGTGTAACTCTCACTGTACATCATGGGCGACAATCCCTTTAGAGACATCAGCGGATTCTTGAAAAGATGACTCTGTTAAAGTAACATAGACCACATTGTGTGCAGGTTTCCTAAGTTTCTGGCAGTTTGTACCTAGCCTGATGGCTATGTAAGTATTTTTCACTTCTATTTACTAAGTGACAAATTTTGGAGTTCAAAGGTGCAGAAATATTGGCCTCACATCACCATGAAGCTAAGCTTTCCCTTGTATATACACATAAGAAAGTCTTGACTCATGCTTACTTGCTCTTCACTTTCTGAAGATTCTAACAATGTGTTTATTTTGGTTTGCTGTCATGAGTCTTTGTCTTAGCTCTATTTCCTGTTGCTGTGATAAAATACCCTGGCAAAAGGGAACCTACAGAGGAGGAAGGCATATTTTGGCTCATAGTTCCATCAAAGCAGGAAAGTCATAGCAGTGGGAGCTTGAGAAAGCTGGTCACACTATATCTGTAGTCAAGAACAGAGAGCCAAGACTTCACGCATGCACACTAGTGTTCAGCTTGCCCTCCCCATTCCCATCTGACCCTGGACTGCCTGCTGAGGTCATGATGGTTCCCACAGAGGGCAGGTCTTTGTATCCAAGCAAAATAATCAAGATCATGCTATGGGTGTGCTCACATGCCCAGCTAATCTAGACAATCCCTCACTGGTGTGTCTTCCAGACTGTTGTCAAATTGACAACCAAAACCAATCATTCCAATCTTGCTCTGTAGCCCAGGCTGGAATCCATTTGCATGTGATCATGTCAAGTAATGTTACTGGGACTCAGGCCCAAAGTGTTTTTTTTTTTTTTTTAATATACATTTTCTGGAGATTATAATATAATTGTAGCATGATGTTCCCATGTTCCCCTTCATGGTCTTTTGTTTTTGTTTTTTGTTTGTTTGTTTGTTTTTGCTGTTGTTGATGGTGTTGATGGTGGTGGTGGTGGTTTGTTTGTGTGTCTGTGTCTAAATATAGAAATAGATGCTGCTCAGTCTGTATACTTTACTTGTATGCATGTTCTCAGGGCTGACCACAGTACGTGGTATTGGATAACCAAGGGTGCTTTTACCTAGGGAAGCCTATTCTCCTGTTCTTAACATTCTTTAGTTGACTAAATGCAGTTTCCCATAGTCACCATGGGAACTTAATTTTAATTACAATAAAACTATTTTTGTAAAACTTTACTATATTAACAGTCATGAAAAATAAAAATTCAAAAGTTCAGTGAATGGCATATGACCAAAAAAAGGAGGAAAATACCTAAATCATCCAGCACTGAGCTCCCATCTTTTAGAGCTGTAAGTGCTGTATGTCCTTATCCCTGCTTTTCAGCAAACAACAATAGTAATGGCGATGAACTGCTTCATCCTTCCCAGTGAGTGTCTTTATCCTTTTCATAAAGCAAGAACTGAGATTGAAGGGGTAAATGGTGCCTCAGGACCACAGTGAACGCATTCAGCTGTATCTAAATAGTTAAAATCACATCACCTTTCTTTTATGAATCAAAACATCATTTTGATTATTTGTTGATAATTTTCCTGGCTCAGATCTCTGCTTCTTGATTTTGATAATCTCATAATAAGGGCAAACTGAAAACTTTTTCCCCTATGAATTTAAATCCTTAAGGGGAAGCCTTGTATAAATTTCAAGTAAACTCTCTTAGATGTAGGAATATTTACGAACAATTTCCTTCTTTTAAGTGTATTTTCTCTATTGTTGTTGTTTGTGTGTGTGGTATGTATGTGAGTAGGAGTACACTTGTGCACAATGCCACCTGGGAGTCACAGGACAGGTTTGTGAGACCAGTTCTCTCCTTCCATGGAGAATTCCTGAGATGGAAATCCAGTCACTAGTACCTTTATCCTCTGAGCTAGCTCACCAACCCATAAATAATTTGATAAAGAATGCCCCGATCAGGAATGCATACAAGTTGCCAGGTGGCTAATGTAATTATATTTTTACTAAAAAGATGTGCTGTTCTAAAAATTATTAGTAAAATGGAAATTCACACTCACTACAATTTTTCTTGTCATCAAATCCAAAGCTTCTTCAGGACAAAATTTTTCCTACAAACATGTGACATATGAAGAGCTTCCAAAATGACCTGGAGTTTTATTAACTGATATATGACTTGTCACTTCCCCAAAAGGTAGTTTTTACATTTATCAGCATAGACTGAATTTTGCTGCAGTAAGAACCTCAAAAAATTCCTCGGTATTCTGACATAATCGATTTTCCACAGAGGCTAAGCTAGCATGGTCAGCAGGAAGGCTCCTCCTAGAAACACAAAAGCCTTCCTCATAGGATTCTCACCTCCACACATATTGCCATGATCGCTGGTAAGGCAAAGGTTGTGATACACACCACACGGTGCCTGTTAAAACTTGCACTTGGGAAAGACACACATCTCTTTTGCACATAAGCCATTGGCCAAAGGCAATATCATTAGCCTGAATACAGGTCTGGATTCTACATGAAACGCTTGAGTGCCCATCCTAGCAGCTGTCCTGGACTCACTTATCTGATGGCTTGGTGCCATCTGCTCTGTTTCTAATCACAAGAGGTGAAGACATCTATTTGTAAATAAGGCTCAGCTCCTACGTGCCAGCCTGCATCTGGTTGGCCCTCAAAAAGCTGCAAGATGTCATGTTTAGTTTTTCATGTCCACAATCTGAAATAGTTTTACCTCTTTGACTGAGCTATCAGAGAAAGCTACTAAATATTATGTGTTGTAAAAGTGATCTTGAAGTCATATTTTTCAAAAGACGCTGGGTGAACATCGGTCATTTTATTCCATAAAAGGCATCACATTTGTTAGCTTGAAAATAAAGGTATAGGCATGGAGGCTTGCAGTTACATCCTAAATTCAAGGAAGACTAACTTTATAATCTTTTGTTGCACGGCCCTGTTGTTCCATGGTAACAAGGAGGTAAAAACCCAATGATATTTAAGCCATGTTAAGGATAGATGCTGGAATTACTTTCTAAGTTCAAATACTGCAAGTAAATTTAATGTAAAAATTACACTGATGATAGATGTCACAAAACCTTGGTTATAAGATAAAATTTATTGTAGATTCTCGAGAAGTACATTGCTAAAATTAGGTCACCATAAAAGCTATAAAGAGGAATTTGAGAAAAGTATACACAAAAGTAAGACTTCCAAAGGACTTGTAGCTGAATAAAATATCAGCTTGAGGTTCACATTTACTATTTGTAAACTTTCACTGATTACACTTAAAAAGGAAACATTTAGATCTCAGAAAAATTGTCTTATGTATAGACCTGACTTATGTTTTAAGTTACACTGCCTTCTGGTCCCCAGGTATCCTCATCTCAGACACATGAAACGGGAACTTTCAGTTATTAAACGTGGAAACCAAGTAATGAAGTGAGAATTGATAGCAGTATGGCCAACATCCCTCAGAGAAGCTTCCATTTCTGTTCCTCCCAATGGAATACTATGAACCGTCCTGTGGATGTTTCGCTTTTACTCTCTGACACACGTGATTAAGTGACAATGACTTATTCCTAGGACTAAGGTAGCTGACCTATTTTTTGGATGCAGTCCAAGACAACTTCAGGATATTCTAAACTCTGTGTATAGCTTTTAGTAAGGTATTAAAAGACTGCCATCACAGCAGCATTCACACAGGACTTAAAACCCTGAAGACAACACCCTTGCCCACAAGAAGGAAGCAGTTCACTGAAGGGAGATGTCTGTATCAAAGATTTTGAATGTTGATGCCACTCCAAAGATAAAGAACAAACATCTAGTGTGGGATTCCTGGGAGGTAAGTTCACATATATAGATATGTTTATGTTTTTCGTCTTTTAAGTGAGGATCATTTTTGAAGATTCAAAGTAATCTTGACTATGAATACTTCTAAGTAAAACTGCACATAACTGAAAAAGAAAAACTATTTACAAGTGGGAATCCCTGATTGGGAGCTTATTGAAGATGGTAGGGAGTTGCTAAGGTACAAGGCACAGTCTAGGGCTTGCCTTACTTCCTCGATATGGCATCCCATGAATGACTTACGATAATGTTTAGGATATAAAAATATTCAGCAATTGGGACACTCATGCAAGGGGATTGTGACCATAAGCTGGATGAGATAGTGGTTTTGAATTTCTTAAACTATTACTTCGTGAATTATTGTTTATTTATGTAGGTGTAGAGAAGAACTGATATAAATTCAGATGCATGGCAGAGTCCTTTCCTATCACACACACCTAAAATCTTTGCCTTGATTTGTTTTATATTTCTCAAGGATAAACTAAGATTAGATGCATCAAGCACTTAGAACAGGGCTTAGAACACAGTAGGAATAGAACAAATATTTGTTACATTAATTAACAAATCCAAGAATTCCGACTCTGCCTTGACCTTATATTAAGCATAGCTAATCAACTTGTTAGGGTGCCTTGGGGTTTAACGTTTATTGTGACATTTGCATATTACTCATCGTTTTAAACTCCTTATTTTGGTTTGAGATCTGAAGAGTGACTTATATGGAAAAATTTATAATACATGTCTACCATTGGTATACTATTTCCTATATGTCACAGTATCGCACTGCATGATATGCTGAGGAGTATAGTTATAGAATATTAGAAGGACATACTAAATATTTACAGAAGGGTTTGACAGTTTCATGCTCCTTAAAAATAATCACTGTAGTGAATTTCTTGCTGCCATCCAGTGTAACTTGAATGTTAAATGGTCTTTTAATAAAAGATCCTGGAACCAGATATTGGGGTAGCTGCTGAAAGATCAGAGAAGCAAAGGGACAAGCCACTGCCACTTCTCACCTCACCAATTCCACAGATCATCTGACTGAAATCCTCTGAGTCCTCACCCAAAAGGCTCCTACTGAAAGGCCTCTAGCTGGAAGGTACACTGCTGCCAAAAAGGCTTTAGTTCCTGTCTCCTCAAGCCTCATATACCTTTCTCTGCCCAACCATCACTTCCTGGATTAAAGGCGTGTGTGCTTCCCAGTACTGGGATTAAAGGTGTATGCCACCATTGCCAGACTCTGTTTCTTTCCTAGACTGAGTCAATCTCATATAGTCCAGGGTGGCTTTGAACTCACAGAGATCCAGACAGATCTCTGCCTCCTGAGTGCTAGGGTTAAAGGTGTGTGCCACCTCTGCCTGGCATCTATGTTTAATCTAGTGGTTTGTTCTGTCCTCTGATCTTCAGGCAAATTTTATTAGGGTACAGGATATATCACCCCAATCCAGTCTATCAATATAAGTTGCAAATGACATTCAATGACTAAGAATCTTTTAGGTTCTGCCATTCTCATATTTCAATTTGAAAATATGATAGACACATATCTGCTAAGATTTATGTGTCATCCTTACTTATTTGAGCCAGATGGTCCAACATAGAATTTTTTGAACACTTTAGAATACTAAGCTTAATAAATTCTTTAACTACTTTTTCTCATTTCATTAAATTACACTTGGAAGTGCTTGCTGATGAGTCGCTTCACAGAGAAAGCGCAGTTAAAGTTATTAAAATATCTCCAAAGCCTTGGAGGAAGTACGTTATTTAGAGGAATAGCAAAAACCCCAAACCAAATGGCTTGTAATTTAGCCTTTGAATGTTGTTGCTCTTCCCACCCCCTTCTCTGCAGTACTAGAGGTAAAAAGAAGCTGGGTACTTGAAGGACTTACTTTCTTATTCTTTTGTATCTTTGGAAATGCTGAGTCTATGTGTAAATGTAACTAAGAATTCTGAGAGTGGGTACTTACAATTAATTTTCAGGGACAGAGAGATGTTTCAGCAGATAAAAACGCTTGCCACACAAGTCTGTCCCTGAGCTTCCTGGTGGAAAGAGAGAACCTACTTCTCAGAGTTGTCCTCTGATCTCCCCAAGGACACTATAGAATGTGTTCATACCATTATCTATCTATCTATCTATCTATCTATCTGTCTGTCTGTCTGTCTGTCTGTCTGTCTGTCTGTCTATCTATCTATCTATCTATCTATCTATCTATCTGTCTGTCTATCTATCTGTCTGTCTGTCTGTCTGTCTGTCTGTCTGTCTGTCTATCTATCTATCTATCTATCTATCTGTCTGTCTGTCTGTCTGTCTGTCTGTCTGTCTGTCTATCTATCTATCTATCTATCTATCTGTCTGTCTACTCTTTATATCTCAATAAATACTGTTCAATCTAAGGGGTTTTGAGATGTTTCAGAAGATAAAATGACTTGCCACAAAGCCTGATGAACTTGGCTTTGATCCCTGGAACTCACGCAAATGTAGAAGAAGAGAATCTACTTTATGACACTATCCCCTGACCTACATAGTTGTATCACATCTGTCCCCCAACACACAAATTAAGACAGACAGACAGACACACACACACGCAGACACACACAGACACACACACACATACACACACACAAAAACTAAAAAAAAAATTCATTTAGAAATATACACTATTTCCCTGTATTTGATATGTTTATATTTAGGCAAAGGTTTCATATATTTATTAAGATGTTTTATCAATTTAAAAAATTGAGCAAATAATATTTAATCTTAGATTTCACATGATACAATTTCTCTGTAACAATTAAGAAGGCCTTTTAAAGCTGAAGGGCTACTGCTCAATATTATCAATGTAGTTCATCTATAACCCTGCCTCACACTTTTCAGGTTTCTGTGTGTGTGTGTGTGAAGGTCAACACACCTCAATTTGTTATATAAATAATTTTTGTCAGAAATAAAACTTAGATGGGGAAATGCTAAGAGAATCCACAAGATTTTGTTTTGGGAGAAGTATTCTTAACTTATTTCTGATAATAAAAAATGTCTTATGTTCTTATCTTGAGCTTAGCAATTTTGCATGCTTATACAATTGGATGTTTATAGACACAATGAATAATAGAATCAAGTTATAGTTTGTCCCGTTGTAAATGTGGCCTTGGATAAACAATGGAACCTATACACAATATAACTCATGGTACAATATACTAGGAATAACACACTACCAATGATGTGGTCTGAAATCTGAAATGGAACACCCATCATTGGATTATGTTGTGAGCACTTGTTCATCAGTGGCATAAATTGAAAAGAGAGATAATAGATGGGAAATGAATGATAGATAGGTAGATAGATAGATAGATAGATAGATAGATAGATAGATAGATAGATATGTGGGTAGACAAGCAGATGACACAGGAAGCTAAATATAGAATCAGCATGACCAGTTAAAATGTGATCAAGATGTTAAACTTATCTGAAAAAGAATTTCAATATAATACAAATGACTTTGAAAAGATGGTTCATGCAAAAGAGAAGTCATCTCTCTACTTGTAGGACATATAAAGAAGTGGGACACTAGGAAAGAATCATCTCTCAACTCTATCCATTCTTCATTTCTATAGTTTTGTGGCTTCTAGTGAAGTTTCTTGGCCACTCTGATTTATCTGCCTGACAGAAACTACGACCAATTCCATTCAACTTTTATCATACAGCATTTAATTAAAGTTACTAGCTACAGAACTCTGAGCATCTGGGTAAGGGCAACCAATGGTATTAAACTTAAATTCCTGGGACTAACCCTTTGGTCTTCCTTAAAACTCTAGGTGGCTTTGTCCTTAAATTTCAGAATTAACTTTCTCTCTCAGCTTGAGACATTAATCAAGGTTCAGCAAGATGCATTAGGCACTGCAAAACTCCATCTTGTTCCATGGGTGAAAATCTATAACAATTCTATCATCTAAGATGAAACCGAACAATGCCCAGAGGCTGAAGTGAACACCTTTGAGGACTGAAGCAGAGTCTGGGATTATCTCTTTCGACTAAGTCAGGAACAATCTACTTCCCTCATTTTCTAGTTGAATGATATAGTCATAGAGATAAATATGCAGCCTGAGATCATAAATTAAAAACTTGATATCACTTCACAAAGCTCTTTTGAGCAGCCAATGTTAGATGACTGTGGAGAAATCTTTGTAGTTACCCATAGCATATGACATCTGCTGATAGTGCTTTATTAAATACTTGGAGGTCTCATGTTCCCATCCCTGAAGTATAAACCATTGTTTGAGTGAGGGAAGCAAACTACTACCTGACTTTCATGCAAGAAGTAGATTACATGGACTCATATGCTGATCTTAGAATGAAATATGACTTGTATCCCAAGCCCAGGTGAACTTTCCTCAATACAGAGGCACAGGGTGGCATTGCTTCCATGTTGACCTCCTGACTGGTCACCTAGTAATGTTTAGGATTCTTAGGATTTTTGGTTCAATTTGAATTATTGACATTAATCCATATTTCCAGGGGGACTATCAGAGTAGTAAATACAGTCTCCCATTTGCCTACATCATCAACTGGTTGTTATTTGTCTACTTTGCGGAATGACCTAGTAATGATAATGCACTCATGGCAGGAAAGAGATAAGGGTTCACAAATATTTTGAGTTGGAGGTGTAGGAACTGGAGCTAATCACTTAAAAGATTGTAGGTAACTTGAGTCAGAGCTGTCCAGTGCAGTTGGGAGAGGAGAGTACATTCTCTCTCCCTCCTCTTGGAAATCTTGAGTACCAAGGTTTATATTCTCTACCCAAAGTTTGACATTTCTGTCTTCAAGAGTCATTATTTTATGTGTATTCTTATACCTTATCATTTTTTACATAGGACTCGTTTTATAATTGTCGTATACATAATGTAGGACATTTTTGTTAAAAGATGAGTCCTATTATGTCTCATTTTTAGCCTGTGTGAGTTACTATAGGAGGTTTGTAGAGAAGTTTTATGGATAATGTGGTTGTCTTTATGATGTCAGAGCATATAATTCCCATAAGAACATCTAAATATGTAATCCCAAATTAGGTTTAAATCATGTGGAACAACTTTTGGTATAGCTAGAGAGCAAGCCAACCTCATGTAACACTCTCATGTAGGGCAAGAACAAAATCATGTCCTTAAATGATCAGGGAGGAGTCATGAGTTTTCAAAGTGTATCTACACATTCCCCTCACTACTTACTTTACTCATTACCCAGAAAGTGGCTGGGGCCCATGTTCTCTCTCGGGGCAGTGACGTACTGTAACTGCGCTGTCCTGCTAATGAGAAGATGGGGAAAGGAAAGTCAGAAATCATTCTAAGTTGGCTTGGGAAGGAAAAGTTCTATGTTTTTGTTCATCACATGCTTGAAGATATCATGGGACATGTGATTTCACTAAATACCTTGAATGAACCAACATATTGTAAGTGTTTCAGAAAACTAAAGCCTATTATAGTATAAATTAGGATCAAGGGCCCTTGTAGTATGACTACAGTTGCCTTATAGGCTTTGAAAAGCAATACAGGAACATGGCAGAATGTTTCCAACAGTGAGGCACTGCTTGTGGTTATTTGAACTGTCAAAATGTCCCATATTTACCAGGAATGAATGGAAGCCATGCTCTATGGTTTTGGGCTTTCTCACCACAAGAGTTCAACCTTGGCCAGAACTATGGCTTCTAATATGCATTAATAATTTCTATATCTGAGACATGAGATCCTTTACTTTGTTGCCAGTCTGCAATGATGAATAGGCTGCTGTCTGGTTGAATAATGTATCTGGGCAACAATGGTACAATTTGGACATTTTAGGCTTGATCAGCAGTTTGGTTCTACTCAATCTTCTCAGAGAATGAGATCTTACAACAGACATCCACATGAGTGATTCATACAGTTTGATCCATTGCTATGACTTACATCTGAGGTTCAGAGATCCAAAAATGGATATCTTTAATTTACCAATCTACTGGTTTCTATAACTCCTAGGCCACAGACAGCAAGTCTGGAAAAACAACACTTCATGAAAGAACTAGTAGCCAGGACGTTCAATAATGACTGGGTTCTGTACACTTAAAGAATCAGCCACATCCTTTCTGGAGTTTGTGTAAATGTGGCTGAAGCTGGATGGCTGTAACTGCAATGGTCATTACCCTTCAGCTTAGCCCATCAGTCAATGAAGTCAACCCAGACCTTCATGCTTCTCTGTTAATGCCACCATTTGGATCTGACTTTTCTATACATGGGAGAGTGGAAGATAAACTTTCCACATATAGATAGCTACTACTTAAGTGCATAAAGTCAAAATGTTCCAAAGCCAGTGATATGATTAAATATTTGATTGATGCTGCACAGGTGATGCTTTTGGGTCCTATTTTTTATCTTATACACATATGTTTGAGTGATATGCATATCTGTGTATATATGAATTCACATGTGTGTGGCTACACTTGTGTGCACATGTATTTAGAGGTGCAAGGTTTAAATTAGTTGTCTTGTTGCATCATTCTCCACCTTATATATGGAAGCAGGACCTCTCAATGAACCCAGAGCTCACCTGTTCAGTCTAGTCAGTTATCCTGCACTGAGGATACCCTGTCTCCAACCTTGCATGGACAGAAATTATAGGCTGACAGTAACACCTGCCTGCCTTTTACATTGGTTCTGGGATTCCAGGCTCTAGCTGTCATTATACAATTTGCTTAATTATGCTTATACAATTTCTTTACCTACTGAGCCATTTTCTTACCTTAGCCATGTTAAACCTTAGGTTCAAGCATATGAACACTTAGACAGAAACATTAGGCTGTGTCTCAAGGTCTCAAAGGTTCAAGAGTTTACTCTAGACATCAGCTCAGTTATAAATGAGATGGGAAAGTATCTGTGCTTCTCAGAGAGGGGAGTGTCTGTATCACAAAGACAAGAATACCAACTGTGAGGGACAGCCCTGAGTGAAGACTGTTTTCCTTTAATAGCGCAGATAATCCTCACCATGTCACAGAGATGTCATTGGCATGTGGGACCGAATGCAGAATCATAGCCTCCTTAACCACAGGGTCAGTTGGGTGTGACCTGCTGAAACATGCTGAATTCAGGCTTTGCCAATGTTTAAGTATAGGGGAATTCACAGAATAGATACACATTCAAATTGCTTCGCAATTCATTCAATTAAAGCTGGGCCTTTTGGGGTAGAATGTGTAACAGAAATCTTAGAAGGTCTTATTAATAAAATCAAACCTGAGGCCAGTTATTGGGGTAAATGCTGGAAGATCAGAGAAGCAGAACAAGCCACAGCTAACCTCACCTGAACAACTTCTCAGCTGATCCTGTTTCCTCAGACTAGAAGCTTCTGAGTCCTCATCCAAATGGATCTCAGCTGAACTATGCTGCTCAAAGCCTAAAAGCTTAACCAGGCCAAAAGCTTCTAGTTTCTGGTACTCATGCCTTATATACCTTTCTGCTTTCTGCATCACTCCCTGGGATTAAAGGCATGAGTCACCATGCTTGGCTGTATCCTTGAATACATGGATTTCTGCCTCTGGAATGCTAGGATTAAAGGCGTGTGTTCCAGAAAAAAAAAAGTACTCTGAATGACTTCTTGTACTCTGAGGGTTGGGGATTTAGCTCAGTGGTAGAGCACTTGCCTAGCAAGTGCAAGGCCCTGGGTTCGGTCCTCAGCTCCAGAAAAAAAAAAGTACTCTAAAGGCGTGTGCTACAACTGCCTATCCTCTATGTTTAATATTGTGGCTACTCTGTCTCTGACCCCAGATAAGTTTATTAGGGTGCACAATATTTCAGGGAACACAATACCACCACAGGAATGCTGAGGTCACACTTTCTCTGAATGACCTTACGATGTACTGAAAATAATCTCAAGAAACTGTCACTGGTGACTTAAGATGTCTTCTAGTTCTAGGGGAAGCCACATTCTAAGAATGTTAGCTTTACAAACATTCCAGAAAGACAGTCCTGAGTTAAGGACAGCCAGTAGAACCATTCACAAGAGAATAGAAATGTTACTCACAGAGGTGTAGACTCATCTTCCAGAGCTGCACACTGTATGGTTGAGTTATCTTTCCTCCTTCCTGTGTTATATTTATCTCCCAAGAAAACTCTATTCTAGCTTTCATTTCAGAATTCAAAGGAGTAGAGAAATGGAGAGATTTGGGGTTTTTTTTCTTATGGTCCTCAGTGGATATATTTCCTCTAAGAAGTATGTGTTTGGGTAAGTATGTGCACATTCACCTAAAACTGAACCATAAACAAATAAAACAAAATCATGCAAGTTAAGTGAAAAGACAGAGTAATTATGTTCTTCAGCATCATTGGCATCAAATGCATTAGAATTTGCTCAGCTCCATGTACCTTAAGACATATATTAAGATGGATGAATACGCTGGGCAGCGGTGGAACACGCCTTTAATCCCAGCATTCGGAAGGCAGAGGCAGGTGGATCTCTGTGAGTTCAAGGCCAGCCTGGTCTACAGAGCAAGATCCAGGACAGTCACCAAAACTACACGGAGAAACCTTGTCTTGAAAAACAAACAAAACAAAACAAAATAGATGGATGAATACATATTCCTTGATATTAAAACTACTATACATTAATAGAAACATAAAAGTATAATGACTTATTTGTTAATAATTTGAAGAATCATTCATATCAGCAAAAGATAAGTTCTGAAAACTCTGTGGAAACAGTCTGATCCCTACCATTCAGTGCTTACCTAAGAGTCAATATTTTTAAATAAAAATAATTATTTGGGGCTGGAGAGATGACTCAGCAGTTAAGAGTACCTGCTGAGCAGTTAAGAGGACTTCTAGACTTTAGAAGGATCTGTGTTCAATTCCTAGCACTCACATGGCAGCTAACATCCCTCTGTAAATCCATTTCCAGGGCATCCAATGCCCTCTTCTGGCCTGCCTGAGCACCATGCACTCATGTGGTACACAGAGACATATATAGGCAAAATACATATACATATGAAATTAAATAACTTAAGAAACAAAAAACAGTTAGTCTAGCTTGTTCTAAAGACAGGGTATCTGGGTCATTGTCTAATACCAATAATTACTACTAATATGGTCATTCTTTTACATTGTGCAAATTTGTTTTTCATTTCTGAGCTTCTGAGATGTCTCAGCAGGTAAAAACACTTGCCACACAAATCTTGCCAATTTGAGTTTGACCCCTAAAGCCCACGGAGGCTGCTTGTAAGTATTACCCGGGGAAATCTAAACATCACACCAGCCTCCTAGACTGTGTACAGATTCTTACCTAATTGGTCTGGGGTGGGGCTCACGGCATAGTTTTTTCAGATCTCTCAAGTCATTCCATGTTGCAGCCAGGGGTGAGATGCACTGACCTGTGGTGTGCAATATACCTCTGTGTGGCTTGTCTGGGAGACCATTTTCACAGAGTCCTTGGTGTACTTGAAACATATGAAAAATAAAATCGAACAAAACAGGTTAAGAATTTTATGGCCTTATTTGAAAATTCAAAATGAAAGGTGAGAATCAAAATGTGTCATTAATTTATTTCCACACTCTTAATTTAGTAGAGGTAGGGGTGAGGGGATGAGGTGGTAAATCTAAAACATCTGGGTCATTTTCCAAGTTAAAATAGCCATGTCCCCACCTGGAGATTCTACTATTTGGAAAGGGTCTACTATTTGGAAAGGAATGAGGGTGCAGGAGGGAAACACATAATTTTTGAAATCTCTTCAGATGTTTGTGATCCCTACTTCTTCCTTTGTGGAAAGCCATCAACTTCTTATGCATCTAACTTGTTGGGTCCTTTAGGTAGATTCCCAACTATCAGTGGTCAGCCACAAAGACATTCCTCTCATTGTGCGATCAGGTTAATCATTCAGAGAACCACAAAATTTGAGTCTAAGAAAAAAGAATGCTATTGCTTGGGAAAGATACCACAAATTAGAGCAATTTGGAGGCAGAAATAGCCTAAAGAGTTTCTAACCTAAAAAATAATAATAGTGACAGATTTATTCTGGGAACAGAAACAATTGCAGTTTTACTATTGGAAATACATTTAAAAATATTTACGTGTGTGTGTGTGTGTGTGTGTGTGTGTGTGTGTGTGTGTGTGTGTGTGTACAAGTGTCACTGTGTATGACTAGTGGCCAGAGGACAGTTTTAGGTACTCAGTTCTCTCTTGGGATCAAACTCAAGTCTCCAGGCTTGTGGGGCGAGTGTCTGTTCTCGCGGAGCTCTCAGCAGCCCAGAGATTGAAATCCACACAGTGCAAGTGAACAAAAAGCTAGTAAATTTGTGTATCAGATTCTGGAAGTCACAATTCTGGGTAATATATTTGAATAATTATTAATAATTAATAATAATTGTGTCTGCACATGCACACACAAAACCCCCAAATTTTAAAGTTAAAATCACCCCAACTCCTTTCTGCCTATTCACTGTGTGTGCTTTACATAGAAAGCTAAGAGGTGGGTCCTTGGAGCCGTCAACCCTTGCTACACAAAGTGT
Organism: Peromyscus californicus insignis; assembly: GCF_007827085.1. Taxonomy (NCBI): domain Eukaryota; kingdom Metazoa; phylum Chordata; class Mammalia; order Rodentia; family Cricetidae; genus Peromyscus; species Peromyscus californicus. The sequence continues at coordinate 125,181,724 of NW_026294617.1, forward strand.
AATCTCGGGAATAGCAGTTTCCTGTCACCTGGGAATTATTAAGGCAGAGAATCGTATCTGCAATGCCAACTTAATCAAAATATATACTTTGACAACACTCCAAGTGACTTGTATGCACATCAAATGTATAAAGTTTTAACCCCATTTTAAAGACAGTTAATCTATCTGTAAACAAGCAACAGAGCCTCCAGTGTTTGTAAAACCATTTTTTAAATTTTACAAAATTGCATAAAAATCAATTTTTAACAGGATGAAAAATAAAGGCTTTGCAAATTTTAAATTCTCACTTTATACCCTTGAAAAGTACCCTTACTAATATGACATAATGGAATTCTCATCCTTTCTTTTGAATACAATAGGTTTTGACATGGGCAAAGGTGAGCTGCCTGTTGCTGCTTCTGTTGGTGGTACTGAACAGCATTTCCTGGTCTTTTTAGTCTTTTTAGCTCATTTTTCCACTTCTGTTTCAGAAAGTAAACACAATTGCCCATAATCTACTAACAAGCAAAAGTACAGATGTACAAAGCGCTCTTGAGGGTTAATGACAAGACCAAATGAACTGATCTCAGACATCCCTCTACCTGTTCTTTATCTTAAATCAATGCTTAAAGATGCTGTTCATCGAACTGTGCAACATCAAGAAGGAAAGAAAGTTTGGGAGGTCCAAACTTAAGTTATATCACCTGAAATAAAGAAATGGCCTTTGGTTCTCAAGGAAGGTAACAAAAATCAAGTCAATCATTTCCAAAAGAACCCTCCATTTACATAATTACAGCAACAATAGCAAGAAAGGATAATACCAGCAGAAGTTCCTCACAGGAGTCACTCTCAGTGCACAGCACAACATTCCTTCTCAAGCAAGAGCTTTAAATGTCCTCACAGCATGGCCTCAGCTTCACACTGAAACCTCTGTGAGAATGCATTCATGTTTTTTCACCTACTTAAATGACAGGTATCACCAGGGGGAAATCTCTGGGCTTCATCTCATGGATGTGTACTGTCGATATGTATTTTGAACTGAGGCCATTCTATCATGTACATGACATTTTTACATGTAAGCAGCCCAAAGCAACTTCCTTTTTCTCTCTCCTTTTTGCAATGTGTAAAACACAAAACTTTAACATTTCCTATGGCAGTAATTTGAGTCTGGATGGATAATTACATAACTGACTGAGAGTAGCATTTAGGACATGCTTTGAGTAAATCCTTGGAGACCTATGTCAATACGTAGACTATATGTGGTATAAAGGGCCAAGCCCTAATAAACACCATGCCTTATAAAGAATGCAGTGTGGGTCTGATGACACGCAGAGAAGCAGGGCTACACTCGAAGCAACACCTTGTGCCAAAACCTGTAATGGGAAATGCTTGGCTCAAGGCCATTGTAGGAGGTTCAGCAGCTGTGACGACTCTACATTGGTTTTAGACCAATTTTCTAATCTCTAGAAAGAAATGGCCGGAAAAATGCAGACTGCTGAAGGAGAAACTAGAATAACATGTTTGATCAAATCACTGGGTTTTTTTTTTTTTTTGTCTTTTAATTTTTTTTTCAGATGATCATTTCTCTTTTTTCAAAGGAGATATTGGTGGGATGCCATGATCTGACTTTCATTAGATCCTAATTTAATGATTCTGTTTTCCTAAGCATGTTCCAGTCTGACAGTGATTTCATGGCTGTATCAGGGGTAGGACATGCTGTACTCTTGGGAAACAGTAGGGGCTGTGGTGATGGTTACTATTGAAAGGGAAATTGAAAAGGAATTGGGATCTGAAAATTTACAGGTTTTCAGTTTATACCATGAGTCAAAATTAGACTATTCAGAAAGCAGTGTCATGATATTGCAGTGTCTAGGCTGCAATTAAAAAAAAAAAAAAAAAAACAGAAGGGGACAAAGAATTTCCTCGAGAGCCTAACACAGAATGCAACACCTATTCTTGATCAAAGGAACAGACCCTCTGAACTGCTTGTCCCCTCACTCTGTGCTAGGCTCTCCCCTCCCTCCTCCCCAAACCTCCCTCTTTCCCCTTCGCCTCTTCCTCCTTTGCTTTGTTTAAATGGGAGCTCCATGAGAGAAGAAACTTGTCTTGCACTCTGCCTGCTGCAAATGTTCAATACATAATTGTCTTATAAATAAACAAATTTATGAACGAACTCTAAAGTAAGAATTTATTTAAATTTTACAAATAAACAATGTTCTTTTTCTAAGCTCTCAAAGGGGAGCTGATTTGACAGATTTCTTTCTTCTAATGCACCGTGTCTGAAAGTCGTACATCCTGTGAACTCACACGGGACATGCTACAGCCTGAATGCATACCCCTCCCTGTATACTGTAGTGGTAACTTGTAAGTTCTTTGGGGAACTAGTTCACTAAAAGAACGGATTACAAAAGCAGCCTCAGAGAGTCCGTCCCCTTCCCTGGCCCCTATGCCTTCTAGATATGAAGATGCAGTTTGATCTCTCTGATGACTGTGGTGACACAGCCTGGTTTGTGGAAAAGAGACAGCTTTCATCGCACAATGCCAGGACCTCGATTTTGGAATTCCCAGCATGAAGAGCTATAAGTGAAAAAAAAAGCATTTCTGATCTTTGAAACTTAATTAAATGTCTTTAATGTAGCTATGCAAATGGACTAAGACAAGACAGCTTTCTCCTCTCTGGATAGATGGTAATTTGTAGCAGTCAGGAGTGATGAAGTGACTACTTTAATCATATAGTTCGTATGGTTTAAACATGGAAGTGTGTAATGAAAATAATGGTAATAGTTTCCTAATAAACTATACCTTAAAAACAAATCGCATAATAATTAATGATGGCATGACAGCATTATAATCATTATTATTTGTTGTTTGTTGAATTCAATTTATAAGATTGACTCTGTAAGAGAAAATTTATAAAAGCAGAAGTTTGTAGAAGAAAAGCTATTTCAGACTCAAACATCAAATACCCCCTCCCTGATCTCCATTTTCAATTCATTTCCTTTCCTTCCCACACATCCTTGCAAGGATATAATATTCCAAGCATTCTCAGGCTCTCTCCTGCAGATGTGAGCATGCATATGCTAATTCAACACACTTCCTTCCTACTCATTCCTAAATTCATAACATCTTCAGTGTTTTCTAAACAAAAACACTCCAGCTATTCAGATTACAAATACTGATATGCAGTTGGCAAAAACTTAGCTGCAGGAAAACTACATTTTTTTTTTTTTTGCTCCTCTAAAAACTTTTAAATTTCCTTTGAAACTGTTGAAGTTTCCATCTTCAGTCCTATCAGAATTTTCATCCGTAGTGTGTGGATGTTAGGAAAGGAAAAGTTTAATATCTGATAAAAACAAAACAGTGTGTTTTTACATAATTATTTAAAATGATTCCTAAGTATGGAGAATGGTTTAATAAAGATATGCTCAAACCAGTAAATAAAACAATATGGAGCCATGGCCTGAAAAACCACCTTGAAACATTCATCCTCATAATGACTTGGTTTTCCCCAGAAGACATTTGCATTGTTTCTCTTTCTTTGTCTTAGATCCTTGTTTGTTCATTCATTTATTCATTAACTGAATATTTATCAAGCACTGGTTTTGTATCATGACATGTTAAAAAATAGAAAGGTTACCACACTGAGCAATTCTCCTTGAGGAGCTTGTTATGAGTGTTAGATTTTCAATGTTTTAAGCTTTTATTTTAAGTGTTACGTATTAGGTTTAAGTCCCTGAGAATTTTCATCCCTGGTGTGTGGATGTTAGGAAAGAATCTGATAAAATCAAAACAGTGTGTTTGGACAAGTCTGCCAGCTAGAACTGCCACAAAGCAACAACCTGTGGTAGAAGGCTTAAACAAGAGAAATTAATTTTCTCCAAGTTCTAGAGGTCTGAACATCTACAGGGTTTCATTTAAAGGGATCAACTTGTTGATACAGTTTTATATAAGATATAAAATATATGGTTATTAGAATTTGTCTTTATTATAGTATCTCCATTTTATCAATGTAGAGACCTCCTTATAATCTCATTTAACTGTGATTACTTCCTAAGAGCCCTGTCTCCAGTAATAGTCACAATGGAGCCAGAGCTCACATCTACATTTTACAAGACATGATTTAGTACATAACAACATTCTTGAATATAATTCAATGTGAAAGCAGTAAGGGCCATTCAAACTTGGGAAGATAAAATTATTTCACCTAGATTTTTAAACACAAGTAAGACATGATTGATATTTGAAAATGATAGACAGAGGATCAGCATGGATTAAGCCCCAGGGTAGGGAAACATGAGGATCTATTCTCAGAATTAAACAGAATGGTTTTCCTGCAGGTAAAATTTAAAAAAATGATAATAAGAAAAAATATAATATAAAAATTGATCCAAATTTAGTACTGACCACAAATGCCACACTAACATTATTTGTATGCTTTATTCAATAAGAAATGAAGGGTGTTCAGAAAGGGACCTGTTTGGTCCCATGTGTTTTTGCAAGACTAAGATAGCTGAAAGGATGAACCACAGGAAATGAATTTGGAAACAAAGGAATCAAATAAATAAGAAGCTGTAACAGACAAGTGGGATGACAGTTAGTGTGTCAACTATTAAGTAGATAAAGTGGAGAGAGGTGAGAAATATCACCAATGTGAAATGGGCAGCATTTGGAAAGGGCTTAGATGTGAAGGCACATAGTGTGCAGTTTTGAATTTGGACATATATATGGAGATGTATATATAAGGATGACAATGAGAAGAAGGTCATTCAGGGCACTTCCATAAATATGTCTAGCTGGCAGACAGGAATGTCAGGGATGGTGAAGATGATAACAGAGGGATAAGAAAAGAATTGTTAGCTACTCTTTATTAATTATAATTTCTGGTAGCATCTTCATGAATTAAACTTCTATAGAGCATTTTTTGTGTTCAAAGTGAGAGTAGAAGTTATATGGACCAGTTAAGAACTGTTGTAAATTGTACAACCTCTGGAGGCATCACGATCCCTGACTTCAAGCTCTACTATAGAGCTACAGTAATAAAAACAGCTTGGTACTGGCATAAAAAACAACATGTGGACCAATGGAATCGAATTGAAGACCCTGACATTAATCCGCACACCTATGAACATGTAATTTTTGACAAAGAAGCCAAAAGTGCACAATGGAAAAAAGAAAGCATCTTCAACAAATGGTGCTGGCAAAACTGGATATCAACATGTAGAAGGCTGCAAATAGATCCCTATCTATCACCATGCACAAAACTTAAGTCCACGTGGATCAAGGACCTCAACATAAATCCAGCTACTCTGAACCTGCTAGAAGAGAAAGTAGGAAGTAGTCTTCAACGCATTGGCATAGGAGACCACTTCCTAAATAGAACACCAGTAGCACAGACACTGAGAGAAACAATCAATCAATGGGACCTCTTGAAACTGAGAAGCTTTTGTAGAGCAAGGGCTACGGTCAACAAGGCAAAGCGACAGCCTACAGAATGGGAAAAGATCTTCACCAACCCCACATCTGACAGAGGACTGATATCCAGAATATGTAAGGAACTCAAGAAATTAGACATCAAAATGCCCAACAGTCCAATTAAGAAATGGGCTATAGAACTAAACAGAGAATTCTCAACAGAGGAAACTCAAATGGCCGAAAGACATTTAAGGAATTGCTCAACATCCCTAATCATCAGGGAAATGCAAATCAAAACAACTCTGAGATACCACCTTACGCCTGTCAGAATGGCTAAGATCAAAAACACTGAAGACACCTTATGCTGGAGAGGATGTGGAGCTAGGGGAACTCTCCTCCACTGCTGGTGGGAATGCAAGCTTGTACAACCACTTTGAAAATCAATATGGCGCTTTCTTAGAAAATTGGGAATCAATCTCCCCCAAGACTCAGCTATACCACTCTTGGGCATATACCCAAGGAATGCTCAACCACACCATAAGAGCACTTGTTCAGCTATGTTCATATCAGCATTGTTTGTAATAGCCAGAACATGGAAACAACCTAGATGCCCTTCAACTGAAGAATGGATAAATAAAATGTGGTACATATACACAATGGAATACTACTCAGCAGAGAAAAACAATGACATCATGAGGTTTGCAGACAAATGGATGGATCTAGAAAAAATCATCCTGAGTGAGGTAACCCAGACTCAGAAAGACAAACATGGTATGTACTCACTCATAGCAGGATACTAGATGTGGAACAAGGATGACTTGTCTGCTACTCACATCACCAGGGAGGCTACCTGGAAAACGGGACCCCAAGAAAGACACGCGCCCAAGGACAGAGAAATGGAATGAGATCTACATGAACAGCCTGGACATGAGTGGGGGTAGTGAAAGGCGAGGGTCAAGGGAAAGAGAGCTTGGGGGAATGGGAGATCCCAGCTGGATTAACAACAGAGAGGGAGAACAAGGAATAGGAGACCATGGTAAATGAAGACCACATGAGAATAGGAAGAAGCAAAGTGCTAGAGAGGCCCACAGAAATCCACAAAGATACCCACACAACAGACTGCTGGCAATGGTTGAGAGACAGCCCGAACTGACCTATTCTGGTGATGGGATGGCCAAACACCCTAATTGTCGTGCTAGAAACCCCATCCAACTACTGAGGGATCTGGATGCAGAGATCCATGACTAGGCCCTGGGTGGATCTCTGGGAGTCCAATTAGCGAGAATGAGGAGGGTTTATATGAGCAAGAATTGTTGAGACCAAGGTTGGATAAAGCACAGGGACAAATACCCAAACAAATGGAAACACATGAACTATGAACCAATGGCTGAGGGGTCACCAACTGGATCAGGACCTCTGAGTGGGTGAGACAGTTGATTGGCCTGATCTGTTTGGGAGGCATCCAGGCAGTGGGACCAGGTCCTGTGCTCATTGCATGAGTTGACTGTTTGAAACCTGGGGCCTAGGCAGGGTCGCTTGGCTCGGCCTGGGAGGAGGGGACTGGACCTACCTGGACTGAGTCTACCAGGTTGATCTCAGTCTGTGGGGAAGGCTTTGCCCTGGAGGAGATGGGAATGGGGGGGGGGGCTGGGGGGGAAGGTGAGGGGGACGGGAGGGGGGAGAACAAGGGAATCCATGGCTGATATGTAGAACTGAATTGTATTGCAAAATAAAACAAACAAACAAACAAAAAAAAAGAACTGTTGTAAATTGTAGCAGTGCTTTTTTCTTGTCACACCTATGTATCACTGTTGATCATGATAATAATAAAATCTTCACTAGATGTGTACAGTATTGTCACTGTTGTACAATTCAGGAAAATGAGTGCTAAAGTGGTTAAATGAGTAGCTCATGATCAAACACTGATGGGACGTAATTCCTGTAAGGTCCTTAAGGTCCTTAGTCTATAGTTACAGCCACAGCAATTGTTGTCATGTGTCATTCACAAAAGGAAATGAGTGTTCTGACTCTAAACTGGACCCAGGGTACATGAAGTGTGGAGTGACAAGGAGGTTCCATGTCTGCTGGGCTTTACCGTCTATGTCCAGTTGATACAGTAAGGTTCCATTGAAATAGATAGCTTTGGGACTCTACTCCTACTCTTTTGGTTGGAATCTCCCTTTTCTACTTGTCTTCTGGTTGCTTTCTCAACAGAATTTGACACTGATCTACACACATGACCACTAGCTTAGAATTTCCTTTTGTTCATTTTAATGATATTAGAAGCATTGCTATAGAACTGATCTTACTTTACATATAAATTGCCCCAATATACCACAAATAACCCCAAAACACAGACAGATGACAAAAAAAAAAAAAAAAACCAAGAGATGTCTCCTCTCCCTAGAGGTTAAGCCTTAATCACGATTAACCTTTTCACTACTCACTCATTACTTCTTTGAGACATGTGCTATACCATGCATATGTATTAGTTGGGCTTTTCTAGAGGAACAGAAATGATATAATGACTACTTAAGAAAAATTGGTTATTTTGGGTTTTAGGATAAAGGTTGTCTGCACACCAGTGCATGAAGCTAGATGCCTCAACAGTACCAGTCTGGAACTGATGGTTTGGAGGATTCCAAGAGAACCATGGGTCTTCAGTCTACATTGTAAGAGTGAAAAGGGTGGGTTTTGATGACAGGAAAAGATGTTGCAATGGCAGCAGTGGTGGCAGCACCACCACCATATTAATACACTCACCAGGCAGGCAAGCAGCACAAGAAGGCTTCCTTACATCTGGGTTGCCTGCTGTAAGGGCCACCCTTTGGAGTGGTAGGGAGGTTCTTGCCCAGTTAATCCTTCATGAAAATTCCTTTATGGACACAACCTACTTAAAGATGTGTCTAAGCTGATTCTACATCTTATCAAGTTGAAAGTCAAGATTAACCATCCCAGAATCCTAATAAATTTAAGGCCAATGGTCAGGAAGATGCATAATGGTCTTATCCAAGAACCAAAATGGGCAAGTTTCTCCCTAGTACAAGTAATAGTTTTCAACTTGTCTATCAAAGAACAATTGAATTTTTCTTTCAAAGAATCATCCTCATTGGAACTCCTTCATAGCAGAGGGCAGAATATAAAGACCAAAGACAGACAGCTCCAAAGAATGTGAAAGATATCATACATTAACAAAGAGCCAGAAACTCTGCAACTTGTTTGACTACCCTATGAAAGCCAATTTTTTATCAATAATCATTTTGTATTACTTTTGTGAGACTTGAAGGAAACAATTCTTAAGAAATATAAAGTGTGGCACCTAGAACTTTATGTAATCTAAATGAACAGCACCCATTATATCATCATCATCATCATCATCATCAACAACAACAACAACACTTTTATTATTAAACAAAGCTTCACTCCATAAAAACAGAAGCTATGTCTTGGTGATAAGAACTGCCATCTGGCAATTTCTAGCTCATTTCCAAAGGAAACAACCTTCAATATAGATAACCATTAAATTTAAAGTTCACTTTGAGCAATTCTAAATGAAGGAGTTAAGGAATTTTTGCAAAGAGTGAAAGAAAAAAAAAAAAGTAGCATAGTGGAGAGGTGGCCCAGTAAGAGCATTTGATGTGCAAGCATGATAATCTGAATTCAAACCCCCAGCAAACATATAAAAAGCTGGATATGTCTGCAAAAGATTGACATTCTATCTCTGTGAGAGGTGGAGAGACGATTATCTTTGGGAGATGCCAGTTTTCAACCTAATGCCAGGTACAGTGAGAAGCATTGTTTCACAGTAACAAGTTAGACAGTGATGCAGCAGGATCCTCAATGTTTTCATTTGTCCTTCCTGTACATGTATGCTCACCCACACATATACATGCTCTTATACCACCATCCTCACAAAACAGCATACTAGCATAAAAATGTATTTTAAAAACACAACATGGTTAAAGTTTTCTATAGTGAAGGCAGAAAGAAATCAGGCCTGTAATATCAAAGATAAAGCAACAACTAAGTATTTGGTGAAGAGAAATAGATTTTAATTACATATATTCACAACACATTCTAGTTTTCACAGTTGAGATAATTTTTAACCATTTCACTACAACTATACTCACTTTACAGGCCCTCATGTGAAGTATTTTCTTTATTCATTACCATAATCTCTTTAGTGAAGTACACAGATTGTTAAATGGATAAGATGTGCCTTAAGTTGAAGTCCTTATTGAATGACCTAGTTGACTGTATCTGTGGAGATATTACTAATTATTATCAAGTACACCCTTTAGAAAATCTTTATACAGTATTGAGAGCACTGTGTCATCTAATAACTGCTATTATAAAAAAGTAAGGAAACTGCTGTGGGATGGTCTGTATGTCAAATGTGTTGCTGATTGGTCAATAAATAAATCACTGATTGGCCCATGGCCAGGCAGGAAGTATAGGCGGGACAAGGAGGAGAATAGAGCTGGGAAGTGGAAGGCTGAGTCAGAGAGACACTGCCAGGCGCCATGAGGACAAGCCGCATGTGAAGATGCCGGTAAGCCACGAGCCATGTGGCAAGGTATAGATTAATAGAAATGGATTAATTTAAGCTGTAAGAACAGTTAGCAAGAAGCCTGCCACGGCCATACAGTTTGTAACCAATATAAGTCTCTGTGTTTATTTGGTTGGGTCTGAATGGCTGTGGGACTGGCAGGTGACAGAGATTTGTCCTGACTGTGGACCAGGCAGGAAAACTCTAGCTACAGGAAACTGTTGTTTTTAATGTAGTGTGGCACTTCTAACCCTATAGAATGTCTATGGGTACGTTTAGATCAAGTCAGTCTATGATACAAACAACTCTAAAATTCTGTTTGCTTACAACCAATGTTGAATGATTTCTTACTTTCATTCAGTCAGTTGGGAAGATGTGGCTGGGATCCACTTGTCCTCACACTCCTTGGTTCTGGCTAACATTGCTTGATAGCATAGTAGGAGAAGGAAAATACATTCATTGTTACTTCTTCCCAGTTTCTAACATTCCATTGGCAAAAGTCAACAGTGTAACCTACCCTGACACCAATAAGGATGCAGTGGTGAGTGTTCCTAAGAAGGAATTGGCAAGCATTTAAAAAAATAATCACACAAATTTTCACAGATGGAAGGCATGGATAAAGAGAAGGAGAATATATAAGATGCACAGCACACCAGTACTTCTCTTTCATTTTTCTAAGTGGTTAATATATTTTCCTTTTTTAACTTTTTTTTTTTACTAAGAAAGTTTTTTATTCATTCCACATACTAACCACAGATTCCCCCCTCATCCTTCCTCTCACTCCACCTCAGCCTTTCCTCTCCAACCCACCCTTCAACCCCTCCTCCAAAAAGGTATGGCCTCCCATGGGGAGTCAGCAAGGCCAGCACATTCAGCTGAGGCAGGTTCAGGCCCCTCCCCTTGCATCAAGACTGTGCAAGGTGCCCCACCAGAGGCAATGGGCTCTTAAAAGCCAGCTCATGCACCTGGGATAGATCCTACTCCCACTGTCAGGTGCCGCTCAAACAGACCAAACTTTACAACTATCTCACCCATGCAGAAGGTCCAGTCCAGTCCCATGCAGGTTCCACAGCTGGTTAATATATTTTTGTTCCTGTTCCCAAGCTGTGGTCCCCAGTAGTTCTTGTTCTCAAGCTAGTCTATACTCTGAATCTAGCAAGTATTCAAAACTACCAAGGAGACATTCACACAGAGAGATGTCTCCAGCGACTCCCACTCACACTGTTGACAAGTCTCTGCTACTGTTGTCTGCTTTCATCTCTCCAGACCTGGAGGTAGTCATTTGCCTTGCAAAATCAATATTTTTATGAGCCCAAGAAAAATATCTGGTTTTCAATTTGTTGCTTTTTTTTTTTTTTATTCTGGATGTGAGAGTGTCAGTTTCAAATTCTTCTACATCAGTAATGAAAGATTTTCCTCTTTTCTTGTATCAATAGTTTCCTTAGTAATGTCTCAGGCTTACATATGACATATTTAAGATTATTCTGTATAATATTGCTTTATTAAAATTGTCATTTGAAGACTTGATCTAATTTGTCTGATTCTCAATTCAATGGTTAGACTCTGAAGTCTAGGGAACTACCACTACTCAAGTTTAGATTTATATGACTGATCAAGAAAACCAACCATCTTCAAAAGGTAAATTTATATGGCTAAGAGTCCATGAACTATCATTTTCACATTGAAGCCACAAAATAATTATGGCAGAAAGAGATTGGAATCAAAATCAAAGATGCATCAGCAGAGTTTTCTTTTCACTTAAACAGCATTAGGTATATAATTAGATTTTACATATGAAAAGAGCCAGGAAATTAATAGCTTTTGCCTCAGGGATGATCAGAAGGAAAGAGATCAGAACTTAGACCATCTGGTCAACCTGAAGTCCATAAGATGATTCTGAAGGCTTCAGTTATAGATGAGCTTAAATAAGATAGGATTGCTTGAATATGGTTGACCACTAATATCTTCCAGAGTCCACACCTCCTATTCACATTTCCAACATAGAGAAAATTACAGAACTTTAAAAGTAAAAACTGTATTATTAGGAAAAATAATCAAGAATGAACTTTACACCCCAGTAAACTCCTATTCCCATGATTATGGAGGTAATCAAAGATTAATATTCTCTTCATAGAAAATGGAAGCAGAAAGAACATGTTGACATCAATCTTGTATATAAATCAACAGGAGTTCAACAGTTTTAAAAAGCAATTTAAAATAAACTACTTCTCAGCTCCTGGTTTGCATTATATAGACAGCATAACGACAAAGTGCCATTTCCCTCATTACAGATGTAACTCTACCCTGGTTTATTGAGACATTTCCCCATGTCTAAGAATAAATCCCTCCCCAAAAGTAAATTATCATTTTGTATTACAATACTTTATTTTTGATCCCTTACTTTAGAAGGAATATAATGTCTTTCATTATACTTCTAACCTGATAGACAGTTAAATTTGTATTTATTACACTGAATATAATCATTAATGTAAGCTGTAGCAATCAAGAAACTCAATTTGGACTATCAACAATCACCTGAAGTACTGTAGACAGGGCTAACAAAAAAGAAGGATTTCCTTTGTCACACTTTTAAAATTAAAGAGCATTGACTGTTCCTATTCTAAAACTCCCCATATGAGAACACAACACAGTTAATTAGAAAAGAGTTACCTAAGTACCATCTATTGTTGAATTTCCTCATTGGGAACAAATTTTGATGGCCACTATGGCAAGTTAGTTGAAAGTGTGTATCTTCATCAGAAAGAACTAGTTTGAATCTCTAAATTGGTGACTTAGTCACTAATCTTCCATGGTATTTAACCTTTTCCAGTCATGGTTTCCCTTTCTCTAAAATTGAGTCAATGATATTACTACTCAGGAATGTCTCTAGACTCCAAAAGATAACGTTATTTTGTGTGTTTGTCTTGAGCCTGAAACAAAGTAGGCTGTTTAAGACTATGAACATTATTTTAATAACTCTACTTTTGCCAAAGGGCCTTAAATTTTGTGATTTTACTACACTGTGAGAAAATGGTCATGGAAACACTGATTACTATGATAATTGAGAGAAATAAAATTTATTCTACAAATTTTATTCAATTTTTCACATTATTTTTCATGTGTATGTGTGTGTGGCTGCCAGTTTATACTAACAACTTCACCAACCCCCTCCAATGAAAGCCGACATTCATACAAATCATACATTTTTTTTTTATTACAGTCCGGATAGGGCCTTTTATTCCTCTAGACATAAAATTTCATCTTCTTTAATGTAACAGCAAACATTTTCCCTTTCTGGCTTCATTTCTCACATTAAGCATGCTGGTAAGAAGTTTCAACACAGGGCCTGTTGCTGTGGCAACAGCAGGTGACCATCATCTTCTCCTTAACTGAATACTTTGGATGTCCCTCAGTCCAAACCACATTGTCCTGACCTGGATTTCTTTCTTTGTGGGTATTGGCTAACAGTACTTGCCATCAAATGGAAGCTCAGCTTCCTTCACAGAGGTCCCAAAGATTCCGTTCAAGACTAGACTGATCTTTGATGTTCACTGAGTTTAGAGAAAGAGAATGCAAGCAGATTAGTTAACTCATGCATAAGCTTCCTGCTTTTATGGTCTTCATTCACGGTCCATTATGCAACTACTACCATGGCTAAGGACAGAAGCTGTTTGACATCTACTGATTAAATCATTCTGTCTAATATGCTGGCCAGCATCTGCTGTGTAGTGGGTACTTTCTAGTGGCCACTGATGTAAGACTTGAGGATCTGCATACACAGTGTCCATTACTCTAATCACACATCTCTCAATCCTCTATCCCCTACCTCAGAATTCACAGTAAATCTGGTATGACTGTAACTGAAGTAGCTAAACTAGGCTGTCTTTACCTTTAAATTGTAAACAGAATAGTCATTGAGGTCCAGTTCCTCAAGAAGATACTGAATCCTAACTCATAGGAGAATCTCTTTTCGTGTGCACACAGGTGTGTGTGTGTGTGTGTGTGTGTGTGTGTGTGTGTGTGTGAGAGAGAGAGAGAGAGAGAGAGAGAGAGAGAGAGAGAGAGAGAGAGAGAGAGAGATGCATGTGGGTGGATACCTGTGGAAGTCAGAGTTTGAAGTCAGGTATCTTCCTCTATAACTCTCTGCTTGATTTTTAGACAGTGTCTCTCAATGAACCAAGGGCTCAATGATTAGCTAGGCTGGCCAGATAGCTAACCCCTGGGATCCTGTCTCCATTGCCCAGAGCACTAGAGATACAAACGTAGGTCTTCACACTTGTGTAGCAAACACTTTGCACACTGAGTCCTCTCCCCAAGCCTAGGAAAGCTTTATAAAAATCCTTCTTTCCTACATAAATAATTAAAATACCTTCAATTATTTTGATGAATAATCTGTATTAGGTGCAGAATCCTCCCAGTTAAAGTAGGAAACTACTCAATCTTCCTTACAGATCTAGAATTCTTGGAAGAGGCAATATCACAGTTTGAAGAATATAAACATCATGCACCCTAGTTTGATCTTCCAGGAGAGTTTCTGAATATTCTCCAAGCAATGGAATGGATGTTTCACCCTCCCATTACTATGGGAATAGAAGTGTCTCAGTCAGTTTAGTGCTAGGACAAAAACACTATAGACAGGTTGAATAAATGAACTAGCATGTTTTCTCACATTTGGAGGGTAGAAAGTCCAAGATCAAGGCTCTATCTGAACTAGTGCATGCTGTGTCTGGGTTTGAAGATGATTCTTCTCTTTTGCAATTGTACAATACAGAGACCTCGTCTCCCTTCTTCTAAGGACACTTAACACACTGGTGAGGGTAATATCCTTATGGCATGCTTATTCATAGTTGGGATTTATAGGGGACAGCTTCCAAACACTATCAAATACGTAGCTGATTTGGGCCTCCCAATATGTATCTGAGGATCCCATAAAAAACTGCTATACTTAAGATTTAAAAACCCTCAAGTTAATCTTCCATGAAATACCTCTGTTGACTCCTCTTGTCTTATTTCTACTCTGCCATAGCTTTATCTTTTAAATAAAACTCTTTCCTGTAATGTGACTTTAAACTTGTTGGTATTCTGCTCTGTTATGACTGCACAGTGAGTTTAATTTCTATGACATGCCATACTTCAGTGACCACCAACACTCCCCTGACTCTTAATCTTTAAATCATTCATTTATTTCTAGCTGATTACACATTTATTTACATTGTTGTTTTGTTTTCACAAGTGAATATCTTCTTGAATCTATAAAATAATAAACCCATTGGAGTTAAGCATTTGATATTACAAATCATTCAGGACCACCACAGCACCCACCATTGTCAAATCCACATCAACTCAGCATATCCCAGTTAACCAAGGGCCTACTGTTTTATGCTTCTTTTTTCTTCTGAGTAATTAAAGTCCTTCCAAGTAGATTAAATACGCAGAGATAGGGTTCTCCTTTGTTTTGTTTTCCCTCTTAAATTCAACCAGCATTAAAAAAAGAGATGTTATAATCTTCCAGTTAGAATTAATGTCCTCTTCCTTCTGCAGAAAAATTTGCATAGGTTTGAGTTTGAAACTAGTGAATAGGTAGCATAGTGTGGAAGTTACCTTAAAAAAAGATTCATACACGTTATGATTCATGCTGTTCACTGGAATGTAAGCTCCTGGAGTTCAGAGCCTTGTGCTTTTAATCTTGAATATGCCAACTCACATAGCAGAGGCTTAAGCATATAGTAAGTACTCAATAACTGTGATAGATCAAAATTGGCTTAGTGATGTCTTAAAGTGTAACTTACAAATCATAATAATTCCATACGGCAAGTGAAGCTAAAGATGGTTTAACATGCCTTCCTATTTTTATCTTCGAATCAACATGTAGCATGAGGCAATTTCCATAGTATACATGGGATCTCAGTCTCACCCAGAGAGAAAGAAACAGCAATGCACTTAAGAGTTGACATTCTATACCAGGTCTTGCCCATTGCCCATCACATGGCCATTGTCCTTGATACCAACTAACCAGCACTCAAGACTTTCTTGTGAATATTAGATTTCTATTAGATGAAAGGAATGAGCTTCATGGAGATCAAGCAACCTATCCAAGGTTAGATACTGCAGATAGTTAGAACTCAGATGTTTCTCATTTTTAAGACCACACTCATGCCAGTGTTTTTATTTCCTTGCTTATGAAACAAAGAAATAAGAGACAAGATTCCTGAACTTAAAAAGTGTGAAGTCTCATTTGATCATAGAGGGCAGAAAAGGAAGAAAAGCATGGCCTACAGTTGCTTTTCTTCCTACTGAATACTCTCCCAGTCTGAAGATCTTACATAACATAGTACAGGTTTCAGGGGTTAGTGTGCATAGAGAGTATAAAATACATTTTTTTAAAAAGTAGCTTCCTAAGAGTCCTTAAGATTTCTGTTACCCCTGTTGAGAGCTATGCAGGTTACTTGCTTAGGATCATCTGGAATGAACTGAGTTCTATGCTTAATGCACAGCCTGAACCAAAAGCCTAAGTGAGCAGCATGCCTCCCATATCCCCAGACTGAAATAAAAATTATCAGAAGGAACAGAGCTGGCAGCTAAGCTGGTACAGAGCACCAAATAAATAAACAAATGTAGTAAGGATACAAAGCACATCGATTTCTTCTAAAAGTCAAGTTCTACTTTTCCTGTCAACAGAGGCCCCATTTTGCAGCTCTTCATGTGTACCTTGAGATGTTCTAAAAGAAGCTCATGGGAGACAGATCTGTGAGCATGCCAAAAACACCTCTTTACATCATCTTGAAGAAACCAACATTCTTTAAAAGAAAATGTGAAAGCCAAGGAGGGAGGGAGGGAGGAAGGTAGAGGAGAGGTGAGGCAGGCCTGAAGGAGCAGAGGCAGGGCAGAGGACATGCCACATTGGAAGAAGAATCATGGCAATGAGAAAAACAAAAGAAGAATATTTTAGAGGAAAGAGGAAAAACATACCACTTCCACTATTTCAATCTGGAGAACCTGAGTGAGCAATTCCGTTGCATGCTTTGTTACACTGACTGTTCCGTTTCTCCCCAGGCTGGACTACACAGAAGAAATCCATTAGGTCCATGTAAATGCACACCCCAGAGCCTACCTTCTGCAAAGCACAACACATTTCACATTGGATAAACCACTATGACCCTAGAGAATGAATTTTTTTAACTTAAATCAACCTTCATGGAACAGTTTGTATTTCTATAATTTTTTCATTATAAGTGAAGAACTACTCTATAGACAACTGGAAAAAGTCATTATACTAAATAATTCATACTAGAGAATTTTGTTGTAATGAAATCAAGGCACTAATGTTCAGCACCATTGGTCTGGGCTTGGTTAGAATTTTATTGTTACAAACTTTTTTTTCATATTAGCTCCTGTTAAAATGGAATTTAATTGTGAAAATGGACTGAGAAACATTATAAGACATCATGGGATGCCAGTAGCTTGTCTCAAACCATTAAGATCATTTTGGCTTCCGATATGTTACCTCTGTATTCAACAGGTAATTAATTTCTTTCCTCTACAACTTTTCCTTTTGCAATTCTTGAATCTAACATGAGTCCATTCAAGATTTTCTGTCCATCATTGGCTGTGCCTTTATGTCTTCTATCTTCTGTCAGTCACTTTCTATTACCAAGACATCGAGGGTTAAGTTATCCACTTTTGGTGTTGTGTGATATTTGTTTGTGTTCTGACAAATAAAACTTGCCTCGGGGTCAGAAGGAAAAGCTACAACCACTAACCATAGAGGCTAGGCAGTGGTGGCACACACTTTTAATGCCAGAACTTGAGAGGAGGAAGCAGGAAGATCAGGAGTTCAAGGCCACCCTGGCTACACAAGATTGAACTAGTCTAAAAGAGAAACAGCCTGGCAGTGGTACATGCCTTTAATCCTAGCACAATCGGGAAGTGTAGACAGGAATATAAGGCGGGTGGAAACAGGATCTTGGTGTAGCTAGAGTTTTCCTGCCTAGCCCACAGTCAGGACAAATCTCTCTCACCTGCCAGTCCCACAGCCGCTCAGACCCAACCAAGTAAACACAGAGACTTATATTGGTTACAAACTGTATGGCTGTGGCAGGCTTCTTGCTAACTGTTCTTACAGCTTAAATTAATCCATTTCCATTAATCTATACCTTGCCACGTGGCTCGTTGCTTACCGGCATCTTCATATGCTGTTTCTCATTGTGGTGGCTGGCAGTGTCTCTCTGACTCAGCCTTCCACTTCCCAGCTTTATTCTCCTCCTTGTCCCGCCTACACTTCCTGCCTAGCCAATGGCCAATCAGTGTTTTATTTATTGACTAATTAGCAACACATTTGCCATACAGACCATCCCACAGCATCTTGGCCCCCATTCAGTCGGAGGATTCGTAGAGGTAAGATGTTTCTAGTGGCTGTTGCTCTGCTTCTCCGATCTTTAGGCTTTCACCCTCGATATCTGACTCTCGGTTTTTATTGTTAAGACTAATTAGGATCACGCTTCACTTTGGGTCTTTAGTTACATGTATATCCTCATAACTTCCAAAATTATATTTCTTGACAGCCATACTCCCCCAGATTCACTTGCATAATATCCAAATATTTATTGATTGTTTTATAAGACATACTAAACACTTACAAGCAAACTTGAAATTTTCATGCCATCTTTGAAGCATGTCTGTTTCATGTCTTGTACCCATTTTCTCAAAGATTGATCCCATATTCACCTAGTTGACAAGGCTGGATAATTCTTACCTGTTCATCTTTTCTTTAAATTAGTATCACTGAACACACTTTATTAAAGATGGAAGAACAAGGCTTCCCGGCAGGGGCCAACAAGAACTGAGCCCAGTAGTCAGTCAGCAGTTTCATTAGCAGGCTTTTCTTCACATCTATTAGCCTGTGTGTGCGTGTGCGTGTGCGTGTGTGTGTGTGTGTGTGTGTGTGTGTGTGTGTGTGTGTGTGTGTGTATGTGTGTGTGAGAGAGAGAGAGAGAGAGAGAGAGAGAGAGAGAGAGAGAGAGAGAGAGAGAGAAGTTCTGAGGTTTTATGATGTATCTTAGAAAATTTTCATGAAAGTCTCAGAAGACATTTTGGGTAAATCAATAGCAACAAAGCATTTTTTTAAGGGCTTATACCATTATAGTCTTTCAATGAAAAAGATATTCTGTAGCCAAAGCAAAATAAATGAAAATAATCTGTGTTACATTTGACAAGACTGGATACAATCTGGAGAATTATAATAGGTATAATTATAATAGGATTATAATTATAATTTGATCACTATGATGCATGAAAAGAGGTTCAAAGAATCAAAACTTGACAAATTATTATATTTATCGATGTCAAGGTTTTTTTCCTAGAAATGAATGATGGTCAATACCTTTCAAGCCATCTACTAATAAAGTAGAAATTAATGTGCTGAAGCTGGACAATGCAGTGGGACTGGGAAGTTAACAGGAATGAGGAGGTACTGGGCAAGATGTGTGATGTCCATCAACACATCAAACATTGAAAAATCAGGCAGTGGTTTGGAAGCCCAGAAATATGGGGTACTCAACAGGCAGGCAGTGAGCCAGCTTCCTAATTAACTGAGTGGCATATAGAACAAAGGCCTCTCTATTGTGTATTCTGTTCAACCAAAGTCCTACAGGAGGATCTGAAATACTCAGATGCCTTGAAGAGGACTTTAAAAACAAACCTAAGAGTTGCTTTTACCAGGTATTCAAAGGAAGTGCTACAAATTATTGCCCATAAATTGAGGAGGTTTAACACTTTAAAAGGAAACATCAGCCATTATTTTTTGATACCCTAGATCTGTAGATTGAGAAATCTTTAGAGACCAAACTACATTGGCTCCAGCTGGGAGCAGGCAGCTTGCACAGTGTGAACCACAAAGACACCATAATGACCGGCACGCCATGCTTCAGCAGACACACTTCTCATGGAAAAGAATTTCTTTAAGGCAAGCAAAAACTGCAAGCTACGTGGGAATGTGTGCTAGAAAGTTCTGTATACGTGTTTGCTTTGAGTGGATTATCCGCTTGAATTTATTCCAAGCCGTTCAAATCATCACAGATGTCAGAATCAGAGACCCCTAAAATGAATGATCTCACTTATTTTCAAGGGATTGCTTGTCAGAGAGTTTTCACTGTTCCTTCACAAGGGATCTGAGGAATCTGCCTTCCCTCATAGCTTTTGCAATAAGAATTCATCACACAGCCAACATTTATGAAATAATGAGGCAACCTCATTACATACTTTCTTTTGTTTTGTACTTCTGGCTCCATCGAGCATGTCCACAATCTTCAATCTCACGTTCTTTTTTGCCTTTCTTGTAAAAACTTTTCCTCTACCTAATAAATGTGCACAATCTAAGGGGAAAGCGCTCTACCCAAAAGCTTTCTTCCTCTCTTCTTTCCATTACACAATCATCAGCTATCAAACATTTTGAAAAACTCAATATGCGCTTTTTTCCCCCTTTACATCTTTAGATTTTTTCAAACTAGAAAAACCACTTCTATAATTCTGGCCCTGGAGACCAGTGAGCTGGCAGTATTGCAGATGACAGCATTTCTTGGCTGTGACATTCACATCTGACTCCTGCAATTCTCCTTTCCCTGGTCTTAATGGGAACCTTGAAACCATAGTCACAACACACTAAACGCTGGTTCTTAGCCCTCCCTCCTGCGCTCTTGCTATTTTGCCTGGGAATAATATATTTGTTTCTATTTCTCCTTTTTATCCCTTTTCCTTTTATCTTTTGTGATTACCTGGAGAATTATTTCTCCCAATTCTAGCATAGCAGCTGCTGCTGTAAAAGTCTCCTGAATTTTATACTTGTGACAAAGAATCTTATGCTGTCATAAAGATACTCTTAGGATCCCTCCACATTCTTAGGTGCTGAGGAAAGGAATGCAGCTGGAAACATGGTTGAAAAGAGATTTGAGTGCTGCCAAACAAACATCAGAGTGCCTAGATCAGGCCAGTGGTCAGCTCTGATCCTGGCATTCAGCCCAGGGAAAGCTAGAGAGGAGTTAAAGCTATTAAATGCTCCATCAGGGATATGTATGTATATATGTGTGTATGTATGTGCAATAAATATATATATATATTCACAAATACATAGAGATTTGTATATATTTTATTGCACAAATATACAGTAAAATTAAAATAATGGTGTTGAGACAGTATCCATGTCACATTTCAGGGTTTATTTACTTACTTTTGTAAAACTCAATGAAAATCAATCACACAGCAATTTAACAAAGTAATATTATTCTTGTGGGTCATCTGGGACTTCATAGCTTTACATAAATTAACACAAAAGCAAGTAAATCAATTATATAGCATTTCCAAACTGCCACTTTACCATATCTGTGATATAACTTATAAGAGCATTTATTTAACATGACAATATGTTCTGCTAAATCCCACATTAAATTCTTTACCCTCAATACTTGTGGTTGGCTTCAGTCTGAGGGCCACAAAGCTCAGCAGCATCTTTAAGATCCAAGACTGATTTTCCCATCTGCTGAAAGATGCTATGGTCCTGCAAATAAAAAGAAAAGATTCAGAATCTAGTTGCTACCAAACTATCCTCAACTCAGTGCCCCATATGTGACAAGAAGATTATCTCTCCCAGCCTCAATCTAGTCTAGGCATCCAGAGAACTGAGTGCTACCCTTCTTTGATATAGCATTCACTTCTTTTTTAATAGTGCTAAAGACATTTTGTTTTGTGTATCTAAAATCACATATGCATATGGAACTTAGCATTATATAAATGTTGATGGAAAAAAGGTTCCTGGAAGGCAGCCAAAGAGGAGAAAAAATGGCACTTGTATTTTTATACATCAGTTTCTGTTAACAAGTTCTAATTGCATTTTTCTATTAAAATTATTTTCTTTTTTTTTTTAATTGGAAAAAGTATCTAAGAAGAAGTCACAAACAATCTAAGCTTCTCTCACTGAACCCTTTCTTAATGGCATTTTGGTAAACGTCTACACAGGCAGAAATAACAGCTTCATCTGTAGAGCAATTGAACCAACAAAGACCAAACCATCTGGGTCTTGGCCATTTGATGATCATGATGATAAAGACTTAATTGATTTTAGTTGTGAACATCCAAGAGACTAACCATTATTCTCCCATCAATGCCCTGTCCTGACCCTATCTATAGCTTGTCTAGCAAGCCAGTTTTCTCATTATTAGCTGCTCCAGTCCATAACATTTTCAAAAGTCTTCTGACCCAGATGTCTCTCTCTCTGCCCAAATAAGGAGCTATTTCATTATAGGCTCCCAAAATTGATCTACTTCATTTACATTTAACCAAGTTTGGGTTTGATTCAATCCATGCAGTCTGTCTTTTCATGATTCATCTTTTTCTGGCGGCCACCTCTTCATGTCTGGTCCCACTCAATGAGTAAGTCTTGTGATCAGAGTGAGGCTTCTCTTAGTTTGATCTGGGCCTGTGTAAAGTGATGCATTTCTGAAACCTGCTGTCACAGTCCTAGTTCCCTCACTTCTAAGAATGGACTGGTGAAATGGATGCATCAGGGGTTGAAGGATGGCTCTTTCAGGGACCTGAATAAAACTGAAGAACTTTGAACCATTCACAGCTATTTCTTCAAATTCACATAGAATGATTTCAAACATCGTGGTTGAGCTCTTGACCTTTATTATGAATTTCCTTGAAAGGCAGTATAAAAACTTATAAAAATTTATAAAGTTCTTCCCATAAGGGGGGAAAACTTCCTAAAATTCCCACTAAAATCCCTTTTTCATTGTATATTCTCCTGTACATTCATCTTTTATCCATTCTGTCACTCCATTCCATGGAGGTCACCAGTGTCCATTCTGACAGCCACAGATAGCGCTGCTCCAAGCAATATTCCCATGTGTCTACAGATATTCACCATGACAAATAGTCATGAATCGAGGCAGCCATTCATCTGTGTATTTAAGTATTTCTTATTTTTGCTGGGAGTCATGCTTTAAGAGTTTGGTTAAAGACATGGAGCAAATATTGATTGCTTATTATCTTGTTTCATTCAGATACATTATATTCTTCTATAGAATTTATATAACAGTTGTGTAAAGGAAGTTTTATGTATCAAAATATTTTGTTTTATTTGAGAGTCTTTTTTTACTTTCAATTTTGTTTCTGTTTGAATCAAATCACACATAATTGATTCCATCCCATTTTTTCTTGCTCATTTTACAACAATTTTGTTATATAGGATTTTTACAACATCTAGAAATGTAAAATATTATTTTCTATATTTAATATTTGTTTAGTTCTCTTCCTCTGTAATTCAATTGGAAATTTTTATACATCCATAGTCAAAACAGATACATTGTAGATGAAAACTCAGAAGCAGGGATATGTTGTGTGTTCATTATTTTTGAAAGTGCTTGAAAGAGTTTAGGAAGTGAGTCATCCCCGTCCCTTTGGAATGTCTAAGATCTTCTGAACAAGGAGAAGCATATATTGTGACCCTGGCATGTCACATTCTTGACTCTGCAGGACAGCAGTAACCAAAGGTTTATTTGCCAACAAAACACATACATGGTTTCACAGTAGACAGCTACATCATTGTGACAATGCTTCACTGCTTCAGTTATCAGTCCAAAGGTACCACTGAATATCACAAAAGTACTCTCTGAACAATGACAGCTGCCCTCTAGTTGCTGGGTTTGTCTATTGTGACTAGGACCTCTGAGTTGGACAAAGAAAGACACAAGAATAAAATAAACAAGTATGTTTTATCCTATCCATGCATGATTGAGCAAGTGCCAAAAATAAAGAGGATAGATTTGAAGGATTCGATGATGGTTATAGAAAAGGTGAATTGAAAAGATGCTGTGGAAAAAAGAAAACTTCAAGAGAATCATACTTTGTTACGGAATCTGTAATGCATAGAGGTCAGATATTAGCAGTAATAGCAATATTGTTAGCAATCCAAGGAATGCTAGGACAAGACTGTGTATCAGGAACAGCTTGTAAAAGAAAGAAGATTTCAAAGGCTACTCAGAAAGCAAAGCAAAGCTATGCGGTAGACCAAGGATTTGGATAACTTGAGAAAAGCTGAGTGATAAAACTTCCCACCAGGATGGAAAATGTTGCTAATGAATAGACTGGATAATCAAACCCTTGCTTTTCTACAGAAGTTACTAACCTTATTTCAGGCAAACTCTGTCACGGAATGATGTCCAGCTTACATAGTCCATGGGGCTCTTCCTGATTCTGGGGATGGAATGAAATGATTGTGACAAATGATATGCTTTTATTTCTTTTTTCTTTTTTTTTTTTTTTTTTTTGGTTTTTTCGAGACAGGGTTTCTCTGTGTAGCTTTGCGCCTTTCCTGGATCTCGCTCTGTAGACCAGGCTGGCCTCGAACTCACAGAGATCCGCCTGCCTCTGCCTCCCGAGTGCTGGGATTAAAGGCGTGCGCCACCACCGCCCGGCGATATGCTTTTATTTCTAAGGAACTTGTTACATACATTTATCAGCAATCTATTTTTCCTCCTGAACAATCTCTTTGTTCCCAGAGAGTTTTCTTTATATGAACTATATAAAATTTTAAATTTATTTTGTTAAAAACTTCCACAGACCAAGACATGTATCAAGATTCTAATGGAAATTTCATTAGTGAGTGATTTTGGAAATGTCTTTATCTTCTCTTGGATCCATTTTTTTAATTTATGAAATGTGGCAGTACAGTATGCACTGCAGAAGACTAGACAAGAAAAATCCATGCACAGAGTTTTGTATATGCATGAAACCTAGGTATGAACTCAGTAAGACCTTACGTTACGATTGTACAATTCATCACGATTCTTATCATCTTGCAATCATTTGACTAGAAAGACCAAATGCAACATGTAAGCTTGTGTTTCTTGTTTGACTTCATTCAAGACCTGGTGAGTGTGGGCTTGGGAAGTGAAGAGCATGAGCGAATCTGCTTGGACTGCGTGGACGCACTCACCTTTTACAGAAAGTGTGATGTTTAGTTAAGGGTGACACTTGGTGATTTATGATAACTATTATCAAGAAATGATACTCAATTAGTCCAGTTAAGAGAACCTGGACAAAGGAAAAATAAAATTAAACAAAAAAAGGAGCAAAGAGAGAAAAGGAAGGTTAAAGAGGAGAGAGAAGAGAGAGAGATACAAAGTTTCAGGTTACCAGAAGAATTTGACAAAGAACAATGGATTATCAGTTCATTTTATGCTTTAAAAATAATGAGAACCGGGATATTGACTTTTTAAAAGAAAAGACATGTTGTAAAGAAAACAGCACTCTAGTGCTCCTGGCACTCCCTCTCTCTGCTTCCAGACAACTGGTAACATAGACAGGAGTTATACTGTCTATGAAGAGAACTATGTATTTCATCACATAAAATACCTTGATTGAAGAGTATAATGTTATTTATCATCCACTAAAGAAACAAAGAATGAGATTTCAACGTCTGGTTCCAGAATAATCCATTCCAAACCCCCAACTCTAGAGAAGAACATCATCAAACACAATGTTCAGGCCTATAATAAAGGACTGTTGTCCATGTTAACCCTGACACTGAAGGTGTGGAGTAGAGAGGGGTGAGACTCCCTGGAAATATTGAAGTACTCTGTCACCTGGAAGATAGCTTGAATTCACCTTGCCAGCATGGCCCAAAGTTCTTGGTAGAGAATTTAAATCGAAACAGCATCACCCTGATACTGCTGTTAGGTTACTAGCAGGGACACACAGAAACATTGCTTGGAAGAAGGAGAAATGATAGTTCAATCCAGGACAGAAGTGATACGCATCAAATGTGAGGGGCATCCTGATTTGTACAATTTTTGCAGATGTGAACAATATGTCTGAGAAAATTAAACAGCTTGTGTGAAATTCTGCTTGGTCAAACAGAGTGGTCTTCATATTTGATTAGTCCTGCAAAGCGTTTGTGGAAGTTTTTCAATTTGTTGGACTTGATTTTGGGAAATTTCTTTGTTCCTAGCTGAACTCCAATTTTGGTCACCTTGTAGATCTGTCTTTTCCTAGTAAAACTTTGCATTTTACAATGATAATTGTCTCTGAATTTGCAGTAATTTTCTTCAGATCTACTTTTTCATAGATTAATGTGTTCAGGCAATTTATTAAGTTCTGCTACACTCCTAGCATTGAGGAGTCAGACCTTCATGAGGCAAGTTATGTCTGCTTGGAGTTTGGAGGTTTTCCTGAAGGATGTCATACTTCAGTAAATGTCAATTTTGCATCAGAAATATATTAAGAATGAATGAAGATTTTCATGGATTTCTTTTAGAGAGTGAAGTGGAAGTGTTGGGCCGAGGAAGGGGTTGAGGAGGGCTAACAAACACCAAAGATGTTTGAAAATGCCATATGGAAACTTACTTTTAAAATTACATATGTGCATATATGTATATTATAAAAATATATGTGGGTTCATATAAAAGACTTTAATCAGAGTTACCCTGTACAGGGGATAGTGTTCCTCCCAGAAGTCACAGATTGCCAAGTAAAAATTTCAGTTCTAGGTGTGGGATACCTTTTCTCAATTTGTCACTTGTATCCTGGGGAGTCCCAAAACAATTCAGGCTATTTCCGTCATTCTTGGTTGTCCACCAGAACTTGATGGTAAGGCCATATTGCTGAAGACATTACATATTTGGTCAAAAGGACATGGAAAAATCAAGTTGATAATAACTCGAGGGATTTCCCATTGCTAGTTGGCTTTTGCAGTACTAGAAAAGGCTGCTGTGACAAAATACCATCAGCAGTCTAACCCTGCGCATAATTCTATGAGCTCCAGTAATAACCAGTGTGGCAAGATATGCTTGTGGGTACTAAAGTGGTACAAATATTATGGGGTAGCTAACTGCTTCTGATTGGATGTAAGGCCCATAACACAGGAAAGGAGAGGTATGCTTAGCACTATAAATCTGACCAACAATTTATGATCAGGGAGTTTACATATTCCAGTGATAAACCTACTACTATTATTCTGCTAAATGGAAATAGTATCAAACAGTTCTCTGATTTGCATACCTCTACTCATAGATTGTTGTAACTTTCAGGCCTTGTCAGTGAAGTGTCTCTGTGCAATAGGCAGTGGTTAATTAAGAAACTCACAACTGATTCTAGTGAAGAAAATATGTATTAGTGGAGCAATTAGCCACAAATACAACATCTGTACCACCCCCATACACACAAGCCTCAGGAGCCATCATGGGAGATTGAGTAGAAAGACTGTAAAAAGCCAGAGGTTGGGAGGACCTGAGCAAAACAGTATCTTCTGCTGGATGTTATGAACTCACAGTAGCTGTGGTGGCCTGCACAAGATCAAGACTGTTAACACTGTGAAAGGGAAGAGAGGTTCATAATCCCACCCTTAAGTGAGGAGCTATCGACAGGTGATGGCTTCTGGGAAATTATGAGTCAGTTCCTGAGAGCAAGAAAGGCTGTGGATTTGGGTGGGTCGGAAGGTGGGGAGGATCTGGAAAGACTTGAAGGAGAAGAAACCATAATCAGAATACATTGTATAAGAAAAAACTTTATTTTAAATTTTAAAAAAGAATACGAAGAGTGCTGTCCATTGTAGGTTCACACCATTCCAAAGAGTGACCCCACACTCATGCGTTTATGAGCAGCATACATTAGACTCAGGGGGTTATTTAAAATTGAAAAAAGACCTGAAGTTGAGAGATGGATTGGTGGGAATACTTCTGAAATGAGGAATAAGAGACATGAACGGCTTGGGGGGGGGGGGGTGACTATGATCCAAATGTATCGTATGAAATTCTCAAAATGCTAATTAAATTATTACATTAAAAAAAGAATGACAAATCTCATGCAGTTCTTTTGAAAGCTTTCACTCAGGAACTCCACCTTCATGCTGTTGTGTATTAGTAGCATGGTACACAACAATCTGGCATCTCCAGGCCAAGGACTCATCAGATAGTTCAGGAGGTAAGGTGGTGGCCGTGTAAGTATGAGAATATGAGTTTTATCCCTTGTAGCCACATCAAAAGCATGGCATTGTGGGTACCATCTGATATCCTAGTGCTGGCGAGGCAGAAACAGAAGGGTTTCTGGGAATACCTGGTTACTTGGCCTAGCTGAATTAGCAAGCCCAAGGACAACCAATGATGACTCTCTCAACAGAACAAGGAGGATGTTCTCTAAAGAAAGACAGCCAAGGTTGAACTCTGACCTCCACATATGAACACTTGCACACACACACACACACACACACACACACACACACACAACAACAACAACAACAACAACAACAACCATGTTTCACTAGTTCTACAGAGAAACTTACAGGGTACACCACTGCTCTTCGTGCTTGAATCTCATCTCGAAATTTCTATGTTCACTCTACTTTATAGCTCAAAACACTGGTATTCATAGTACTGAATCCTAGGGAAAAAGTAAAACTTAAACTATTCCACAACAATTCATTAAGTCAGCTTTGACCCAAACCAACAGAATCCAATTATTTTAGAATGACTGAAATTTGATTGAGGTAATGATTTCAAGCTTGTAATTCCTACTGTACTGTTTGCTCCCCTAGGATCTGAGTCAACAGTGAATACTCACATCTTCCACTACAGAGAATGAGTCCTCCTGACACATGATTGTTCATTAGGGGTTTATAGAATGTGCTAAATACTACATGCTTGTTGAAGTAAATGGGTGAGAATATTCAGTTCATTTGAACTACGAAGTAAAAATAATAGGATAAAATGAGGTATGTCTGTTGGGAAAAATTCCCAGTTATAAGTGATGAACTGTGTTTTTATTCTATGTGGATATATGCCTGATTACTAGGGTGTAGAAAAAAATTAGAGGTCCCATTTTATAGTCACTTTGGAAGTCAGAGCCTTTCTCTTTTGTGGATCACCAACGAGTTGGTGATCAACACACTGCTCACTGTTTGGCTAGATCACAGCAGTAGGAGAGAGAAGAGCGAGCAGAGTGAGCAGTCTAGTTGAAACCTTGTCACAACCTAGGCTTCAGTGGTTACAGCTGCCAAACGCTGACTTTGACTTATGCAGAATCTGAATGCTCAGATTTGGTGTAAAAATCTGTCAGATTAGCATTGCTACACATAAAATGAATGCAAAGTGGAGTTATCATTAACAATCCTGCCATTCCAAAGAACAAGGTATTGAAGCTGATAACTTTCAATGATAGAGATTCAAAATGCAACTGGGACCAAGTTCCAGGAGATTGCAGTGTGGTTATTATGTCTGCACTATGCCCATCATTCACTCAGCAGCTGTGGCTGTCGAATGAGCAAAGATAGACTCACTATGTTCAGTCAGGACTGTCATGTAATAGGTTACAAAAAGGGCAAACCACCATGCTTTGGGTGCGATCATTCACAGTAGCCCCTATGCTGCTAGAGGTTATTCAATATGCCACAGCTGGAGTCTTCACTCTAAAAAGAGAAGTACGGAGAGCTGATGGCAGACGGTGTGGCTGGGATCTGCGGACTTCGTTTCCTAAGTCTTCCACTTTTGTCCTCCAGCCTGATATCAGGTGAGCAGGTCACCAAGATGCCCAGCGTCATTAATATCTATCACCTGTCTCAAAGCACTTAACATTGGTGTCCTTATGTTCTATGAGAGGGAAAGGCTTTTTTTTCCCAGCATTTTCCAACATTTCAAAATCTGAAATCACATTTTTAAAAGAGGAAAGAAAAAAATCATTTCCCTTCCCATTAATCTAGACTATAAATTCAAAATTTTTAAATTGACACACACTTTGCTATTTGCTTTAATTCTCCAAGTAATGACTACTTTTATCATCATCATCAATTTTAGTTAATAATTCCCTTCTGAAATCAATAAAGACACAGGAAATCTGGGTGTTATGCAAACTTTACTCACAGGGGCACTGTTGACTGGGAGAAGAAAAGCACAGAACTTCATGTCAGCCTTTATGGGGGTTTTTCTGATAGTATGCATCTGCCAGAAAAGGGGGAGCATCCCATCTTGTGCTGGGGAAATTGGAAGCCTGGTGCCACAATCCTGGAAATGGCCATCCCTCAATCTGCACAGTGTGTCTGATTTTGCCTCCATTGAGCCGCTGTAATAGGTGTTCTATAGACACTGCAGGAGCTGAATAAAGACTAGTGAGCTGGGGAGAAGGCTCTGCCAGGCTATGTATACATTAAATGCAGGGATGATTGGGCCTGCATGGTGAAGCCCCAGCTTCCCAGTAAGCCAAGGCCTAGCTTTTAAACACCATTTGTATCTATTTACCAATACCTTGCTATTTTATTAAGTTTGTCACTGAGCCCTGTTTTGCACATACTAGCACTTGCTCATGCATGCCTTATGAATATAGAAATTAGCATCTCATTTACTTGATAATTAGGCCAATGATAAACAGCTGTTTGGTTGCCATGTAGGGCGAGATTTCTACCCAAGTTACTTATCTGCCATACACAATAGCTGTGAAATCCTTTGTCATGCTATCAGTTACACAAAGCAACAACAGGAAATAAACTTTCCTTTCACACATTTGCTTTCATTGTAATTAAGATCCAAATTTATGCTCTGCTTTCCGGGGAAAAGAAGGGATAATGTGGTGTTGCCTAAGTCTTGATCAGTGTATACTTTCAACTTAGCTTTTATATTTCTTGTGCAGTTAGAATGTTACACACTGTGTATTCTGCTGGTAATGAGTTCTTTCGTGTCTTTTTATAATTATATAAATTGGGGATTCTTCTCTTATTTCCATGTCACTATGTTGAAAATCCTGGCACATATTGACCCTTACTAATGTCTCAAGCTTCCCATTTTACTTCCTGGTTGTTTTCTTACAAAAAGGGCAGTTTCAGATTAATCTGGGCCTTCTCCTTTTCTTGTTTGTTTCCCACAGGACTTATGCTGAGAGCAATCAATCATCTAAGAGATGTGAGGAATGCTACAAGAGCCATGAAAATGCTTTCTTTATGATGTAGGTGTGGCCCAAACCATGTTTATTTCCAACAAATAGAAGCAGAGAGGATAACACTCTATTTCTCTTTAATTTACATGGATTTAAAACTGGAGGTGTAATTAAAGAAGAGAGAGAGAAAAAATAAGCAAATATGTCTTTCTAATAAAAATGAACTTGATTCCGTGTTCACAGCAAAGTCATAGAAGATAATTTGAAATCTGAGGTAGCTTCCTGTAGAGAAAGATAACAACCAGCAAACTAATGGGTAATCAATGGCCAATTGCTTCAGGAAAGAGGCACCCTGGAAATTCCAAGTGCTCCATAGGAGGAACTTGGAAAAGTCTTAAGACTACCCAAGGGAACCCACCTTTCTTAACGAGGAAGGGAGGTCTAGGGGTCCCGTTTTGTGCTGCTCAAGGTCTGGAGATGAACTGCTGTCCTCTCTTCTGTTGCTCTGTGCTGTCCTCGGAGCCACTACACTAAAAACAATCTTCCCCCATGATTTCTGGGGCTGTAGTCAAGTATAGTTTATGTGAAAGTAAATCTGGAAAGATTACCTTTCAAAACTGCCAGATGCTTCACATTTTCTGGTAGAAATCTGGATTCCAGGTTTGTAATGATATTTCCTGCTGTGCTCAACACTCAATCAGAATGTATGCTTCTTGGTGGGCAGCACAAGAACTCCAAGGCTAACCTGGCAGTTTGGCTCTCATATTTTTCCAATCCAGCTAGGGGACATAAATTTAAATTCTGGGCCCCCCAAGCTAAACTTCAGAACGAGTTTTGTTAATTTCAGATCCCCCACTGTTATGGTCCCTACTCTCACATCTGCCCCATACAATACAATTTATGATTACATTTATACCAAGGAATAAAACATACCCCTTTTTACAGAAAACTAAATTATTACATTGGTGCTATAAGAACATTTAGGTTCTCATCTCCCTTGGCTTTCCCATACTTACATTCATGTTCTTTCCTCTATCCAATTTGAAATATATTAACACCCTATTCCCTTTCTTCCTTAATCTATCTTGATTATTTTATGCTATTTTGTACTGTTTCATAGTAGATATTCCAAAGAGACAAAGATTGGTATGCTAGTTCATTCATTTTAAGGCATTGGACCTTGATATAACTTTTTAAAATGTATCTAATATGTGGCTTGTATTAATAAATTGGAGCTCCTGTCTCCTAGGATTCTTGAAAGAATTAGGTGAAATAATGCACAGAAAGTCTTTAGCACTAGGTTGCACACAGAACCTGTATCAGTTAATATTTGCTGTTTTCTCTAACTGAAAGGGTTTGGAGAGGAGAGCAGAAGCATACTATATAAGGTAGGTGCATTCTGTGTGTGTGTGTGTGTGTGCGCCTGTGTGTGCATGTGCTAGTGCTCACATGTCTCTTTTCGTGTGTCAAATCTTCACTTTCTACTGGATATGTGGTTCTGTGCCTTAGATCCTTAGTTCCAAAGCAGGAATAACAGCAGTTTCTGCTGCTGAAGTCACTGTGAAGATTAACAGAATGAATGGTTGGCAACTAGTGAGTGTAAAACTTTGTTAAATAAGCCAGTATGATTCTTGATTAAATGGCCCTCCCATTCTCATTGTAGACTGTATGGGACTTTTCAAGCAGTGGGAAATACATCAACAGGCACTTCTTGCATACAGTAGTGTCACCAAAACCAGTGATGTCTTATGACACAACTCATCCATTTAAGGCAGACAAAGCAGGCTGAGAACTATGCAGTTATGCACTGCAGGGTTCTGTCGTCCACTGAGCTCTGGATGTTTTTCCAACATCTACTTATTCTTCCAGGAATTTCCAACTGTCTTGAATTATTGGCTGTACTGAGTACTGCACATTTAGGGTATGAGTGTTTTACTACTGCCATGCTTCTTGAGGTACTTCCTACCTACACATACTAGGCTGAAATAGAACTCTAATAAGACAAGCCTGTGAAATGGTATGTGTGCTGTCATTTCCCAGATTCTGAGTTTCTACTCAAAAGTACAGCCCCATATTTATATCATGACACTATCATCTCTGGCATTTTCATGCTTTGTCTTAATGTATGTGTATCCTTTTCTTAGCTTACTGAAGTATTACTCAGGTTTCTCTAATCTTGTCAACTCAAAACTGTCACTCCACTGTGCCTTCCCACGACATTCAGTGCGCTTACATCTTTAGATTATGCTGATAAAATGAGCTAGAATTAAACTTGATTGTAGATACCAGAAAGATCCAAAATAATTATCCCTTAGTCAAGAAAACGCATTTCCATCTTACCCTCACCGTAGATAAAATATGCAGCTGACATGGTGATCCAAGTTGCCAGGGACCTCATCTCCTTTTGTCTAATTGACACATATGACTTCAGACCCCTAGAATATCTCATTGCCAAGGAAACTGTTGGAACTCCAGCTATGGCATGTCCATTACAGATGACAGACAAAAGATACCAACCTTATTGCCTGAAAGCTTCCCAGACATTATAGACAGAACACTAGGCACGTTCTGCCAGCATGCTGTTGGCCAGTGGACCACACATCACTGTAAAGAGAATGGAGCCTTTGTACTGAGACGAGACGAAGCATACCAAAAGTCACAATCTGTTAACTTAGCACTGGTAAGCAGACATTGTGGAAGGTCAGCCACCTCTGTGCTATCTGAGTCAGCTTTCCAGTTCCAGGTTCTAGGCTCATCATGTCCTTTTTTAAAAATTTTTTTTAACTTACCCTTACAATGAAATCAATTTGACATCTACCATTAAATACACCTAAAGAGGCTTAAATATTAAGAAGTACATCCATGCAGCCCTGGATAATTTATCTTATTATTTACTGGTTTTCATGATTTTTCACAAAATACTTAGTTATTTAATGACCCATCACAGAGTTTTTTTGGAAAGTGAAAAATGTTAGAAGTATGTAATTCTTAAAATTCTGTACAGATTTTACTAGTCATAAATAAGGATTAAAGAAAGGCTGAGCAGTGGTAGCGCATACCTTTAATCCTAATACTCGGGAGGTAGAGGCAAGCAAATGTCTGTGAGTTCAAGGCCAACCTGGTCAACTGAGCGAGCTCCAGAACAGCCAGGGCTATTACACAGAAAAAACCTGTCTCAAAAGAAAATTAGTTAATTAGTTAATTGTTGTTCAAATTTCTAAAGGTTTTATAAAAAAAAAAAAAAAAAAAAAAAAAAAAAAAAAAAAAAAAAAAAAAAAAAAAAAAAAAACCTCAATACCAGATATTGGGATGAAAGCTGAAAGATCAGGGAAGCAGAGCAAGTCACAGCCGCCACCTCTTATCTCACCAACACCTCAGCCGCAAAAGGCTTTCTAGCCGAAAGGCCTCAGCCAAAAGCTGTTCTTGAGCTGAAAAGCCTTTAGTTCCTGTCTCCTCATGCCTTATACATCTTTCTCTGCCCAGCCATCGCTTCCTGGAATTAAAGGCGTGTGTGCTTCCCAGTACTGGGATTAAAGGTGTGTGCCACCACTGTCTGGCTCTGTTTCTCTCCTAGACTGAGTCAATGTCATGTAGTCCAGGGTGGCTTTGAACTCACAGAGATCCAGACAGATCTCTGCCTCCTGAGTGCTAGGATTAAAGGTGTGTGCCACCACTGTCTGGTCTCTATGTTTAATCTAGTGGTTTGTTCTGTTTTCTGATCTTAAGGCAAATTTTATTAGGGTACAAAATATATCACCACAGTTAATTAATTAAAGAAACAAATCCAGGCTAGATAGGGTAAGCTGTATGCCACAACCAAATAATCACTAAAGGAAATGCCTGTGATTGTATAGTCCAGGGCCACTGAATATCAACATACATTTAATACACATTTTGCATAACTGTATGAAAAGAATCAACTGTTTAAATGAGATGTAAATTATACAGGCATATTTTAACATTGCAGACAATCTAATTATTTGATACATGTGCGTTGTTCATGATGATGGTTTTAACTGTTTGCTATAGAGCTTAGTATAACTCAGAAATTCAGCTGTCTAATATATTGTTATGAAAAATGAAAGAATAATAAATGATCACAGACTGTCTCCCAGCCTTGTTGTTTTCACCATTAGAATATTCTTGTTTTCTACAGTTTTTCCAGGCTGTGTACTCACACCTGAAGATTTGGAGCTAAGGACCTCAGACGAGAGAACACTTACCTGCAAAGTTCATGATTTTTTTTTCTGTTTTTACAGTTGAGTAGTATCCCATAGTGTATATGTGCCACATTTTCATTATCCATTCATCTGTTGAAGGACAGTTAGATTGTTTCCATTTCCCAACTATTGTGAATAGAACAGCAACAAACATTGATGAGCAAGCATCTGTGGAGTAGAAGACTAAATCCTTGGGGACCATGCCAAGGAGGGGTGTAGCTGGGTCATAATGTCGATTTATTTTTAGCTTTCTGAGGATTCTTCCCACAGCTTTCCATGGTGGCTGGAGCAGTTCTCAAACTCACAAACAGTGAGTGGGGTTTTCCTCACCCTCCTCCAGAATTCCTTGTCAGCTGCTTTGCTGCTCTTTACCAGTCTGGCTGGGGGGAGGCGGAATTGCAAAGTTGTTTTGATTTGCATTTCCCTAATCTCTTCACGTGATGAGAAGTATCTTGAAATTTTCTTAGTAATTTGTATGTTTCTTTTGAGAAGTCTTCTCAGATGTCAGGCCCATATTTTAAATGGATCATTAATTTTTGAGTCAGTTTTTTTTGTTATGTATATATTCTGGGTATTAATCCCACCTCAATTATTATAGCTAGGAAGATTCTCTCCCATTCTGTGGTCTTCCTTTTCACCCAACTGTTTTTCAGCTATGCAGAAATTTTGTTTTGTTTTTTAGCTTTATGAAACCCCATGTGGCAATTGTTGGCTTCTGTTCTTAGGAAAATGGGGTCCTGGTCCCAAAATCTTTTCCTATGTTTATATCATGCAGAATATGTCTATTTTTCTTCTAGTAGTTTCAGTGTTTCTGGTTCCACATTTAGATCTTTGCACCATTTGGAGTTAATTTTTGAGAGATGATAGATATGGATCTAATTTTATTCTTCTGCATGTAAACATCCAGGAAAGTGAAAGGGGACCATTGTGGAAGGCAGGGTAGGATAGAGAGGGGAATAGTAGGGTACAAGTGATCTGAAGGGAAAATGGGAGCCTTTAATTAGGGAAAGGTTAGTCAGATAAATATAAAATTACAGTAAGGATGTCTGAAAAATCCATAAATTGTAATAATAGTTAGCTATGTAAAATAATTATAACAAATATACTTTGGTGTATAAATACACATATATTTCCATATGGGCTAACATTGCCCTTCTCAAGAGCCATAGACCATCTAACAAAAACCCCAAGGTCAGGCATTAGAAGCTCTCTTTGAATCTATTGGTCAGGGTTGTCTTAGAGACTCCCAAAACATGACAGAGTATTGATATTGCCCTTGCTTGACCCCTAAAGATGGAAGATAAGTTCTTATTGCTGAAGATACCATGTACTTCAAACACTGGGCCCAGAGGCCACTGAGCTATAACTGACATGAAAGCCTCCTTCCTGAGGACCAGCTTCGATGGTAACAAAAGGCACTATGGAATCTTTCAAAGAAGGGAATTAAAAAAAAAAAGTCCTATGCAGAAATGACACCTATGAACCACAACAATGACCAGCATGGCACAATAACCCTACAGGTGCAGTAGCAGCACACATAACTTGGCAATAACCCTTAACTTTCTAGTTGGACCTGAGACCACACAAGGGAAACTCATGTACTGGAAACCTAGCCAACTATCCAGGGCCAGTGATGTCACAGGATGTGGAGAAGATCCTACAACTGCCCCTTTACTAAATCAGCACAGTCTCTAACTGCCCTCTAAATATTTGTCCTTATACGCACAGACAGGCATAGTCCTCATCCCTCAGCAAGGAAACTTCTCTTTGAATAGAAAGAGATTATTACAGAAAACTGTGGTGATATTGTGTCCCCCAATATATCGTACATCCTAATAAACTTATCTGGGGTCAGAGAACAGAACAGCCACTAGACAGACACAGAGGCCAGAAAATGGTGGCACTCACACCTTTAATCCTAGCCTTCTGGAGGCAGAGAACCATCTGGATTTCTGTGAGTTTAAAGCCACACTGGAAATAGCCAGGCATGGTGACTCACGCCTTTAATCCCAGGAAGTGAGCACAAAAAGCAGAAAGGTATATAAGGCGTGAGGACCAGGAACTAGGCCTGGTTAAGCTTTTAGGCTTCTGAGCAGCAGTTCAGCTGAGATCCGTTTGGATGAGGACTCAAAGGCTTCCAGTCTGAGGAAACAGGACCAGCTGAGGAACTGGAGAGGTGAGGTGGCCTGTGGCTTGTTCTGCTTCTTTGATCCTCCAGCATTCACCCCAATACCTGGCTGGGTTTGTTTTTATTAATAAGACCCTTTAAGATTCCTGCTACAGAAAACTACAACTAATCAAAATGCAGAGTTGTGGAACCCAGTCCCAAGTGACACGATGGCAACACAAGTCCTGCACCCAAGACTCCGGGCCACTGCAGAAGAGGGGCCAAAAGGTGACAACAACCAGAGGATCGGGGAGTTTGCTGTGAGACTGTGTCTCCAAGAAAAGTCAGAAGTTACACCCAAAATGTCTCAACAGCATAGTTGTCTAAACAGGGACCGAACCTGGATAAGACCATTAGACATGCTAACATAGGTGGGGGAGAGTTCAGGAGGCCTCAGTCATGAACAAATAACTTCAGACAATTAAGAAATGCACACTAATAGGTTGTCCAACACCAAATAATCAACCCTGAAAACATACATACAAGTAACACGATACAGATTGAGGTTATATTCTTATGTTTAATAACACATGTATATAACAGCAAATTAAGAAAAAAATGGCCAGAGACAATGAATTTTAAAGACTGCAAGGAGGGGGGCATATGGGAAGGTTTGGAGGGAAGAAAGGGAAGGGGAGAATGAAGTAATTATTATAGTTTTTAAAATTAAGAGGAGGTATAAAAAGAGAAACATTTTGGAAAAAGAAAAATAAGTTTCACACATGCATATGGTAATAAATATAAAATAACTGTCTATCTTTGTTCACTTTCATAATTCTAGTAAACAGAACAGCTGAGCTGAGAGAAAAAAGAATACTTTGGGTTGCTCTTTCCTGTAGACCGTCTATGGGATGAGGGCCCTTCTTTCCCTCTCTTGGTTCTCCAGCTGCAGTGGAATAGAGTTAGGATAAACTGGGACTGAACTATCATCTCCAAGTCAGCCTGGAAAAGCAAGAGATGACCAGCACAGCCTCTTCTCCTTCTTGCCCTATTATCTACAAAACCCTCCCAAACACTATCAGTGTTTTGTATATGGTCATGTTTTGTGTATGATGGAATGAAAACAGAAAAGCAGGTGGGGAGAGGCTTGAGTTTCAAAATAAAAGGATGCAGAATATTCTAAACCATATTCATCTTTTCCCCCAGATTGCGAAAACACAAAGAGAATGCTAGCTTCTGGGGTGCGGCTTCCTTCAGGTCCTGTCTTTTAAGAACTGCACATCACATCTCATATCCCATCCTGGAACTGACAACAGTGACATTCACAGACATCCTGGTACCACTGGCCAGAAGTAAGTGAACTATGGGTGTATGTTCTCCAGACTAAAGCTTGACCAATCAAAATCCTTCTTTCTCAGGCATTTGTAACTGGGACTGAGAGGCTGTCAATCATTTTCTTTCTTCAATGTGCAGAGATGAAAACGTTGGACTGTAGAGAGAAAAGTGCAGCCCATCTGCTCGAGGAACAAAGGTATGAGATGAAGGGTTGGAGTGCCCTGGATCCCCCAAGGCTTTGCGCTTCCTGCTTGCCTCGTTTCTTTCCTCTTTGCTTGCATTGGCTCAATTTGATTTCTGTTATTAAATGTAACCCAAAGAACCTTAACTAATTCAGAAGGGAAACCGAATATTAAAAGAGGCAAAGTGGGAGAAAGACTTCTAAATCAACCTGCTGCTAAGCAGAAATGAAGCAGGAAAACGGAAGGCCCCAGAGATCCAACGCAACCCTCCTGTCCCCCTTCCCACCTGTCCTAGTTCAGAGAAGAGACTGTACTGTAGCCTTCAATCATTCCTGACAGTACTGAATTGCACAAGTGTCTTCCATGGAAGTGTTCCAAGATCTTGTTCCACCAGTACTAGGCCTCCAACCTCCATGCACGACTGCAGGTGGGAATGCCCTAGAAGCTATAATGTTTTAAACCAGAGTCTTGGAATACAACACATGCAGATGGTCTTCTTTTGGCATTCATCCATATGCCTTCAATCACCTGTGAGTTAATTTTTTCCCATATGTTTTTCATTCATTTACATTTAAGATAAAAATGATTGGCTGAGCTCCATTGATGAGGGGTGAGTCAGTGGTGCTTCTCATTGTGATCTCAGCTCTGTGGAGATCATATCACCCAGATGATGTTCCAAAAAGAAAAAACAGTCATTCATGGAGGTGTCTAAAGTCATCACTTCATAAGAGTAGACGAATTTTTTCTTTCCCTTCCAAGCAAAGACATTTGGAAAAGGATTAGTATCTGTTTAATCACTATATTTGGAATTCACCATTTTTGTAGTCATTTGCTGAAAAAAAACAACTTCCTAACTTTAAGGACAAAAAAACCCATTGTTTAATTTTTTGGAAATCCTATATGCATGTATATGTGATATGTATGCTGATTGCTCATTCTGAGATCCATGAAAACACAAATCAAATCTTTCAGACTAATTCTGGCACCTCTTAGTGTATACTATGGGAAAAGAGAACAGTGCTTTGATTTCTTTGCAATATGAAAAACATTGGGAAATTCATTTCATATGCTCATGTTTATGCACCCATGGATACTTGATAAACAGGTGATTCAATTCTCTTAACATTGGGATATGCAACACATTCATGTTCAAAATATAAATCAAACTAAAACAAGCAAGCACTAACTGAGCCCTTCATTCCAGTATTCATATGTCCACAACCTTTCTTTGTTGAGTGCAATTTTTTTCTTATAGACTATGAAGCTGTGTCTCTCTACCTGAATTCAGAATAGCAAATCATTTTGATGAATCAGTCCAAAATCAACAAAAAATATCCATTTAGCACATTGTAAAGTAAGATGCAGTGTGATTTCTTTTTCTTCCCTTTGATTGGGATTCTACATAGAGACTTTGCCTACATATAAAGATAAAATACCTTGGAAAAAACTATTTTCAACATTTAAGGAAATATATAAATATTCCTGAGCCTTCATAGGAACTGTCCCTCTTGGGTGTTTAGAATAACAAAAGACATATTTTGCCTCATTTGCCTGTGAAAATGTCTTTTTGTGAGCATAAAAAGGCCCACATTATTTGAAGAGCAACTTGATAAATGTTTCATTTTTATGAAAATGAAAAATTTATTCCATTTTTTTTCAAATGGTAAAGTTTACTTTTAATCTCTAGAACCATGTCTACTCAATAGACACTTTTATCATATACTGATTGTTTCCCATATAGATGGAGAATGCTTCATAAACTACAAAAATAAATTTTTCTAATGATTATTAAAGTTAACATTGAAGTTTTGTTAAGAGCTATGGATACTGTAAATATTATCTCATTTATTTTTCACAATTTTAAATATCCAGTTAGTAGCCCCATTTTACAAGGGAAAAATTAAATGAAAAGGGTTTAAATAACTTTACCATAGCTAGTGAAAGGAAAATCTAACACTGCCACCCAGATTACAACACATCCTAAAGGCTCCAGGTCACAGATCCAAAGGTGCATCCATTATGGAATTTGCAATACACCTATTAAGAAGAAGAAGAAAGGCTGCTATGCTTGGCCTGACTCGGCTACTTGCTTATAAAGTAGGTTTCAGAAAAGCACCCAGTTATCACACACACACACACACACACACACACACACACACACACACACACACACACACAGATGCACTTACAGAACACAGACAATAATACCTTGTATGCCCACGAGGGTCAGAGGAGATAGTTTTTGACAAAGTACTCTGAACCTGCCAAGGGCTTTTCATATGACATGGAACTATTATCCTAGATGAAATGGAACTATTAAGTTCATCTACATGAAAATCTTAGAACTTGACAGGGCATGCTTCCATCCAAGGTCACAGATGAGGCCCTGGTGCACTCAGTATGACACATCCTTTCTGGGTGAAAGTTGATTGGCACTGGTTGCTCCAGCTTTTTAAGCCATTGGTAGACATATAAAACGTTGTGCTTTATCTAAGGAAACAGGATATGGTTTTAGAGCATTCACATTTTCATCAGTTTCTCTTGAAAAATGTGTAATTACACAATGGCTGCCTTGGGATCTTAAGAATAAAGAGCAAAAGACAGAATTGCAGAAAGCTGTAAGCCATGATGCATAGGACAGGATATAGAGATTTGCATCCATTTCCTCTCTGGAAATGATGGTCTCATTTTCTGTAAGAGAAATGATAATGCCAGTTTATATAAGAGACATAAGCTGTTCTCCAGGACATCTTGAGGAATGCTTTATTCATAATAAGAAGTGTTTCCAGGACTAATCACATATTCTAATTTTATGTCAACTTTATTATGTTCATCAGATCAGCTAATGTTAGTATCATATTCTCTCTGTATTGTACATATTTTCCTGTTATACACATATATGTAAGCATGTAATATAGATAAATGAGAGGGACATCTGGACTTGTTTGCAATGTTTTAATTATTTTCCTTTAAATTAACATGTTACAATCATGTATATTTATGGGGTACTCAGACGTCACTGTACAGACTATCTCTGGTTAGTTCCCTTGTTGTTTGCAGAAATTAGCACCTTCCTGCCCTACCTCCAAGTGGCTGCAGTAGCTCCCTGACATGTGGAGTCCTCCACAGCATCACCATTTGCTCCTGTGAGGCCATCAGGAGACAGGAGACCATCACTGTCTCTAGTGCGTTAAAATTCTTTTGCTTAATATACTGCAACCGAAGACTGACACCGTCTCCTTGGTGCACAGTAGACCTTATCCAGGGTCTCTTGATTATGTCAAGTCCTTTGGAGAGTAGCACAGAGACATTCTACACTGCCTTGAGTGGCAGGGAGTTTACAAGGACACAACTCATCAAGGTACATTTTAGGGTACATCTGTCAGGACTTAGATCAAATACTCCATTGTTCATTTTATAACCTAATTGAGTTACAATAGAATCTCTATGATTTTGCTCTATATCGTGTAAATAATATAAAGAGATGAGAACTCCAAAGGCATTTCATGTTATCTTCAATTTATATAATCCATAAACTCTATCTTAATATTTTTATTTCCACTACTTCTTGATGTATCGATTTCTCAAAAATAACTTTAGTACATACAAAGAACTTATAGGCATTGTCAGTTTCTCTTTTGTTGATAAAATTATAATTCATTTGACTAATACAATGCATCATGTAAATGTATGTTTTTTGAGTTATATTTAAAATCTTTGAAAGTAAACAGTTGGATGTTAGCAACAAATTCAAGTGATAGTCTTGTTTCTTATATATATGGAGATTCTTCATTATAGGACACTTCGTCATTTCATATGCATAGATAATATAGAGTTCCAAGGATGGCAAACACAGCGTAAAAGAAGGTGTTTGCTATTCAGCTTTCAAAACGCTAACCTTGAAGTCCGAGGAGCAAACATAAACCCATTGCTCCTCAGTGCTATTTCTGTAAGAGTCGTTGTCTCGCGACTTGGTTTTCCCTCCTTTCTGTGGTCTAACCTGTTTTCATTTATTTACACCACTCACCTTTTTCTTTTGATTAATTCCACCAAAAGTTTGACTTTACATTGTAATAGTTTCAGATTTGGTTAAGTTACCTTTTGCATTTCAGTTTTTCTTAATAAAATGGAGATATTCATAGCATCAGCTTCATGGATTGAGAATTACAGAAATAATGTTATCAGAAGAAGTTCAATTAGTATGTGGCTTTTTACGCAGCCTATTGGTAATATCACCACCATAATCAGTGTAACCATACTCTATTCGTCATTATTAATTCTATCTCTTTATGTTTTTTGCCACTTAAAAACTTATTCTGTTCTTTTCAGCTTGTTTCTTTGTCTATGCTTGATTCACAGTGCCTTTCATTTCAGCCTCCGTCCCCTCTTTCCCTTTCTGCCTCTCACCTTTCCGTCTAGCGTCCCTTCCTTCTTGTCTTTCGTCTGAGGTTTGGGGGTTGATTTTTTTCATTTCTGGCAGGCTCTTGGTAGGCAGCCCAGCAGGACCTCTAGCTTGCGACCCTTCTGTGTCTTTGTCCAGACGCCTCAGATGTTTAGTTCTAAAGAACAAAGTTGGATGTTGCTCCTTGACTTTCAGCCAGTCTTCTTCTGAAGGTGAACATGTAAAACTGTATAGCATTTCCTCAGCTGCTTCCATTGCACAGACTGTGGCACTTTGTGTTTTGGTATATATATATATATATAAATTTTAATTTTATCCTGTCATCTGCCATCTTAATAAAACCAATCTATTATTTTAAAGGTAATTTTTTAAATATACTTTTTAATTGTTTTCCAGTTTAATGGTATTTTGGTCAGAGTATACTATCTTTTTCACTTCTGGATTGTTTGCCTTTTGTAGTTTCAAAATTTACTGAAACTCCCTTTATGGACTATAAATGGTCAATTTTAAAAATAGTCCGATTTTAAGAAAATTAGATTTTAACTGATTATCTTTATTGGATAAACCATTACACTTGTTGCTTTTCTATTATTGTGATAACACACAGTACACTTCATAGAAGGGTTTATTTGGGTTTATGGTTTCTGAGGGATCACAGTCTGTCATGGCAGACAGGCCGTCAGCAAGCAGCAGGCATAGTGGCTGGAGCAAGGTGTTGAGAGGTAACTTTTTTCTTTCTTTTCCTTTTTTTTTTTTTTAATACAAGCATGAAGCAAAGAGGATGAACAGGAATTGGCTCAAGTTTTTAAACTCTCAAAGGGTAGCCTCGGTGACATACTTCTTCCAACAGGGCCAGATCTCCTAAATTTCCTCAAACAGTGCTTCCAAATAACTGGTCCAGGTGTTCAAATCCATGAGTATTTGGGAGGTTGGGGGGACATTGTAACTCAAACTACCACAGCCACAAAAACTCTCAGCAAACTAGCACAATAAGAGTTCATTTCTCATATATGCAGGAGGCTCCTGAAGATGCAAGTGGTCACTTAAAGCAGTGGTTCAGGATTCAGTCTGCTTCCAGATTATAAACCTAATGTCTGAAATATGAACTGGAGGACTTCTTGTAGGTTGTCTGCCCTCTGCATAGTTATAAGGAAATCACATGACCATGACAACTATTCTATCCACAAGACTACAACTGCCTGTAAGAGTCATTGATAGCTGCCATCTAACTTGGAACCAGCGGGGGGTGGGAAGATAATTGATTTTTTTTTATTAGCCAAAATTGTGCCTCAGCTTTGATTATTTTTGAACCCAACAAATTAAACACTCTTATTTACTTATATAACATGGAATTAAAGATTATACTTGAGAATGTTCTTTCTCACAAATATCTTAATCTTGAGCTGTTTGTATTCGCCAGAATAGGCAGGTTAA
Organism: Peromyscus californicus insignis; assembly: GCF_007827085.1. Taxonomy (NCBI): domain Eukaryota; kingdom Metazoa; phylum Chordata; class Mammalia; order Rodentia; family Cricetidae; genus Peromyscus; species Peromyscus californicus. The sequence continues at coordinate 125,226,251 of NW_026294617.1, forward strand.
CAGAGGCCATAGTGGGAAATCTCAATGGGTTATTTCTAACACACACTGCCTGTCAAAGAGGGTGAATGCCGCTGCTGGTCCTCAAAGCCAGCACACACACTGATGAAGATCCCAGTGCACTGGGATACTGTCCTTGGATGACAGGAGTCACCAGCCCCACATGTCACCTCTTCTCAGGGCTCATTAGTCAGAACCTGACATACAGGCTCTGTATGGCTGCAGAGATCTCCCTGAAGAGATGGGATAACAACCCTTTTCTATAACATGTTTTCCTTCTAGTAATTGTCTTTTTTTCCTTAGAAATGTCTTCTTATGATTTCTCAAAGAAATATTCAATTTTTTTATTTCTCTAAATATATGTACATTGATCTTATTGCTTATGAACAGTTCATTGTTTTCACAGATGCATGTAAATTGTCATTCGATCTTAATAATTTGAAAATTTTATTACAGCACAATAATATTCTGTCTCCATTAGTCTTTGCAATTTGAAAACTATGCTTTTCTTGTCCTTTATTGTTATTTCATTTCCTTAATCTTGTGTGGATGATAGATTTGAAGTTTATAAATCTTAGCTAAAATAAGTATGTGTATTTTATTAATTATCCCTGGTACTCAGTGGCCTTTTCAGAATTTCACGTTTTCTTCAGTTTGGAGAACTGTATCCTATGATTTCAGTATTAACTCTCTGATCTATTCTGTATATACCCTAATAATGTTATTTGCACATTAGCTATCCCCAAACTTTATTTCATTGTCTCAGAATATGTCACACCTATTTCTTACTTCTTTGTGAATTTATTTTACATTTAGGCTTATCCTTCCTTTTCTTTTTCATTTTTGTTTTTTTGAGACAGGGTTTCTCTGTGTATCCCTAGCTGTCCTGGAACTCACTTTTCAGACCAGGCTGGCCTCAAACTCACAGGGATCCACCTGCCTCCTCCCCTAATATTTATCTGTTATTATCTATTTTAATTTTAATAACCTTTATTATTAAAAAGTACTAATAAATAGGAATATCATACACCATCTCTAGTGATTGTTTATTTGATTTTCAATATGGAAACATATTTTGGCAGGAGAGAATAAAACATGGTTGATCTGAGTCAGACTATGGATTTAAAATTTTAATGGTCAATTTCTAGCCATGTGACACTAGAAAATTAATTTTTTGATTAATCTAATTTTTCTTTCATTAATACTACAAATATTAGGACTTAACTCTTGGAACTATTAAAATATATAAATTGTTAATCTACAATAACTAATATAGTACCAGGAACACAGCAATCAATAACAGAATTTAATACTTTTCATTGTAAAAGGTGAAAGTGCTTGCAGTCAACACAACAGAATGCCCTGGTGCCTGTCCAGCTAACCACTCATGTCTATATATATAGAAACTTTTTTCAAAAAGGATTGTGGATGGGACCACTAGAGAGAGACAGTATGTATGGACATACTGTGAAAGTGTGGATTAAATCTATTTGAAAAGCCCCCTTCATGAAAATAAGCCCAAGAAACAAGCAAGAAGATCACTTAAAATTTTATTGAAATGTAGAAAAAAAATCCAGGTTTATGATTGTGACTGGAAAAAAGATGACTTGAAGTTAGCTAGAAAAGGTAATGAATTCTAAATGATTTTGAAAATGCCAAGGGGTTCAATATCTATAAATTAATCATAATCAAATAAGTTTTGATTTTAAGGTTTGTTTCAGTGTGCCTTAGAAATGTCAGAATGCATCACAAAGATGAAAGTAATAAGAGACAAATATGGTCAGGACAAGCAAGCTGGACCTATGTTTTACTGTGTATAAAATATGTTTGACTTAAATACATAATGCTTGTAAAAATATGTCGGGGTTTACTGAGAGCTAACTCATTGTGAATTAACTTGGGCCCCAAAGAGTCCAGTGTTTGCTGAGATGGATGTTTATTTGATGGCAAAATGATTCTTCAGCTGGAATGTGAGACGATGTCTACATGAAAAGTACTTGCAAAGTTCAACTTACATTCCTCTTCCCGCCCCCCTTTGCAAAATGATTTCCTGCTTAATCTCCTGCAATTCCAACCCTTAGCATAAAGCCTGTGACTTGGAAAGTCCTCAGCAAGTACATAGTGAGTGATTAGCCTGTGTCTTGAACAGAGAGTTGAGTCTTTTATTTTCATGATAGTGTGGATTTATTTGTTATAGAATGTAGCAGTCAGAAAGTAAATCACACCAATCCTTAAAAGTGATATTAGTTTTATAAAGTAAATATCATGTATACAGGAAGAATTGTTAGTAGAAGCAACAGAAACAAAGAAAATCAGAAGTTAGAAATAAGCATCTCTCAAATTAGGGAAGGACCTGACAAAACATAACTCAGTAGGAAAAAACATACCAGACACTGAAAAGTGCGATAGTACAGAACCAGAATATTCTACCTTTCTGTGCAAAGTATCTGCCCATGCAGCTCTTCTCATATCACAAAACAAATCAAGATATATGACTCTGTACGAGTTCTCCTAGTTGGAGATATCATTTCTTTTCTTTTCTTCCTTCCTCCTTTTATTATTAATTAATTAATTAATTAATTAATTTAGTTATTTATTTATTTATTTATTTATTTAGTTAGTTAGTTAGTTAATTTGAACTAATGTGTAAAGAGACCAGGAGTTCTCTTTGGTCAACTGGTTCTACTTCTTCTGACTCTTGGTTATGTCCTGAACAAGTTTTCTTGAACTATAGACTATTTGGGAGATAAAGACTGTGAAAAATCTACTAGAGCTAAAAAATTCAAAAGTTATTAATACAAAAATCAACATACTTAATAAACTTCCTAAAAATAGGAAGTGGTTATGCAAATGTTTTATATTTTTATAAGAAGCTTTAGTGATACTTGAGTTTTGTAGCATGGCCCCTGGGGGACAGGCTGCCTGGGTGGCAAGGGACGGCATGTGCTATTTTTCCCTTGGTATGCCTCAATGTGGAGAGGAAGATTTTTGTTGGCTGATGTTGTGCTGACTACAATAAGTGTAGACTAAACTGTGATGCTTTAAACTATCCCTTGTACTGGAAAGGGTTCAAGAGATTAAAAATGTGATTGTTTTAAATGGTGTTCTGATGGAAGAATAGTATTTAGACTGAGCTGAAACCCATCCTACACACAGTTTGTGGGAATGCTCTGTAAGATAACCCATAACCTTTTGCCTGTTGTGGTGTTAGATGCCTTAGGAAGCTGAGAATCTGAAATTATTAGAATATTAAAATTACAGTTAAATTAATTAGAAAAGAATAGAATATTCTAATTACTCACAGAGGGTATCAAACAACTGTCCTGAAACAGACAAAATCCAGTATTTGAGATGTAAGGGCTAAGCCAGAGAATTCCAAACTGCAGGATTAATATTTAAGCATAGTGGTGTGTAGACAGTTGGAAACACGTAACAAACAGAGTGGTTCTTATAGTGTCACCAGAGAAAGATAGTAGTTAGAGATGTAAAAAATAAATCCAGAAACATAACGACAAATAATTAAGATTTGTTGAGCATTCACCATGTCCAGACAATATCTAGCTAGTACTTTACAAACAGTAGCCCCTTTAATTATATCAAAGACTTAATGAACTATAAACTATATTATCCTTGTTTTAAAGATGAGGAAATTGAAGTTTAGATGATGAAATAATGGGCATAAGGAGATATAGCTATGGAAAAAATGGAGTTAGGGTTTTTAGCTCTAATTCTGAGCATAACCTATTAGTTCTGTCAGTCTTACTAATACACGTGTATTATTTTCTACACATCTAAATATCTGTCTGTTCTCTGAAACTGGTCTTTCTTCTGATGTTGTCTACAAAGAGAGGCACTCTGGAATCTAGAACAAAAGCTGCCTTTTCATTTTGCCTTAACTATGGGTAGTAAAATTTTAATTACCTTTTGTTTAGAAAGTGCTACAAGACCTGAACTGTAATCAGTGCTGAAAGTGGGCACACCAAGGGGTTGTTGATTTCCCTGGTGAATTTGAGTATCATTTATGGAAATGTAATTACAGTGGAGTCCTGTTATAACGATCAATTTGGGCAACCCCCATTTGATCATTACATCCAAATGATCACCACATACAGCCCATAAAACAGTGAGCCTCTCAAACCAGACAGGCTCCACAGTCAAATATCCATCTTGCAAAAACAGCGTTATTACCACTAAGTACTTCAGATCCAGCACAGGTCAGTAGAGTTATTGGCTCTAATTAGCCCCTCTAAAGGCCTTAAGGTTTTTTAGCTAAATCATAATGGCTTATATAAAAGGCTTGAAATTCAACTAAGTCAACAAGTATTTATTATGCACCTGCTGTGTACTCCAAATGGGCTCAGCCACTGTGGAGAAAGCAAAGTAAATAGATATTTCTTTGTGTGGCTTACTATGAGCTTAAGAAATTGTGTAAACCAATCAAACAGCTCTGCCTAAAATTAGTAGGTAGCCACCAAACCGCCATATTACAGTACTGGTTAGTTTCAGAGGTAAAAGCTCTAACGCCAGTAAGAAAAAGAGTTTGGAGCAATATGTTCTATGACAAATGTGACAAAAAGGAAACCAAAGTAAAATAGTTCCCACGGAACAGGCAGTGCCTTAAGTCAAACCGGGTTTCGTTTCACATTCCAGATTCAGGGAATCCTAACCCATCAGAGCGAACAATGAAGTTCTCTCTTTCATACAGATGTCGATGACTTGTAAATGGCTTTCTACTTTGCTGAGTTGAGAGGGATTCACAGTCCAAATTCAGACTCTTGGTGGGAAAGTGAAGACACTACCGATGTGTAGTTCCAGACGTGGGGACAGCAGGTCGATGTCATAAGCACCATGCTGAACATGTCCTTCCTGTGGATTCTTGGCATTTCACACTCTATGAATTGGTAAGCATCCTGTCTACTTCTGTCTCCCATCACAGGGATGCTCAATTCAGGCAATAGAAGAGAATCTGTGTCCTGAGTGGAGACCAACAGGTCAGCTGGACAGGGCCGAACAACCTGGGGGAAGAATCCTTCAGGAAGGGTAAAGCACCCCGAGAAAGTTGGCTTACCTTTAGCCATGCTAAAGAGATGGTGGGATAATTATCCTTTTAATGAGATAATATACTTTTCCCTTCCCAGAATTCTCTCCTTCAGCACAGTAGCTTACCATGGCTTTGTAAGTCTGCTGACTTTTTTCAATTACTCTGAAAAGTGTAACGTTGCTGTGTCTCTTCCTTTCTGTGTTCTAAGCATGCTTCCTCTTGTGGCTGAGCTCCCTTAATCTAAAGTTCCCTCCCTGCCATGAGGTTGCTTGTTCACCATGTGGCTGGCTGATCTCCATGACAGTTCAACTCAAAAGAGATGGCTGTTTTTCCATCTTTTCTTTAGTCTCCTTCTTCCAGGTAGCTGCTGAGATTTACAACTTGCCTGCCCTGGGGTTTTTCACTTAAATTTTAAAAAGAAAAATTTCCTCAAACTTCCATTTGAAGCTGCTCTCCAATTCCTTTATTAATGAGACCAAGGACTCCAAAAGGGTACATCAATTCCCTTGTAGGGTCTGGCATAAATAAATAGACAAAATCAAAACTTCTCATTAAAATTACACAGAAAACATTTCACATAGCACAGCTCACAGGAGGCTGTTCTCCTTCCCAGCTTTCCCACGTCAGTTTCTGTCCCTCGCTCTGACATTACCCGGGGTATATCTCCTTTCTTGGTCACCATTGGGCAAAAATTACAGTCACACAATAATTTCCCATGATGAAATTAGTTCTTGAATTCTTTGGGTATTTAAAGAAGAAAGTCTAAATACTTCTTAAGCTTCACTCTCTGTCTGTTTCTCTTTTGCCCACCCCACTCTTGACAATACAAGAAAGAAATGTGGTTCAGAGAAATAAAATCTTATGGGCTGCTTATGTTACTGAGAACCAATACTGATATTTGCCCTGCACACTGAAGACCCCCCATAATCAATGAAAATGGGTCCCCAGTAGCTTCCTAGGAAGAAGACAGTTAGAGATGGGAGCCCATTCTCAACAACAGGTGGTGGCAGGAAGGACAGTCATTTTAACAACTCTAAAGGTGATTTAGACTTCCCGACTATGGCTCAGATGTTTCGCCATTGGGGGACACTTATTCCTAGACCCACAGTTCTATGGGGTAAGACTTATAAAGTAGTGAGATTGCTTACGAGTGCAGGATTTAAGAATGAAGAAAGAGCTTCTTTAAATTTAGAATCAAGAAAATGGCCATTTTTAAAAATAAATAGGCATTGCAAAAGAGATCATAAATTTTAGACTCACAAGAAGCCAAAGAGGCTGTGGCTGCTCTGCTAAAAACAAATGTACGCATAGTCTTGGCAGGCCCCTGGGCGGGGAGGGACAGCCAGACAGCCTGCACCGAGGCTAGCATTTTAAGAAGCACATTTGGTAAATGCATTCTTCCCCAAGAAAAATAAAGAGACGAAGAGGTTAAGATCAGCCAAAACTAGAATTCCCTCCAATACTCATAGCAAGCACAAAAATAAAACCAACGCATCCTATTTTTTCTATGACTTTTTCCACATATCTCTTTTTGAAACACAATTTTTCCTATCCTTTTTACAATCCACAGACACAAGTTACTTCTTAGATTATCTTCTACTAATGTTTTCTAATTTTCTCTTAGAGTGGTAAGACCCAAGAGTTGGGGTATTTTCCTACTTTGAGAGGTGAGTGTAGTCTTTCAGCTCAAAGGTATGAGCAGGTTTGAGAGAACTGGAGCTGAGTTTGGTCTAAATCCCTTTGCAGCTTCCTCATCATCCAGTTCAGTCAAGCACTGGGGTCAGTACAGAAAGCACAGTGCCCCCAACACCTAGGCCCTCTGCTAGTGGCCCCTCTGCACAGTCCTGGCTGGCACTCAAGGGTCCTCTGAGCATGCGGGAACTACTGGATCCTGACACCATTCCCACCTTAGCTGTTAGTGATTGGAGCTTCCAGTGAATAGGCTTACAAACAGGAACTACCAGCTGTCCAAGTCTAAGCAGATGTTGAAATGACATAGTGGCAGGAGAGGTTTACTTTACAGAGATAACTGTGACCGGGACAGTAACAGTAGGAGGGCATGCTAGGTTTTCTTGGACTATCTATACCTGTCTATAGATCCACAAGAGTTTGAGTGAGACACTTGGGGTGCAATCACAGATCAATCATGGTGTGTAACCTTGGATAATTTATGAATTTCTGATTAAGGGGACCAGCTAGTACTTCTCTAATAGGGTTCTGAGGCCTCAGTCTGACAGTACATGCTCTACATTACCTAGTACCACACATGTCAGGTCATCCATAAATGCTATTTATGACTTTTTCTTAAATATTTCCAATTTTACAATGTTACCAAAGAGGTAACCTTTAATGCATTCATTACTCTGGTATGATTTCTCAGAGTTTCTAATTCAGGGTTTGATACACATTTAAGAAAGACAACACCCCTCACCTCACTTGTCTTTGAATGCTGAATATGAATTCTTCAGTTTGCCCCTCCACCAAGTAAACCTTAAGCATCTCATATTTCCCTATAGGTTGCTTATTTCCTTCACTGAGCTCATTCAAGATCCAGAAGGACACAGCCCTACATGTGCAGAAACACTCATGAGTCTAAGGCCAGACAGGTGACAGCTTCAGGCACCAGCCCCTCCTGGGAAGAACCAACTCAGCTTTAAGCAGTTATTATATGTGTCATTTGGAGCCATTCCTTTGCCCAAGACAAATAGGAGATATCAGCCTCAGATTGGGAAATGCAGACACTGATGGATGACAAAGACTCATTCAAATACAATTAGGACCAAACAAACAGCCTTTTAAGATGAAGCTCAGAGTGGAAAGTGGGGGGAGAATCCTGTCCTGTTGTACTGATAGGTTCCTGTTGCTAAATGAGCATGGCAGCAGACAGGTTACACAGAATGCCGTTGGCAGTCAAGATGACAGTGACATTAGTGGCATTTGGGAAAGAAAACAAATTGGCGTCATCAAAATACAGCATACAGCTTATAAATTTGTTTCTTTGTTTTTTTCCTTCAGAACTTACACAGCATACATATGTACAGCAACAGCTGAGTGGAGTGTGGTGATAGTGCTGTACAGAATACGTAACAACCACACGTATTTACATAGTTCTGCGCACCGATCGTGCTGTTCCATACTGCGTTTTTAAAGAGAGTTCAGCAGTGAGAGAGCCAGTAAGGAGTTATAGAGTAATTTGGGGAGTGACCTGAACTCAGTTTGGTCTCTATGACATGGTAGTTATTCCCTTTTCTTCATTAGAAAACGGAAACAGTAACACCTACCGTAAAAAGTAGTTGCCCTTCCTGAGCTCAAATAACAGCAGATCTTGTTGTCTCTTAGCTAGCTGCTATTCTCATTATAGACTGAGTGTGAATATTGGACATCCTTCCTTTTGTCCGCCGGAGAATTTAATGTACCTTAATTTGAGACGTTTACCCTAACCATTCTGAATTATAAATGACTATTGATTTTGTCATCTCCCCTCATCCGCTGACACCTTTTTAAGAGAAGGACTCAATGAATATTTTCTGAAAACATAAATCGGTGCACGGATAACATTAATTAAGCAGTCAAAAGTCAGGCTCCTCTTGCACCTTACCAAACATTATCCACTCTCTGATGCTCAGTTAAAAGATCATCAAAAATATTATCATCTAAATAATTTCTCCTGTGGGCCATCAGGGAAAATCAACTACTAGTATTATTTCGGGTAACTCTGTTGCCTAGTTTCACCTCACATTATTGTTGACTTAAAACAAACAATGTCAGTGCTGGGACTAGAGAGTCCCAGGGTTTTCATGAATAATTACTGCATCTATACACATGTCTCAATTTCATATTTAAATGTTAGTATATCTTTATCCATAAAGAATTCACAAAATCCAAGTGTTATATATTGATATTAGAAACAACAAATAATTTTATTAGAAATATGCAAAAATGGAATTTTTGCATAAAAATGTAAGTTTCCTAAATATTGATGATAGAATGATAATCCACACAAGGACCTATATTCTTGGGGAATAAGCACATAAGACACAGACTTTGCAAAATTCTACTTGAGCCTAAAGACAATGTTTATATATGTCTCCTGGAAAAGAAATATCAAGCTGAAAAAGACAGTAAGGATGAATGTAAACAGATAGTATACATGAACTCATACAATGCTAATGTATGTGTTTGGATATAATATGTATGTATATGTATGTATGCCCACAAAGACACAAATAGAAATATATTAGATTGTTAAAATGTGTGGCCATGAAGTTAACTCTAGAAAGAGATTATTGCTGGGCCATTTCATTCATTTAACACTATTCTCTCCCCTAGTAAGTACAATGCAGAGTGTAAATGCAGCCACTTGGAAACGGTAATGCTTTCCCTCAGTGAAAAAAGCATTCCTTTCTATTTCCAAAGGGCTGATAAACACTATTCTTAGAAAACCAAGTAACCATAGGCCAAAAAATAAAGAGAACTAAAAAAGAACTGAAATACAATTTCAGGATGAAAAAATGCCACTCCAATTAGTTTCCCTCAGCAAACGTTGTGCCATATTGAAGTGCTTTTTGCTAAACTTCCAGTAGTTTTGTATTGGAGGCCATACATCCCAGTGGATTGTCATCTGCTTTATGGCCCCATCAACCTTTGACCCTATCCTGCATTCACTGCATTGAGAATGAATTGCACTGGCGACGTTTGTATTCCATTTTCTTCCTCTTCGACGTGTGTTATTCAGATGCACTGAACCCATACAATGTTATGAAGTAAAAGCTACCCTTATGACCTGTAAAGATGAATGTCACTTTCTGAGGTATTGAAGAAGGTTTGAGCCCTGGGAGAACATGCTACCCTCCCTAACAGCAATCATGCATCACTGTGATGTTTCAGAAGAAATGATCCTCTCCCCTCTCAAAGAAAAATAGCAGGTTTGTGAGGTAGTTGTTTTACTCACAACAAGGTCAGGGAACAAAGCCCTTGGAAACCAAATGAGGAAATTGGGGCAGGAGGATAATTATTTTAGAATCTTTCTGGGAATACGTTAACCAGTCAAGACAGCATTTATTTTAAAGGGTGGCATTATAAATTTGCATGGAAATTTTTCTGAACATTTTTGTCACTTTCAGAGAGATCTATTACAATATGTAGTGCTGAAGGGAACATGTTGACATGTCAGCGAGCTAAAACAAATGTGAAGAAAGAAACTGAAAATAGCTGGCTGTGAAAAAAGCATTAAAAAGTGATGGGTGGCACTCAGCATTCTACACTGAGTTTTCTCAGAAGGACTTAGGAAGAAGTGTGTGTGTGCATGTGTGTGTGTGTGTATGTGTGTGTGTGTCTGTGTGTCTGTGTGTCTGTGTCTGTGTGTGTTTATAGGTAGATAGGTAGGTAGATAGATAGACAGACAGACAGACAGAGTGAGTGAGTGAGTGAGTGAGTGAGTGAGTGAGTGAGTGAGTGAGTGAGTCTTGAATATCTCAGGCCGGCTTCAAACTCAATGTTCATGCAAGAATGACCTTGAACTTCTGATCTTCCACCCTCTACCACATGAGTGCTGAGATTACAGGCATATGCCATATTACCAGGATGGTAGGATGAAATCCAGTGCTTCCTTCATGATAGACAAATATTCCAAGTGAGCAACATCCTTGGTGCTGGCATCTGCCTATCTTTACTTTTCTGTTGCCCGTAGGGAGACAAAGGAAGAAACAACAGTTAAACTATTCTTTGCATAGCTTATTCCTGAAAAAGCTCTGTGCTAATAAATGCCACTATAAAAATCCCAAAATGATCCCTCTTTCCTGATTGATCTTCAATGGGAATACCTCTTCACATTTGACATTAGGAAGCCTTTTTCTGAGCCATGTGAGGTTCAACTGCTTTTTCTGTGCTAGTGGTTCCTTAAACATGAGTTTTCTGGGGAAAATTCACTGGATTGTGGTGAAGCAAGAATTTTAGAAGGTAATTTTATTCAATTTAAGTGGCTTTGTTTAATTCTGTTATTTTGCTTTCAGCTCAATATGCTAGAAGCCATTCCTCTTAAAAGAATGCTAACACTATATGTTCATTTTCATTGTGCTGCCTATAATTTTACTAGACTACAATATCTAAAATAATCTGGACCACCATATGCAGCATGCAAGACATCTCTTCCCAACCTCCAATAAAGTCAATGAATCCAAGCAGTTATCTACACACTTCTTTTATAAAGAAAATATACTATGCTTTACCTTGTAGTACAAAGGAGTAACTTCTAGTGTTTATGATTTTAACAATGAGTGTTACACACATCCCTTCTCTTTAAAAAAAAATCCTCATTTTGATAGTTTTGATAAGGAAATGTGAGAACATCTATAAATTTTTAAAAATAGTAATTTTATTACCATATAATGATCCACAATAATATGGGTTATATTAGTCATTACTACTAGTAGCATGTACCAGGCTTAAGTACTCTGTACCTTTTAGATCAATGATGAGAGGTAAAAGAGATAATGCATGTGAAATGTGTGCTAAAGCTGAGGAAGTTATTTATCTGTGAAGATGTTAATTATCTTAGCACAGCCATACAGACTACAGGAAAAACTGTGGCAGAATTTTAAAGTCACAGTGCACATGACAGCTGGCACATTCTCATCCTCTGGGCTGAATTGGATCTGGCTGAGCCTCTAGATCAGGATGCAATGTGCTTTTGTTCTCAGACACAAGTCTTTATTCTCATTGCCCCTCTTTCAGCCCTTCACCAAAGCAGAAATCTTATTCAGTGCTCTATACCTTAGTACATACTCCCTGAATGTTAGTGAGAATGACTGATATTAATCAGTCTCTGAAATATCATTGTAAAAATCTGCATGGCAAAAGGAAATGTGGGACCAAGGGACCCAGCTTGGGTCAGTAACTTCCCTGAGGAAGTGACATTTGAACTCAGATTAATAGTATGATTAGAATTTAATGAAGTATTCCCTGCAAGGATAATGGTTGGAATCAGGAGCCAGGAGAATGCATAATGGAATAAAGGAATTGAAGTCCAGCTCTGCCATAGCAGACTCAGAAGATAGAGAACTATGTCAGGATAGGACAACAGAGTAAATTATTCTATCAGTACTACGGAACAAATTGACGTGTGTTCACAAACAGATACAAATATTTAATCTTTGACAAATAATGATTTTAACTAGAGTACTAAACTCAAAGAAATTTCTAGAAAGAAATTTGGATAACATAAATAGATGTGTGTGTGTGTGTGTGTGTGTGTGTGTGTGTGAGAGAGAGAGAGAGAGAGAGAGAGAGAGATCATTTCTTCTTTAGCAAATAGAATAAATAGCAAAAAGAAGTAAAACTCAAAGACACAGAAATGTCCTCTGACATAAATCATTGAAGAACTTAAAAGATAGGCTTTCTTAGCACAGTAATACTTTCAGAGAAAATAAAATTATAAAGGTAAATTGTGCAACATCAAAAATTGCAATGTAGTTTTTGCAAAAAATTAACCTGGAATTCTGTTTAAATGCTATTTTTATTCAATTAAATTATAAAGCATATTAAAAGAAAAAAAATATATATATAGACAGCTTTAAACATATATTAATGATGTCCCAATCTCCAGAACACACACATAAAAAAATTACTCTTAAGGGTATTTTGTATAGCTATATAGGAAGAATAAGACACTAATAAAGAGGGATTAAAAACAGCTCAGCACTGAAAATGAGCTATTTTCACATTGAATGACAGGGTAAGTATAAGAAATTCAAACTCAGATATATCATGTCAAAGCACCAGGACTCCGGAAACACACCAACTATGCTGAAAATTACTAGAGGAGAAAAATAGTTTATCTGTAAAAGAGCAAGCATCAGATAGATAGACATCAACAACAACAATGCCAGAAGGCGAGTAGAGTCCAATTAACTATCGTTGTAGAATTCTATGAAAGAATCACTCATAATTGAGAATGAAATAAAGATCTAAAATTCCCTGTCCCTCAAAGACCCTCACTGAAGGGAACAGTCACAGAGAAATGAGTGACATGTAAGACATATGCAATAACAAGAAAAATAAGGTACACTTATTAGTCAACTTAACTAAAGCCATGTAAGTAAGCAATCAAAATCATTTGGAAAAGGCAAAAAAGAAGGCAGTCAGTTAACCCAACAGAAAAAGCAAGTTTTGTGGAGATAATGACTTGCTTGATTTCATGAAGTTAATTTGAAACACTAAAGGTTAGAGGTACTTTTCCAATAAGAACTCTTATTATTCTTGAGGAATTATTTTATTTACATCACTTCCTTCCCACACTCTCCCCTTTCAAGTTCCTTTCCTACCCCCTCCACTCTCCTTCAACTTTATGACATCTTCTTTAATTATTACTAGTACATATAGCATTGCTTATATGGATATATGTTTAGAGGTGACTACTTGGGACTGGATAACCTATCAAGGGGAGTTGTCTTTGGAGAAGACTGATTTTCCCTCTTTTAGCAGCCATTAGTTGATAGTAGCTTTTTTTTTTTTTTTTTTTTTTTTTTTTTTTTTTTTTTTTTTTTGGTTTTTCGAGACAGGGTTTCTCTGTGTAGCTTTGCGCCTTTCCTGGAACTCACTTGGTAGCCCAGGCTGGCCTCGAACTCACAGAGATCCGCCTGGCTCTGCCTCCCGAGTGCTGGGATTAAAGGCGTGCGCCACCACCGCCCGGCCTAGTAGCTTTTTAATTATGTGTATTTGTCTGCTTGTGAGTACGTGCACAGGTGCCGACAGTTGCCAAGAGAGGATGTGGAATTTATAGGATGTCATGAATCACCAACACAAGGCTGAGAAACAACCCTCATCCTCCCCACCACAAGCCAAACCTCTTAATCATTGAAACATCTCTCCAGCCTTCAAATAATATCTTTAAAACTTCAAAACCAAAAAGCTGAAAAACAGAGTTGGCATGTGATTAATAGAATTTTATTTGTCTACTTAAGGCTGAACAGATGGTATAAAAGAGAAAACAATAAAAATAGAAAATAATATTAAGATGACAGTGATAATTCAAAATATGTCAAGAACCTCAGCAATAGAAATGTCTATATCTATTTGTAAACAGGAATCTGATGACTAGATGGGTCTAAAAGAACTATAATCAAACTGGATGCATTTATGAGAAATGTAGATATTTAAGAAAACAGAAGTGTTTACAACAAAGCAGTGGACAAATGGACATCTGACAATCAGTGATACAGTAACACACATTAAACTTGAACACTAAATTGTAGATGGTTACTAATAGAGACAGATATTTTAAGAGAGAGAATTGACAGGAACTGATTAAATCCTAGTACAATATCGGCTTACACATATAAATTAAAGGTACACTAAATAGCATTTAGCAAAATTATAAAGGAAAACTTTAAAATAAATAATCCTTACATTGAGTTTATAAGAAAGCTCTTCTATAATTCACACAGTTACGGAAACTTTTATTAAGACTTTTATAAACAAGCCTTCTCTTTTCTGATCTTCAGTTCTCTTACTTAACATATTTTCTAGTTTCATCCATTTTCCTCCACATATATAATCTCATTTTTCTTTATAGATAAATGAAATTTTATTGTAGAGATGGGGAGGTGTAGTGGGCTTCTGGTAACTGTTATGCCTACAAGGCAGGGCTGAGACAGGAGCCCTCAAGACCTGAGATTCAACTCTCTTAGTTCCAGGATCCTGGACACTGGAGGTAGACCAAGCAGAGTTCTCCAGAGAACACTGCTGGACTACATTTCAGCTCTCTCGGACCCTGTAACTTATCCCTTTACTTGTAAGTTATCCCACAAAATAAATCTCCCTTTTAACTATGTGGAGTTGTCTGAACAATTCAACCAATATCTGGTGCTCATGTGAGGAAAATTCCAAAGGCCTGGGTGGCTTCCACCCTCAGCCTCCTCTGTGGCTGCTGTGGCATGCTTTCCACACTTCCCTGTCTCTTCTTTCCTGTCTCTTTTAAAATCCCCCATCCTCCTGGGGACCAAACACTTACCCATTGGTGTCAGAAGTGGGAGCCCTGCCCCTTAGGCTTGTCAGTTACCGGAAGCCTCAATGAGGGTAGTGCTTTCTGGGTCAAAGCTGGACCAGCTACCTACTACAGGGAGATTGCTCAGAGCCTAAACTCCCTGCTATGCAAACCAGACTATGGGCGTTTTGATCTGATGTGAGATGGCTGGGGGAGTTACACTTACTTGTCACTCCAGCACTAGAAGGCAGAAATGGGATCCCTATAGCTGGGATAATGACCCCTATAAGCTGGATAGCGAGACAAGCCTACCTCCAAAGCCCTGTGTTGGATTGAAAGACCAGGACTCAAAGAATATGGTGATAGAGCATTTGAGGGAGATGCTTACATACATCCACAGGGATGCACACGTGAATTTGTACCCACAATCATGTATCCAAACGCATGCCAATGTTCATCCACAATCATACAAACATGTATCCATACATGCATGAACATCATGCACACATACATATGAAAATAAGAAATAAATAAAATAATAAAGAGTAAAATAAATTCTATTGTGTACAGCTACCACATTTTCATTAGCCATTTGTCTGTTGATGGCTGTCTCAGCTGACACCATTTTCTAGTTATTGTGAGCAGAGCAGAAGTTCACATGGGTATACAAGTATCTGCAGTAAGACTTAAAGTCCTTTAGGTGTATACCCAGGAGTGGTTCACACTGAAGTTCTGTTTTTGGTTTTATGAGAAACCTCCACACTGAGTTCCATAGTGGCTGCAGCAACCAGTTTACACTCCCAGAACAACACAGGGTCTTTTCTCAGACCCTTCCCAGCATTTGGTGCCATTTGTTTTGTTTGTTTGTTTGGTTGGTTGGTTTTTGTTTTACTTTTGATGACAGAAGTTCTAATTAAGATAAGGTGGAACCTCAAAGTAATCTCAAATTGCATTTCCTTGATTGTTAAATGTTTTAATCATCTTTTAAAATATTTATTTTGCCATTTGCTTCTCCCTTTGCCAACTCTGTGTATGGGTTAGCCCATCTTTTTTAAGTTGGTTGTTTCCTCATTGTGTAGTTTTCTTCTAGACCGAAAACAAGCAATGTCTCTGGTAACTAGACATATTTTCCAGTACCTCAATCTTTATTTTAAAAAATCCATTTTAAAGAATCAATAAGTTATAAACATAATAAACTTCATTAATTTTTTAAAAAAACGTATACAAATATATGAAAATACTTGTATTGGATTTGCAAATTTGAAAACAAATTTTGAATAACTCAGGAGAAAAATTGGCAATGAATATCATCAGACAATTTTAAAGGGACCACCTGTGTGGACATGAAGCACAGTTAGGGTTGTTTATGCAAAGGAGAAATACACATTTAAATGAAGTGAAAGATCCTATCCATCAAATTGCTCCAAAATAACTACTTATGTTAGATGCTGGAGACTAAACACAGCATCAGGAAATTTCATAGGATACAAACACAGGTAATTAGAACAACTACCTTTGAGAGACATTGTCCCTATCTGCAAAAGTTAAGATATCTTATGGCTTCACAAGTCAATTTTGACTTATAAAATCCAGGACTTATAAACTGTGGCTTTCAAAACAGTTTGACATTCATGCAAAGATACAAAACAATGTAAAAAATGACTCCAAATTGCAAATCAGAACATAATTATAGCTGAGATAAAATTTTACAAGTGAGATCCTCAGTCTTCTGTATCGTACTTGAGAGAATCTTATTATTCTAAGCTGCTCTGATCTATCCTGTCCAGTTCTATTCTACTTCACTCCACTTTACCTCAATCAATCAATCAATTCTACTCTGGTCACAGACCATTCAACTGATGACATGACATGGATGTGTCTCTCAATTTGAAAGTCATCCTGTTATAGACATTCCCACATATATTCACAGTTGTCCACAGTGTTGTTTATTGAAGCTCTGTTGGCAAGGATAAAATATTGTCAACATTCTAAATGTCATCAAGCCAAAGAACCCATGGACAAGTCATTCATATTCATAGACTAGAGCTCCCTGGGACAGTTAAGCCATCCTTATATGTCTGGGACAGATTCTGCCCCTTCCTGTTATGCTAGTGTCCCATCTGGTTACTACAACCTCTACTGGAGTGTGGCAAGGGTTGAATGAAAACTTAAGCCTATTCATAGGCAGGTGAATGACCAAAACAAATGTAAAAGACTCCATCCTCAAATGCTCCTATTGCTTGGCTAGGTTTTCATTTTCGGCATCATAGCATTAGTGATGTCTAATTTGGTTTTTGGAAGTTTGTTGCTGGGAAAATCAACAATGGAATACATGTGGGTTAGGGAAGCTGGAAGATTCAGGTTCCAGGTTGCCTCTTCCTGAAAGTTTTTATCCTTTCCTTTGCCTGGTGGTGTCTTAAGTCCCACAGGACCTGCTCTTGAACTGCTTTCTCGGCTGCCACCCATTAAATACTGACTTGCACTGTCCTAGTTGAAGGGTAGTTCAGAGACTATAGGAAGCCCAGGAACATTTGTGGCCAGGACCAAGTACAGGGAATCACATGAACATCTTCTTCAACTCCATCCAGGTACCAATACAAAGGTTATAATGTCTTTAGTATGAGCCATCAGCCTAATGTGAAGGACAAACATCCTTCAAATAGCAAACAAAAGCCCTTACTGACAAATAAAGGCAGCGAATGTGGGAGACAGAGTTTGGTGTCGTCTGTTGTCAGGCTTTTTGAGAAAGGAATCCCACAGCTTTGTGCCTAAAGCTGGCTGAACTATACGACCATTCTGTTCACATTTAATTCTTTCACAGCTCAAAAGAAAGCCATGATAATGTCATCCACATCATAACCTGATCTGATTTGCATTCTAGAACATTTGCCCTTCAGCTCCTGCTCCTGCTGCGGCTTCTAGCCTCCTCTTCACCAGAATGCCGCGTGTTGACGAGGCCACTCCTTGAATGCTGTCTGCTAGCTGTTATAAACATCACATCTCTTCTAATCGAAGCTGAATCACTAGAAATCAAAAGAAGAAAGAAAAGAGCCATCTTCTGCCACTTGTCCTGTCTTCTTCCTGCACTGTGTCCACTCCCCCATTCAGGTGTTTCTCTTCTGTTCTGATTGCCCTCCATTTGAGCCCCTGTGGCTGGTGGAGGGTCCTTCTGACACACTGCACCTGGAGTACTTAGCTTACCTCCAGGTGATTACCTTTGTTGATTAGTGTTGTCAATTCCTCTTATCCTTTCAGCAAATTCAGTTGGGTCACCTTGAGGGCACTTCAGTTTTCATTTGAATACCGTTTTTGAACCTGCTTGCAGTCACTGACAGCTGTTCTCATTCAGTTTGCTCTGAGAGAGAGATATTCTGCAAGTTTGCTCTTCTTGTCTACCTTCTAAGATACATTGAGTTCAAAAGCACTATCATAAAATTGGACTGAGGGTGGCTTCTTGTTGCTACAGCTCTCCCTCTCCATAAGGACTGCCGGGGAAGTTGTGTCTAAAGAATGAAGCCTTATTCCATTTAAAGAAATTTCTGAAGAAAGGAGAATTTGTGGCCTCCTGCAGTACACATGTTGGGGTGAAAGATCCCTGCCAGGTTATTTTTCCTTATCTCTAAACTAAACCTAGCTTAATATTCCTTTTAGGACAGGCAAAGAACAAGGTGTTCATTTAATAGTTGAACTAAGATTTCTTTTTGCTCTGACATGCCCCAAGGTATTTTAGGATTGTTGTTGGATATGTCAGAGAGAAAATAGGTTTTATGTTATTTGGTCTGAATTTCCATTAGGTACCTGTTTGTCTGGACAAACAGGCAGGAATGCCCATCTTTAAATAATGAGCTTGGGGTTACCTGGGGAATTACTTACCAATGAATGTTACCTTCAGTATGAGGAAAAATAGCTGATAAAATCATTACCGAGGCTTATAAAACACCCAGGTGGGCAGTATGTGCAGCTTCAGACTGGATAAATCATGTTCCTCTCATCTCTCCGGGTTTTTTTGAAAGAGTTAACAAAATACTGAAGTCTTGAGATGTAGCTAGCATTAAATATTTAGACATTCAAAAGGCTTTTGATCAAGCCCCTAACCAGAAGACATTTAGGATCCATTGCAGCTTTTTGTAGGACCCAAGAGGTGAGAGGTAAAATTTTGTCTTGTAAAACCTTGATGTAAAAAAAAAAAAATGGATAACAATGAAAATGAAAGGCAGAAATAAATGATGTTGTTAGCCAGAAAGGAGGTTAATAGGAAAGTGCATTAGGGAATGGTATTGGAACTAGAATTCCTGTATATGTTAACACCAATCAATGTGGAAATGTTTCTGAATAATGAGGTTGCAAAATGTGTTGGTAACAGAGAATTATTTAGGCTAGTCAGTGTGGGAAACATTTAAGTGACTCTACAAGGACCCAATAGAAATTAGATAGTTGAATAATCTGATGTCAGATAAAATTGAGTCAAGACAAGACAATGGACTTTATATTATAAGGAATAATTTAAGCTACTGATGCACACTGATAGATTTTGAATTAACCATAACCTTTCAGGAAAAAAGGTCTGACAGTCATTACATACGTCTCAATAAAGAATCTGGTCACAGCTAAGACTCTAGGAAAAGGCTCCAAAGCACAGAACTGTGATTATGAGATGCATATGAGAAGAGATGAGAAAGGCCAGGATTAGAAAGCAAAAGGAAATATGTTAGAAAAGGGTAAAAAAAAAAATGAAACATTAAAATAAAAAGGCCTAGACAGTGCTTCTAGTCTCTTACTCATAATATTAAGTATTCAAGGAAATTAAATAACATGAAGTTTAAATGAAAACGAGGGGAAATGCTTATGTAATTCATAGTTAACATTAAGCGTTTCCTGCATGGAATGTCATTGAGCTGGATGCCAACTACTGAGCAAGGTATCCGATGGGTTACAGCTTCGCGGGGGTGGGCTGAGATTAACGCTTCTCCATGAGATCCCATTAGAGACGGTGTGTGAATCCATCCTCTAAAGCTCTTTGCATGGCTTCTCTTGGACTGCTTCTGTCTCTCTGGTTGGTTAGAAATTTCTAAGAAGCAGAGATGTTTTTCCTTAAACAAAACCGTTTCCCTTATTGAGTGTCTAGGGACAGCTTTGCTTCTCGGGGAATAAGTATTTACAGATTTAGATGTTTTGTCAGGAAGAGTATAAAAGGTTAAAGAATGGAAAGGGGTGTTTTCTTACTCAAATCAATATGCCCCCACTATAATTGATATCTGCTTAACACACGGCACAGACATTGGGCGGGCGGGGGTGGGGATTAAAACAGGAGGGAGGGAAGAAAGAGAGGACACGGGTATTTTCTCATTTCTGACAAGACGCAGTTTAAGGTAATATATTAGTTGCACTTCTGCTGCTGTGATAAAGGGCCACTCACACAGAAAAAACTTTATCAAAGCTTAGGACTCCAGAGGTTTAGAGTCTACAAGGATGGAGACCACACGCCAGGTAGCAGGAGGAGCCTGAAACCGGCTGATCACATTTCATCTACACACAGGGAATGGAGAAAGCAACCTTGAAATGGAACAAGGCTATGAATTCTCAAAACACACCCATAATGATATACTTCCTATAGAAAGATTCCATATCCCCCAAATAGTGCTACCAACTTTGGACCAAGTTTTCAAATATTCAAAACTGTGTGAGACATTTTTGTTCAAATCCTAACAAGCTGGAAACATTTATTTTGGCTTAAAGTTTAAAACTACATTCCGGATGGCAAATAAGTCAGAGTCATTGCAGCAAAACTGGGACTGATTGGTTACACTGTAACAGACTTTAAAATAGAGCGTTTAGAAAATGGGGCTGAGCTTTAGGACCTCAGGTGCTGCCCTCTGTGAGAACCCTAAAAAAAAACCTCGAAACCTTCCGAAACTACAATACCAGCTGAGGACCAAGTTTTCAAACACATGAGCATCTGGGGGACATTTCACATTCCAACCACAACATGAAGAGACTAAAACCATTGATCATGCCTGTGTTGCTTTACCAACCACTAAAGAACCAGATTTAATAGCCACTAGGTCCCACCTATTTGGCAAATGGTTTTTCTATGTGTCTTTCTTGTCTACTCCCTGGAATATACAAGACCAGAAGGAGTTGATTTTCATGCATTCCTTCAGGGTTATCTGCTTAAAAAACAAAACAAGAAAAGAAAAGGAAAGAAACCACACACAGGAACATATGTGGTCATCTTACAACAAATTTTGAAGAATCCAGTTCATTACTATGTCTTAGAAATACAATATTTTTCTAAAAAATGTCATTTACTTGAGCCTGGTCTTTAAATAATATTTATTGAGCACCTTGGACACTTGTTAGAGAAACAACAATGAACAGATAACTATTTGTCATCTCCAAAGATTTGGGAAATCTTTGGAAATCAAAAAAGTTTAGAGGCAATTAGAATACAGTGTAATAAGCCCTCTAAGGTGTTGTCAGCACCCAGAGAAATAGCATGAAGCCCAGGATTCAGGGCAAAGCAAGACTTCTTAGGGAAATCTATATTAATTTGAAAGCTACAAGAGTAGTAGAACAAGGGTGGAGAGTGGAAGGTTGGAACCAGGGCCAACATGAGCCGTGAAAGGCATTCAGTTAGTCCAAACAGCAGCTCCAGCCTGTGTAATAAAGACAAGATAAATATTTCACCCAAGACATCTCAGAGCTAATGCTGGTAAGTTTTCATTCAGGGCAATGTCAATGAGCAGTGCAAAAAACAAAGCTGAAAACAAATGCAAAAGTCGGAGCTGAGGACATTGAGTCAATTTTAAGTTTTCCTAGAATTAGATAGTGTAGCAACATTTGCAAGAGATCTGTTGGTGGAGGGTGCTGGATATGAGGGGCAACTGACCATGACACAGATCTGAGACTCATCAAAGAAGAAGAAAGAAACAAAACCTTGGCTAAGAAGAATCTTAGGCTAGGGTGCTATTCTAAGAAATGGTAAGACTAGTCATGAGAAATTCTGGAGCCAACATTGACTTTGAAAGAGTCCATATTACTCTGTAATAGGCATGTCTTCATGTGTGTATCTGTTAAAGTTCACCAGAGAAACTTAACTGAGGTGTATGTGTGGACATACATATAGTTGGTTTTTTACACTTTGCTCTTTGGGGGCCTGTCACCTAGCTCCCAAATAAATACATGGATTCTTGTTCTTTGTTATGAATGCCTGGCCTTAGCTTGGCTTATTTCTAGCCAGCTTTTCTTAATTTAAACTACCCCATCTACCTTTCACCTCTGGGTTTTTACCTTCCTCTAGTCTATATACCTTCCATTACTCCTAACTCTGTACCTGGCTGTGTAGTAGGGTATTTGGGCCCTGGTGTTCTCCTCACCTCCTTTTCTCACTCCTCCTTTCTTCTTTCCTCCCCTGAGCCTAGATTTCTCCTTCTATTTATTTTTCTGCCTGCCAACCTCATCTATTTCTCTCTCCTGTCTAGCTATTGACCATTCATCTCATTATTTGACTAATTTGGTGCTTTAGATAGGCAAAGTAACACAGCTTTACAGAGTTAAAGAAATCCAACATAAAAGAATGCAACACATCTTTGCATCATTAAACAAATATTCCACAACATAAATGTAACAAATCTTTAATATTCCACAACACATATGCCTTTATAATATAGACACAGAACACAGCCATATGAATGAAGAAAAGATAATGATATTCTGATAAGATAATGTTTTCTAGTAACAAAATCATCTTAATTTGTCTAAACTTGGACTGTATTTGTACAATGATGAAATCGCCCAATGATGCACTTCTCAAAATGTATCTGTATGACTAAATGACCATAAACATATAGAAAAGGAAAGGAAATTTCAGGGAATTGGTTCTAACTGTGGAGGTTGATGATTCCAGAATCTGTAAGACTGGCTATAAATCCAAGGAAGAGTTGTAATTTGAATCTAAAGGCTATATGATGGAAAAGTTCCCTTTTCTTCCAGAGAGGCCAGATTTTTTTCTAGTGATACTCTCACCTGATTGGATGACACCCATCAAAATCATAGAGGTTCATCCAAGCTTTACTTCAAGTCTACCGAAGTAGATGTTAACCACTTATTAAAAACATTCACAGAAACTTCTAGGTCTTACAGGCTTTTCCAGCCTTTTGACTTTGTGACATGTCAGTATTAACTGTAACATTTACAGTCCAGTTACAAAAATTTAAACCACCACCTCGGATCATGTTGGTAACCAAGGGCCATGCTGCAACTGGGGCCATACAGATCTGAGTGGCACATACTGCTACCCAGTGCCATGGTGACACCCGGGCCAGGGCTGTAGCTGGGGGTCATGCCTGGGCCCGTGGCCCTACTACAGTCAGGGTCTGTGTTGATGACCATGGCTCCTGCTGTCATGGAAAGCCATGCTCATTACAGGGGTCTAGGCTGTCATCTGGGGCTATGTTGGTGTTCAACGGCTGTGTTGCCGCTGGAGCCATGCCGATCTGGGTGGCCTTCTCCACCACCTAGGGCCATGATGATATCCAGACCTAGCTGCTGCTGAGGACCATGTCTGTAGTAGTCCTACCTCAGCCTTGGTCCGTGTTGAAGTTCATGTTCCATATTGCTACCAGGGCCCACACAGAGGTCTGGGCTGTAACCTGTGGTCTTGTTGGAGTCTAAGGACCATGCTGGAGCCAGTGCCCCACAGAACTGGGTGACAGATGCCGTTAAGGTGTCATCCAGTCCCAGGATGTTTTTGAGGGCCATTTCTGGGTCCGTGGCCCTATAGAGGCTATGGTCTGGGTTGATGTCTGTGGCTCCTGTTGCCACCAAAGGTTACATGGATGCCTAGGTTCAGGTCAGTCACCTGAGTTTATGTTGGTGTCTGAGAACAGTACTGCAGCTAGGGCCACACAGATCTGACTGGCTTGTGCTGCTACCCAATGCTATGATGATGTACAGGCCAGATGGCAGCTGAGGGCCATGTCTGGGTCTATGACCCTACTGTAGCCATTGAAGGCCATGTGAATGCCCAAGTCTGGGGCCATATTAATGTCTGAGGGCCATGCTGCTGCTGGGACCTTGCCAATCTGAGTGGCCTGTGCTACCACCTTGGGCAGTGGTGACATCCAGACCCAGCTACCACTATGAACCATATCTGGGTCTGTGGTCTTACAGTGGCTAGGGTCTGTATTGAAGTCCAAAGTCCATGTTGCCACCAAAGGTCACACAGAAGCCCAGAATTGGGGCTGAAACCTGGGACCTTGTTGGTGTCCGGGGACCATGCCACCACCGGAGCCACCTGATCTGAATGGGCAGTGCTTCCACCCAGAGCCAGGATCTTGTCTAGGTCTGGAGATGCTCCCAAAGGCCACGTCTGGATCTGTGGTTCAGCTGTAGCTGGGGTCTGCTTTTGCCTAACTTGGGAAGAAATTGGGTTAAAATCAATCTTCCTGCTATAGTCTGAATGTGAACTATCCACTATAGACTCCTGGTTTGAACACTTGTTTCCTGGCTGGTGGTGCTGCATGACCTTGAGGATTAGAGTTTAGGCCCATTTATGCTTCTTGTCCTCTGTCTGCTTCCTGTTCTGCCGAGATATGAAAAGATGGGGAGTACCAGCCCCATGCTCCTACCACCACGAGCTTCCTGCTGCCATTTTTCAACACATGTACTAGTACCCTGACCAACCATGTACCAAAATAAGTCTTTCCTCCCTTAGGTTCAGTCTTGTTCAAGTACTGATCATAGTGATGACAAAGTAAGTAATACACTTCCTTATCCCAAATCCCATCTTTTTCCCCACCCACTTCCTTTTCTTTGGGGAGTAGTCCAACTCTGAAGTGAAAAAACCGAAAGGAGGTAGCAAACGATGAACATATCTGCCATGAGGCAAAGCACATGCCTCAACCCACAAGCTTCATGTCTTACGGAAGCAGCAGTAATCCTCAGGGAAGTCCAGCCTGGGTCCCATGGGTGAAAGGAAGCAGCCTCAGTGTGGGAAACAGTGGGCAGGAGGGCGGGGTGTGGGCTGATCCCAGCACATCTTTGTGAAACCGAAATGAACTCACACATGGAGGCAGCTCTCCTTTGAAAATCTGTCACATTCACAATGAGGGTGATGAAAGCCCCTGTTCCTTGCCTTTTAGGGTGACTTCAATATGGCCAGACTTTGAAACATAATGCGGTACTGAATTTTGTATTGAATGTGGTGGTGCAATATTGAACCATAAAAGAAGGGGCTGGGATGGTGCTTTTCAAATACTTGCTGCTTAGGATCCCTTTGCCCTTTCCCACTTACAAGGTATGATCTTATCTATTGATATTTTCTGTCTGAAAAGACCCTCTCTCTATTCTATCAGGTTGCCCTATTTTTCATTGTGTAATAGGCTGTATTTTGAAAATGAATAGCCCCAAACAACTTGGATATATTGCTATTACTGTGCTTTTCTTTTGAAGAAATTGTCCACTTGGCATTTGCACTTTAATCAGACTCCATGCTGCTCTGATGGCAGCCCTCCTCCTTTGCTAGACCCCCTCACCACTACCACCCAGGCACTGACTCTTTTGTACATTTCAATGACTCCTGTCATTCCTAACACCGAGGGTGCCCCTCCTGACATCCTGAGAGGGTGCGACGCAGCTGGAAGCTTTCTTCTGGCCTCTTTCCTTCAAGCCCCATTGCTGCCACTCTGAGCAATCAGCAGATGCACTGTTCGGCTCCCTTTATTCTTCTCATCTCTCCACTCTGCCCACCCTTGCTCTCGATGGCCACTTGAAATCCTCACGCATCACATGTGCTGGTCCTCATGGGCCCTAATTCTAAAGAGAACATGGCCGCAAGGAGCCGTTGGCAGGCCAAAAAAAAAAAAAATCTAGCAGGAGCTCTTTGCCAGTAAAATACTTTAGAGACAGCCTGCTCTGTAAGAACCAACTGTGGAGATGGTAGCGTTTTAGCTGCAGCTTGGAGAATTTCTAAATAAGAATGATCAGGAGGCAGAATACAGTCTTATAGGTAGGAATATCAGCAAGGGACGTGCTTAAACTCAATGTTGAATTAATTTCAAGAGGCACCCCTACCACTGAAGTGTTGACATGAACCTCAATGGACAATTTGCACACTTTCAGAATTACAATAAACAGATTTATAAAAACATTGAAAAACAAAGCAGAGAAGGCAAGGAAGGATCATCAACCAAGGTCATAGACTCCTGTCACAAATGGTTGATGACCTGATTATTTAGTCATAGTCTAATACACACTGACCAGATGGGGGAAAAAATCCTGTAACTTCTGTTTCAGTCACAGCTGCATTGTGGTGAACACATATCTAAAGTGAGTAGTTTCGGAGGGTTTAGTCCATGGTCACTAAGGATGAGCATCATGGCAGGGTACACGTGGAGGAGGAAGCTGTTCACCTTATGGCTGTCAGGAAGCAGAGAGACTTAGGAAAGGACCAAAAGAAGATAGATCTTTCAAACCATATCTCCCATGGCCATTTCCTCCAGCTAGTCCTTATCTTCCAGTTTCAACCACCTCTCCAATTAGCATCACTAGCTAGAGACTGTCCCTTAACACATGAGCCTGCAGGAGGACCATAGCACTTCTCTGGAGCTCACCCACAACATAGGGATAGAAGGTTCCTTTTCCTTTGCTTTACTGTGGTGAAATTTGTCAAAGCAATTTATGTAAAATAATTGTATGACCTCTCATACCCTGTTATCATCACCATGAATTTTTAGAGGTCCTTCCTACTCTGGCTATTTCATGTTTGTTTGTTTTCTTTGTGCATTTTCAGATTTGTATTTGGTGCAGCATGCTGTTAGTGTACAATGGTCTCTGTACATTCATAGGCAACACAAGCATTGTGATCCTCCATCTGCATCTAGGGCTTCCTAGCAACATGCAGCGCCTAGCTCATGCTCAAATTGCCTGGGGTTAATGTTTAAAACATTTGAATACAAATACTTCCATTTGGGGGCAAAATGACAAGATCTCTTTGTACAGTTGCATGTCGCAAGTTTACGTATTTAGAAAATGAAGAAAAGCCAGCAGAGTTATTTGAGAATTCAAGAGACACTGAACTTTAAAAATGATGCTTTGAAAATTGTAGAGCACTCTATGGAAGACAGACTGGTAGTGTGATAGTGTGATCTCTTGTCTTCTCTGGGTATGTTCAGATACAAGTGGCCATTTCTTATGTTGTCTGCCCAGCCCCTCTAATGAGATCTGAATTGGAGGGAATGGGAGCTGTTATGTGCGTCTCTTCCACACAGTGATTGGTCAGGTTAGGTCAGTCAGAGACTTTCCTTAAGTTTTTCCAAATTAGAAATAATACAACAGAGATTTTCCCTGCAGGAAGCCAAACGGGACAGCTTTCAGTGGCCCTTGTTCAGCCCCAAGGGACAAGCTGTTTTGAGTGAATGAAACCAACAGACAATCAAAAGCATAGAGAGTAGAAACAAAGAGAATCCTGAAGTGCCTTAAATCCCTGAAGCCTCAGAAGCCAGGCTGGTCCCTGATTTCTCCAGGCTTGGCTATTCTGCCATTTCTTTAATTATATAATACTTTGTGTTAGTACACTTTTGAAAATTACTTTGAAGCAGATTTCTATCACAGTATAGAGAAAAACACACCACTTTGGACTTCACGGAGGCTAGGAAAAGAAATCTTCATCTGCATTCTGGTCTGAGTTGCCCTGAACCTACCCTTCAGGTTTTCTTACTCATGAAAGAGATGCCATCAATATGACCTGCCTACAAGGTCAGGGAGACTCTGCTCTACAATGGTCTGGCCTCCTTCTTGGGTAAACACTGGGCTCTTTGTGGATTCCCCAGAATGTGTCTTTAAGAAGCCCAGCTGAAAGAGACACCAGGAGCAGAGCCATTTGGGGTGACTGGGGAGCAGGTAAGCATGAGGAGGAGACTGAAGCAGGGGAGAAATGATCTTTAGCAAGACAAGACTGCTGCTGCCTGCCTCTTTCAGTCCAAGGCACCCAGTAATAGTTTCCCAAGTTTCCTGTTTCCTGCCTGTTCAGTTCTGTAATCACATGTGCAGGGAGATTGGAAGTACTGTGCTTGTCAAAGAAGAAGTGCTGTTTCTAAGTGGAGCAGGTAGTGTACCACTTTGTCTTCAAGTCAAGTGAAGGCATCCACCAGAATAGAAAGGAGACAGTGTGGAGACTTAGCATGGCCAGTGAGACAGGGAGGGGGCTTTGTTTCACCATCTGATCATGGTATTTTGATTCAGGCCATACTTTCACATTGGAGCTGTGAGCAAGCAACAGAGTTCACGTAAAAATTAATTACCTGTATAAACATATTTGTAGAACTGCCACCCTCAAAACACAACACTCTCCACAGCTAAACAGGCCTACCATGATCCCTAGAACAATGAACTCTCTCAAAATGCCACCAAGCAAAAAGCATTCATTATTTTGTCTATGGAATTGTAAAACTCTTCCATAAGAACACAACAGGAACATAGGGACTTGTGTCCTCTTCTTTAATACCACCTTCTGATGTCTGCCCTCTATTGCTACTGTTGCAATTTCATTGCTTATATTTGATATTACAGAGTTTCCTCAGTACTTTACATGAAGCCAGGTTGCTGTGATTTTCCTTAGGAAATTTTTAGCATATCTTTTTTTATGTTGACCCTCCAGAATAAAGAAATGTTCTAAACCAGCTGTGAAGCACTTAACATTATCCTCATTCTTAAGGGTGTGATTGATTAAGTATATAAGTAATCTTATGACATTTATCTATGTTACTTTGATATGTCATACTTTTTAAGTCTCCATATCCTCATATAAAATGAAATAGATATTTCAGCATCATTTTATAGAAAACAGTCTTTTCCCCTGTAGTTATGTCTCATTCAGGGTAAATATTTATGTGTACACATTTCCTGGTAAGCCAACTCTACTAAAAATAGATTTATAAATGTCAGAACAAACAATTCCTTATATGTGTCACTTAATAGATTTTTATTTTTCTATTTCAATTTTCTCAGATCCACTCAATTTTTTTTAGATAATTAGATTTTAAGCATTATCCCTGAGCTTTTCAAGCTATATTGATCTAAATATGATTCATGTTGTCAATTGGGTTTTCTAAAACTTATCAGCCTGTATTCACACAAACCCAAGACATGTGTCGTTTCCTAGCTTGCTGCCCTTTTGCCCTGAATAATGTATAGTAAATCTGTAAGTACAGTAGCTTATGTCAAGGTGAATTATTGAGCAGAACGTTTAATATATGATCTGTAGAAAACAGTATATTTTCACCAAAGGCAAGCCATGAATCTCTATGGGGGAATGCACGTTCACTCTTTACATGTTTCTTTCAAGTGTTGTGTTCTCAGCATGTATCAATACTCGTGGACAGTCTTAAATTTTCCATGCATAAATGTGTTCCAGAATATATTGAGGACTTCCACACTTCTACAAGAACCTGGAACATGCTGGTTTATAAATGTATGAGACCATTAGTGGAATGCTCTGATGTTTACAACACACTTGTCTTAAAACAGCTTTACTTATCATGCCAACAATATGCTAGCTCATTTCTAAGCTAAAATGAGAGAGAAGAATGGAAGGAAATAAAATGAGAGCATCTCTTCAGTCATCATGGCATCATATATATGCATATATATGTGTATATTATTTCAATGTAATATATGTAGATAAACATGCACTGCACACACACACACACACACACACACACACACACACACACACACACGCACACATGCACAGACCTTCCAGATCTTACTTCTTTTCACAGATAGAATCTCTTTTTGTGGTTTAATGTACTTCTTTCCAAAATATATCTATGTATTTAAATAGTCATATCACTAACCCCAAATACATTTTTGTTTTCTTTGTTTTGACAGTCCATGAATTTATACCCAGACATATTTATGCTTCGTATATCTTCTTGATTCTTTCTGGAATGTTTTTCACCAAAATATGCACTAGGCTTTACTGTCTTACCTCATTTTGGTTTAATCCAAAGTCTACCTTCTTGTGGTTTCCCAGTGCCCTGTTAATAAGGAGACTATGCTACACAAATTTTGCTTCCACCCCTTACCCACAACTTGTGTTATCAGTTCTTTTTACCTTACAGGTAACATTACATGCACAAAGCTTTTGTTTCTATTCACTTATGTGCAAGATCTGGCCATTTAGGGGTCTGTTTTTTTTTTTTATCATTCTGTTTCTAATCCGTGAAACAGGCACCTAATAGAAGCATATATTTGTGATATTAACGAATTGTGAAATCTAAGCCAGATTCCCTGGCTTCCATCCTGTCCAGCTCCAACATTCACTGGTAGTGTGATCCTGGCAGCTTATTTAGCTTCACAGTTCTTCAGTTTCCTCTTCAGTAATTATGATTTATACCTATCATTTAAGTTGTTGTAATTGATAAATTCTATACCTCTAACGTACATAGATCAGTGCCAACCATGTGAAAACCTCTCTGACTGTTTTGGCTTATAAATGTAGTGGTCACATCAGTGTAATAACAGGATGGAACTACTCCCTTAATCAACAAAATCATAGCTTCCCTTTGATCTCCATCACATAGAGGCCTACCCTAGTTTTTGTTGATATACTGTTCAATATTGGAATAATTTATATCAGTGGATATAACCATTTCCATTTTGTTGGGGGAAAGCATTCTGGACAATACTGTGCTATCAAGAGAAAATTAAAATGGCAAGTGAATATCCATGTATATACTTCCACTTGTGCACACACAGTGTAAGGCTGGTTCCTATGTCCTCCACAAATCTCTTGGTCACAGAACGTAATTACTCCAACATTTGAATATTGCTACCAAAAAATGTTGTCACTACATTCTTACCACAAGCAATGGAAAATATTGATTTCCAATATTATCCCAATAATTAAATAATTATTGATCTGTTGGGCATCAAGTAAAGTGTCTAAATGTGCATTTTATTAAAAGCTATTTATGCTAGCCAATTTTTGCATTGTTACTAAATTTCTGTATTCTCACACTTCTTTTTGTAAGATTACTTGTGATATACATACAATAAATAAACCCCAATTTGTTCTGTTTTGTAGACTGAGTAAATGTTTCCTCCTGCAGAATTTCTCTCTCTGTTTTCTCATCTCCTCTACTTTCTTTCCTGTCTTTGTCCTTGATGCTTTCTAGAGCTAGACTTAAAGATAGTACGGTCTTCTATTTCTTCAACTCTTTATATTGTTTTGTTTAAATGAACCATTAATCTGTAGCCTTCCAGTAGGTGTGTTTGGAGGTGTTCATGCATATGCATGGGTGTATGCACATATATGGTATGTATATGTATCTATCTAACTTAATTTTCTCTTGGAGAAACAGGCTAACTGTACTACAGTAACATACTGACAAATTTCTTTTCTGATAATGTTGACATCTTTCATATATCAAACATCAAACACACGTAAACCTGCTTTAAGGCTCTTGATTTTTATAAAGGGATTTGTGCATATGTAAATATTATATTATTTTAATTATATTTTTATAAAATAAAATGGGAATTTTGTTGTTTACATTTTGAAAGTTGTCACCTACTAAGATAAATTTCAGAGATTCTTGATGTCAAACTTAATTTACATAGTATTACTGTCTACATTTTTCTAAAAATCTTTAATATCAGCTTTATTTAGTATTTGATCATTAGTACTGTGTGGATAATTGATATTAATTTAACTGTTTTGTTATAATGAATGTATTTATCAGGCAATCTCAAGTATTCCTCAACAAGAACCTCAGGTCAACAACTTTCTTCAAGATCAGTGTTTCTCAGCTTTAGCGTCATTTAGTATTTGGAAGACATTCTGTGAGACGCAATGCCAGGTCTATCTAATAGATGCAAATAGCCCCTGTCTTCCCCTCCATCTCTCCCATTTCTCATTTTCCATTTTCTCCCCTTTTCTTCTCTCTGCTCTTGTAGCTCCTCCCCTTCCTTCCCTTGCCTCATCTTTCTCTTTCATTCTTTTTCTTCTTTTTCTCCTCTCCCTTCTCCTGTGGACTCTTCTTCCTCTCCCATCCTCCTTTGTCTCATCCCTCATTCTTCTTTTCCTCCTCCTACTTCTTTCTCTTTGAGGCATTTTTCTCCTGGTTGAGGAACACTGTTCTGAGTTGTTATTTTTCTAGATAAGATGATATTTTTAATCTAATACTAAAATACAGTGCTTACTCAAAAATGCAACAGAAATAGCAAACATTTTTCTATCTTTACTTTTCTACAACTAAACAAACAGAGCAGAGGTCAAAAGAAAATGAGATGAATTAATAAGGTATCATTGGTACCATAGGATTCTGAAAGGGCATATGGCATTACCTTTCTTCTCAGGTGCTCCTTCTCAATGTGACAGTTGAATATTCTCTCCTGGAACTTCAGTCTACTTTCTTCTCTCTGTCTCAGCATCCTAGGCCTATTCCAGCTTTGGTTGATGCTGGGAGGACAAATGTGAGTTCTTCACAAACTAAAAATTCACATGCAATTACATGATTGGTAGTATTTGAGTCAACCAAGCAACTAAAAGAAAGAAAGAAAACTGGCCATGAAAGTATGGTACTGCTATACCAACAAGCTGAATATATGAGATGGACTTTCTACTGGATGAAAAGTAGAAGCCTGGAGGATCACAGGGATTTTGTAAGTATAGACTGAAAAGGGAGTAAAAAATTGCTGTTTGTCACTTAAAGAGATGTTCACATCCTTAGCTATCAGGGAGCTGCAAATCAAAACGACTCTGAGATCCCATCTTACACCTGTCAGAAAGGCTAAGATAAAAAGCACAAGCGACAGCTCATGCTGGAGAGGTTGTGGAACAAGGAGAACACTCCTCCATTGATGGTGGGAGAGCAAACTTATACAGCCACTTTGGAAATCAGTATGTCAGTTTCTCAGAAAATTGGGAATCATTCTACCCCAAGACCCAGCAATACCACTCTTGGGCATATACCCAAATGCTGTGGGATGTTCTGTATGTCAAATGTGTTGCTGATTAGTCAATAATTAAAACACTGATTGGCCATTGGCTAGGCAGGAAGTGTAGGCGGGACAAGGAGGAGAATAAAGCTGGGAAGTGGAAGGCTGAGTCAGAGAGACACTGCCAGCCGCCACGATGAGAAACAGCATGTGAAGATGCCGGTAAGCCACGAGCCATGTGGCAAGGTATAGATTTATAAAAATGGATTAATTTAAGCTGAAAGAACAGTTAGCAAGAAGCCTGCCATGGCCATACAGTTTGAAACCAATACAAGTCTCTGTGTTTACTTGGTCGGGTCTGATGGCTGTGGGACTGGCAGGTGAGAGAGATTTGTCCTGACTGTGGGCCAGGCAGGAAAACTCTACCTACACCCAAAGGCTGCTCAATCATTCCACAAGGACACTTGCTCAACTATGTTCATAGCAGCTTTGTTCATAACAGTCAGAACCTACAAACAACCTAGATGCCCCTCAATTGAAGAATGGATAAAGAAAATGTGGTACATTTAAACAATAGAGTTACTCAGTGGTTAAAAAAAAATGACATCAGGAAATTTGAAGGCAAATGTGTGGAAATAGAAAAAAAATCAACCTGAGTGAGGTAACCTGGATCTAGAAAGACAAATATGGTATGTACTCACTTATAAGTGGATATTAGCTGTAAGTAAAAGATAGCTGTGCTACAATCCACAGATGCAGGGAGACTAGGTAACAAGTAGTGCCCAAAGAGGGACACATAGATCTTTCTGGGAAGTGGAAATAGACGAGATCTTGTGGGCAGACATGTGCCTGGTGGGGATGGGAACATGAGGGACTGAGTTAGGGGATGAAAGGAGGGGGGACAGTATTAAAAGAGATGAATGTAAATGGCAGGCATTTGGGGGTCATATAGAAACCTGGTGCAAGGGAAACTCCCAGGAATCTACAAGGTTGACCCCTAGCTGAGACTCAGTAACCTGAAATGGCCATCTCCTGTGACCAGGCAAGACATCCAGTGGAAGGATTGGAACACCAACCAGTCACACAACCTTTGGCCTACAGTCTGTCCTGACTATGGGATGTGCTGGGGTAAAGGTGGCACAGAGATTGTGGGAGTGGCCAACCAATGACTTGTCTAGCCTGAGACCTATGCCACAAGAGTGAGTCCATTTGTGATAATGCCTGGAGTGATAGGAACCAGAGGTTGGATGGTCAGAGACCTAGGATAGAACCAAACAGGGTTGGAGAAAAAAATGTAATGATGCCAAATGATATTCTGCTATACTCATAGATTGATAAGTATACCAATTGTCATCAGAGAACCTTCATCCAGTGACTGATGGAAACAGATGCCCACAGTCAAACATTAGGCTGAGCTCAGGGTATGCTGCTGAAGAGAGGCAGGAAGAATCATAGAAGCCAGAGTACTTGGGAGCATCACAAGAAAACCAACAGAAACAACTAACCTAGGCTCATAGGAGCTCACAACCAACAACCAAGGATGCCTACATGGATCTGACCTAGGCCCTCTACAGAT
This sequence comes from Peromyscus californicus insignis, assembly GCF_007827085.1. Taxonomy (NCBI): domain Eukaryota; kingdom Metazoa; phylum Chordata; class Mammalia; order Rodentia; family Cricetidae; genus Peromyscus; species Peromyscus californicus. Next base: position 125,260,790 of record NW_026294617.1, read on the forward strand.
ATGTGACAGTTTTATAGCTTGGTCTACTTATGGGACTCCTAACAGTGGAAGCAGGTTCTGTCTTTAATGTTTGGGTTTTTTTTTGGGAACCTATTCCTCATATTGGGTTGCCTTGCCCAGCCTTAATACAAGGGAAGTGCTTAGTTTTACCTCAGCTTGATATGTCATGCTTTGTTGATATTCACAGGAGGCCTGCCCCTTTCTTAACAGAAACAGAGATGTGAATGCAGGAGGTGGCAAAGGCAAAATGGGGGGAGGGAGTGGGAGGAGAGGAGGGAGATGAAATTGTGGTCTGGATATAAAATAAATAAATAATTTAATTTAAAAAATGAAAACAGGGAAAAAAGTTCCACCTAGTTAAAGATGGAAAATAAATTTTCCTAATAATAAAAATAATAATAATAAAATAATAATAATGTTGTTTCTATTCCTAAAAAAAGGATTTTGAGTTGTACATCTAAAGAATCTTTCAAAATACTACTACCTGCAATAACATAGGAAATATAAATGATATCTGAAATTAGACAGAATAGCAGACTCCAAAATGTTGACACCCTAATTCCAGGAATCTTTGAATATGTGGCTTACTTGGAAAGGGACATTCTGCAGAAGGCATTGAGATTATAGACATTGAGATGTAAAGATCAGTTACATCCGACAGGTAGATTCAGTCTCATCGTATGGCATTAGAAACACTGCTCTTGGTTGCAGTCGATAGTAAGGTGTTGTGACTATTGATGCATTATCAGAAAGATATGGTCTTGCTGGCTTTGAACAAGACAAAAGAAAATATATGACCTGGGGGAAAATGGGAGCCCTCTCCCAGCCCCCACGAGGATGGTACCTTTTGGCACCCTGATGTTATCCATTGAGAACTCTGTAAGACTCTGAACTACAAATCACAAGATAATGAATTTACATCATGGTGCTTTGCCTAGCAAAAATAGAAAATGAGTGAAAAATATCTAGTAATTATGGGGAACTGGACATGGATATCCTAGACTATGTGTTCAGCCCCATCTCATTGTGTGAATTCAATATCAATGCATCCTCTTTGGGGATGTAATAAATATATACAAATTTTATTTAATTCTGAAGGTTAAAAAATAAACATTTAAAGAAATGCACAGAGCATTTTATGGCTATGATCACAGGAACACAAGATTTAAAGAGATCATGCTCTTCATTTTGCCTCACACAGTGCCAGCTAATCAAGGCCATGAAATCCACGGTGGCCTCACCCACAAATCTGAGGGCTTAGTACTAGATAACACTAAAATACTTGACCACTCAGTAGTACATCTGAAAGTGCTATACATGCTGACACACTTCTAACAGTGAAACTGTGGGGACAGAGCTTGGAGGACTTGAAGCCCAAACTGAAGGTCAACACTCACATGGCTATACTCTCTCATCGAAGAAGAGTGCAGAAGTTGAGGACATTCAGGGTAGGGATCAGTGGATTCCACCTCTTTTCAGTGGTTCAAAATTTTTTTCTTCCAGAGTATTTATCAGTCCTGTGGCCATTTTTACTCTCATCTTTTTAACATCTAACAAATTCAACAAACATTTCTAAGTGCATTCCTGATGAAGCACAGGGTCACCATCCTGGCCTCTAGACTTGACTAAGGGACATCAACCAATACTATCTTATTCTATGATCTATGCTCTTAATTTTCATCTAATTGATTAACATCACAGAATTCTTACACTGCAAAATCATGCCTGATAACCCAAATAAAGAAACAGAAAACCCACACCAACCTGTCACACAGGGTATTTGCTGTGGAATAATAATTCTGTACACTGTGAAAATTTGTTGCTCTCATTGTTAATAAAAAGCTGACTGGCCAATAGCTAGGCAAGATTTTCAGGGCAGAGAGAATACTGGGAAGAAGAAGAGTGGAGTCTCGGGAGTCGTGAGCAGATACAGAGGGAAGCAAAAGGAACATGTCATGTTGAAAGAAGGTACTGTTACATAGCAGAGGGTAGATAAGAAATATGGGTTAATTTAAAATGATAGCTCATAACATTTATAATTAATAATAAGTCTTTGAGTGATTATTTGGGAGTGGCTGCTGGGACACAGAGAAATTCTACCTACAAGTATTAAAACTTGACTCTCAAGCATTTTGGTAATTTCACAATTTTTTTTTGGTTTTTCGAGACAGGGTTTCTCTGTAGTTTTGCGCCTTTCCTGGAATTCACTTTGTAGACCAGCCTGGCCTCGAACTCACAGAGATCTGCCTGCCTCTGCCTTCCCAGTGCTGGGATTAAAGGCGTGCGCCACCACCGCCCGGCTATTAATTTCACAATTTAAAACCTATATAACAAGAGTGGAATTTATGTGTGCTGTAGGTTCTCAGATTTCCAGTACAGTACCACATCAAAAAACCTTTTTACATATCAGTTCACCTTTCAATAACCAAAAATTTGAGGCGGGCAGGCCATACTTTCCAAGAGAAGTATTTGGCTCCATTTCTGAGATTACATAAGTTTTTGGAAGATATATATAAGGTCTTGAGTACAGCCAAAATTTCCTAACTTCTGTCTACTCATCCAACATCCTCCTGGATGGCTCAGACAATGTAACATTATTATTCAAGAAGTGGCTTATAGTCCACTCAGGAGACACTGTCACCCATTAATCTCCCACTTCCTAACCCCAGTTGTAACCACAAATTAAATTCAAGTGGCCACCAAATGAGGGAAGGGTTGGGGGTGATTCTTATTTCTCTGAATAATCTTTTTATCTTTGTCTGTATTCTACATTAAGGCCTTGCTTTGACTAGGGATAAGAGCTTTGGCAGCATACTGCCTGGTGAATTTACCTGAAATATGCAATGGAACTGTAACATGTTCTCTGAATTTGCCAACTCCTAAGTAGAAGTAGACAGCATTTGAAGGAAAGCACAGATGATGCCCGAGGCTCTGCTCAAGGTGTTTCACTAGCATCTCCTATCAGGTCTAAGTTGTACACTGAACTGCGGTGGAAATAGTCTAGTGTGTTCAAGTGGAGAGTGACCTGTTCTTAAGGAGACAAAGCAAGAAGACCAAATCTCAACCAATGCCTTCAAGGTTCATGGATCTTGCATAGTTTTTTAAGGTAACAGCTGTTCTATAGATGTAGTGAGTCCCAGCCAGCAATGCTGTCCACCTTGTGCATGTGTTTTTTAGTGTTCAGGTGGAAAGGCAGGGCAATAGCTAAGAACATACAGACCTGGTTTTAGTACTTGCAGTTTAACTTTCCAGTAGTACTCTCTCCTTAAAAGACACTTGAAGTTTCCAGGGCTTACTGGTAAGTTTCTGTCCACCTAATGGCCATTGCCTGGTTTTGTGTCTTTGGTTCAGTAGAAGTCCTGCATGGTGCCAGGTGACTACATAATGCAGAGTCCAGGTTTCTCTGCAATGAATCACTTTGCCAAATGTGGTCCAGATTGCTCACTACTGACAAGAACAAAACAGGTGGTGAGGGAAGTTCTCCCACTGTGAGAACATTTTCCTACAGTTAGGTCAGATTACACCTCTTGATGGAGAAATGAGAAATACTCATGTTAAATGGCATGGCTGAGAAGCTGAAAACAAGAAGTTAAAAATGTTATTTAATCAACTTGGTGACCTGATAACACAGGAGAACTACTAAATTGAGAAGAAAAGAATGAGGTAAGACAGATAATCACCCAATGTCTAAGAGATATCCAAAACAAAGGTATAAATCAAATACGTGTCTCAGGACTCAATGTACTTTGCAAGTAGTAACCAACTTAAATGCCATAGGAACACTGTGAAGATAAATGATTACTCTTTCTTCTTATTCTCCTTTTACAAGTGAAGAATTAAAACTCTGAGAAGTTGGGTAACTTGCCAAGACCACATAGCAATTAAACAATGGCCCAGGGTTGAAGCTCCTGTGGTGGGGCCAACATTCTTTACTCCAACAGTCCTCCCTGTGGACTCTCCACAGGTGGATAAACATGTGTTTGTAAAGCTCAAGAGGAATGCAAGATGATTAATAGACCTAAGGCATTTAATATTTTAATCAGAAATGAATGCAATTAAAGTGAAAAAATAACCACAAGAAATGTATGTAGGGTTGGGCAGCTGAAGGCTGTAATAATACCCTTGTCTTATAGTTTTCATTGTCTCTTTTGGGCTATAATACTAAGTCTGATATTAATCTGATCTGTTGGCAAAAATGTCCATGCAACACACTTTTTTTTCTGGCAAGATATTAAATAAAGAATTACTATGTGAAGATGCTTTGCTGACTCAGCTTTGAGATATTTTCAATCCAGAGATGGCAAGGATAGAGTCTTTGGATAATTTCCATCTTTTGGTTTATGTAATAGTTGTTTTAAACAGCATGATTTAAATTCTATGCTACTTTACAGGGTATCCTTGGAACACTTACCACTCTCATGCAGTCTTGAATACTGGTAAGGCATCTTGAGAGGAAATAACATCCTGCTTCTAGTTTAAATCTGGAAGCCTGCTTTTGACCCCAATCCCAGATTTCTCCATAGTCAAACACTACATTCCATGTGAAATCATGACAGTAAATTTTCTTTTTAAATGATGCATACTTGTTTACACCAGGGATTAGCATTCAATGAATCTACAACTGGTTGCTTGGAAAATGACTTCAGCTTATTATGCCAAATCTGGAAAACTAATTTCTTAACTCTTAATGATATTTCTAGAGCAACTAGAATTTTCTTCAAATCAATAACTTAATGAAACATTCACATGCATTGCCTTTTAGAAACTACCTATTAAAATCTCAGCCAGCGATCTCAGGCTACTAAAGTTCTACAAATCGGTCTGAACAACTTGAATTAGAACATTGTGGTGTTGGCACCAAAGTATAGGCCAAACAATTTGGATCTGTTCCAAGGTCAGAACACTACATCCTTGGCCAGAGCCAGCTGTCAATGTAGATATATTATTTCATCAAAGCAGAATCAGGGTCAAGCATAAAGTTTGCTCCTATATCATCATTGGAGAATAAAAGAGAAGACATAAAAAGGAATAACAAAAAGAAATTATATTACCTTAAAATGTACCTTATTTGCCTATGATTTGGTAAATTGTATCTACTTACAGAAAGAAGCATTCCTTAACTATTGCTAGCAATGATCTGACAGTGGAGGAAATAGTCTACTGTTAACCTCACCTGGAAGATAGCCATATCTTTCCTCTCACAGCTGCTGTGCATGCCTGTAATGCCCTGCAAAAGACTGCTGTGTTCAACTCCAGCTTAGTAGTGAGTGTGGCCAAGTGCAAGGTCATGTGATGAGCACTCCCAGGCTTTGAACAACAGTGACACTGAATAGTTGTTTCCTGTGGACTCCAGCCACCTTCCCACAAGCTGCTGTAGTCTGCTCTAGTGTCGCTCTAATTTCTAGTCCTAACTGAGGTTTGAAAATAAATCCAGAGAGAAGTGAATTCCCTTAACACACCGTTATCATTTTCCTGTCAGGATTTTGAACTTACAGTCTCTTTATTTGTAATATACTTTTCTTACATATAGTCAAAATAATTACCACTTATCCTTTAACTGCTAACTTAAACATTACTCTTCTTACAGAGATTTCCTCTATTTGCCTTTGTGTTTCTAGCATATTTTGCATTTTCCTAGCTTTTTTTTCTTTTCTCTTTCAATTTGGAAAATTTTGCTGATACACAAAAGAGTTTAAAGAGATGTAGGTCAATGCTCATCAGAGACATAAAAAAAAAGTTAAACGTAGAAAGAGATAAGAGGAGAAAATGTGGGAGATATGGCCCTTGCTGTGTAGGAGCTGAGATAACCCAGGAAGCCCACTTACATAGTGAGGAATCAATTCGGAGGCGAGTGTCTACCGTCACTTTAAGACTGAAATCCTGAGCACCTGGGTCACTATGGTGTAAGTCTTAGAGTCTGAGCCTCAGGACACACTGAGATCTAATGCTAGAGAGCAGTGGAAGATGGCATCCACCTCCAGAAGACAGGAAAGGGGCAAGGAGGGAAAAGGGGGGTCGGAAAGTAGAAGGAAGAGAGGGAAAGGCAAAAGGGGACAAAGAGGATGAAAAGGAAGACAGACAAGTTGAGGGAGGAGGAAAGGAAGAGAGAGTGAGAAAGAGAACAAACAGGAAAGTACTCACATTTGCCTGCGCTTGTGTTTTGTGTGGTCCCCCAGCCTATTAGGCGATGCCATCCACATTGATGGAGAGCAGAGGCTTTTCTCTTGAAAATAGAATCTACTGATTCAAATGCTAATTCTTCTAGCAATGTCCTACTGGACAAGACTCAAACACTATTTTATCAATTGTCTGGATATATCTTAATCCAGTCAAGTCAACACCTAAAATCAGCTATTGTAAAGACTTTAATAAGGTGATCCACAACTGTGGTTAATTAACATTTAACTTTATTCACCTCCAGTATGCCCTTCTTTACTAGATTTGTCTCCACCCCTAGTTCTAATCACCTCCAAGCCCTGACTAAAAATAATCACTATCATGAATTTTCATTTACATACTTCAAATCAATTCTTAGTACATACAGAAGCACATACATTGAGAAAAATATCCCCATTGCAGTGTATATGTCTTTAGTTTAGAGGATTACCATACTATTTTTGTTGCCCATATATATTTTTCAAATGTATCAATACTATAAATATTGTAAAATATTTAGCTATTTTGTTAAATGTAAAATATCTACAGATGCCTCTCCTCTATTTGTACCATTATGCTGTGGTGGACAATTCACAAGTCTTTCACTTATATCTATGTCTCACTGACTGTCAGAGAACTTCATAACTATTTATTTTATGAACCATGTTTCTCTGGGTACACAACAGTGTCTGCTACTCTTCTGGTAAATGGTAGAACACAGAAGTTTGTTCTCCAAATCTTTCTATATTTGGGAATTTGATTGTTAGGTTGCTTCTTGTCTTTATTGATGCTTACAGCATAATTTGGAGAAAATGTCATTGGAGGCTGAATTTTGGTTGATTCAGATCTTTGACCTTAATTTAAAGTGGATTTCAGGACTCATATTGATGCCATAAATGCATCTTGGGAATAGTATAGTATGTCACACTGGCTGAAAGTGTTGATCAAATCCACTCTTGAATATGATCAATCCAAAGTTTACCCCCTCTATGACTCTGGATATTTCACTGTTCTCTCAAACTGCAATGTTATCTTTAACAAGTGATGGAGGCATATCATTACTTTTGCATCAACTGTGATCTGGGCAAAACAAACAAATGAAGAAAAGATTTACTTTGGCTCACAGTTGCAAATGTTTCAGACCATCATGGTGAGACATTAATGATGGAAAAAAGTAATTCATATTACAGCAATTATAAAGGGGAGGACTGCTGTGGGATGTTCTATATGGCAAATGTGTTGCTAATTAGTCAATAAATAAAACACTGATTGGCCATTGGCTAGGCAGGAAGTGTAGGTGGGACAAGGAGGAGAATAAAGCTGGGAAGTGGAAGGCTGAGTCAGAGAGACACTGTCAGCCGCCATGATGAGAAACAACATGTGAAGATGCCGGTAAGCCACGAGCCATGTGGCAAGGTATAGATTAATGGAAATGGATTAATTTAAGCTATAAGAACAGTTAGCAAGAAGCCTGCCATGGCCATACACTTTGTAACCAATATAAGTCTCTGTGTTTACTTGGTCGGGTCTGAGCTGCTGTGGGACTGGCGGGTGACAGAGATTTGTCCTGACTGTGGGCCAGGCAGGAAAACTTTAGCAACAAATGGCGTCCAACGTGGTGGCAAGAGTTTCCACCTAAAAACCTGAGAAAAGATTCTAAAACGGAGCTAAAAACAGCTTCCTAATTGTCTCTCTCAAATGAGCGGCAGCTGATGGTTTGAGCTACTGGTGGGTTCCTAGCGTGCACACTTGACCTGCTGTTGTATGGCGGGAATGAGGCCTCTGCAAGTGGCACATTAAGATGCATGGTAGATTTAGCCTTTGCTGGTACAAAACAAAAAAAGAGGTTTCTGGACTACACGCTGCTTGGATAAAAGCATAGACCCACGATAGCTCCCAAAGCTCGTGGTAAACCACCGCCATGCTGGGAAGATGAGGTGGGCGGAGCCAGCAGTCACAGCTGCTGCAGTTTAAAGCAATAGATTCACAATAAGACAGATTCAGATGTAATAGTTTACAATGTGTGTAAAATATACGTAGGCTTGAAAGAGACAAAAAAGGTGATATATAAAGTTATATAAACAAATACATAGTTTTAAAAAATAAAGTCTTTAAAGAGACAGTAAAATTAATATAAAAAATAAGCCACGTAAAGATGAATATTACACAGAGAATCTGGATTGTGTTGTCTTTGGGATTTTTAACTGCAGAAAAACATTTGATTGTAAAAGCTGTTGAGTTATGCCAAAATGTATATTTTAAAGATACCTTGACTTCAAAATTTGGATATAAGGATATGTTGCTTTGGAAAAGAGTCTCTTTTGTTTCCACAGAAAGCCAGAGGCTATGGATTTGTTCAAGATTAAGATATATCAGGTTTGACCAGCCAAGACCCCCTGAAAGGTCTCCGATGACACCATGGCCCAGATGATCCAACATCCAGAACGGTTTGAAGGCATCTGGCTCAGACGATACAGCCTCATGGACTATTCCATAATCCCAAAATTTTCTTTGTTTCCCCATAAGATACAGCACCCCCCTCCAGCAGGAAGTAGTAAGAGAAGCTACGCCCAAATTCCCAAATTATATGTAATTTTACTTTGTTAAGGTTAAAAACCTTCCTTTTTGAAAAAAAAAAAGGGGGGAAGTGCTGTGGGATGTTCTATATGACAAATGTGTTGCTAATTAGTCAATAAATAAAACACTGATTGGCCATTGGCTAGGCAGGAAGTGTAGGCGGGACAAGGAGGAGAATAAAACTGGGAAGTAGAAGGCTGAGTCAGAGAGACACTGTCAGATGCCATGATGAGAAACAACATGTGAAGATGCCGGTAAGCCACGAGCCATGTGGCAAGGTATAGATTAATGGAAATGGATTAATTTAAGCTATAAGAACAGTTAGCAAGAAGCCTGCCACAGCCATACACTTTGTAACCAATATAAGTCTCTGTGTTTACTTGGTCGGGTCTGAGCTGCTGTGGGACTGGCGGGTGACAGAGATTTGTCCTGACTGTGGGCCAGGCAGGAAAACTTTAGCAACAGAGGACAAGTTGTTTTAACAGGCTTTCCATCCCTTTTATTCTATTGAAGTCTTCTTGTTCATGGGATTGTACCAATCATGTTTGGGACAAAGTTTCTGCCATGAATTAATTCTTTCTACAAAGGGCCTCATGAATATACCCACAAATCTGCTTACTAATCTGAATAGTTATTTAATCAGTTAACTTGACAGTTAAGAATGATTGTTATGGCCCGGGGAGATAGTTCAATTGCTATATAATATTTACCTAGTATGAAAAAGCCCTAAATTTGATTCCTAGAACCACATAAAACAAGGTATAATGGCAAATGCCTATAATACCATCATGTTTGGAATTGGGAGATTGGGGATCAGTAGTCCCAGGTCATCTTTGACTAGCTACATAAAAAGTTCATTGTCAGTTTAGGTTAACTGAAAACTTGTTTCAAAAGGGAAAAAAAAGGATCATTGCAAGTCAAATCCTTGTCAATTTGACATCTAAGCGCACCCCTTTAAGTGATAACATTATACCCTTTCCTCTCATAAGATTGTGAAAAAATGCACTTAGTCCTCTAATATTCTTCCTGGTCATAATTGTCTTTCCCAGTTCAGCACCTCTTCTGAGACTCAAAACAAACTCTTATCTGCAAACACTTTAGAATTAACTTCGTGTGTATCATCAAGATTATTGGTATCTTCTGTCCTTGCCAAGTGTGACTTTGTCCTTTCTTTAAAATATCAAATATCAAAAACACATAACATACTACATTTGCAGTTACAAAGAGTAAATAACCCCATAACAACAGAAGGGATGGTGGAATCAAAAGGAAGGGCAAGAGCAAAGCAAGACTAACACTCAGCAGGGTAAACATTAAGTTCTGTGGTTCCTCCATATGGTATTCAGAGTACATGGTATCATTCCATGAACTTCAGCACGCTGAGGGAGCCCTAGCACATTTTCTTGCCCGCTGTGTCCACATAGTCCATTTCTTGAGTTGGCTTGGTGTGATGCCTACAATTTTCCGGGTATATCCAGCCTCCTGGGGTCTCTACAGCATCTTCGGCTTGATGTCACAGCTGCTTATGTTGTCCAGTCAAGGTATGCCCACAGGGTATTTTACCTTGATACATATTATCTGACCTTCTAGATATTCTTTGAAATCAAAATTAAAGCCTTGAAGTCTTTGCTACTCTTGAATTTTGCATGCCTGCATAACCAGCATTACTTGATAATGCTAAAGTCTTCTACCAGGAGGATCAGGAGCCCAGTCCACTGGTTCTATAGCTACAAGAGATTTTAGTTAGCTCAAAGTGGGCAAACACTCCCACCCTTGGCAGACTCATGTGAATAAAAGGCCCCAGAGCTCTTTTCTTAAACCAAAGTCTGCCCATAGAAACCCTTACACCTGTGGTTCTATAATGGTCAGAGTCCAATCGATTCCTGAGCTGCCTTCAAGACACCTTTCCTTTCATTTAGTGTCTACATAATATCCTAATCTTCTTCCTTGGCACCAACTTTATATATGCCCCCTTTTTCCCTGAAAAAACTACAATGTTTTCAACTTTTCTCTCTCTTGGTTGCTCATAATTCCAACTACAAATATAACCCAAAGCAGCCAGCTGTCACCATATCACAGCCTGAATGCTGGGATGGCTTGAGTTTTCTTGTAAAATGTAGGCCATTCTATCACCTTTATATAAAACATATATATATCAGACCATGAACAAAATGTAGACTTTTTGCCACAAAGTAACACAAACAGCCTGTAGTCCAGTTCCCAACACAATCCTAATTCCTATGTAAACCCTCATGAGGACAGGCTCTTCTTTTGAGTTTTTAATGGCATTTTGATATCTAGGCTTCTACCAGAATTGTCCACTAAGCCCTGATGACGCCACTCCCTTTCTCAATTATATTAGTTGTTTTTCTCTTCATTGTGACAGAATACCTAACAGAGCAACTTAACATAGGAAAGGTTTATTTTGGCTCACAGTTTTGAGAATACAGTCTACCCTAGCTGGGAAGGTGGATGACATGGCTGGGGCTCTCTGTGGCAGTGGGATTCTATGACATTAGTTGCTTATATCTTAGCAGATTAAGAATCTGATTGCAACCGAAAGCAGATAACACCTTCAAGGCCTGTTCCTATTCACCCAATTCTATCAGACATGCTTCCTGCCCCAAATGCTTCACAGCCTCCAAATATAACACTACCAGCTGTGGGCCAAGAAAGATTTCAAATGCACTAGCCATTTAAAGATATTTTATGATTGAGTCTTACTTTTCTCACCACTTGCTCCTATAGGCTCATGGTCATCTAATATATTTAATCTAATGCAAAATATATTTAGTTCAGTTGAAATTTCTCTGTAGTTTTAACAGTCTCAAAATTGTTCAAATCCAAAGTCATTTTTGTAATAAAGGCAAATTCTTAGCTACGAGTACCCATAGAAATAAAAGGAAACTTGTAGATTCCCAATAAATGAGGAAACACAGCAAACATTTCAACTTCATAAAGGAATAATGAAAGCTGAGCTGTGGATAACCATACCAACTCAAGACAAAAATATACCAGGCAACCATCAAACCCTATAGCTCAATGTCCAGCATCAACTGAACTCCTGTGATCCTGTTACCTGATACACATGTAGCCTGTCTCTTATGTTCACTCTTCTTGGAACATTCAGCTTTCCTCAGTGACTACTTCACATCCCAGGTAGATCGAATATCCTAGAGTCTCTACTACAATGTGGGCTTTATCCTTAAAACTTTACAACAACACAACTCCCTAAGGAACTTCATGCAGGGAACTGCCACTTCTATGCATTGCCAAGCCTCATAAGCTTGTTTACTGGAACCTTGGTGCACACCTTGGTGAACCCATAACTTTTTCTTTCTGCATAACTATAAAATGTACACTATGTAGCCAAAGTCAACCCCTATGAAAACAGTTTTCACTATTATCATTTCTACTGGCATTCTGGTCTTCTGAAATCCCATCAGAATGACACACTAACCTCCACTATTTAAACAATTCAAGGCCTTCTCTAGTCCACAGCTCTAAATTCTCCCACATTCCTCCCTCACATTCTTCCCTCATACTAGTTGCAAGGCCACAGAACCATGTAGATTTATCAAAGCAAGGACCCAACATTTGGAACCAACTTTCTGTTCTTATTACTTTTCTCATCACTGTGAAAGAAGACCTAACAAAAGCAATGTAAAAGATGAAGATTTATTTAGACTCACAGTTTTGAGGGCACAATCCATCATTTAGAGAAATCATGGGGGGAAGGGACGGTTCCACAAGTGGTAGTGGGGCGTTTGTCATAGTTTGTTCATGTCTTAAAACACCAAGAAGCAGGAAGTGATACAAGAAGCAGACATCATCTTCAAATCCCCTTCTCAGACATTCTTGTGTTGCCAGCCTTCCCTCCTGCCCCAGCATCTTTACAAGTTCCCCGAAAGGCACAACCAGCTAGAGATTCAGTGTTGAAGCACACAAGCCTGTGAAAGACCATTCATATTCAAATCATAATAGCATTTGTCCAGTTTTTTTCTTCTTATTCTTTCCATAAACCAGAAACATGGTTTAATAACTACATATTCAGGTATAGTCACTGCAAGAAACATGCTACTCTGGTATGCATTGACTTTCTGCAATTAGTCAAATTTTCATCACAATGACTACATATCTGATGAACAACTTAAGGGGAAGAGTTATTTATTTTGGTTCGTGGTTTTAAAAGTTTCCATTGATCATGGTAGGGAGAACATGGCAGAGCTGAGTGATTTACATCAGAGTACCTAGGTAGGAAAAGGAAAGAGAGAGAAGAGAGGGGAAGAGAGGTGTGATAGAAAGAAAAGAGAGAGAATGCTAAGAGCAGGAATGAGAGAGAATGCCTGCCTGAACTAAGGCTCTTGTCCTTCCATTCTTTCATCCAATTGTACCCTCTAGCCTAGGGGATTTGCCCCACATTCAGGGCAAATCTTTCCTCTTAGATAATCCTCTGTGCTAAAAGTATCCTTTTAGACATACCCAACGATGTGCTCTATGGAGCTCAACACTTCTTCAACCAACCAAGCTGACATTCATGATTAACTGTTCCAGGTGGTGATTATAATTTATCACCAAGAATAAGATGAAAACAACTTGCTTACAGCTGTGACAGAATTGTCTAACCTATCGTGAACACTGGAAATCATTCTAACTATTTAACATTTATTTAAATTTAGAATATATTTATAATATAGTTCTTAATACTCTGAATTTGAACACAATGTCACACATCAGCACCGTCTATGGGCTTTAAAGATTTTGGAAATACATTCTTAATAGTCACAAACAATGCCCATGTTTTCTATAAATTACTGTATTTACAAGAGTAGATGCTTTGGTTCCAGTCAAACCGGAGTCCAAATAACATTGACTAGTCTGTTGTATGAATTTGACCAAGCTATTTCTCCTCTATGGGCTCCTGATTTTCATCTGATCACACATTCCGTCCCACATTCAGTCCTGTAGGAGAATAAGAGGCTTCCTTAGGTCTTAAATGCTATTATCTCCACTTGCCACTATCAGCCTATACGGGGGAGCTGATAAGAAAGTACCGACAAAACAGGGCTCTCAAAACATATGCTACAGTTCTGGCGTTGGAAAATTTTTGTGGCAAAGTCATGATAATTTTACATTTCTTTTCAATATTGGCCTAGTTTATATGTCAAGGTTAACAAATGGGATTTGGGATCACTCCTCACTCAAAGTTCAAAAATAAAACCTACATTGAAGCCCAGTGAGAAATAACTGGAGCAGGAATTTGAAGCCAGCATCAGGATCACACTGAAAGAAGGGAGGTCTCATGACCTTTCTGTAGTTTGACACCAAGTTAGCATGTCAAGCACAGATACGGGGAAAGCTCTAGACCTATAAATAAAAATGTGTGGTTTTGCTTGTAGTAGCATTACCTATGGAGTCTTTGGAATTGAAGTAATACGCAGGGAACTGGCAGCTGGATCAAATGTGGAGTACTGAGGTGCAGATTTTTACTACTAAATTTGTATGGATCTAATGTTGGCACTGAGTGTAGAGAAGCCACAGGGTCTAAATGAGATGCCAGAAAATGCTTTGCTGGTTTCCTGCTTTCCCTAAGTTTTTCTTCTTGAAGCTGTGGCAAGAGCTATCTCTAAGAGCAATGTTGCACCAAGCGTTTCCCGTCTGCCTCTCCCTCCCTATTGCTGCATCTCTGTCCAGCTTTCCAGGTCCATTCATGAACTGAACTGGGTTTCTTAGTGCTTTGTGGTGATGTAGTGTGTACCCTAATAAAATTTGCCTGAAGATCAGAGAACAGAACAAGCCGCTAGATTAAACATAGATGCTAGGCAGTGGTAAGTGGTGGCACACATCTTTAATCCTAGCACTCGGGAGGCAGAGATCCATCTGGATCTCTGTAAGTTCAAAGCCATCCCGAACTATATGAGATTGACTCAGTCTAGGAGAAAAACAGAGCCAGGCAGTGGTGGCACACACCTTTAATACCAGCACTTGAGATCTCACACCTTTAATCCCAGTATTTGGGGAGCACACACGTCATTAATCCCAGCACTAGGAAGGAAGTGATGGCTGAGTGGAGAAAGGTATATAAGGTGTGAGGAGACAGGAACTAGAGATTTTCAGGCTGAGTCCTAGATATAAGATGTGGCAGTGGCTTATTCCTTTGTCTCTCTGATCTTTCAGCGTTTACCCCAATATCTGGCTCTGAATTTTTTTTATTAAAAGGCCATTTAGGATTTCGAGCAATATCTGGCACCCTTTTAAAATTTGTGTTACAGTGGTTTATTTCACTTCTGTAAGTATGAGACTGTGCCCAGTCCAGGAGTCTTGAAGAATCTCCCTGCTTTTGAGCAAATGATGTTTAGTTATCTTCTTGCTGCTCAACCAGATAATCACATCTTATCAAAAATCCTTCCCTGTGTTTTCATTCTTAATTGACACTCCTATAGTTCTATTTGTTTATTTGTGTTTTGTCTTGAGATTGGTACTCAGTATAGCTCAGGCTAGCTTTTAATTTTTGTTTATCCTCCTGCCTCAGCCTCCCAAGAACTAGGAATACAAGTATGTTCCACCATTACTAAGGCAGTTGAGACTCATTATCAAGGGCTTTATTTCCTCACCCACTAATTCTGAAGCAATTATAATGAATGGCATACATCTATTAACAGGAAAATCTTTTGCAGATATTACAGTGCAAGGAAGAACTACTGAAGTTAAAATGGGGTTCAAAGCAAGGAGTATTCATTTAGGATTTCATCTGTATTCTAATGAAAACAAGAAAAGTATTTAGGTTGTGGACATAATCAGAGACTGGTTGAATAAGTAAAAAAAAAAAATGAACAAATGACTGAGAGATGTCTCAGAGTGGGATGATTTAAAAGAATTCCTTAGGCTATTTGAAAATGATATTTCTGGGCTCAACTCTGCCTTAGAAACTAAAAACCTTAACCAATCTTCTGCATATCTTTGTTTTCTAAGAATGCCTGTGGGAACTTTAGAAATGTAACACATACCAGGATGTGGAGGGGAGTGAGTTACTGACCTTGGGTGACACCTGGAATTTGACCTTCAGACTAAAGTATACCTTTCTGTTGCAATGTTTCACTTTTATAAGGCTTGTATGCATTTATGGCTTTAAGGCAGGAATTCTCTGAGGCCTCAGACATAAATTAAAGCCATATAGTGTCAGCTTCAATCAAGGTCCCTGTTTTTTAACATTTTTGACTTTCACTTGGAAAGACAGCACTGTGCTGGGAGGTGACTCCTTCTGATCAGTGTCCACATTTTTCCGGTCATTCTCAACTCCCTTTCAAAAGAATCTCCCAACAGAATTACATGAATACTGTGCCCCCAAGGTGAATGCACTGTTTGGAACAACAAAATATTGATTTCCCATTGTGTAGCTTCCATTTAATTTAAACCAAAAAGCAAGAAGGAGAAAGGGTTGGTGAGACTCTAGCGGTATAACCCTTCCAGTGAGCCTTAAAAGCTTCACATATTGCCAGTGTTGAATTTTGTTGACAGATATTTATTTCAATCACATTTTCTCCTTATATATCTCTCCAAAGCCTGCTTCTTCTTTTTTATTTTTTACTTTTTTAAAAAAGGAAGCTCAAGTCTTTCTTAAAGCCAGGCATTTCTAGCCTAGGGTGATTCCAAGAATTGATACAGTGAACATTAAATCCTAGCTGTTTGCCCAATTCAATCTCATTCATCATAGTTGGTTTAATTCTTAGGACTTATTCCAAAATAGCCTCTAAATTTCCTGACTGCTCTGTAGATGTAAGAAAAGGCAGCTTTCTACCACCTCCAGCAACATGTACTTTGTCTTTGTGATCCCATTATTGCTGCTCTAGGTCAAGAGCACTTAGACGCCCTCTTGAGTCACTGTTCTAATCGCTTTTCATAGCCAGCATCTCCCCAAATATTTCCTGCATATAATATATTACCTGCATTCTTCCCTATTGACAAAAGTCAGAAAATCATCTTCCTAAGATGTCCTCCTTCCTTAACATTATTGTGTAATACCATAGAAAAGGAACTGAACATTGGTTATTGTGATTTTTTTTCTGCTTTGTTTATGTAGTGATTGAAGGCTTCACTGTCAAATCCCTTTAGGTCTGAAGATAAAACGAATGTTCTTATCCAGTTTCATTTTTTGCTTGTTTAGTGGATAATATAGATTGCTGTTTAATATTAACTTATAAGTACTTTATATACTCCTTTGCTGATTTGATAATGAAAGTATAACTGTGTCAAATACTTAGTATGTATCATTATGTGGTTAATAATTTGGTAAGGTATGTTATTAGTCAAAACAAAGAGGATCAGAAATTTTCACAAATTTAGCTTATTACAGGGCCAAAGAATAGAAGCCTAAATGCAGACACTGACCTTCAGTTTCAAAGCCTGGATTTTAACCTCTGTACAACTCTACTTACATCATCAGTGGATGGCTATTTGGGGAAATAATATTCCCTAATAAAAAGAGAAAACATTTACAATACCATTACTTTCAAAAAATGTGCAAGTGGCCGGGCGGTGGTGGCGCACGCCTTTAATCCCAGCACTCGGGAGGCAGAGGCCGGCAGATCTCTGTGAGTTCGAGGCCAGCCTGGGCTACCAAGTGAGTTCCAGGAAAGGCGCAAAGCTACACAGAGAAACACTGTCTTGAAAAACCAAAAAAAAAAAAAAAAAAAAAAAAAAAATGTGCAAGTGGTAGTCAAGAAGGGAAAAATCTATTTGCACTTCAAACTCTAACACATTGCTATAAGTGTAATTTGTGCCCAGGAAAGTCAGCGTGTAGGTTTTCTGAGGGTCTTTATTTTCATTGTTTATTTACTTGTGATATATATATATATATATATATATATATATATAATATATGTTTGTGATATATATACATATATCGCAGTACTAGAGACTGAATGTAGTGCCTTATATATGTTCTTGCCCCAAGCCACATCAGCAGCCCAACCAACTGTCCTTATAAGCCACAGAAAGAAGGATGGAGTGTATATACACTATTTACCTAACTGCTGCAGAAAAAAGTCCTGCCCAAAAAAAAACTTGATCCTGAGTTAAAAATGGTGTAACAGCTCTTAGTTTCCCTGACATTACCATCATTTAAATAGGTTTCTTAGTGTTAGATACATTCTCTTTTATGACTTCTGGTCAACATCCCTCCTGCTTTATGCCCAGTAAGAAAGAGAAAGCTCTATTTCCCTAATAATTCACTCAAAATGCATGGAAATGACTTCTATTTCTTGAGTTACTTGACTCAAGTAATCTGTCTATATCCTAATCTACCCCTTGTCACCCGTGGGAGACAGTGCACTAGCTGCCTTAATTTACTTAGGGATTGCCACTAAGATCCAGCTGGGATGAGTTACACTCACAAAATACACAGAAGGGAGGCTGCCACTAAGGATTTGTCTTAAGAGCTCATGTTTCATGGGTACTATGCACTAAGAACAGAGAAATCACCAAGAAAAACTTGAAAGGATGTTGTCAGACACTAAAGCTCCATCTGCCAAGATGCTACCCAAAGGTTGATACAGAATGACTCTTTACGAGCTAACCACTTACCATCTTGAAAGTAGACCTTCCACACTCATCTTCTGAGTTTCTCTTGATATTCCAAACTATTTGGTAAGCTTTGGAGCATGGCTTAGACCCTCTTGGTTGCCTTATTAAATGATGTTATAAAGTATGTTTGATTCATTACCATTGCATACCTCTGCTCATGTCAATTATTCTTTTTCCTTATTAGGTGGGTTGTATCTTCAATCTGGTGATAAATTTCCAGGAGTCATACCCTGGATAAGAAAGCCTGGGTGTTATACTTTTAAAATAAATGGGATTTGAAATTGGAGATATGAACACACAAATCAATGTTGCTGTTACCATGCTTCCCAACATGTCTAAGACATGAGACATAAATGCAAATGGTTTTATGTTAATAGATACACTATTCAAGATCCATTTTTATTGTCAGAATTTAGGTAGATGATTAATTATATGTAACAAAGATTGAGGGGGGAAATTGAGATCAAAACATAAAAATTATATTTGTGAATGTTTTTGATGTTTTTCTTTTGTACTCTGCTTTCCTTTGTTCATCTTGGGTTTTGTTTACTTTTTTCAAAATGTGGAGGACATACACCTTTAAAAATATTAGTGAGAACAATTTCTTTATGTATCTCGTGAGCTCTGAGAGTTCAGTGAGGCCACAGTTTAGAAACTTCTATCACAATGGTGAAATGTTATGTTTGTTATCATGCCAGCATGTGAGGCAGGTAATGGTGGCAGGTATCATAAACATGATAGAACTGAGGTTTGGTTATGCTGTCCATACCATAGCCTTAAAATCTAGTCTGATCATTTACAAAGACAGTGCTCTGAGAAGCTAGCAGATGTTGTTAAACAGCATATTGTCAAGATATTTAATCCTGTGTTCTTCTAACTCTAAACAAATATTTCTATAGATATGATACACACACATGCACATATACACACAAACACTCATATATTTAAAGTGTCAAATATTTTAATTATATCTCCCCAGACAGTTTTAAATTCAGTAAAGAGTAGAGAGAAATGAGAAGGCACTAGCATTTATTTAGCACTAGTTACATGCCAAGTCCCTTAACAAATATTTTTGAAAAGTTGTTGCATAGCAACAAATGACATTATTTTGATAAGAAAATGCAGACTTATCTGCCAAGGTAGTGAAAGGTCTATACTAAAGTGAAAAAAATCAAGAATGAGCCAAACTTGCAATTGTGCACAGTGCTGGGAAGGAAAGTCTGAGAGGAAGGTAACTGTACCATACTCATAAATTAGAAGTTTAAGGAAGCTGTCCAAATGTACAAAGTTATAAAAAAAAAAAGTAGTGGGTATTGCTCTATGCTTCTCTCAGACAGTGTTGGGTGGGGTGTCATTGACTTTCACTATGATATAACTGAGGATTGAGAATCATTTCTGGGGACTTTGCACAGCATCAGTATCACCTGGAGTCCCAGAGGATTGCGCCTACCTAGTTATCTGTATTTCTCTGATTGCTGTAGTAACAAGAACGAATATGTTTGAAATATCTTTTATTTCAAACCCAAAGTGCATGAAAGGCTGGCAAAGTGTGGCAGCGCTGAGACAATGGCTTAGGAAGTAACTGTCACTGGGTAGTAAAGAAGTATTGGCTTTGTGTGCAGAAGACACGTTTCCAGACATGCTTCCCAGCCTCACAGTTTTGAGCAGACCAGGAAAATGAAAGGAGATGAAACTGACCACAGTGCCACAGCGTCTTGGAAGGCATTAGATTGTTAGCCAAGGAATTTATACTTACTTCCCCAAGAAGCCTCATTGCATACAAGACAGCAGATTCGCAGGGTAGCCAACATGTTTGGACAAAGGAATTCAGATTTTCTTTGATGGGCCATGGTGGGTGGACTACTGCCAGTTTGAGAATGTGAACACACCCTGAGCATTAGGATGGTCAGTACTGGTGCTCCAGCAGTGTGCGAGCTTGGGGAGAAAACTCCAAGTCTCAGGAAATCTAATTACAGAGGCTTTGTATCAGATTGACCGGAAGCAAGAGGCTCTTCTAGAGTGATGAAGAGAATTCTAAAAGGAAGAATAAATTTAGGGCCTCCCCCTCTCTCCGCCGACAGTGAGATCAGGATCCATCTCTGGTGCATGAGCTGGCTTTTTGGAGCCCACTACCTATGGTGGGACAACTTGCACAACCTTGATGAAGGGGTGGGCTTGGACCGGCCTCTACTGAATGGACCAGGCTCTGCTGATTCCCTACAGGAGGCCTTACCTTGCTGGAGGAGGGAATGAGGGGTCGGGGTTGGAAGGCTGGAGGGGCAGAGGGAGGGAGGAGAGGGGGATCTGTGGTTGCTATCTAAAATGAATAAAAAAATTCCTTAATTAAAAAAAGAAAAAAATTGAAGAGGACATACAACTTGGTGAAGACACAGAAGTCTCCTTTCCCTTCCTCTGAGCTCTCATCTTTGTGGGATGAACAACATGCAGGGAACCTTTCTATTTTTTTCTGTAATACAAATGAGCATTTTTTTCATAGCTCATTTCTCAGTATATTGAAATCAAAATCAGAAGAGAAGGATGAGTATCTGGGGCTGTTAGTAATTTGATATAGAACTTTTCACCTCCAGGTCAGTGGTAAGTGAAACACATTTACATATTTTTAAGTGGATTTATTGCTCTTGAAGGGAGCCCTGTTTTAATCCTTGACATCAGAGTACTTTGGTGCCCACAGGCATTCAGACATTGATCGGGAAGTAGAAGAAGGGTCCAATTTCAACTGATTTTAATGTTTAGCTTTCCTTACAAGATCTTCTTAAATTGTTTTAATTAATCCTAATTATGATTCTATATTTAAAGGCTGTTATCTCCCTGATGACAAATTGGATATGGACCAATAAGTTGGGCTTATTTTAATTTGGAATGTGAGCTATCTAGTCACTTAAAATAATTATCCATATCAGAAAAATCAAGAAATTGACTATAATACTCCCTTTGTGCTAAAGGGGGGAGATGAATGATAGAAATTATATCATAAATTTTAGTGGTAGGGATATGGCTTTTCCAATTTGAAAACAATAGTGCTAGTTACATTGATCTGAACATCAAGGAAATTATAAGTTACTATTTCTGGATGCCCACTTACCACCCTAGAAATGACCATAATGAATTCAACTCTGTCCAGTTCTCCAGCCTCCAAGGCAACACATCCATAGCAACAAGCAATCATAATTTTCATCTCTTAACTGTGAAAAAATCCAATTTCTTTAACTTCCTTTAACCTAAGCTTATATCAAACAATATAATATAAATAGTTCTATCATTATTGACTGCATATATATTATAACAGGTATAATACAGAAGATGAACACATCACAGTGAGCAAAATATAACACCTCGTCTTAGCCTTAATACCCTGAATAAAGAACATAAAGAAAGAATTGCATATACAATCCTTATTAGTGACAGGAACACAGGGAATGCAGTGATAAGCAGATGGGGTTAATCCTGGAAGGAGATGAAGGTGGATTGACTAATTTTAAGTCATTGACTAGTGATCCATTTGGGCCAAACTTCTAAGGAGACTTAGGGAATGTCTCAGAACTGTTTCCCTTGGTAGATAATGGGTGACTTTCTTCACTAACCTGCTCCCCAGTAGCCAAGTGTGACCTCATGGGCAACAATGTTCCCTTAATCCCAAATTATGTATATGTGAGTCCAAAGTTATATGTATATGTATAGTCTAAAACTTCCATGTCAGGATGCCCTGTGGTGCAAGGCTGGTCAGAACCTATGCTGGATGGCACAGCAGAGACTATGGAAAGCATGAACAAAGATGAAGGATGAACCTGGGGACAGAAAGGAGGGAGGAATGGGATAAAATTGTCCTGACCATCTCCCCAGGGGGTCACAAGGAGAGAAAGAAATTAAAAATGGGAAAAAGATGATGTTTGAAGGGAAAATTTAAGAATGAGGCCATGGGCCATTGAAAATATTAAGTTATATGTGTATAGCATCTAGTCCATAGTCCTTTACAGATAGCAAAAACAAGCAAGCAAAAAAAAATACTGCACAAGGTGACCATTGTCTAGTGTTTTCTTATTTCTACACATATTTATGAATCCAATGACACTATGAAGCATGAAACATTTTTAATATAACTTGAGGACTGCTGAGATTGGAAGAGTTCTTTCTATACTAATGAAATCTGAAAAAAATAAGATAATTATATTGCTTCAAGTTTTTTATCAGAATGTAACGTAAGAATTTTTTTTTAACTTCACTTTCAATTTGCCAAGTTTCTTTAAGCTTCACTGTATTAGAGAGGGTCAGCAAATGATTTGGTGTGTGTGTGTGTGTGTGTGTGTGTGTGTGTCTGTGTGTGTGTGTGTGTGTGTGTTTTGTAACTAACTTTTAAAAGAATTAAGAAAGAATAATTTAATGTTTAGCTGTTTCTGGAAACATCACTGACCTGAATGCATGGTCTATACAAACTAAGGATTCCCTGAGGCTCCATAGCATTGAGATCATAACCTCCACAACAGAACAGCAGGTTCAGGCAAGTCACTGTGCTGAGACACCACTTGGGGCCAGATTTTAATAGCTGACAGCTCATAATGGATTGACAAAAGCAAAACATCATTAACTTGAATCTACAAAGTCGACATTTCCATATGCAAATAGGAGCTAGCGCATATGTGCTGTGTACAAGTCTCATTGCTTGTTTAGTTGTCTGTATGTCCTTTCGTTTGCTTTCCTTTGTCTTTGCATTCCCAGTGGACAGAAAACACGTCTGGAAGCCCACTTTGCAAAACAACAACAGGTGCACAGACTGAGGCCTGACTAAATACTTTTTGATGGTAATGATGGCTATATTGTTGATTTTTCTTTCACACAAAGCAGTGTCAGCACACAGGAGTAAAAGGATTGTCGTGAACAATATGTTTGAACAGTGGGACATAAAGGTTACCATGTATTTGTGTAACCAGGCAAGACTGAACTGACCCTGACAGTGTGGTATCTAGAAAAAGCTTTCAATATCTTAGCTCAGGTTCAGAAAATCAATTCTTACAGATGACATTTCCTACATTGTAAATTAGATAATCCTTTCTTATTTATTCAAAGATGGAGCTGAGAAATTTCATTTGTTTATGCAAAGCACTGATCTATTTATAATACACAAACATCTAATGTATATATAATACATACACACACACACACACACACACACACACACACACACACACACACACACACACACACACCTAGTCCTGGCACTGAGAAAATTGTTTGTTTCTAGTTAGTGGGTGCTTCTTGAGAAATGGTACCTATGTTACAGACCTGTGCAGATTTTATATGATCAACAAATTTAAGTTATTATATTATTATCTCTCAAAATGTATCTATTGGGCTATGATTAAGTGATTCGGGAAATAGTTACAAGATTTCCTTTGTGGAAAAACAACCTTGAATTCAGTGTGTCTGTAAGAACGCATCCCTGGAGTCCATAGCCTGTTGAGATCTCTATTTCCTTTCTGTTTCCAGGGCTCTGGACGTTTTAGCTTGTCGCTTCAGTCCGTTGTGTGTACAAATGTTGTGTGTTAAGATCAAGGAGTGGACACCTGGTTTGAGTCTCGGAGTTCCATCACTTGCTCTCATAAAGATTTTGCTTTGGGCATTGCAGCTGGGATTCTCTCCATTCTTGTCGCAACTACCCAGGAAAGAGTAATGACAACTTCAACCCTCCACCCCTGCTTCCTCTCTACCTTGAGTCCTTTTACCAAAGGGGAAACACATGTTTCTCAAACTCAATTTTTGCTGATGAAAATTTTGTTCAATTTCACAGCTTGACTTCAGAATTTTCCCAAGTGATGGTAAATTCCATTCTCTTGCCAAACAAGGAAATAATCTACAAGCCTGTTTGAGAGGAAAACCTCCAAATTCCCCTCAAGCCTCAGTATCAGATAAATGTAAGAAAGAAAAGACTTTGGCATGTCAGCCTTTGCTAGTCAAGATACTGCCTTGGTTAATGATTGTAAATTCAGGAAAAACATTTAATATGGGCTAAGGGAACACTGAGTTACTAACATGTACCCTCTGAAGTACAGATACTTACAGCAATGGTGTTTTTTGAAGCTGGACAGGCAAAGCTAGAAGTGAAATTTATGAGCGGCTCAGAGTTGAATACTTGTACAATCAGTTACAGAATTACAGTTGGAGAGCGTTTTCAGTGTTATTATCTCCCTTGCATTCATGGGTCCTATTGTTTTGATTGGGAAAGTTTGTTTCAACAGCTAATCTCTCTTTGTGAAAACTTTTATTTCTTTGTTGTTTATATGTATCAGTGTAAGTCTAAATTCCCCTTCTCTCCTTGGCTCTCCACAGCCCAGATTAAAAAGCCTTTCTATAGGTCACTTTCATTAAAGATGTCATCAAAATAAATGACTTATAACAGGTAGGGGAAACACAAACCGAGAGGGGTGGGCTGGAAGCTGATTTACCAGCAGCACCAGAGGAAGCCTTCCTATTCTTTGGGGGTTTTATACTTGTGTTTAGTTCCGGCCAAGCAAGCCTGTGTCCTAATCCCCACCAAACCACCTCACCTGGGTTTTAAGGGCTGGTATTGAAAACAACAAAAAGCAGGTGAGACTGGTTAGCCCTGGGGAAGGTTTTAGATGTGAGCTAGTTTAGTTGTTTAATCCCCAGGCAAACCTACAGTCAAGCTAATCAGAGTGAGAGAAACCGCTTTCTTCATATGAGCTAGGACTGTGAGAAATTGTTTTTCAGGGTGTTTTATAGCCAAACCCCTCCAAGGGCCTGGAAGAGCTCTCCAACCAGGGCACAAATATTCAAGGAGAGCCTGTTTGTTTTATGGTTATTTTTATCCTACAATAAACAGCTTAAATTTGCAGACTATACTTTTTGACTATAAAGTGGGTTATTTCTCAAGATGCTGGAGCCTTCCCACAACAGATGGAATAAATAGAAGAAAATGCTGAGAATACACCACTGAAATTCTGATTTATTCAATCATTAACAAAAAGAAGTGCAATTTCAATGGTAATAGAATGAAAACCCAACTGTTTCTGCTTGCCTTCTGAAAACTTGTTTTCTGTGGAGAATGCTGCTCTTAGGCAAACACCTATTTAAGCCTCAGCAATGTATAATCTTAACTTCAGGCAGCATGGTTGCATAAGTTTGGTGATTTGTAAAACCTCTGCAATGAGAGGAGGAAATATTAACGTTCACTCGTGTAAGCAGCATCCGCAGCCTAAACACTGCCGCATGGGCAGGGAAGGCAGAGCAGCCCCAGGAAAGATGCTAAACCCTTCACAAGTCTCCTTCAGTGCTTCTCAATGCACCTACTTTGAAGAAGCAACACAGTCCATGTGTGACACTTGAAGGCTTGGCACTAAGCAGGCGATGGTCAGTTCAGTGTGTCTTAGCCAAAATTAGGAAGGAGAGAAACAAAAGATAAAAAGGTGTAACAAAGGAAAGAGGAAGAGTTGTACAAGGATGGGTAGGAAGAGGGGAGATAAGAAAAGGTCATGGGGGGTTAAATACAATCTGAATACATTCTGTACTTGAAAGAAAATGTCAAAATAAAATCCACTATTTAATGTAATTAATACATGCTAATAAAAACTTTTTTAAAAAGATATTTAAGGGCAACAATACTTTAAAAAATCATCAGGAGGCTGCCTCCGCATTGAAAACCACACTCAATGCTTCTTAAACTGGCTGTTTGAATACAATGAAGCTAAATAAAATACTGTTAAGTTTTTTTTTAAAAAAAAAAGTGCAGGAAACTCAAAATGAAAATTTTCACAGTGTGTGCGTGTATATAAAGTCTGTGAGAATTCATACATGCACTACACATTTATATACAGAGTGTATCTAAAGTGAAATATCCACATGGTTTGATTTCATGTCGTAATAAACCAGTAGGATATAGAGGTTTCTGCACACATGTGCTTTAACTGTTCATAGAACATCAAGTTCTTGAGTTGGATAGACTAACAAAATTGGAGCCTGGGGCATGGCTCTGTGACTAATTCATGATGTGACCTTGGCTAACTCAATTTTTTAACCTCCCAAAGTTCCCTGTTTTCATTTGGAACTTGGAAATAGGACTTCTAAAGGGTATGTAAAGAAGCCCCTTCTAGCACTAAACTTCTATAGTTTTAAGATCTTGCTTCTGTTTGTTGTCAATTGAATATTTTTCTTCTTTTAAATACAAACATAATAAGTGCACATAGAATTATATTTTTGACTTGAACTATTTCTATCGAGCTAAAGAGAAATGATTATGATACCAAGCCTTCTGTTTTATCCTTTATTACCTTTGTTTATATCCTATTAAAAGTTCTCCAATAGCAAGTTGAAAGTTTTTATCCACTCATCTTAAAATGAAAATTCAATGAGACCATTTGGAGGTAGGAGTTATTTTGTTTTGTGTATGTCTCCACATCAGAGTCTTACATTGCCCAGCCTGATCTATGATGGTTGGTTTTCAGTGACTCCCATGCTCTAGCCTGCTGAGTCGCTGGGCAATTGGACCATTTTATAAGAATATGTATATATGTAAATATATGTATGTATATATACATATGTGTGTGGGTGTGGGTGTGTGTATATACACATATATACATATATTTATTCACTCCATCACAGTCTTTATCTCTGCCTGGTTTCAATCTTTAACATTGTAGATTCAGAATAGATCCCCGAAATAGTCTTCCTAAGAGTTTTAATAAAGTTAAGAGTTTTAATAAAGCTATATACATATTCATACACATAGTCTGGATAAATATCTTAAATCTACATCTTCTGAAATCTCTTCTCATAACATCCATGAACTCCTACATCATTATTTATCAAACCAGAGATTTTTTAAATAACTTTTTTGAGAGTATAATATTGTTACATCATTTCCCCTTCCATTTATTTCCTCTTAACCTTCCCATGAACTTTCTTTTACTTTGTTCTCTTCAAATTCATTGCCACTTTTCTTTAATTATTGATATATATGTATGTGTATATATAAATATGCCATTATATATAGGAATATGTATATGTATATGGATAGATAGGTAGATAGATAGATAGATGATAGATAGATAGATAGATAGATAGATAGATAGATAGATAGATAGATAAATATTCCTAAATTAAACCTGCTGAGTCTGTAGAATGTTCGACCATTTGGTATAAGATAACCAATCGGTGTGTTCTTCCATGGAGATGAAAACCATGCTGTCCATTTCCTGAATAGCTGCAGTAGTTTACGCCTCTTCATTTCTCTGTGCACACACAGTATCGTGCCTATCTCTCATTGCAGGTGTGTGTTTTGTTGGGGTTTGTTTACCATGGCATTGCGTGATTGTAAAAGACCTATTATGAATAAACCAATGCCTGAAATGAAGTGGAACCTTGATTTATTTGGGTAGGACCGTTTTCCAGGGCTGTAAATCATATTTTGGTGTTCATTTACCTTTGCATTCTTTCTGAGGCACCAGCACCAAGGCTGACGAATGGGAATCAAATGAAGTGTGCTAAGTGCCTCTGCTGGAGGGCTTCATCTCCCCACATGGCAGGGTGTGATTTATCTCTGCAATACATCACCCGACTTATTTTCCTTTACTTGTTTTATTTGGTGTTGTCACAAATAATATCAATTGGCCATTGACCATGAACCCTAAACAGTAGTAAATTAATGAAATAAGCTACATCTACGGAACTCATCTGCCCCCAATTTGATTAAAGCCACTTTGGTTGGGCCAAACCATTTATAGATGAACTCCATTTATTAGACAAGCAGCTTCATGGGTTCTCTGAAATTGTGGTGCATAGGATCTGCAGGCATTTTAATGAAACACTTAAAGTTGACTCTTCGATATCTCAATCACTAAGAGTATTTTATGCTTTTGGAATCTGCATCCTCACTCATCCTATGACTTCGGTGATAACTCAGCTATTCGAAGCAGCTGGATGGATGCTGTGCTTTTTCCTTGTTCTGGGGAAGAGAGTAAACACAGGCACAGCTTATCCAGGCTTACTTAGTGTGGGGGTTTCTTGGGTAGCGTGGTAAAGTTGCCTCTTGGCACACAGGGCACACAAGTGACTGTCCCAACTCTGCATTATGCACCTAGTCCTGCGTCCTTCTGCAGAGCTAAGGGTCAAGAAGTAAGTCAGCCCACAGGAATGCAGAGTTCCTAAGGGCCAGTTCACCTTGATGTTTGAACAGATGCGTTGTACCAAGGGAATGGCGTTATGAAAACAATCTGGCCCATTTCTTTCTAGTGGCTTTAGCAATTACAGGGGGGCAGACATGTTCCAGCAAAAAGCACTTATCTGCAAGGTCAGAAAAATGTCGGTAAATCCAAAGCCAGGGAAATACCAGAAAGTTTGATATTAAAGCAAAGCGACAGCCTCTCAGCACTAAGGAAAGTGCCACTAAAGAAGGATGCAGGAGAGCTGTAATGTGGGGCCACGTACCCCAAAAGGTGTCAGAGTCACATGAGACATGACAGAGGGCAGAGGAGGGAAGCAAAAGGAGAAAAAATCATAAAGCATGAGGTAAGAAGCCTTTTGAGAGGGATCCTTGTGACATTAACCAAGAAAAAAAAATGGAAACCCTTGGCATAGCTTGTCTTTCTCCTGCACATAAAGGAAGGGGTAAGGTTGATGTTGCAATGATCGTCCACATCTTCCTGAAGATATATGCCCTCCTCGGGACTCCTGAGTCAATACCTGATTAAATCACTGGGAGGCAATCCCAGAAGTGCCTGGTGTTACAGTTAAAAGCATATTCAATATCCCTCTTTCTCTGAATTACTTGGTGCATCCCAGCACCTCAGACTCTCACAGGTTTTCAAAGAAGTTTAAAGTCCTAGATTATCAGAGTTATGATCCTTAGCCCACAAATTCTGCTAATGGCAATGTCCAAGAGTTATTTTATAATTTTCCAGATAGTGTTGTTAAATAATGGTAACCCAACCCGCACATCAAAGTACTTTAGTTTAAAGATCTCTCTCTCTCTCTCTCTCTCTCTCTCTCTCTCTCTCTCTCTCTCTCTCTCTCTCTCTCTCTCTCTCTCTTTCTCTCTCTCTCTCTTTCTCCATGCATGTACACATATGTGTATGTGTGCATGCATGTGTATCTGCACTCATAGAGGCCAAAGGTGTCAGATCCCCTGGACCTGAACTTATAGGTGTTTTTCAGCCACCTGATATGGGGACTGAGTCCCCCAGCAGAAGAGCAGAAAGAACCCTCAATTACTGAACCGTTTCTCTAGCTCTAAGTTATTTACTCTAAATAAAAACTAAAGTACCCACTAAAATAATCAAATTAGAAGGAAAATGCAAGGAAGAAAAGAAGGAAAGAATGGACAGGTGGATGGGTGGATGGACAGATGGAGGATACGATTTGCATTCACTTACGTATTCACCTTTCTTGTTACTTGGTGATTTTTGTGCCCCATATTATATAAAAGTATTGTAATACTGAGTTTGAGGAGAAAGGAGCTAGAAAATAGCAAATAAAATACATGCAGATCTGCATTATCAACATGAGTCATAATAATACCTAGGCAATAAATGCTTGGAAGTAACAATAAGTCTATATCCTTCTCCAATAGCCAAAGTGTTCATATGAAGTTCTGAAGATGCCCAAGAAGAGAAAGTCTTTGCATTTGATTTTACTTACACATAGAAAACATGTTTCACTACATTAGCTTTCTTTTCTTCCTCCCAGCGCCTCTGGCTAACAGGCTACAGCACCAGCATGCCACAGAATACAGCCTGAGAAGTGCTACTCCTACCTACACACTTACAGAATCACCCTCTGTGCCTAACTCTCTCAGAGATTATAAGCAGTAAAATGTGTCCCAAACAGAATGAACACAAGAAATGCTAAGTTTATCAAAGGAATTTTTCACTAAGTCTTTTGAATGCACTAATCAGAGAGCGGTTGGGGAAAATCTACAGAAGATTCCAGCAGACATACTTACCTACTTACCGCATTTTCTCTTTTTGAATTTGTAGAAGACATTAACTGGCTTTTGGAAACTGCAATCTCTGTGCATGCTCCCTTGGTTGCCTAAATTGGTTATCTTGTGTGTGAACAAACTGCTAAAATCTCTCTGAAATTAGCAAAGATACCACACTGACATTCCTTGGATCTCTGGGAGACTTGCCAGCAGGATCACCTTGGGCACTTCTTTGTGTTTGCACTCTCTTCTACAGCAGCCACACTTACTCCCTACCTCTTTGATTCCTTTCTTGGTCACTGTCTCAATCCAGTGCTTTCCATGTTCCCCCAGGTTTGTGTTGTCTATGTTTTCCTTCATGTTTGTTCAGTAAGAGCTCATATTTGGTCTCTGCATTTCAGTTATCACCTTTAAACCTCCACCAGCTCCTTGTGTGTACCTTCATAGCTGAAGACACCTTTGTACTTCCAAATGTACCAGAATATCCTCCCATAAAATCGGACATATTTAGTTTAATAATTTAACACTAACCTTAATATCTACTCTAAATTAAATCCATTTAATAAGGACCTTATTACTCTATGTATTATCAGCAGTTTATCAATTCAAACTTGTTTTTTTTTTATATAAGTTAAGGAAAACTTGAAGTATAAAATTGTTTGTATTTCTTGAGACAGGGTCTTGCTATGCAACCACAGGTCACCTGGTCCTCACTATATTGCCCAGACTGGCCTAAAACACACAATAGTCCTCCTGTTTCACCTTCTGAGTGTTTGGATTACAAATGTGCATGACACACTTGACTCAAAATGTAAGTTTCTCTGGTGTTCTCTTTTTTTAATGTTTTGGTTTTTGGTTTTTGGTTTTTGTTTGTTTGTTTGTTTGTTTGAGACAGGGTTTCTCTGAGTAGTTTTGGTGCCTGTCCTGGATCTCTCTCTGTAGACCAGGGTAGCCTCGAACTCCCAGAGATCCACCTGGCTCTGCCTCCCAAGTGCTGGGATTAAAGGCGTGTGCCACCACTGCCTGGCTAGTATTCTCTTATAGACTAAATTTTCTACTTGGTTGTGTAATTCTGCACATCATAAATCAACCAATTATGGATTCCTTACAGTCTGCCATTCCAGTATAGGTGAATTTAAAACACATTAACTTTAAGAACTCCATTATTGAACCCACAACTATGAATGCAAACAAAACTTTGAAATTGGATTACTACGATGCACAAATAAGCATCCTCTAAATTGTTACAGAACAGAGGAAGCACAGGGAAACGTGTAATGAGATAGATAATATTAGCCCAGTCTTCTCAGAAGCAGGGATCTTTAGGACATGTTTTGAAGAGTAGATTAAAGGGGCACAATAGTATTTCAGAATACAAATATTTATAAGTTATGTTAAAACATGCAAATATTTTTTGCATGCCAGGAGATGGGGCAAGTAGGGATTCTAAGGCTTGTTAAGATTTGAAAGAGTTTCTAAAAATCAGGAAAAAGAAAAAAATGTCCAACTTGGCTTACTGGGGGCCTTCAAGAATTTGTTAAGCAATTTGGACTTGACTCTGAAGTTTAGAGGGATCAGCAGAATCCAATCAAAAGAGCATGAACGTGTCTGCATGTTAGAATGGTCAAACTGATGGGAGAAGGGAGTGCAGGAAGATGGCAACAATCTCCCACTGAGCTTTCCAGACTCCATGGTGCTCTGTGTTAATTCTGCTGCTGCTGGCTGATGTTCTCAGACCTCATTGCACAAAACAATTCAAAAGCATTCTACCCACTCTCTTTGACCTGTTGCGTCAACAGTAAACCCTTCCGCCTGACTTTCATCTTCTTCTTTATTTGCTTAAGGATTTGTTATCCCCTGTATCTATCCATAATAAACATTTTAATAAAACGATGTAAGCAAGAGGTTTCCTAACAGTGCCTGATAGAGTGAGACGTGCGACAAAACTTAGGGAGAGTAGAAGCATGGAGTGTGAGGAGCAGCATGTCCTAGCTCAGCTCAGATGGGAAGCCCTGTGATTGCCCAATCTCAGGTGCCCCTTCATGTCTGCCCTCTGAGGCCAGCAATGATGTCTCCAGCAAACACATGGAACTCAGGTCCCATCAAATTTTCTGGTCAGACTTCCTACTTATCTCTACTTACAATGTGTTCACGAGGCTTCACACCTTGGCTTAGGACTCTCGCACAGCCTGCATGCCTTCACTGCATACACACAAGCACTCTTCACATTTTAACCCGGGTTCAAATTATTCCGTGCCACTTTTTCTATTTGAGCAAGAGTTATATTTTCAATTATGTTTGCCATCTATTTTATATGTAGAATAATCCTGGGCATTCTTTATATCTATTACAGAATTCATCTTCTGATTTCTATACACAAGAAAAAGAGACAGTATGCTAATACTTCAAAAACTAAGTGAAAATATAATTTGGGGATTGAAGTTCTGGAGTATTTGTGTTAGTAATCATTTTAAAAATTAATCATCCCACATAACAGCATATGCCTTCAATCCTGGCAGTTGAGAAGCTAAGGCAGGTGTATCACTGCGAGTTTGAGGTTAGCCTGGCTAGATAGTGAGTTCTAGGCCAGCCTAGGAGGTATAGATGGAGACTTTGTCTGAGAAAACCACAGAAAAAAATAACTGAAATGTTGAATTTTTTATTAAGACAAATATTGATGATACAAACAAATACAGCTAGCCAAGCTTTTTGAATTTGGCAAATATAAGAGCATTAAAGTTGTTATTCTTTGGTCCTTGTACAGAAAAAAAATTCTATTTTCCAATTTTATAGGGCAAAACTATAAAGAAAAATGTAATATTATTTCAGATATTAAATGCCAAAGATTACCTCAGCCATTAACACATTTTGAAATGAGGTCCCCATGCTGCAGTAGATGGCCCTACATGCTTGAGGACACGGGCAGCATTAAATGGTCTCAGTGGGTTTTTTAAAAGAAAAAAGAGCATGTGGGATGGAAGAGTGGGTAGGTGGAACTGGAGGGAAGGAAATGGGGATTGATTTGATCCAACATGTTACAAGCATGTATAAAATTCTCAAACAAGAAAAAATTATATGGAAGATATATTGAGACTTACTGAGAAGAATTTCTGCCTAAAGAAAGTCAAGTCAGGAAAAGTTGTCATGGGGAAACAAATGCTGAGGATTCCTGTGGCACTACCACGAGTTCACACTCAGGTGGCCTTGCTGTCATAGTAATCTGATCAGCCACACAAGGAAGCGACTGGCTTCCCAACAATCCACCTTAAGATTGGTTCCCAGCAGTCCCGGCTTCCCACCTTCCCCAGATAAGATAACTCAAATGCAATTTGTGAGTTTTGTAAACTGAACTGCTCCTTCACCTCAGGCATAGCTGGCATGTGCTGCTAAATTGGACAGATTCAACCCATGAAAATCTAACACCTTGTCTCAGTTTGCCTCATTGCCCCAACATCATGCAGCAAACTGCTTGAAATTAAGGATTTAGTCCTGAAGTCTGAAACCAAGGTGTAAACAGAGGTCATTCTCTTTCAGGGATGAGAGAAGGATTTGTTTGACAATGCTGTCTTTGGTTTGTAGATAGCCATCTGCTTCTTGGCACATTATTCTCCCTGTATGATGGTCTGCCCTCTAATTTCCTCTCTTTACATGGATACTAACCATACCAGATTAGGGCAAATCCTATTGACCCCATCTTAAACTGATTACTACTGTAAAGACTCTCTTTCCAAATAAGGTCACATTTATAAGCACTGAGTCTGGACTTCAACAGACAAACGGGGGAGGGAGCTGGGTTCAGCACATAGCACAAACTTTCTCATTTTTATTGAGTCATCACTTAAAATTTTACTTCTTTTCTGCATAAACATTATAAGTGATTTAAATACGAATCAGGAGCAGCAATTAAGCTAGTTTTTCAAAACTAAATAGATTTAAATAATAATAGAAATATTCAAATGTTAGACTCTTTTGGTAGCTGTTTTAATTTTGACAGTCAATGGTTTTTGTAATATAATATAAGCTATGAATTATGAAATGCCCACACACATCTTGCATGAACCAGAATTGATGGCACTAAATGCTACTTAGTTCATAGGCAGAGTAGAGAGTTTTTGACCTGTTATGGGAGATGCTGGTGAGTTCTCAAACCTCGGGAGTGTGCAGTCAATTTGTAGCTACAATCTGATATCACAGCAAAAACATTGTCTCACTTTAATGTACAAATATTCTTGAAAGTATTGGAATATCAAACCAATTGTTAACTGAAAAAAAGATCATGTTAAGTGTAACTTTGCTAGTTTTCTTCCTTTCAATGACTCTGTAAAACTGACCAACACACTCTGTGTCTGATACTATAGCTGAAGACCAAAAACTGGATAAATTATTTAAAAGTTGAAGTTTATAGACTGGGTTTGGAGGGTCACACCTATAATCTAAACTGCTGGGAAGGTTGATGCAGGAAGGTATTGAATTCAAAGCTAGAATCAGCTACATATCATGTTTTAGATCTGCTTGAGCTACATAACAAGACCCTGTCTTAAAACAACAGCAAAACAAATGCTTATTTGGCTATGGTTCTGGAAAATTCTTTACTGAGGAATCATACCAGGAAAGGGCCTTCTCAATGCCTCATGACATGGCACAGGGCCAGAGGTCGCCAGCTACAAAGAAAACAAAAGTCATTGGGTCTATGCTGGAAACTACCTTCCCAAATGAGAAAGATCCTTGTATTAAAAATACATTCATCTATAGTGGACGACTCATGACTTAATAGCTTCCAAAGGTCTTACTTCCTCCCATAATCACAGTTACACCATGTCATTAAATTTCTACATAAACTTAGGTGGAGACAGTCAAATCTAAGCACCAATGAAGCATCTCTTTCACATGCTATGGCTTTCCAAATTAAGTCCAATGAACCATTATCTTTTTCCTGAATTGCTGATTTATGGTCTTGACTAGATGAACACCTTAATTTCTTTTTTTTTTTTTTTTTTTTTTTTGGTTTTTCGAGACAGGGTTTCTCTGTGTAGCTTTGCGCCTCTCCTGGAACTCACTTGGTAGCCCAGGCTGGCCTCGAACTCACAGAGATCCGCCTGGCTCTGCCTCCCGAGTGCTGGGATTAAAGGCGTGCGCCACCACCGCCCGGCTGAACACCTTAATTTCTTATTCAATAAAAATTAAATTATTCTATGCACCAACCATTGTTGAAAGTTACTTGAAGTAATTTAATAAATATTAATGTCCTGGTAGGGTTAATCTTGAGATAGAAGGAAATGTTATTTTGGCTTTCTACAAATTGTCATCTATACAACACCCAGCATATTTCAAAGTGAACACTGGCCTTGTCAAATTGCCTGTTGAAAACCTTTTCATATCTCGATCAGTATCTGAAATTTTTGTTGTGACCTTCAAGGACTTATTTAATTCTCTTCCCACCCTTGCTGCCTTCTTATTCCTCTACCTTATGGTAGCCACACTCACGGTTCTTCTAAAATGCTGACAGTCATCCATCTGTCTCAAGTTTGCTTGTCTATCTTTCCTTCTCTCTTCTAAGTAGAGAAACAAAGACTCAGTCTCTCAGCAGAAACATCACCTCAGGGATGTTTCCTTAATGTCCAACTAAGCACAATGCCCCTGTGGCACTTCCACTGTCTAATTTACAACAGCTGTAAATAATTATGTGTATATTTCTCTCATAGTATTGAACTCTATTAGAATAAAGACTACATAGGATTACTGCTCTTGCCTTTAATCTACTATAGTACTTAATAAATAAAAAGAATTCAATACATATGTGAGAGAAATAAGTTAGAAAAGAGAATATTCTAATTGTTGATGAAACCTAAATCAAAATACAATGAGTTTGCAATGGACACCATTTTAAGTGGTGGTAGTCTAAGTGGTTACCACAAAACTTCAGAGATAATCCCCAAGCTGTTACCCCTTTCCTGAACATTCATTGCAAGCTAATCTTATAACCTGTCTTTGGGAAGCAGGATACCATGGTCAAAAAAGCCTGCCTGCATATTTTCTGTATCCGAGAGACCCATAATGTATTTTAGGAGGTCCTGTTAAGAGTTCCAAGAAGTCTTTCAATAAAAGAAAAGGTTTATCAAGCCTCTCCTTCCCCAGAATAGCTAACATGACTGAGGAACACTTCCTGGGAAATGCTGTTTTAAGATATGACAAGCCGGGTCCTCATTCTTGTATTGAAAAGTCATTTACATGGAAAATTCCATTCTGCACTGTTCTTTGTCTCCAAAGAAATCCTGGAGACCTCATCTTCTGTTGTGTTGTAAATGAGCTCTCCTAGTTTGCATTTCTGTTTCTGTAATAAACACCATGACCAAATCAACTTGGGGAGGAAAAGATTTATTTCAGCTTGCAGGTAAATAGTCCATCACGAGACGCAGTGGAAACAATGAAAGTGCTCAAGGCAGGTATCTGAAGGCAGGGCTGAAGCAGAGTATAGTAGAACACGGCTTCCTGGCTTCCTCAGCTGGTTTGTATAGTCCAGTTCTATCTGTCTAGGGATAGCACTACCCGCATGGGCTGGGTTCTCTGACATCAATTATCAGTTAAGAAAATGACTCACAGACACAGCCAAAATCTAATCTGATCCATGTAGCATGAATCTTAAAAGTTCTTATTAATAAAATCAAACCTGAGGCCAGTTATTGGGGTGAATGCTGGAAGATCAGAGAAGCAGAACAAGCCACAGCTACCTCACCTTGCCATTTCCTCAGCTGATCCTATTTCCTCAGACTGGAAGCCTCTCAGTACTCATTCAGAATGGGTCTCAGCTGAACTGTTGCTCAAAAGCCTAAAAGCTTAACCAGCCAAAAGCTTCTAGTTTCTGGTCTTCATGCCTTATATATCTTTCTGCTTTCTGCCATCACTCCCTGGGATTAAAGGTTCACTTTCCTTGTGGCCTTGAACTCACAGAGATCCAGACAAATTTCTTCCTCTGGAATGCTAGGATTAAAGGCATGTGCTACCACTGCCTATTCTCTATGTTTAATATAGTGGCTGTTCTGTCTCTGATCCCAGAGAAGTTTATTAGAGTGCACAATATTTTGGGGAACACAATACCACCACAGATCCAGACAATTCTTCAGTTGAGATTTGCTCTTCCCAAGCGACTCTAGGATTATGTCAGGTTGAGATTTGCTCTTCCCAAGCGACTCTAGGATTATGTCAGGTTGACATTTTAAGCCAAATGACACTGAAAATTAATGTACAGAATTAAGCATCTTATAAAATCTCTTGATATTTTAAAAGAAGTATATAACTTTGGATAGCTGAGTTTTAATACCTATGAATTTATAATACTATAAATGGCTACTTTCTACCTAGAATTACTTTAGCCTCTTATAATGTTATAGGCCATCAGGCCCCAAACAATTTTTGTTTGGTACTTGTTTATTTAGTTACACAACATATAAATATACAATGCACTCATATATTATTCATTTTATGACACACACTAAAATAATAATTTCAAAGGTTGAAGTAAAACCAATTTAAAAAGAGGTCCAGAAATCTTCTCTCCACTATTTGGTGGATCACTTTGCTTGCTTTCTAGATTATATATATGCACTTCACATTAGAAATAATTATTAACTCTCCCTGGGTTAGAGCAAGACTCGGGATTATGGCTTAAAAACAAGTGTAGAAACATTTGAAGGGTTACTGCTTTCCTTCAAACATCTCAGCTCCTGTATCTGAGATGTGACCAGATTAAGTAGGTAGAAAGACTAACTGAGTCTGTAGAGATGACACCTAAAATGGGCAAACCATCTATTTTTACACCCTTTGTTTCAGGAATGAGATGTGAAATTTTCTGTCCTGGTGATGCTAGCCGGGCATACCTACTTGTCCTGTGGCCTACAAGAGCCTGGTGGCAAAGAACATGATTCCCCAGGGACCAAGTTACCAATGCTGCCAAACAACTTAGGATGTGAATAGCAAACCATGGATTTAGAAAACAAAGATCCTGAAGGGTTAGTGTTAGGTGTTTTCTTACTATTCCAACTCAGAGACAATTCTGGAGAGTAGTTTCAGTCCTGGGAAGACTGATAGCATTGTCTGTGCTAAATTAACCTGTGATAGCTGGCATTCAGTGCATGTTGATTCTCTTCTTTACAGAGACTGCCCTACAGAGGATTCAGCATAGATTCATAGAACAGGGAGTTTGGAAACTTATTAAATTTGAGAATTGTTTATTACTCAGTCAAAAACTGCCAGCAACTCTGTGAGCAGCATTAGAAAAGGGAAGCTACCTATGCTTTGTAGGAAAAGGGAAATGAGATGAGGTTAATTTACATAGTAATCAAATTGAAGGCTGTATGATTTGAGACATTGTACTTCACCCCTTTGAACTGCCATAAAAGATGATTTATCTCTGTTTTCTCTATATTATGCAATTATCACTATTATCTCAAACTTCATCTCAAATTAAAGTATTTGGAACAGTGACAGTATGCTTAACACTAACCATGTGGTATTTTGTTAAAATTTCATGATGTAGATGATAATGATGATGATTAGTGTGTGTGTGTGTGTGTGTGTGTGTGTGTGTGTGTGTGTGTGTGCAGATACCTGTGCAGGCCAGAAGAGGATGTCAAATCTTCTGGAGCTGGAATTACCGGTGGTTATGAGCAGCCTGACATGGGTGCTGGGAACTGGATTCTAGCCCTCTGCAAGAGCCTCCAGTACTCTTAAAACCTCAGCTATAACTCCAACCTCAGGTGATGTTCCTCATTGTAATTATGTATGTTATTGTAACTATAATGGAAGACATGAGAATTATCTATGATCCAAAGTGTGTGTAAGGAAGGACTAAATCTGCTGTGCAACCTTTTGTACGGATCCACTCGACTATATTAAACCTGTGACCACATGCAAACTGACAACTTTGATTAAGGAATTTTCAATTTGAACTTGACTTAATCTTTAGTTCAAGTGGGAAATCTGGGGGCAAGACTTTCTCTCCTCTGTAGTTATGTCAAACATGGTGATCCATAGAGACAGGGGAATTAAGCCAAGGAAATACACCATATATAAAACTTGGTGAAATGAACCAAAACAAACAAACCAGTAACAACAACGAAAAAAAAAAAAACCCAAAACAAAACAAAAACATGCAATTCACAGGGCAAAGCTAAATGACATCTATATTTTATATTGAAATAAGTTCCACAAATTAAAACTCCTGAGAAAATGAGTTGCAAATAATTCACCCATCAATCTTGATTTTGAGTATTCTAGAACAAGTGTTTGAGCTGCGATGCATTCGGGCCAATTGTCAAAGTCCTCCACCAGAGACGAGGTTAAAAATTAATCAGCAATAGCCTTTTCTGGGCTTTGTGTGTTGTATTAGTCTAATCAGCTACTCCCCTGCAGGGGATAGGCTGGAATTAGAGTTGTCAAGATGAAGTAAATTGGAAGTAGAAATGATGAATTCTCCCTTTTCCTCAAAAGAAAACACAGATCTTTAAAAGGTAAATTTTCTTTTTACAAAATGGGAATTTGCCTCCTTCATCTAATATGTTAAAATAGATCCACTATTACCCTTTGAAAGTGAGGGCTAGTCCATGAAGCAGGCCTGAGTGGGACAAAAAGAGCTTCAGACTCTAATCCATTCTCTGCAGAATAACAAATGGCTGTCTTTCCATTGTGGTGTATTTTCTAGCTCAATACCCCCCACACATATACACATCTGCAAAAAATTTAGAAAATAACACTTGTTGTGAATGTGTTTTCAAGGTCTAGGAGATTGCAGATTCCTTAACTCTTTATGATCCCGGCATAATCAAGGCTATGAAGAAATTACTTTCTTAACATGAAAGTCTAGCTAATGGGGAACACCTGTGGAACCATAAACTTCCCCAAACCAACAAATTTCCCATTGATGCCACAAAGATAGACCATCATCAAACACCTTCCGTTTGGAGGAGGGTAAGCTACAAAATAATGTACAATCAGCTTTCAGTACAAGGACATGTCTTTCTTATCAGGCAAGCATTGGCGTCACTAGTTCAACACCCTCAAGGCAAAGTTGTAATGACCTATGGATCATTGCATGATGGAGGTCACAGGAGAGCCATTTAACTGGATTCCTAACATGAGTTATTCTTGAAAAAAAGGGATGTAATTGAAGTGTTTCTATGCTTGGATGCTATAATGTATATATATTTTTTTGGTTTTTCGAGACAGGGTTTCTATAATATATTTTTAATAAAAATAAGAACAGTGATAGAAAAAGCAGAAAAGAAAGGTAAGTATCCCACAGCAACTGAACCTGTTTTACAGAGACGAAGCATATTCTCTGTCCCTGGGGTAAAAGTGTGTGGATAAACATGCAAGAAAGCTATGTCACTGGTATGTGTCACCCATCATACTATCACCAGCAGGAACAACTACAGAAAATAGCCCATTATTTTTCCATAATAAACTGGCTTTTTTCCCTCTTACTGGCACACCCTTGGGATTCTTTGACATTACTTCAGTCTAGTTATTGGTGGATAGCTTCAGTAATTACCCTCACAATCCAAAGTTAACATTTTCTGTATCACTTTAGTATATGCCAAATACTATAAAATTTTATTTTTAAGGTTATCTTTTACAACATTACATATTCAAAAGTGCAATTTTGTAAATATGAAAGACTGTATTTTTCTAAGATGTTCCTTTCTTACAGAAATTAGTATGTCAAGACACCTATTCAATATAACTTCATCATGCTCCGGGAAGGACTAATGAATGAAAGCTAACAGCTCCCAGTTGGAAACTCCAGTACGTCTAACTCACACCTAAGGCAAAAGCCTATGCATAAGGGAGTTCTCTGAAAATATGCGCCCTGAAATGTACAAGCTCAAATGAGGACTGGGTGGAAGTCTTCACTGAGGTACTAAGAAAAAAAAGAAAAAAGCTCTAATTGTGCTGAGCACAGACAACAACAACAATTTTTTCCCAAGAATCATGACAGGATCCCTGGCATTCAGCAAAGCAGAGTTAATGGCAAGCACAGACATAAGTCACCACTTAAGTCACAACACAGAAGAAAAGCAACCTGTTCATCACAAAAGCTTCTAGAGATTTTTTTCAACCTACAAGGACATTTGACCTCAGGTGATGCTTGCCCTCTCTGAGTGTTATGTGGAAGGCTGAAGCCTGAGGAGGTGAGATGATTTATACTAGGAACCAAGGTTCAAGAACAGCCAGCTCTGATCCACAACACCAACGTATAAATTATCTGTCCTGTCTCAAAGACCATAATGCAGATGGAAAGAGTAGGATTTGAGAGGTGGCAAATAATGTCCTATTAACATTCCTCTTAGCTGTGCCTTTTTTTGTTTGTTTGTTTGTTTGGTTGTTTTGGTTTTAGTTTTTTGTTTGTTTGTTTTGTTTTATTGTTTTTTTCGAGACAGGGTTTCTCTGTGTAGTTTTGGTGCCTGTAGCTAGAGTTTTCCTGTCTGGCCCACGGTTAGGGCAAATCTCTCTCACCCGCCAGTCCCACAGCCACTCAGACCCAACCAAGTAAACACAGAGACTTATATTGCTTACAAACTGTATGGCCGTGGCAAGCTTCTTGCTAACTGTTCTTACAGCTTAAATTAATCCATTTCTATTAATCTATACCTTGCCACGTGGCTTGTGGCTTACCAGTACTTTACATCTTCCTTGTCCTGATGGCAGCTGGCAGTGTCTCCCCCACCCAGCTTCCTGTTCTCTCAATTCTCCTCTCTGTTAGTCCCGCCTATACTTCCTGCCTGGCCACTGACCAATCAGTGATTTATTCATTGACTAATCAGCAACACATTTGACATACAGACCATCCCACAGCAGGTGCCTGTCCTGGAACTCACTCTGTAGACCAGGCTAGCCTGGAACTCGCAGAGATCCTCCTGGCTCTGCCTCCCAAGTGCTGGGATTAAAGGCGTGCGCCATCACCACCCGGCTTAGCCGTGTCTTTTAATCAGGGACTCATTGTTGAGAGGCCAGCGCCTTGAAATGAAGTCTAACTTGAACACCTAAGAGAATAGGAAAATTGAAAGGTTGAATGAAGACTATGGGGTAACAGGTCATTGTTTGCCCCAATTGAAAATATTTTACATCATCAATAAAAATCTTTGTGGGAATGAGAAAGATGAAAGGAAACAATACTTAGGACAACCCAGTCCACTTAAGTAATATCATTTCACAAATGTGTGTTGAACCTTCACTATGAGCAATGTACAATGTCAGATGCCAGATATATCTGCGTGGCAGACACTACACTCTCATTCTTGATGAGGTTCTGAATTAAAGACCAAGAAATTAGTACAGTAATTACATCCACAAGTTCACTGACAAGGGATAGGTTTTATGAGTGAGCTGACGGCCAATGGTTCTAACCTAGTCTCGGAGTTCAGAGTTTTCCAACACAAATTTACATTTTACCTGATGTGAATAGTAAATAAGAACTTACTAAGCTCAATGATGGAACAAAGGAAATGGTGCCCAGACAGCTGAGGGAAGAGAATTGTGTAAACGGAGCTGTGAGCCAGAGACTGTATTAGCTCATATGGACCTCTAGATGGAAAGATGGCTCAGTTGGGAAAGTGCTCGCTGCACTAGTATGACCGACCCTCAGTTTGATACCCAAAGCCACTGAGGGCTCCTTGTCCAGCCAGCTTAGCCTGCTTAGTGAGCGCCATTTCCATGAAAAACTGTCTCAAAAAGACAAGGTGGATAGCAACTGAACACGTGAAGAACATCCAAGGTTGTCCTCTCACCATGACACTTACCCACCCACCCACCCACACATATGAGAGAGAGAGAGAGAGAGAGAGAGAGAGAGGAGAGAAAAATATCATCTGTCACTAAATCCAGACGTTTGCTACCGCCCTCCTCTAAGGGCTTTCAGCCATGCTCTGTGGCTGGCTTTGAGGAAATCTACATTAGCAAACTGGACCAAACAGATTCCTGCATGTTGCCACATTCTTTTCCTCCACTGTGAGAATGAACCTGAGATGGTCTGCTGAATGCAGAATTGTGGAGCAGAGAAGTAATGTCTAGAGACTCAGCTGATTTATGGACCACCAGTGGACAGATAGCAGAGTTCAGCCAAGATGAGCAGAGGAGCCTAGCTCCCTGTCACTAGTGAATGAATTCTGCTAAGCACTGGTGGCCATCTCTCTCCCCTGCCCCACAACAGCAAATTGCCTTGAGAAGACTTCAAATACCTACCCCAGAAACTCACAAATTTGTGAACTAAATAAATCTTCAATGTTTTAACCCTGTTGAGATATGGGGTTCTTTTGTGGGATGGGTGAGGGGGCAGTTTAAATGTAGCTAAAGGTAATCAATAGGGTAGAAAGTGGGACCAATAGCATAGAAAGTAGGTTATGGGAGCAGTCTACGGTGCAAAAAATAATGGAATGTTTTCAGGAGACTGTAATAAGTGGTCATGCAGGCCTGGATACATTATAGTGAACACCAGGATGCAGAATGGAGGGGATTTTAACTTCCTTCTCTAGAAAATGATAAACAACAAAAGACTTTAAGAGACAAAGTGACATAAAGAAACCATTACCCATTTATGGAAGTCAAACTGGCTGTAGTTCCATGAATGGAACAGAGAAGAAGAGAGAACAGAGGCAGCGAATACTGGAAAGAAAGTAGGGGGGAGAAGTAAAAAAAACTGCATGCTAAATGGAGTTTGTTTCATAACTTAAGTCACTCTGGAAGCTATAGATGCTCATTCCTGAAAAGAAGGTGTTCTTTCTAGGAGTTGTAGCTTAATGGAATGTCCTTCAACTGCCCAACCTCAATTAGAGGCTAACTCTAAAGGGTTGAAGAAATGATTTCCTTTGAAGACATTTTATATGCAGTATAAGAAATTAATAAAATGATAAACAAGAGCTAGGCTTGATAGTAAAAACAATTCTACAATTGTAAAAATTCAGAAAGTGAGCAGAAAGAGAAGTTAAAGGACCATCCGGACTACTTTGAGATAAACAGCAAAGGCGTGAAGCTCATGTGTTAAATGGGAAGACAGTAGAGTCAGTTTTAAAGTCCACTGTTCCTTTGTTGGTAAGGAATCTTTTAGAGATGAAGTAATTTCAAGCTGGGCACATAGCTCACTGGTAGAGCATGCTGTTAACATTGGAAAGAATCTGGGTTCAATACCCAGCACGTACACAACAATAATAATTATAATAAATAAAATTAATGCAAGAGGAAAAAAGAAAGGGAAAGGGAAGGAAAGAAATAAAACTCATGAGGATTTCCTTTTCCCACTTTCAAGAATTTTCTCCATCACATCCTTAAAGTCATAATAAGAATCATATCAA
Organism: Peromyscus californicus insignis; assembly: GCF_007827085.1. Classification (NCBI taxonomy): domain Eukaryota; kingdom Metazoa; phylum Chordata; class Mammalia; order Rodentia; family Cricetidae; genus Peromyscus; species Peromyscus californicus. The sequence goes on from NW_026294617.1 coordinate 125,305,394, forward strand.
TACTATTCATAGACATGTTTCCTCTGCATTTGACTGCCTCATGATACTCATAGGTGCACTAGATAATTAGAACCCTGTGATAAAGTCACCAACAGTTTAACTGATTTTCTATCTGAACCCACTCTTTCAGGTATTATATAGATCTCACTTCCTCTTGTTTCTGTGAGAACAATGTTCCAGGAATTCTTTGCACAGCATCACTCAGAGGTACCCGCTCTGCCTCCTATACTGCTAGTATTCTTTCTTCTAGATTCCTGAAATCTGTTGCATGTGGAGCTGCGTCCGATTCATAAAGCAATTCTCCCTCACCGTCCCTAGCTCTCCATTGCTAAATTATACTTGTCTTCTAGATTGTTTCTGGAGTTACAATTAAAGATTTTAATTATTTTCTATTTGCTTTTATAAAGGAACAAGTTTCAAATGGGGAGAAAACTTTGTCTCAGTTTTCTTCTTTTTAATTCCATTGCCAATGATTAATGCCACTATGCATGCAATGTGGTAGCCTTGTCCATGCTGACTATAAAATACCAGACTAAAACAGTAGCGAGTAGCTTGTTGGATGTGAAGAATGTCAAGTGACACATGGGAGCCAGAACCCTGAGGAAGCATAGGACAGAGAGCCAGCAGAATGATTTACTCAGTGTTGCACAATGAAACAGCAGAACACGTGTAAGAATGTGAAATTCTACCCTCTGTTGAAGCCCGAGTTCATGAGAAGTCACTGGTTGGACTCGAAGCCAAAGTCCTAGAGAGTGCTGGCTGTAATGCCACAAGCTCTAGATCTGCCCTGCATATGCAGTCCCCAGCTTTGAGTCTTTATCAGCATTTTGCAGTTTCTGTTGTATTCTTGTCTAAGCTGAAGGACCAATAGTTGAGTCTGTGCATTTCCTGGGATACCTTATAGACAGAACTTGATGCTTGGTACTTGCATAGACCCTTCCACATATGAAGAAGTAAAAGAAATTATGGATGATGATGTGGAAATGAACACGCTGACTACCAGAAATGCTACGTTTCAGCCTTGCTATTCCACCTTTCTCTTCGGTTGCCACGTGCAAGTCCAAGATCCTGTATCTTTTTTATACTCTCTCCACATTTTGTTCATAAGTCATCTGAATTGTACACAATGAGTACTCCTAAAGTCTAATTCACCAACTGTTTCAACTTCGATGTCATGCTGCTGTGGGATGTTCTGTATGGCAAATGTGTTGCTGATTAGTCAATAAATAAAACACTGATTGGCCATTGGCTAGGCAGGAAGTGTAGGCGGGACAAGGAGGAGAATAAAGCTGGGAAGTGGAAGGCTGAGTCAGAGAGACACTGCCAGCCGCCATGATGAGAAACAGCATGTGAAGATGCCAGTAAGCCACGAGCCATGTGGCAAGGTATAGATTAATGGAAATGGATTAATTTAGGCTATAAGAACAGTTAGCAAGAAGCCTGCCACGGCCATACAGTTTGTAACCAATATAAGTCTCTGTGTTTACTTGGTTGGGTCTGACGACTGTGGGACTGGCAGGTGATAGAGATTTGTCCTGACTGTGGGCCAGGCAGGAAAACTCTAGCTACATCGTGCTGTTTTGCATGTACATATAGCAGTGCTTGTCCTTGATGTTATACTGCAGAAGTAAAGAAAATGCCTAGAACAAGTGCAAACATAATGGCAACATATTAATAAAAATAAGATTAAGTATTAGAACATTCTACTAGTTATGCAATAACAAAAAATGATGACTAATGCAATTAGAAAAGGTTTTTTCTTATAGTATTACTATGAACATTTTAAGTATATCATATTTCAAAACAAATTTCAACCATGATCTGCTTTCATGCCTTTATGTGACTAAGTACCTGGTAGATAGCTATTTAAATAGAATGCTTGGTTTTTTTCTAAGGTTTAACTAACTACTTATTTGAAAGGGTAGTATTTGGAGCTGCTGTGGGATGTCTTTCTGTATGCTGTGAATATGTGTGGCTCCCATTGGATAATAAATAAAGCTGTTTTGGCCTATGGCAAGAAAGCTTACAGCCAGACAGGAAATTCAAGCAGAGAGACAGAGAGAAGAAGGGTGGAGTCCAAGGAGACAAGAGCCTGCCACTGAAGGAGCAACAGACTGGTAACGCCACGGCCACATGGCAACACATAGATTAATAGAAATGGGTTGAGTTAAGTTAGAAGAGCTAGCTAGCAGAAGCTTGAGCCATAGGCCATAGAGTTTGTAATTAATATAAGCCTCTGAGTAATTATTTTATAAGCAGCATCTGGACCTTGGGACCAGGCAGGATCAAAGAAACATCCAGCTACATGGAGCACCTATGTTTGAGCCTTTTTCTCTGTAATGATTCTAAATTTTTACCTACTTAGGACACAAAGGATTTAATTCCTTATGATTACAACTTCTCATAGACCATTTTAAAATCCATTTTATAGTAAATTGTTCTTATTAGCACATATTTATTTCTTCCTACTTTTTCTCAATGATCCTGTTCAGAATCTCCACACATGACCCATGTTAATTAAATAATTAAATAGCTAGCCCTTCATTATTCAATATTTTAACTAGATTAACAAACTAGTGTGTTTAATGCATGTAGCCTGTGACAATCCACATTATTGTTTTTTTTTATAAAGACAATAGACAATATAAATGAAAGAATGAATGCAAATGATTTTGTGGGATATCTCTCCTCATAAAAATAAATGGGAAACTCTTTGATAATGATGTTAGCGATTGTATTAGATTTTCAAATTCACCTTGATGGTTTTTCCTTAATCAGTCACATATTAACTCTGATGAGTTCTGTAAGAAGAAAGTTAGAGAGATGGTTGCGATACTATTTCTGCTGAGGTTTGCACCAGCAAGTTGGGAAGCAAATACCTCTTTTCTCCTGGTTGGGATTGCATACTGATCTATGTGAGCATGTAGGAAGGGCCTCGACTTATCATGGGATAAAAGTGGGCTTGTGGTGTCGTTTCTCCTTTCTTCCCTTTCTTTATCTTTAAAATGGTTACACTGATATTTTTTAATAGGAAGCTGTGGTCAGATAGTAAGTGAAAAAATAATAATGCACTTTTAAAGATGGAATACTGTGCAGGCAGGGTGCTTAAAAATTGCCTTTGTGTGCCAAATACCCAGCTAACTACTATTGTTCAAGGAAGGAAGTCTACAGAAAACAATGCTCTCTGACACTGATTCTCCCCCGTGTGTTACATTTATTCTTAACAGGTTTGCAAGGAGAAGAAGAGGTTTAAATTTAGATGTGGATTTCCAGGCATAGGTAACATATGAATTTTGAGAAATTGTTAGGCTAAGGATATGTACATATGAAACAGAAGGATTTTGGTAGAGAGCTGAAGATGAAATGAATGAATGTTTGGATGGATGAGAGGGCGTTTGTAGGTGTAAGGGCTCGTGAGGTTTAAACTTAGACTCACAACAGGGAAACATCTAGATAAAAGTGGAGGGACTTGTGAAGAAGAAAACGGGGAGAAATTCTGTCTAGACTTAAAAACCTTTTGTGGGTGGAGTAAATGGTCTTTCATACATGGGTTAAATGACTTCTGTGACAGAGGAAGGAGTGGTTTGCTCCGCTGTGAGAGGAAGGAAGCACGAGAAAGAAGGGAGATGACAGAGGTACCAAGTGTTTATCAGCAGTACTATTTGACACAGAAGAAAGTATGTTTGTAATGCGATCACTTTTTAAAAAACAGCAAGGATTACACCGCCGTCTTGGACTCTGTGTTCCTGACTACCATTAACACACAGCTGTTTAGTTCACACTTAGGTATTCAGTTGCTCTCGCCCTCCATGTTTAGACATCGAGGGTTCTAGTGTGAAACATAACTGGGGTTGCTTCAGCTCCAGTTCCCTCCTCCCTCTGCAGGAAGGTGGTGTCCCGTTCCCCTCCCCCACCATGTCTCACAAGAAACCACTGTCAAACTAAAGCATCCTCAGTGAACTAGCAGGTGCTGAGGGCTCTGCCCAGGCTACTCCTGAGCTGACTTAGGAAAAGGAAGCCTGTCTTTGTTGAGAGTCACATACGTGGAAGGACTCTGCAAGGTCATCTTCTCCAAATGCTTGATTTGAGGGCTTTTAGACTCTCTGGAGTAACTATGCAAGAGTTTCTGTGACCCTGCTCAAACTCGCCCTTCCACTGAGACCCCTCTATCTTTCTGTCTCCAGGAACAAAGGGTCTGTGTATGAGACAGATAGTAGAATATAATTCCTTCTTTCTGTAAAATGTGCTATTTATATTTAGCTTTCTCACAAGTATCTCTCTGTCCCTCAGAACAGGGTGTCTTTTGCCTAGTTTTCAAGCTCCTGAGTGGTCACCCTATTCCCTTTTACCCTAACTTTATTTCTTCCACAGCAGAACTGGGATGAACACCACACTCCAGTTTATATGTCCAATTACACATTTAACTTTATACATCCAGTAATATACAGTTTATATGACCACACATAACGTGAATTCTCATCATGTCTTAGTGGCTAATTTGAGTCTATTTTTTTTTTATTTTTTTTTTCTTTTTTGGTTTTTCGAGACAGGGTTTCTCTGTGTAGCTTTGCGCCTTTTCCTGGAACTCACTTGGTAGCCCAGGCTGGCCTCGAACTCACAGAGATCCACCTGGCTCTGCCTCCCGAGTGCTGGGATTAAAGGCGTGCGCCACCACCGCCCGGCGAGTCTATTTTTTAATAGCTACGAAACACCCTGAAACTCAGTGACTTAAAACAATAGCTTTGTCTTTCCAAGATTCTGTGTATCAAGAAGTCACCTACATTGAGTTGTACACTTCTAGCTTCCTGGAACTTCTAGAGGGATGCTTTATTTGATAGTTATTCATACATACTAAAAAATAAAGATAAAATTCTTTGTCATGACTACAACATTCTCTTCTATGACTGTATCTATTTATCTAGTTACTCTGTCTCTAGTCTCTCTTTTTAAATATTTTTAAGGGCTTCAGAGATGACTCAGTGGCTAAGGCTCGCTGCTCTCTCTAAGAAAGGACAGAAGTTCAGTTCCCAGTACCCAAGTCAGGAAGTTCACAACTGTCTGTACCTCCAAGCCCAGGAGACCTCATGCCCTCTTCTGACCCAGAAAGCATTGCACTTATGCATAAACCCATAAAAACAATCACATAATTAAACATAAGATATTAAAAATGTTCAATAGCATTAGTTTATGTGGGCTGTTTTGTGAGCTCCACGACACACACGTGGAGCTCAGAGGACAGCTTGTACAGCTTACTGGAGCCAATTCTCTCCTGCTATCAAGTGGGTACCAGATACCAAATTCAGGTCATCAGGCCTGACAGAAAGCACCTTGGACCACAGAGCCGTCTCACTGGCTGTGTAGCTGGTCTGCACTGATTGGCATGCAGGCTGCCCCTCACTTTTCAGTGTTGTCAGCATTGTCTTAATTAGTAGCCTTAACAACTCATTTGAGTCTATGTCAGAAAGAGTTTAAGGGTCATCACTGACTATGCATCTAAGTTTATATAAGTATAAGTACAGATGGATAAACCAGTGATATAGACCAACCAGGACTGATAGAAGGGATGATCTTCCAACTGTTCTCTATTTCTATTCTGATAGAAAAAATATCATTGTTGCTTGAATCAGGATTTGCATATTTGTGAGACCAAGCATAATTTATATGGTTCATAGCTCTCTGAATTTGTTCTTTATAGTTTTTTGTTTTTATTGTGATATCTTATTTTTCATTTTGTGATGCTGATGCAGACATTAGAGCATAACAAGGTAGTGTTTGGCAGCTGTAGCAAATATTTTCCCACAAAGAAAAGCCATGTTTAAATAGTTGTTCCAATGTACTTTTTCTTGCAGAAGCATTTTAAATTTTTTGAAACAAACTTTTTTTTCTTTTATGACACCTAGATTTACATTCATGATGCTCGATACTGTGAAACAGGTCACTTTGTTTTCTTTGGGGGTTTTGCTGCTTTGCTCATAGAAATATTCAGTCTATTCGTAATTTATATGAGGTTGTGGAGATCCCGTTGCCTCAACTGCATAGGTAAGTAAAACACCCACAGTTAGTTAGCAGCATACCCTTTCTCAACTAGCTTGCAGATTCAAAACCATTGTACTTTTCTTTACCCTTTGCTGTACGCCAGCCAGTGTCTCTTCTTCCACAAACACACATTGTTCTAGAATCAGAGTGAGAGCCTTTCTTATCAAAACTTCTGAGTATTCTTGAAAATACATTCTTTTTCATGAGTCTGAAGAAAATGTTTACACAGATGTCATATTGAGAAAATTTTATGAATCTATTTGTGAAAAAGATAATTTTATTAAACTCCTAAACATATGATTCTTTTTGACATTTTTATAAATTTGTATGACTTTTGCATGTTCTATCATTACTTTCCCTTTTTTCTGTAACAGGAAGGTCTTCCTATTGTATCTTATTGATGAATTTTTCTTTTGCTATTAATACTGTTCTTTAAGAAAATTTATCATCTTTTTAAATTATCAAAATATTTTGTATAATAGGCAAATATTGAACCCTTTAATGATATAAGCAGTCTTCCTTTCACTTTGTCAGTTAATAGATTTTATAAGTTCAAGCAGTAGTGATTTAAGTTCTACCTTCAAATTATTAGTATTATTTTTTTGACATTTTGGTTTATTATCAAAGTACTTTAGTGAATTAAATAATTTAGGAAATTCAGCATTTAAAAGAAATAATTTAATATTTAAAAAAAACTTAAATTTCAGTGGTGGTCTGTGAGTTTAGAACTCACATGGTGTTGGGAACTGTTGTGATCATTGTATTGTGCAGAGGAAATCGAGGCACTGACTAGTTCCTAGGACTTTTGATGTGCAGTGCATAGGGCAGTATTTCAGGAATTTTGAAACAGAGCAAAAGAGCATCAACATCTTTGGGGGAAACCTGTTTCCCATCGGAGGATTAGATTTTGATTACTTAGTATATTGTGGCAGGAAAAAAAAAAGGTTCAACAGAAAAGGAAGGACAGAGCAGAGCAGTAAGAAGGGCAAGAATCAAGAGTAAAGAGGTCATGGGTGAAATTCCAAATGATGCAGTAAGTAAAAATGGGAAACATGTAACTTGAAAGGAGCCACCATATGTCTCTAAATTGGGGATTCATGTTCAACAGTTGATAGAATGACTGACACTTAGAGAGCTCAATTTAATATTGGAAAATGAGAGAATGAGGATTCCAAGCAATACTGTAGATAGATGCCTTTTTGTAACCCCAAAGCAGGTTCTTTGCTTCCTCCAGATAATTCACAAAGAATGTACTAGCCGACATGCTCAACCTGTGCCCTCAGGCTGCAGGCATCCCAGAATAGCTATGAATGAGGTCTGAACACATTGTAGATGACAACATCATGTCACAGTGCAAAAGATTACACAACCCTGCTGAGGTCTGCTGTTAAGACTGTCACTACCCAGCCCAGTGAACAGGCATGGACAGTCCCTTCCCCATCAAGGAGGTTTGACTCAGAATTTAAGGTTGCAGTTGATGTAAAGGCACAGATCTTCATCATGACAAGAATGATAATTATGCATCTTCAATGTCAAGATCCCTGATGTTCTGCTTCTCTTTCTTCTCCTGGGTCATTTTAGGAAAAACGAGATGGAAAGTATACTAGCTGGTGACACAAAAGATTTCACACTATCTGCTTGTGATTCATAATATGAAACTTAAAAACAAATGGAGACAAAAATATACGCTGCATGTAGATTTAACTACCTGTTCTCATAGACAAGACTGCAGAACTTATTCACTCAAATTTATGTAAGAATTGGGGATGATGGTATACACATGTAATTCCAGAACCCAGAGGCAGAGGCAGAAAGATCATGAGTGAAAGGGCAGACTCGGTTACAAGGTGAATTCAAGGGCAGAATGCGGAGAAGGCTGAGTGAGTCAAGCTGCTGTCCATATTGTATAGTACACAAATGTAGCATGAATCTTAAAGAGTCTTTATTAATAAAACAAACCCAGAGCCAAGCATTGGGGTGAGCACTGGAAGATCAGAGAGACAGAACAAGCCACAGCTAACCTCACCAGGCCAACTTCTCAGCTAGTCTTGTTTCCTCAGACTGGAAGCTTCTGTGTCCTCATCCCAATGGCTCTCAGCTGAACTGCTGCTAGAAACCTGAAAGCTTAACCAGCCAAATGCTTCTAGTTTCTGGTCCTCACGCCTTATATACCTTTCTGCTTTCTACCATCACTCCTTGGGATTAAAGGCTCACTTTCTGGGATTAAAGGCGTGAGTCACCATGCTTGGCTGTATCCTTGAACAGATGGATTTCTGCCTCTGGAATGCTAGGATTAAAGGTGTGTGCTACCACTGCCTATCATCTATGTTTAAATATTGTGGCTGTTCTGTCTCTGACCCCAGATAAGTTTATTAGGGTGCACAATATTTTGGGGAACACAATACCACCACACACAAAGCCTTTCAGTCAAGACTGAGACAAATCTGAGAGTCTGAAAAGTGCATTTATGAGCCTCAGTAAGTTAAGCATACCTAATACAGGCCAAGAAGGTTTGGAGCCCAAATGCAACAATGGTTCAACCAAGCTTTAGGGTAGTCCTTTCAAATATTACAGTATTGGACTTTCATGCAAAGCGGACAAAGCACCAGAACATTCACCACAACAAGAAGCTCTGGAAAGCTAAAATAAAATAAGAGTCAGTGGCAACAAAAACTGTGTAAGGGGATTTTCCATGCCTTGGTTTCCTCATGGATGTGAGCTTCCTGGACACTTCTCATGCACTGCTTGAGTTCCAATGTTCCAATGACTGCAGTGCATACTGCCACAAGGGAACTTCCATGTAGAGGTATGTGTCAGCTAAATGTTGTTTTTCGTTGGAGAAATGTAACTAAATAAAACCCATTTTCAATAGGTGGCACCGAGGAGCTTAGAGTCTGTGAATATGTCATTTGTATAACTTAATTATCCTATCATCTAAACATAAAACAAGCTATTTCCCATGCAGTCCCTAGCTGAACTCACAAGGAGAGTGGGCTTTGGTTTGGCTGAATACCCCAAATTGAATTTACCTAGAGGGAATTGAACTCACAGGTGCAAAATCCATTTAATTCTTAGTCAAGCAATCTAACCAGAAAACCTAAATTAAAGGGATGAATAGGGCAGGGCATAGACTGAGACAGGATTGTGGTTAGGAGTAAAAGAGATGAGACATTCTATTTGGGCTAGGAAAGCCTACGGTTTAATGTCACTCTATTTAATACATCAATTCAGGACACTCTAAGCAGCGTGATTGTTCTGTATGCTCGATGGCTGAATGAGAGAGACTTGCAGATAAAACTGTCATATCAGTCCTAAAACTATGATATCTTCCTTCACTCCATACATCATGCATCGCTATCAAGCAACATTTGGAAAGATTCCAAGTTGCAAGTTGTATTTGTTGGTTTGGCTGGGCCAAGGAACTGTCCCTATGGGCTACAAGGGGGTCACTGAAAGAGATTGAAAAGGGACAATACACAGTGGCACCCACTGGCTTTTCCTTTCTCTATATGACTAGGAAACAACAAAACAGCCATAAAATACAGCCTCACACACCTAGCTCGCCTTTCTTTCTATATCCCTGCTCTGTTTAGAATGTTTTAAAGTGAGCTGTGAGAGCTACAGTGAGGTTCAGAGTCAGTTATCCCAGGCTGATTTGACTGCCTTCTGTCAATGTGGCCACCTACCTCACTTCCAACTCGATGGCCTTTGCTCCCAGCAACCCCCAGGTGTAATAAATGGTAGATTGTACCATTTATTACACCTGGGGGTTGCTGGGAGCAAACAATTCATAGAAAATGATCATTTTGAATCCTAAGGAAAAAATTCTGCAATCACTCTGTGGAAAGGCAGACACTTCAGCTCCTTCAGCTCCTCCACTCTCAGGATGTGGAAAAGATGAGGTGGTAGAAACAAACCCTGAAGTAGGAGGGCAATGGGTCAATATATGTAAATGTCTCTACACACGTTGATATAAAACACATGACTTCAAGTGACTTCTAAAACGCTTGAATCCTATAAGACACACACAGAAATGAATGATCCGAACACCATCTGTTTGTCCTTTTGGTACATGTGGTAATGGTCATTTCTCTGACTACCTGTGGATATGGAAATGTGTTTAAAATGATGAAGGACCCTCTGCTCTACTGTAATGACAACTACCAGTGACATTTGTAACCTTAGCAGCAGGTTAGAAACTATTTATGTCCGGTCCTATTAAGAACCTTACCTCTTTGACACATCCATTTGGTTCTGTTGGAGAAAAGAAAATCGTTAGTCTGACCTGAAACCACAAATGAAGACCAACTTCTCACAAGTAATTTGCATATGCTTAACTATTTATGAGTGTCCTGCTGTGCATCAAAGGCGGTTATCAATCTACCTACACACTGAACTTCTATAGAATATCCAGTTCTTGTGAAAAGCATACTTGAGGAAATGAAGCTTGAGGTCAGAAATTATTCAGCAGCACTTGCTTTTCCTAAGGGAGCATTTTGGCATTTTCTGCTGGGAGTAAAGTTAATCTGTTCATTCAACAGATATTTATTAAGTAACTGCAATGTGCCAAATATTAGGCATAGTCTAATTTAGGAGCATGCTTAAATCTCCAGTACACTACTGTATTAAAATCAATCTTTCCATCGACTGTTATTTTACCAGCAGTCAGTCATTCTTTCCTCTTCCCACAATTTTATTTGTTAATAAGTTGGCTAGATGACAAAAATTAGCAAAATATAATATACAGAATACTTCTTACTTGAAGTGAGCTCACTAATAGAATATTGGCTCTCTAACCCTGCCCAACACAGCCTACAAAACAAGGAACAAATACATTCATATTGCTGGGCTCATTTTTTTCTTTCATTTTTTCCTATTTTTTGAGTTTTCACCTCCTTTAAAACAAAAGCAGCATTTAATACTGTTGCATTTGATGCCAGTTCAGTGCCCACAGTGGGATGCAGCAACCTGGAAGGAATTACTGCTGATGCAAGGAAACAAGCCATCATAGTTTGCTGCAGGAGTTGTACTCTCAACATGCAATGCCCTGTCCTTTGTTTAGTTTATAGTTTCCAAGGCAAATTATTTTGGGATCTTAATCTTCTGTCAGAAGCAGAGCCATTAGAATCTTTGTCCAAATGACCAGTGCTCAGCACATTTCCTAAAATTACATGGGTCAACAAGCAAGATGATTGTTCACAAAGTACAGAATATCATCACAGAGGTTTTGAAAGAGATAATTTTACTTCTGACCACTAATGACTTCTGAAGTTTCTTATGCACAGCAAGAAAAACATTTTCAAATAAAACAAAAATGGATTTTCCCATGCCTCTTACAATTAGTCTTTGCTTTTGGTTATGAAGAATAGAGTGTGCTTTGTATTTATTTCTAAAAAATGCATAAAGTGTATTGAATTCCAGCTGATACCTCTGAAGGCAGTCTTTAAGATTTTCTATTGTTTGATGAAAATCACATTCATGTTACTTTGCATCATATTTTATGGTGTGTAATTATCAAATAGACTGGTAGTTATATAGGGGATGATTGAGACAATACAACCTAAAGTAAACTACCTTCCTGGGCTTTTGTTGTCATTTCTTTATTCATATAGTGTTTATAATATAGTCAAGTGGAGAGGAATTTTCTAATTTGTGGATGTTGGTTCCAAGCTGTGCCTATACAGTTTTATGACTGCTTAGTTCCAAAATGTATAAACACATTACCCTTCTACATAGCAAAATGCCCAGGAGAAAGCAATGCAAAGAAATGAAGCAGAAGAAAATACATTGCACCATTTTCTTTACTGTTGCTTTTTTAACATTTAATTTAAAATTGATCAGGTTTGGGGAGACGGCTGAGTTCATTAACTGCCTTTTGCATAAGTAGGAACTTGGATCCCTTGAGTTCAGATTCCCTGCACCTGTTGAAAAGCAAATAACCACAGAAAGGCCACGTTCTCTAGTAACCCCAGTGCTGAGGGGAAAGGAGTGTGGAGACAGGAGGACCTAGAACTCATTGACCAGTTGGCGTCCTGTTCATGCAAAACCCTATCTCAGAAAATAAGTTGGAGAGACACAGCAAGATAAAGGAATAAACCCAATATTGACCTCTAGCCTACATACACAGGCACACAGATATACACTCATTCACAATCAAAAGAACATATAGCATGCAATATGCACAACAGAAATGAGGTGGCTTCAGCTTTGAGAAGCTATTGGGTAATTTCTGCTTTGTGTTCCCTCATTTTATCTTGAGTATTTTATTGTACTTGACTGTCAGCTCAACTCATTATGCCCTCAAAGGCATGAACTGAGAGAAGAGCTCTGAAATTCATCACTTTATATGCCTAGTCATTATTTTGAGATTAATAATTGCTGTTTCCAGTGTGTTTGTGTGTGTGCATGTGTGCGTGTTCCCATAGGCTTAAATTTGCTCTGTAAACCAACATTCCTATACGACCTGTTAAGGTAAGCCATTTGCTACCTACAAAATTTTCAGAACAAAATGTGTACAGGTCAAATTGCCTTTGTGCACTGTGTATCTCAGTATATGTGTATCAGAGCAGCTGCTGTGTAATTGAACGAAAATTTCATGTTTGAAAGTTTGAGTTTGGAAGCATTTGGCTCTACATTCTTCAACATAAAATATATGAGATTCTGGGAGGACTTTTGTCACACATCTGGTTTACGTGACAATCTAGATTTGAAATTATTACATGGCCTAAATAAGAAATAAACAAAAAACCAGCATCTAATTCTACTTGTACAGAGGGAAGAATTGGCTTCCTGTCCAGTCCACAGTGCATAGCCTAACACATTTACTCTACTGAACGTACAGCCTTGAAAAACAGAAGAGTGACAGGGAATGTACTTTTGGGGTTGAAAGAGCATCAGAATGACGAAGTCAGAGAAAACAGGACTTGACCCTCAGGAGAGTGAATATTGTGCCTTTAAGCTCATGCAGGGATATTTCATTCAAGATGAAGACTTCTTTACCACCATGGCAGACCAACTTCACACAAATCTCCATGGAGGTCTTAAACATAAGTGAATGAATAATTAACAAGCTGTACGAAGGATTGATAGGGAAGGTTGAGGGCATGGTCCAGCCTCTAGGAACTAGAAGTTCCTGGAGTTTGGGAAGCCTGAGCAGAAGGAATGAACAAAAGTGATGTGGAGGAAATTTCAGAAAAAGATGTTAGGGGCTCACTTCTAATTTCCATGCACAGCCAAGAATATACTTAAAAATTGGAACTAAGAGATACACATGCAAGTAACAGAGCCACAGGATAAGAACACATCGATAAACTGAAGGACTGATGGCCTTTGCCAGTATTAAATGTAGAAAACCTGCATACAATAGGAAAAAGTTTGAAGTTTTCTTAAACACTGAACTACTTGTACACTTGGCAATCTGTGCACAGGGAAGCTCTAAGGCAAAGATTTTGTCTTCCAAAAAGGAGTGTTACAAAGCATGTCAAGTTAGTTTGCAGATTGATCAAAAAACACTCAATTATTCAGGCCACCAGTGAATCCAACTTACTATAAGGGAGATCAGGAGGTCATTGGTCATTGGAAATTTTATAATGTAAAAGAAATATGCAAAAAAAAAAAAAAAGCCGGGCGGTGGTGGCGCACGCCTTTAATCCCAGCACTCGGGAGGCAGAGCCAGGTGGATCTCTGTGAGTTCGAGGCCAGCCTGGTCTCCAAAGTGAGTTCCAGGAAAGGCGCAAAGCTACACAGAGAAACCCTGTCTCGAAAAACCAAAAAAAAAAAAAAAAGAAATATGCAAATAAAGAAACAAAGGGAAATTATCTTAAATGAAACAGAGAACACAAAAAATGATTGAGAAAAATGAATGCAAAAACAAACAAACAAATAAACAAACACACAAAAGCTCATTGTGTGGCTTCCATGAAAATATACCACATGGGTCACCTACTGTTGGGAGTATGAGTAATGACCCCATTTACACTAGCTTCATATGGTAGTCATAAATCCCAGGGGAATGACTGCCACCAACCAATGATTGAGCATAGTCAGTGCACTAATATAAATTACCTACTATAGAATAGAGGATCCCATTCACACATGTGGCTTGAGAAATCTCATCAGCCTATTTAAAACTTTCTTTTTAACAGCCTATTTAAAACATAACAGGTAGGAGAGATGACTCTGTGGTTAAGAAAGCTTGCTGCTCTTACAGAGGACCAGAGTTTGACTCCTAGAACTTCACAGGTGGTCACAAACAAATATAACTCAAGTTCTAGTGAGTTTGACATTTTCTTCTGGCTTCTGCTGTTACTCACACAAAAGTGAAAATATAGTGCACACATACACGTGTACACACACACACACACACACACACACATGCACGAGAGAGAGAGAGAGAGAGAGAGAGAGAGAAAGAGACAGAGAGAGAGAGAGACAGATTAAATAAATAAATAAGATATTTAAATTTTTTTAAATAATTTTTAAAATAATATTAGTAATATCTTTGATAATAATTTAATATTTTTTATTTTATAATTTAATATAACTAAATTAATATAAACAAAATAAATATAATAATTTTAAATAATAAAAAATTTTTTAAATAATATTCTTTCTATCCAATCCCTTTTCTCCTCATCACAGAACTCAGAGACTGTATCATGATCTGAAGACACTCTTTAATATTTGTGGCCTCATCTCTTTTACATTTTGCAAATACATCTCTGAACAATTTATTGACACAAGCCATTTTACTGTGTCTTTTTCTTGAAAGAGTTCTTAGATACACAAATGGTACCAGGGATGGTCTAAGAACATGTGATCATCATGAGGACAGGCTCATTCTTCTATCAGGTAAAGTAGTTGTCATGTTGGTAACTAAATTAGTTAGGACCATGGTTTACAGAGCAATGCCATCATCCAAATGAGCTCAGCAGTTACAGTATGATGAACATCCTGGTTGAAGTGAACACTGTGCCAAGTACCAGGCTTCTGGCATTTAAAAAGATGCTAAGAGAAGTGGAAACACTGCCTAAAAAGTCATTACAGTTGAATAATTGTCAATCAGTATTGATGTACTTCAGAGGTCGATAAACTGAAGTGGAAGGCTGTTAATGGATAGTTAAAAGTCAAGTAAAAGAGCAAGGAGCCACCTTGGTGGACATAGACAAGAACAGCAGGGTGAATGATTTGAATCATGGAGCTGAAGAAAGATTTAAATGGCCAGACAACCCCAAATGAATAGTGTATTTGATGGTTAGCATTGATTGTTGACTGGGAAGAATCTAGGATCACCTGGGAGACAAATCTCTGGGCATGTCTGGGAGAAATTTTCTAGATGGATGGATTGCTTGAGGTGTGAAAACTCAACACATACCATCCTGTGGGTGGCACTACTCAGTGGACAGGGAATCTGGACTGAATAAAAAGGAGAAAGGCATTTGGGTGCTCGCTTTCATATTTTTTCTCTTTCTTTCTCATCTCTGACCACAGACACAGTACAACTGCTGCTGTGACTGACCTGCTTGGAACCGTGAAGCTAAGTAAACCCCACCTTCCCCTTTTGCAAAGCACTTCATGGTATTAGTGAGAAAATGGCTGACACAGTGTGTCAAGGAAGCATTCCTAGACTTGAACTTCAAATGTGATAGATAAATTAATCAAGGCACTAATGAGTAAACAAGTATTAAAGGACCCAAAGTAGAGGACTGATTAGTTGGGGTGTTATAGAGAACCCGAGGAAGTAGTGTCTTCAGAAAGTTCTTCAGAGGATAACAGTCTATAAGAGAGTCTAGAAAACATACCTTTAACAGGACTGTTAGGCCACAGTAGTGAGGAGAATGCCAGAATTAGCTGACTATTTTGAAATTAAAGGATAGCCTGGGCTACATAGTGAGACCTTGACTCAACAATTAACAACAATAGCAAGTGAAGTTCAATGGCAGGCTTGTTTCCCAGGCAAGGAGTGTCAGGGTGTAACTTGCTAACATCCATGGGTTAATGGAACACATTGAGAGTAGTAAAATCTAGGTAATAGTTTGAACAACAGAAGCTCATATGACTCTCAAAGAAAATGATCACTTTGGTGAGGAAGAGGAAATAAACTGGCCTATAGGAAGTCATGGAGATTGCTCACAGAGCATGATCATCCCACAGAAAAAAAGAGGGTGCTACTTAGCATCTCTAACAAGGACTAAAAGCAGCTGGTACCAAGGTGGGAGCAACAGTTTGAAATAAGGAAATGTGTCTGGGGATTCAGTGCAGGCATTCAGTCCTAGATATCAGTATGACACGAAGTTCTCAAGAGGAAGAGCAAATGGAGAGGAAGCAGCAGAGACCCTGTTTATCACCACTCCCCTTGACGTGTTTTCTCTTCTTCCCTCACAGCACTGGGCTCTGCTCACCTGCCTGGGAACTGTGTCAAGGCCCCTTTGAACTGTGAGCTGTGGCTGCTACCAGAGACTTTGGATTTCTTTGTGTCCAGGGATCAATAGCTGAAAAAGAGGAGCCATCATCCTAATAGGAGGAAGCAACTCTGAGCCTGAGCTGTAGGTACCGGAAGGGCTGTGTTTAACGAAGGATACATACTTCATGTTGCCTTCACAGCCAGAAGAGTAAGTTGGCCTCTGTAGTTCTCTGTCATCCCAGGAGGGAAGGCTTTGGTTGAACCATTAGCTACACCATCAAAACATTCTGAGGTGATAGAGGATGATAAGGGCAATTCAGAGTAGACAGTGGAGGGGGAAGAGGGTGACTGCCCACTGTGGTCCTGACACTACCTTCATGGAGAGGTTGCATTCCCAACCCTTCCTCCATCCTCTCCGTCAGGAAGAAGGTTTGCCAGAATCACACAGGTGCTTCTTCCAACCTGTAAGTCTAAGTAAGAGATGACAGGAATGGCTGTCCTGATGGTGACAAGGTCTGCTTGGATTTTCTGAGGATGGAAGCAGAACCCATTGATTGCATCAGCCCTGGAACGTCCACCATGAGTTTGCCCCGGTGTCACTCTGCCAATCACCTGCTCTTGTCCAAGGGAGGAATGAATTCATTTCCAGTGGAAACCCATTCTATGAAAGATAAAATCTTCGGAAGATCTTGTCTTCCCAGTAACCCAAGCAGAACTTTGTCAAAACTACATGTCCATGGTCCTCCAGATATAGCTTAGTGGTTAAACCATTAGGCTAATGTACTAGAGGCCTTGAGTTCAATCCCCAGCACCTTCTAATATGGGGTGTGGAGGCACACAGGCATGCGACCTGCAATGCAATCCCTAACAGAGGTGGAAGGTGGGGGACCAGGACTTCAGGCTCTAGCTTGGCCTTAGCTGGTTGCAGATCCACCTGAATAGGCTTCATTAGACCATGTCTCAGAGCAACATAGGCAAAGTTAGGGACCCTCCCACTTCTTTCTTTAGGAGCTAGAGAAACAGCTCAGTGGTTAAGAGTACTTGCTGCTCTTCCAGAGGACCACATTCCAAGTCTCAGTATCCATGTCATGAAACTTCATAGACAGATACACACTAAAAAGAAAAAAAAAATGCAAGTCCAATTGAGAATTCTCCCAAGCCCTTCTTGTCATCCTTCTATATCGATACCACAGATTCAGACCAGCCCCACATCTTCAAGTGCGTCCTTCCATTCCCTTCACAAGTGTTTCCCTAACAAAGCTCTTTCAACCTATTCCCACTGTTACCTGCTTCTCAGAAGACCCAAACTGGTAAACACCCAAAGTCATGAAAAGAAAAACAAACAAAAATAAAGAATATTTATATTATCTCAAAAATAAATGCAAGTTGGTTTTCCTTAATTTGAGAATGTTAGTGCTGATAAACATAAGACTTAAAAACAACGAAGGAACAAAAAGCAATAGATGAAGAGAATGAATTCAAAAGGATAGCAACTTGGACTAAGAATTTTATAAAGAGAATCAAGAAACAGAGCAAACATAAGAATTTCTGAGCCCTAATGAAAGCCAGAAAATTTCTGCTAAATTGATGTAAAATGTAATACCTGTAGTAAGACAATGGAAGTCTCTGAGTAACAAATACAAAGTGTCTTAAGTGTTTATGGTTTCACAAACATGTCACCTATGTGAATACAAATCTAAATGACAATAAACTATGAAAAAATGAATTCAAAATTCTCAGACAACAGATTTAGGCTTCAATTTTTAAATAATTCTTTTACATTCATTTATTTTGTTTGTGTGAAAGGGAGTGTTTACAGTTACACACACACACACATACACACACACACACACACACACACACACACACACACACACATGTGTTGAGTTCAGAGGACAATTTGCAGGAGTTAGTTGAAGCTCCGGTCATTAGACTTGGCAGTAAGCAAACATCATTACAGGCTGATCCATCTAACTGGCCTTCCCTTTAGCCTGGAACTTTCAATGTAGCCAATCTATTAATTAAGTGTGAAGATACAAATTGCTTGCATTAAGTGTAAGGACTCTATGTGTGAATTAACTTAATTTCACAGCAGCCCCATGAATGGACCTTATTTATGTACCCATTCCTCGGTTAAAGAGACTCAAGAAATGAGAGAGTCACTAACCTGTCAATAAGAGTACTCTTCACCAGCACAGTGAAAATTCAACCCAAATGACACCAAAACAGAAGTAACCTACCCAGCAGCATGGGGTCCTGCAGACAGAGGACAAAATAGAGACATTCTCAGAGCATTTACTTAAGAAATTTCTTAGGGATCAAAAAGTATAAACCCATAACAACATGTTATCAACATAAATTG
The DNA here is from genome assembly GCF_007827085.1 of Peromyscus californicus insignis. Classification (NCBI taxonomy): domain Eukaryota; kingdom Metazoa; phylum Chordata; class Mammalia; order Rodentia; family Cricetidae; genus Peromyscus; species Peromyscus californicus. Next base: position 125,324,194 of record NW_026294617.1, read on the forward strand.
TAACTACTAGAGACACAGAACAGCATGTCTAACATTATAACACAAATATTCCCCAAAGGTCTCAAGCCTTAATTCCTAGGAGCTGTCAACTTGCTCCTAGGAATAAGAGCAATATTGCAGGTAGGAGTATGCTAAGGATTTTGAGATGGACAGACTGCCTCAGATCAGCCAGCGTAGTCAAAAATACCCTTTAAAGGAATGAAAGCAGCAGCAGACAGGGAGAGACTGAAGACGTCAAGCTGCTGGAATTGAAGATGCAGTGAGTTGGGGCCATGGGCCAAGGGATGCAGGTAGTCATGGGTGGCCACAGAAAAGGCAAGGAAATTCAGAAATGTCCTTTCCCTTTGAGCCTTCGGAGAGACTGCAGTTCTGCTGAGCCAATTTAGAGTTCTGACCTCTAGAGTTATAAGATAATGGACCGTGGTTTTTTAAGACTCCAATTCTGAGATAATGTGTTACAATAACAGGAGGAAATTAATACTAGCCAAAGGAAGGATACTGGGAATATGAGAAGCAAGATGATGTATCTCAAAAAGGAATAAAGGAATTTCAGGTGAAAGTCACTCTGGAATGGAGTGTGATTAGGATGAGCAGAAAACAGAGAGGTCTATGATAATCTTACAGGAAAAGTACAATTGAGAAACGAAAGAAAAGCATGGTATGAAAAATAGGAAATGATTAGAAATGTCTGAAAAATTATCAAGATTTGCATTGAAGGAAGCACCGAGAATACACGACATCAACAGTGCAGAGGGTAGAGGCAGTCACCAGCCGTCGGTTCCAGGCCAAGCTCTGACTCCCACGAGCTGTTCTCTGATCTCCATGCACATGCTGTGGCACACTTGTGGGGACACACACACGTTGAATAAATACAACAAAAACGTTTAAAGAATACACAATTTGTCTTGTTAAGCTGTTTTTAATGGATTCTTGTCACGTTGGGTGCCAAATGTAGATGTAACCAACGGTCTTATTAAATAAGAAACACACAGCCGATTCAGAGAAAAAAGTCAAGAGGTCAGAGCTAAGAGCCTCACCCTTCCTGATTCAGGGATCCTCTCCAGCCAAGAGAGCTCTCCCAAAGGGACCTACTTCCTGTGTGAATGTCTTTAAAGTCTTCCTGTTCTGCCTTCTCATTGGTTGCAAACCCAAACATATGACTGCCTCGTCACTGCCTGAATGTACCGCCCTCCAGGTCCTTAAAGGCGTGCGCCACCGCCGCCACGCACTTGTTATGGCTCTAATAGCTCTGACCCCCAGACAACTTTATTTATTAACATACAATTAAAATCACATTTCAGTACAAGTAAAATACCACCACAAAAGCATATCATAACACATTATCTATTGATTGAAGTAAAGGTAGCAATACTGGATAACACTGCATGATGAGAGGATCAGGGAAAGGTGAGAAACTAGCAGGGTGTATTCAAATGATAAAGCCTGTTTAACTGAACAGTTAACAGACGTTGTCTCTGGTTAGTAAACCAATAAAGGTCAGCAAAGATATATTTGAAATAATATGAAATTAATAATTCAAAAATGAAAAAGAATTTTATTTTAAGATTGGGTCTACAAGTTTGGAAGAGAATGAAAAAAATATTATTTTGTTGTTTATTAGTCTCATTTATTATTGAATTTTACTTATTTTATTCTTTGTCACATTAAAATTAATTAAATGTGATGGTCTATATATTTAAAATAAACCAAAACATAAAGTGAAACAAATACAAGTAATTTTTTTTATTATTTTGTGAACACCAAATGAAAGAAATCACAGACTTCAGGGAATTCCATTGCTTATGTATTTGTTTTTTACATTATTCCATAAGATCAAAGCATACAAGAAGCAATGAGCAATGGGAAAAATGATTTTTGCACCAAATATGACAAAAAAGAAGATGCTTTTAGTGTGTGAAATTGTGCTGTGAAAATCAGTAAGAAAAGTTAAGCTGCAACTTAGAAAGCACTGGCTAGTTCCACAGGGAAGGCCCATTGACTTATTACTGATAAAGAAATTTGACCTCTGACAGTCAGGGATGGATATTACAACAGAAAATGCACATACTCACACACATAAAAATTATAATAAAACATTACCTGCCAGTAGGAGCTCACTGACGTAGGAATTCCCTTACAGGACGAGGAAGGCAGGAACAAAACCCACATTGGAGAAAGCAATTTGGCAGAATCCACAGTTTTATAGTGTTGCACCCTGTCAACAACTGTCTCCAGGCCTAGAAAAATGGCCTGACAAATGAAGAGGCAGGGCCAGCAGATTCTTGGGCTTCTGAGCCCAGACCTGCACGGTGTGAAAACCGTGAATGACGTCAAAGGTTGACACAGGAACTCATTTTGAGAAGTGACAGCACCACACTGTGTGGCCATTAGATGTCTTGTTTATAAAAATTATTTAGCATTGAGAACAATTCTGAGATACATATTCAGCTCAAACCTCAGGTAGACACACGGGCTATACACCCCGTTAAACCAAAGGCATGAAAGTGTGTTTGGTATGATGGAAGGAGTTCTTAATCTTCTTTTCTTTTGTATGTGGATTTTTCCTCAATTTTCTATAATGAATTTTCATATACATTCAATAATAGAGAAGCAATGAATGAGCCGAAGTTAATATTCTGGGATCTGTGAGTTTTAAATTAGAATCCAAGTATTTTTTCTAGCAGTGTAACTGGTGAGCTGAAGAAAAGAGAGCACCCCTTTGCCCAGCACTGTGTTCACCGAGTACAAGCCGAGCAGTGGCTCTCTTCGGAGCACTTGACTTTTACCCTGACTCATTATCTACCAGTCCATCTTTATTCTCTTCCTTATCCAAACGTGGCTCCAAGATGACTATTTCAAACCCCTTATAATGTCCTCAATTCATATTTTGTCCCTCTAATATACCCATGTTTTTTCTTCTGTTGAGACAATGAAAATACTCAAAAACTAATCAAGAAATATGAAAAATTACTTACTTCCCAACTTACACTTCTCAGAGTAAAAAAAAATCATTCTTCCTTCCCATGGCTGTCTCTTTCTCTTCCATTCCATACCCTGCCCCTCCCACCCAAAATCTTGCCTCTCAGTACTAAATTCTTCTTTTCATCTAAAGGAATATATCTTATTTAGGTTATATTCTGTGAGGTATAAAGTGGGAAGCATGCCAAACCACAGCAAGAGGCAAAGTTTTTGCCAGGAATGATTAGGGTAGACCTAGGACTTGATTAACAGGATTCCCATATTAACTATAGGATAACCAGCAGTGTAGTTATCAAAGTGCAAACTAATATGATTGGCTCATATTCCACAGTTTGGGAGACTGCATACAAGCACACACTAGGTTAAGAGGGAGGGGCTCTGCGGTCTCCATTAAAGTCTACACTTTTTATCAATGTGACACTACAGCATTTCCCCAACTCTAGAATTTCTATGTCCTCCTGTGAGAGTCGGGCCCATGTGACAATTACTATCAGTCTATACAGTGATCAAACACACAGTCCAAACCCATTAGTCAGGTGCCTCACATGACAAATCTGCAATATGCATTAGTAGATAAGATCCTGTTATTATTAATGTCAGGCTAATATAGAGTTCCAGCCAGACTCATATGATCAGATGGGGTCTAACTTTGTCATCCTTATGTTCTCACTCCAATTCAAGGCCAGACAATGAACTGCCTAGGCACACTAGGCAAGGACACAGACCTTGGAGTCTTCATTCATGGCCACCATGGCCAAGGTGAATTCAATCAGTCTGCTTGCATGGAGCTTCAGTAAGTCACTCACATAACATGGGAAATAGCAGAAAACTTCCCTAACATAGTTTGTTGACCTGAAAATGAGTATAGTGGAGGGCTCTCTGGGAGAGGAAAAGGCCAGAGTCAAAGCCCTGAAAGGAAAGGAGTCATCCAAGAGTGGAATGCAGCGAGCAGAACTGACACCTCCAAAGGAGACTTCAGAAGAGTCAGAAATCCAGATGCGCAACCCCCACAAACCACACTGAAGTGATCTAAAGAAGGCCTGAGTAGTGTGGACGGGAAGGAAAGAATCTGTCTGGGTGACTTTGGCATTCCCTTCTTCCTCCAACTCCTAATGATTCTCAGAGACAGTCACTCACTGGAAACAAGCAAGCCCTGATCAGAATTAAGAATGGGGTTAAAAATCCATTAGAGAGAGAGAGAGAGAAAGAAAGAAAGAAAGAAAGAAAGAAAGAAAGAAAGAAAGAAAGAAAGAAAGAAAGAAAGAAAGAAAGAAAGAAAAAAAGAAAGAGGCATAACCTTTTTATGATTAAGAGGAAAACTGGAAGTGGAGGGCAGGCTCCTTGCTTACCTTTGTCAAGAACGTCCCCCAGGTCCTCAGAGGCACAGATGGCAGCTAATATCTTGCTTATGGTATCTGGGGAATTGAGAATTGCTAACTGAGACTCAAAGGAGATGACAGCTTAACGGGACACAAGGATACAAAGGCAGTCAGGAAATGTGGAGTTTCCAGGATGCTTCTCAGGGTGCCAGGAAACCTACACCAGTAAATAAGATCCACTTACTTCCTTCGTTGCCAGACAACAGGCAGAAACAGTCAAACAATCATGGTTCTCGTATGATTCTCTCATGGGATCATTCATGCCCTGACTGGAGAACAGCTGCTCAAGCTAGTGACTTTAGAGTTTTATAGGTTTTGATTGTCAGTCCTTGGATTCTACCTGTTGGATGGACAACATATGGGAAGATTCAGACACCCTGAAAGATTTAAGAGTGCTCCACACACTGAACCCTTTGAATTGCTTCCCATTGATGACCATGCCTGACGTGAACATACACATGAATAGGATCCAAATGTGACTTAGGTTTAAGACAGCAGCTGAAGCATAGTAACTATAAGCCATGACACTCTAGGGATTAGAGCAGCCTAACACAAGGAATTGCTATCCCCAAGTCCATATTCAATTATCTGGTAAGCATACACCGAGTGCACTGTGTATCAGAGTATGCGCTGAACCCAGCTGAAACATACACATGCATCTGTCTTTCATTCCCACTGGAAACAGTAATGCTGATTTGCAATGACTTGATGAATGGATATGGTTCTGTGGTACAAAGAATAAACCGTTTAATCTGTATATTCTGAGGGACCTCAGAACCTTTGCTTCAGCCCAAATCACCACTATGTTACCTTTGCATCTAGCTTTCATTTGACTTTAAGTCGGCCAGTCCAATCAGTAGATACTGTCATCTATTCTATTTTTGCTTCAACACTTAGTATTTCTTTCACCTGTTTGACCACATGAATAGAGAGAAAATAGCCTACAATGAGAAAGCTATATGACCTGAATGATAATTTCTGATTATCTTTTTGTAAAGGTTTATTTAATTGTGCATATTTCTATGTGTCCATATGTGAGTGCAAGTGTGTGCTTAGAGGCCAGGAGAGGGTATTGGACTCCCTGCAGCTGGAGTTACAGGTTTTTATAAGCCACCCAACATGACTTCTGGTCTCAGGTCTACAGGACTCAGGTCCTCTCTAAAAGCAGTACATGCTCTCAAAGGCTGAGTCCTCTCTCCCGCCCATGGAAATCTCAATGTCAGGTTCTCTACACTCTGCAGCATATTTAAGCATCAAATGACAAGCAAACTTTGGGTCAAGTTTATCTTGCAGTTGGTCAAGAGAAAACCCCAAATACCCCTATTTCCCCATTATCCCCATACAAAGCATTATTGAAATGTAAAGTGGGCAAGTTAGCTAAGGAATACCCCAACAGCATTAGGATTATTGACTTTTCTTCTAGGACCAGATCAAATGCACATAACTGATCTTGCAACCTACTAAATTTTCTTTAAAGGTATTATTTTAGCATCTAGAATGGGTCACCACATTAAGGATTTGGTATCAATCAATGTGTTTTAGTTAAAGTGCTCAGTTCAAGAAGTTACAAATTGTGTTTTAAAATAAAATTAAGTTATAGTTAAAATGTACACTGTGTTAATAAATGGCTAAAATTAATAAAAATTTACAAGTAGGTAATAAATCCTGATAGCCTGTTGTACAATAAAATGACTCTGTTTAACTAGATTGTCTCATGTACATCCATATGGTAAAAGTTTGTGAATGCTATCACCATGCAGAAATAATAAATGCATGAGAATTGAACATGGATACAATACACACATACACAGAGGTGTCACATTGTACCCCATAAATATAAGGAGTAAGTTGTTAACAGTAGTTAAAGAATGAAGATCATGAAATCATGAAGTGACTTCCTAATTTGGTTACTAATTCAATTTTGGTTAACAACCTACTATGTTCCAGGCACTTATCTTTATAGACTTTGTAACCTACTAAGGAGACTAGCACTAAAAATAATCATGTGGCTTGGGGTGATGGCATATGCTTGCAATGTCAGTCCTATAGGGTCAAAGACAGGAAGATTCAGGCAAACCACATTTTCTGCATAGTGAGGTACAGGTTAACCCAGGCTAGATGGCAAGACCTATCTTAAAAACAAATAAACGAAACAAAAAACAAACAAACAAACAAAAATCTCTCTTGAATATAACAGACACTTAATATTAAAAGGTATGACTAAAAGTTTTTATAAGAATTTGAAAGGGTCATAAGTGCCATTTTCTATGATAAAGAAAAGAGGTACTATGGAAATTCATTCAGTTTCAGACAAGTTAACCATGAGGTTCCGATGGAAATGTGACATAGAACTTTGTAGATAAAGATTTTAGTAGATGAGTAAGTGAGGCAACTTCTTTCTGTGAAAGCATGGAGACCTACCATGCAAGACTCCCGAAAGTTGCTTACATCCTTCTCCCATTTCTCAGGTAATATTATATCCTTCTGAGGTCTTTGATGTGGTTGAATACTAGGTAGTTGTAATTTCCTCAGTTATAATAAAAGATAAGTTAGATATAAAACCTTAAACTCACAAATATAAGATAGATAGGATATCTTCTTTAATATTGTAACTGTAATTCTTGCTCAATAATTGTTTTGTTATATGTAATTTTACTATGTTAAAAGTTAAAACCTTCCTTTTTAAAAAAAGAAGGAAAGGGGAAGTGCTGTGGACATCGCTCTATATAAATAAAACACTGATTGGCCAATGACCAGGCAGGAAGTATAGGTGGGACAAGGAGAGAGGAGAATTGATGGAACAGGAAGAAGGAGAGGGCGACACTGCCAGCCACTGCCAGGACAAGCAGCATGTGAAGATGCCGGTAAGCCACAAGCCATGTGGCAAGGTATAGATTTATAGAAATGGGTTAATTTAAGATATAAGAACAGTTAGCAAAAAGCCTGCCATGGCCATACAGTTTATAAGTAAAAAAAAAAAAAAAAAAAAAAAAAAAACCAAGATGCTCAGGAGCCACATAATGCCAGCTGCAGTAGCGTGTGTCTAAAATTCTAGAGCTCCCTCATCAATAAGAGGTGGAACCAGGAGAATATACAGAACATCCAAACCACTTTACCCTGGAATCTTCAGCAAAGAGCAAGAGACCTTTTCTCAAACAAGGTAGAAAGGGAGAAGAGACACCCGAGCTTGTCCTGTGACCTGCACATGAGCACTGTGACATGTACACACACACTCAGGAATGTGTATGCATATGCTCAGATTTTTAAAAGAAAGACATGTGCAGATATGCCAAAAGCTGTGATTTTATTCCAAAAGATAATATAAATATATCATATTGTTAGAAAGAAAATTAACCCAGTAAAAAGATCTTAGAAACACTAGCAGCCCAGTGGTTGGATACATGTAAAAATCTGATGTGTAAAGCTATGGGATGCAGACAGGAGCTGACTGTAGCTTCAAGTGGCAATCCACCTTTCCCATATGCAGCTCAGGCAACTGCTTTTTCAAAGTTGTTTTGGTTCTCAGAATCCACAAAGTGTGTTTGACAAACAAAATGTATTTGCTCTCTTTCAGAAAAAAACAAACAAACAAACAAAAACACCCAGTGATAATACCAAAGGATCTTCACTTGACATTGCCTAATCACTACTATTCTACTGCTCTACAAGTAAAGCCTCACCCCAGGGCCATAGATTTCTCTCAGAGAAATTACACAGATGTCTTGGTACTAAAAGCTTCTGTTCAAATGCTGGAGGACTAGCATGCCATTCTGGGGACACCACCAAACAGCCTTGCCGTTGGAATTAAGTGGCCCGAATTAAGATGTGGAGTCTAAGCCATAAAAAAAGGCAAAATACATCAGCAGAAAAACTGGGAACTGGAGTGTATTTTTTTTCTTTTTGAATTTCCACCAATTTGGTGGAAAGCCAACTTCTAAAATAGGAGCTCTTCAGGAAGCAGGTTCTGTGGGAGCTCGGCAATGGAAAACTTAACAGATCAGCTCCTAATCTGAATTTCTATGAGGAAAAGCCGCTACACTGGCAGGCAAGTGTTTCCCAGCCATGGAGAATCTTTAAGGTAACAGGTTTCACTGTCAGTGGAGACAAGTGGTGAAAGGCAACGTCCAAACTTGAGCTCTGGGGCTACAGACGATGTTTGGCAGCCAGAAGTTCAAAGGCTGTGCTGTCTTCAACTAGCTTTGTGAACGAGAGTCAGGAAAATCCTTAAAAAAGAAATAACCGTTATACGATCGTGCACATGATAGAATTATATATTTTGACTTATTTAGAAAGGAAAAGGTAGGGAGCAGGCAGATAGAAAGTAAGAGTTTCAATCATTATTTTTTTTCTGCTGATTATGAAGGCATAGTACTCTTGAATATAATTTAATTTCAATTAAAACCATTTAAGGATAGGAAGGGAAAAAGAAAGTAAAGAAGGAAGAGAGAGACGGATAAAGGAAGAGGGCAGAGAAGAGGGAGAGGAGGAGGCACAGGAGGAGAAGGGTCAGAGTAAGAGAAAGGGAGTGAGACGGGCTAAGATTAAAATCATTACATCAGAAAACGGCAGGGCACCTTAGAAGCAGTCTAGTCCATTCAGACTACCAACAAAGTCATTTCTTCCTCTTGCCTGGATTTCTTGTCCTCCTTTCTGGTCAGCCTCAAAAAAAGCCAACTCACAGGGTCTCTACTATTATCAGACACAACTGGTGTATATTCCAAGTTTCCTTATGTTGAATCTAAATCTGCTTTCTTTAAACTGTTACTCCTGTCCTGAGTTCTAGCCTCTGAACACACCAAACAATGTCTATTTCCTTTTTCTCATGAAAGTCCTTTATATACAGGAAGCCCTTAAGATTCATGTACTCAAGGCCCCATCCACAGAGAAGAGTGGTCTTAGCAGAAGCAAGCAAGCGTAAGTAGAAAATCCCCTACAGGGAATGCAGCTTGGGGAGTGGAGCTATGACATCACTCTGATTAGGAAAAAGGCTGCAGCTGGCCCCCTGTGTTGCAGAGCATTTGTTAAACATTAAACAGTGAGGCCCATCTCCACAGGGAAACTAGGAAGAACTGCAAATGGGGTCAGACTTGCCCAAGGGAGCCTGAAGCAGCAGCATCTTGACATGAACACAGAGGGCTGATGTCTCTGATGTAGCTCGCAAGACACTTCTGACGTCTGCAGCCTTTGGTTCAGTAACACTGCAGTGGTTTGATTCTACTGAGGTTAGTGCAGAAAGACTGCCCACAAAGGCATTGCTTTATGCTGTGCAGGGAGACAGGAAACTGAAGAATTAATGATGGAAGAAGAGAGATGGTGAACACAGCGCAGGATCCAGCTTCAGGCACACTAACAGCAAGTTCCACTACAGCTCATATGCAGACTCCGGAGATGATGGATGAGTTCTGTGCAGGGATGGGAGCGCAGCAATCTCCATGCAAGCAAAAGCTCAATCATGGGGAGGAACCCACTCAAATGACAGTGTGGGCCTTATTGAAAAGAGATCTTTCGTAACCCTAAAACAGCCAAAACAGAAAACCTCCATCATCCACTGGTTGCAGCTACAGTTGAAGTTGTGAAAGAAAATAGGACCCCAAAAGCAAAGCTTTTGTGACACTACAGTTATTTTTTACTTCTATATTAGAGGTATTCCCCACATCCAAATCTACTGAATAATTGCAAACAGGACACGGGGTTAAACCCCATGAGAATTCAATCACGGAGCAAAAGGCAAACACATCTAGAAACCCGACCCATCCAGTGGAAATCACTTTGCAGATGGAGAGGACACAACCCTAGTGAAAAAGAGGGACTTGCATGCTGAGATGAAGCCATATATACACAGCCAAGAAGAATGGACAGCTGAATTAAAAAACCATCAACAATTTCCAGAATTTAAAATCCTGAATCATGACATGACACTAGTGGAATTCAGGTGTTTCTGGTACATGGACTGCTCTCACCCAATGTGAGGTTGAACTGTTGACCTTGTGTACATCCTACTTCCCAAATGAGTCTGTCAGATATGCTAAGCCTATAGGCTGAAGATGATGCCCCAATACTGTGGAGAAACCTCAGATGATTGTCCAGACAGCTGGCTGTTTCTGTCAACTCACAATTTTTTGGAAGTTGCTTGCATATACTTCCTGTTTTTATTTTTTTGTTAGCTAATATTATTTCCTTCTTGGGTCTCTGAGGGAGTTGAAGATTAGTTAGTTATAGTTGAAGATTAATTAGGATAGAAAGTGAATTAGATACAGTAGGATAGATAATGGAATTATTTTCTCTGAATTTGTCAAATACAAATGAACTAGACATTGTTTAGGTATTTATTACTTGTATATATTGTATATAGTTATTGTACTTTTGTATATAGTTTTTCTTATATTAGTTATAAGCTTTTTCTTTTTTTTCCTTTTTATTAAAATAGAAAAGGGGAAATATGGTGATATTTTATTTGTATTAAAATGTTATTTGTATTCTTATATTAGTTATAAGCTTTTTCTTTTTTTTCCTTTTTATTAAAATAGAAAAGGGGAAATATGGTGATATTTTATTTGTATTAAAATGTTATTTGTATGTTAATAAATAAAGTTGCCCGGGGGTCAGAGCTATTAGCAAGCCATAGGAAAGCAGGGCAGTGGTGGCGTACTCTTGTAATCCCAGCACTTGGTAGGCAGAGCTGGGTAAGTCTCTGTGTGTAACCAATATAAGTCTCTGTGTTTACTTGGTCGGGTCTGAGTGGCTGTGGGACTGGCAGGTGAGAGAGAGTTGTCCTGACTTTAGGCCAGGCAGGAAAACTTTAGCTACACTTGCGTTTATCCCTAGAATAAAATCAGAGATAACCTCATTCATACACTGGTTAATTTTATATGTCAACTTGATTGGGCCATGAGATGCCCATATAGCTAGTTCCAAATTGTTCCTAAGCGCTTCAACTCAGGGGAGTGTTCTGAGAAGATGTTAGAATTTGAGTAGTGACCCAGGAGAGCAGATGCTCCTTGCTTTGTGCTTTGCTTTGTGCGTGAGTAGGACACCTGAATCTCTGCAAGAGAAAGGATACACAAAAGGTGGCAGAGAGTTGAGTGTCTGAAATGTTAACACACGGAGGAGCAACCTCCTACAGGCTCTTGGCACTTGACCTTCAGCCTCATCCTGTATTCTACATGCTTGATTTCAAACAAGATCATTCTGAATCCTAGGTTTTGACTATATAACCGGATTTCTTGTGTTTCTGTTTTGCAGACAAAAGATCATGACACTTCTGAACCTCTGTTTGAGGTCATAAACCACGTTACGTATCATAAATGGAAAATGGGCAAATATAGATAATAGATATAAGTGATAGGTATAGGTAGATTGTAGACTTAATAAAGATGAGAGAGAGAAGCAAGTAGACAGACAAACAGACAATTAGCTGAGTTTCCCTGGAGAACCCTAGCACCTCACTGGAGTTGTTGCAGAATTAATAAAACAAACAGCCGGTGATATTTCCTGTAGTTGTATGATGGCAAATGAAATGTTATTAAAATTAGAAAATGTTTCAAGTGAAGCCAAATAAAAAATAAAATTCCCTATGTTCATACTGGCAGTCTCAAAGGAAAATCTGTGGGTGATTTATGTTGTTAAACTAGGCAACATTTCTCTTAGGACTTGTATCTTTTGGGTTGGTTTCTCAGCTTACAATAAACTGCAAAAGTAAAACAACTTCCTTAGCTTTCTGAAATAAGCCCCTTAGTACATTTTTTACTTATTTCGATGCTAGAAAAGTCATTTCCCTAGAAATCAAAGAGAAAGGAATGGCTTTCTCTTGGGGCTGCCGTCATAAATAATACAGAGTCCCCTCCATGGTCTGAGGAGCACAGGATGCACTTTGGGGGGGGGGGGGATCTGCTGCAGGGATGCTGAAGGAACAGGTAGGAGATACATGGAATTACAGGCAATGGCTCGACTTCTTTCTAAATGAGGTCTACCATGCATCTTCCATTATATTCTGTGAATTTCTTCTTGTAAAAATTCCTCTATTTCATTGTCATTATACTTAGCTGGTGGTATCAATGCTGCTAACAGCCAACAACCTGTATATGGAGAAACCAGTTGAATTCCTAGGTTAATATTTCAAGCAACCAACGGTGATACTCAGATAAACACTGAATGTTGGGTTGAGTTTGCCTTGCAATGGGTTAATGAGATTTTCCTACCACTCTCTTACATTAATTATTTCCCCAGAAACATATAATCTATGGTAGTCATTTTTAACTGGTGCTTCCTATGGTCTCTGAGGACCACCTAGCAGAACTCCTGGTAGAAAACCCTTCAGAGAAAGCTTCTGGCAGAATTGCACATTGATCAACCCACTTCCACTACTGTTACTGCATATGCATGTATCTGAGCACTGAAGTGTTGCTGATGTTACATTGATGGACAACATGCACATTTCCCAGATTTCACAGGCTCTGTAGAGTGTATGGAGAACACTGCAAGGGAATTTCATTGCAGATCAGTGCTCCTTAAAACAGCAGTGCTTAGATAGGATGAAGGCATAAAGGAGGAGCATCTGTGCCAATTTTTGGAGATCTAGAAAGGACTTTCATGGGGAAGGAGGCCAGGGGTAATAAAAAAGAAAGCATGATCAGTTCCTCAGGATTAGAGATCAGTCCTGGGGCCCGAGAGGAGACAGATCCAAGGCCCAACGACAAGAGGTATCATGAGCGCTTTTCACTGCAGCAGGCAGCCTAGTAGGAGCTAGTGAGACATGAAGCTAAGGGGACAGAAAGATGCAAGTCTAGCTTGAGGACCTTGGATTGCAGTTAAAGGCAGTGGAAAATCTTTAATGAATTTTAAGCAGGGGAATTGCGTGAGTGAAAATGTGATTTAAAAAGACTATGTTCTCCTAAATGGGTTGAAGGAGGGCAAGCTTAGCTACCTTCAAAGAGTCCTGGGGATGCAAGCCGACTCAGCAACCCATGCCAAATGGGGGGGGGGGACATCAGGATTAATAGATGGAGAAGATAGAAAACAGAGATCACATGGTTGCATTGCACTGCTGTAACGATTGTATCAGAGGGGGCAGGTGGAAAAAGGGAATCAGGTCACTTTTCACCCTGGTCCCCAAACCAGCAGTTTCAATGCCAAGCATTAACTGACCACATTAGAACATCTGGGAGTCCCTTCTGTTCCAGAAGAAAGCATGCCCTGGGTGATCTTTCTATTCTCTGAACCTCAAAGAGCTTCAAGACTGGTTTGAAAACTTTACTTAACCACTTTACTGCCACATAAGTTACAAAGCCCGAGGCTGGCCATAAAGATGTTAATTTAATGAATATTCATAATCAATAAATATTCATTAAACAACATTTCCGTTCTAGGCGTGCTGTTGCTCCTGGCAGGTCCCGCCTGCACGGCAGAGTGCACTTGTTAAATGAGTGTTGCTCCTTGCAGAAACGCCTTATGGGACTTCATGAAAGAAGCAGCCTTCATCTACAACACAGACAGATGCATAGAGACAAGTTGGAACAAATTCTGTACAATAGAGGGGGGAGCTGGTCCTCTTTGGTACAACTCTTGTGTTTCACACGTCAAACGTGTGGCCAAATGCATGAGACTCTGTGGGGAAACCAAGGGGACTGCAAAGGTTCTATTCTGCAAAGCTTCTGTGCTGGGTACGAGCAAAGATGGGTCTCTCACCAGCACCATCATGACAGTGATAGAAATTAATTGTAGATGGAGAGTCTTTGGTATAAATACTCAAAAAGCCACTTTTTTTTGGTCTGTATTGTATGATTGTTCTTTAGCCACCACTTAACCATAAATGTAGCCATCCTGGGGTTGCATGGACTTCAACTGCATTATCCATGTTCTTCTAAAAATCACTTGCTTTTCTAAAAAGAAAAAAAAAATGAAATCACTATGGGCAATTGTTTCTCATTCAGAATCCAGGCAAACTCCTCATGACCCCCCACTCAAAGAATTTTTTTGTATGATCTTACACACTCACAATGCTTGACAAATTTTCTGGATGACTATAGCAGATAAATAATATAAATATTATGAATATGTAACTACAACTAAGCATCCAACACTTCTTTTAAAATTATTTTTCTTCTATTGCTTATGTTATTCTTTTATATAATTCAGACTGACCTAGGCTGGCCTCAAACCCACAGCAATCTTCCTCCCTGAGGCTATACATTTTGGAATTAGAAGCATGTGCTGTTACCCTGTCTGAAGATGCTCACTTTCTGTTAATCCCATCGACTGTCCTCAGGGGCTGGTGCTGCACTACTGTGGTCTGAAAGTCTGGGTAGTTTCATAATGATTCCTAAAGGATCTACCATCAGATGTTTCAGATTCTTCCTAGTGTCTGGGTGTCCGCAAGATCCCCCACATGTCGGCACCACTGCAGATAGAAAAGTTTCAGCTGTTTGTCTCCATTGCTATCAGTTCTCTGGAAATGAGGGCAAACTGGCTTGGCAAAGAACAGTGACAAGGCTGGGCTTCAGGACCCTCTGAAGAACTGGACACAGAGCTGTGCTACACACAAGAAAACTCAATAGGAAATTCAGTGACATTTGTCCTCCTCATTGCTGTTAATATTTGTACCCTTGGTCTTATTGGTTTTCCATTGTTTGAGTGTGTCCTTTCAAAACCACCACCCAAAACCCTCCTCTCCACATGCTCTAAACAGCCTCTTCCCCAGTATGAGAGTCTGTAGGAGTGGATTCTCTACCTCTTAGAGGCTGACATTTTATATATTTTTTTAGATCTTGGAACTTTGATAATACTTGCATATTTCAGATAAAGTACTAAGGTTCATGATTCAATAAAGATAGCATTTATGGCCATCCGGTCTGACAGGCTTTGAATAGAAAATGTGAGAGGTGAAAGGTGGGCAAAAGGGCGTATTGCCGGCAGCCTTCCACTGAGCAGGAATCCGAGGCGGGAGCATACTTTCAAAAGAAAATGATTTCCTAATATTTTCCCTTCTTTGCTTTCTGAGCAAACTTTCTCTTAATGGTCCTTACGTTGCAGTATTTTCCTTTTAAAAAGAGTAATAAAGGCGCCGGGTGGTGGTGGCGCACGCCTTTAATCCCAGCACTCGGGAGGCAGAGCCAGGCGGATCTCTGTGAGTTCGAGGCCAGCCTGGGCTACCAAGTGAGTTCCAGGAAAGGCGCAAAGCTACACAGAGAAACCCTGTCTCGAAAAACCAAAAAAAAAAAAAAAAAAAAAAAAAAAAAAAAAAAAAAAAAAAAAAAAAGAGTAATAAAGGAATTACAGGACTCTTATAACCAAAGTAATTGCCTATCAAACCCAGGTCACTAATTAGACAAATTAAATTTTTTATATATTCAACAAGCACACGCACAATTGGACACTCGCTCTTCCTCCAAAGGATCCTAATGGTCACCCAGTTTTACCTAAGTAATTCTAAATGCATCCTGTGACACACTGTTAGTTTTATTAGTGAGTTGCTTAAGCTTGCTCGTGAATAATAATTGTAAAGTGCACCAAACTTTTAAATATTTACAAGAAGAAAAATGAACTCAAATGCTTGTCACAGAAAACAGTTTTGACCTGAGTTGAGCCTGTGTATCCATTTCTTTGGTCTGAGAATGAAAAGCTGCAGTCCAAATTGACTGGCTGTGACACTGTATTTCCCACTTGTGTATTTTAGAGAAGTCCAATGAAATTATTAGTAAGCCATATCTAGCTAAAAGTGTTTTGTGTCTATGATAGCTTTATCTAATTACAAAGTTCTCTTTTCCACCAAGATTTTGATGACATATAATTTAGCAATATTCAATTCATTTCTTTCTCCTGGTTCATAGAAGTACAACATCTTTAATCCACTTTTAATAAATCAGGAATTTACAAAAAATTAGCAGAGCGCAGTGTATCTTACAAAACGTCCCTGGAGCTCTTGAATAATACATTCTGGGTGCCTCTAAGACCACTCTTGAAGCCAGCACATGAGTTGTGATGCCTTTGGCAACACACCAGGGCAAAAAAGCAGGGTGCAGGACTGTTTTCATAGTCAAATTCTAAGCTGCTCACTCTAACCTTTGTCCAACTTTAAATTATAGAGGAGAATTAAATCTGGTGTTTTTACGGAGGCTGACGAGAAACAGCTCAGTTGATTAGCCCTGCAAGCAGCCCTTTTTCAGACAGCCTCCCTTGAGCCTCTGGGAATTCCTTGTCCACAGTTCTGTCCTGTCCAGGTTATCTTTCGCTTCTGACACAACATCCTGGTATCCCTGTCACCTTAACTTTGTTCCAGATGTGTCTCTCCCCACGGTTTCCTTTCCACTTATCTAAGCCAGGAGTTGTGTGCCCCAAAGTGTGAAATTGCAGCTTGTAAGCCAATAAGGTGTGAGGACACAGGGGACATGGAATCGGATTTTTGGAGCCTTTATGTTCATAACACAAACCATAAATAACCAAGTAAAATGGCAGAAACAACAGAAGCAAGAGCAACAAACGTCCTCACCAAACAGCACGTAAATAAGCCTTTAGCCCAGGGGAGCCAGCCAGTTACCCCGAATCTGAACCTTGTCTTCCCGGCCCCGTTCTGAGTCTAGTTTCCTTTATGGCAATTTCTCTGAACAGCAAGGTCTGGTCACGATGGCCTTCTGTTTTCACAATGGAGCATTTGTTGTCCTTACATTTGGTGGCTGTAAGCATACACTGAAGCATGTGCTGGAGAGACGAGGGTCTTTTGAACACACGGTGTCGGATTCCACGGCTTTATTCTGAGACCCTGCTCCAACGGGTAGTGAAGAGCTGGGGGCAAAGAGTCTCCCTTTGAGTATCTCATGATATCAGCAATAGTCCGGGGCTCATTAATCCTGGAAGTACCACAGAAGAGAGAGCCCAAGAATCAAAGAGAAGCTCTTACATCACAAGAAGCCTTGAGTTGTGCTGACTCTGGTCTATATGCCTTGGTGAACCAAGGGCAGGAAGAGGCGTGAAGTCAGAGGAAATTTCCACGGGACACTATGCCTCTTCTCTGGTGGATCTTGTTTGGGAATGCTTTCAAATCCAAATAACTTTTAATTGCTGTCATTACCAGGTAACTGATTCAATATATGACAGCTATCAGCTAATCACATCTATTCTATATTTAATGGGAAGGCTTATCTGCCACAAAGGCAGTGTAATTAATTAAGGTATTCTCCATGGTAAAGCAACACACAGACATTCAGATCCCACCTCAACTTGAGAAAAGCAGCCAGAGCTATGTACTGCAATAATGACCTGGCCCTGGGTATGGAGAAACTGAGACTAAGATGAAAGACACCCATTCAAAGACAAAAGGACAGAAACAAAATTAAAGGTCAACTCAGACAGGGACTTGGATTTTCTCCTTTTCATGCTGAGTCTATGGAGATAGTTCCAGGAAGTTTAAGTGAGAAGGGAAGAAGATTTCCCGCTGTGGGCAGCACCGTTTCTTCGGATGGAGTGCTAGACAGAGGAAAGGGAAAGGCAGTTGAGCTCCAGCTTTTGTCTCAGTGCCCTGTCATTTCCGCTGTCTCGTGCTCCGCCCCCACGCCTTGTCATTGCTGTCAGGATGCTTTCTGTCCCCGTCAACTTGTGAACCAAAATCAACACTTCTTTTAAGTTTCTTTCTGCTGGGTGTTTAGTGACAGCAACAGGTAGGTAGTTAGTACAGCATCTATGGGTCCTTAACAACGAAATGTTTTACATACAGATTTAAAATTCTCCTCTCTCTCTCTCTCTCTCTCTCTCTCTCTCTCTCTCTCACACACACACACACACACACACACACACACACACACACACACACACACACGCAATGATATCCAAAGGACAGCTAGGAGGAGTAAAACATGGCTGTCAACCATCCTCTGCTCTCCCACTTGGTTTCTGACTCTCTACCTTATTTCTCTACGGGAACAGTGGCAGTCACGGCACCATCAAGCCTGGCAATTTTTTTTTTAATCTAGAAATATTTTGGAAAGATGAAGTGTGTATGTCAGTTTGCAAAACAGCATGACTCTGTTAGCCTTTGTTCCCTTTATCCCAAGCCAAAAAATGCAGCTCTGATAGCATCTGTTTCCACTACTCATGCTATCCCCAGCATCAAAAGGCATAAGGGTGGAGAGGAGAGTTCTGAAGGCTTTTGCTTGCCTGTTCCTTACCAGAAAGACCACTTTCTTCCATGCGTTCACTGTGCTTTTCTTACTTCTGTGCCTGATTCATTTGTTTAACTGTAACATAACCTGAAAAGAATGGGAAAAGATCAAGGGTTAGGGATTGTATTACCAAAAACAATGGTGGCAAGCACTTTCATTTGGCGTATATGCAAGACATCCTTGACAAAGGAGAGATTGAGAGACTCGTCTTTGGATCTTCTGAAAAATCAGACTAGTGTGCTGCACTAATGATTAGAAATGTGATTATTGGAAAATTTCATATAACCAATCAAAATATCTTAATGTGAAAGAATGGGCAAAAATACACTCAATTATTGCTGTATCTATTTTCTTATGGGAAGTGGGGTGGGGTAGACTGAGAATCTACGGTTTTTAAAGGCAAATGAATGCATCTGTTTGTGAAAAGCACTCTGCCCTTTGCTGTTGCTTCGTAGTTTATTCTGCTTTAGGCACAGGCAAGAGTAACATACTTATAATGGCTGACGAAAATGAGAATTTGTTGAATAAAGAAAACATCACATATCATATGTAAATTAATCTCCTCATCCCTCCACTTCAAATAATCCAATACATGTGTGAAAAGGAAGCTGAGATAGAAAAGAGACAAAGAGAAAAGAGATGTGTGTAAAAGATAAAGGATAATTTTTTTTTTTAATTTTTGTTGTGGGCCTTGAAAAATTTGTTGTTCCTGTTGACACCAAGGGCTACACAGTACATAAACCTCGTGTTGTGAACACTGTTCACAATACTGTTGTTAAAAGTGGAATAATCAGTGATGCCCACATGTTTTGTAGCATGTTTCATTACTATTTTGGAAGTAAATAACTGGAATTTATGCCTTTTTTAAAATTTCAATATAGTTTCAATCATTTTTTTAAATTTATTTTAATTTATTTTGCAATACAATTCAGTTCTACATATCAGCCACGGATTCCCTTGTTCTCCCCCCTCCCGTCCCCCTCACCTTCCCCCCAACCCCCCCCCCCCCATTCCCATCTCCTCCAGGGCAAAGCCTTCCCGACAGACTGAGGTCAACCTGGTAGACTCAGTCCAGGTAGGTCTAGTCCCCTCCTCCCAGGCCGAGCCAAGCGACCCTGCATAGGCCCCAGGTTTCAAACAGCCAACTCATGCAATGAGCACAAGATCTGGTCCCACTGCCTGGATGCCTCCCAAACAGATCAAGCCAATCAACTGTCTCACCCATTCGGAGGGCCTGATCCAGTGGGGACCCCTCAGCCATTAGTTTCAATCATTTTTATCTTATCAAATATTAATGAAGTGATATAAAATGAATATTGTTTTTAGCAAGAAAGAAGTTTCATGTTCCTCTGATTATTTTCTCAAGAATAAGCTTGGAAAGCATTTTCTATAACAATTAATACACTCAAAATAATGCTATGTATTGTTTCATGTGGGAAATGTGTTCAGAGAGTTGACAGATCTGCCAGTCCTGCACCACAGGCATCATTTGTGTCCACAGTCTTTCATACCCTGAGTTTAAATGTATTCATTCGTATTCTGGGGTAATTCCCCTAAAAGTACAAAGCTTCTCTTGAAAGTTTTCTCCAACATTTTAATATTAGAAAATAGCTTGATCCAATGTACATGAGTTTGCCTTCTATTTATTATTCATGGCTTTCTGTTTTCATCTGAAGCTTAGTGATAAAAATCTAGTTATATGAGCCAATAACTTTGTGACATTAAGCCATCTGTTTAGCCTTGTATGCTTTGACTCAGTAACAGGAAATCAATGACTTCCTGAAACAATTAACAGGTTTCATAAGGGATGGAGGGAAACTTTTGCTTAATTATACTCTTTGGAGAAGTTAACACATAATAACCTCCCAAATGGTACTCATTCCCATTAGTAAACTTGCACACACTATATATACATCTATTATTATCTTCTATTCACATGATCCTATGTCCTGAATATTTACTAAACATTTTAATGCAGTTACTAAAGAACTGTTATGTAAAGAGCTATTTTAGGTAAACTGAAATATGTATCATTCCACAGCACTGAGAACATTGTGTTGCAAATTGCTATCATATTTGCTAAAATTTAATAACTATGCATGAAAAAATGTCAGTTTACCAATTTACCTCTTACTCCTGTTGCTTCCTCAGACAAAACCAAATGTTAGAATTTTGTACTGTATGTCTCTTTCCAATCTGATCGAGACCTACAAAAGGCAGATTTATGTGACAACAAAGACCTTTGCTCAAAGAGAAACTGGCTTTGAATATTAATCATCACTTATCACTTATAATCCCTGAATACTAGAAGACAATGCAGTTTAAGTAGGTAAATTAACCTATCACTTTTTAAGACATAAAATGATACTTTTTGTTGTTTTCTGTATTTACAAAGTCATTCATTTAGATGACTCATACCAGGAGACTATATTCTTCTGAAGTAAATGGGTGTAAAAAGAAATTTTAAATTTTTGATTGTGTTAAATCAGTAGTATATCCAGTCTCTCCTATCAGAATGATGGAAATGGAAAATTTTCTTCTAGATACGAGAAGAACAGTTGCTAAAGAACCTTGGATGGCATCATTGTCCTTACAAGATCAATGTTTTGTAAACAAAGATGTGGAGTTATCTACAGTAAGTTAGAATTATATAACTGGGCACTGGAAACAGCTTAGCAGTTAAAGCACTTACTGCTCTTGAAAAGGACCTAGGATTGGTTCCTAGTACCCACATCGCAGCTCACCACCTTTGGTAAATCCAGTGCCAAGGGATTCAATACCCTCTTCTGGCCTCTGTGGGCACCAGGCATGCATATTGTATACATATTCATATGTACATGCAGGCAGAACATGCATGCACATAAACTAAAAATAAATAAATCTTCAAAATCATATAACTGATTCCTGTAAGAATTTTGAATTTGGTTAGGCAGATGTTTATGAAAGTGTTTACCATATTTGTTTTAAAGCATTAAATTTAAAGAAATAAAAAAGAAACTAAAAATGTAATAATTATTATGTAGTTTATGTAATTTCAAACTAGAAACCATCTGAGACTCAGTTAAGATTCTGAACATAAAATTGAAGTGATGTGATTAGGAATGTCAGGACCATAAGTGCAAATGAACAGAAAGAACTTAAACATACATGGAAAAGCATGACACACATATAGAGGTTAGTGGACAATCTCTGGAAGTCATACTCTTCTTCCACCTTTGAGTCTGAGGGATGAACTCAGGAGTGTCAGGCTTGGTGGCAAGCTCCTTTTCCCACTGAGCCATGCTGCTGCCCCCTCAGCTCTAAAGTTTACATCACTTTCCCGAAGGCAGCACAGGCTTAAGCTCTGTAGGTCTGACTTGGTCCATCTGCACTTTCTCGGGTAGTGACTCCCTGTAACTGCATTTGTAGACACGCCCCACTCCCATAGTTTTCCATTTCAGTTTCAAAAGACAGCCTAGAAGCTGGACGTTAGGAGTTACACATTTTACTGTTTTCCAAACTAAACTGTCATGAAGATTTGGTGTCCCTTGGCTCTGCTGAGGTAATGAAAAGGAACTTTGGATCTTATTATGTTGACTTTTCAGCTGAAGTCATTTCTACCCATCAAAGAATTTTACTGTTTCAGTGATGGAAACAATGAATTTTTTGGTTCAAGACCTAACTATTTTCCTAAGATTTAGTATGCACTCATTATCATAATTACTACAGTTTGAAACTTAAGGATGTAAAGAATTACAGGAAAGAGTATCAAAATTACAAGTGAATGTTTGAAGCAGAATCAGAGACATTCAGTCAGGCCTGGTCACATAGTCCTGTTGTCACAGATTCTCAGGATGCTGAAGGAACATGATCTAAAGCTAAAGGCCTACCTGGACAGTGGAGTGAAGTCAATACCAACCTTGGCAGCTTGGTGAGATCCTATCAAAAAATAAAATGTTTAGAAAACCAGTAGAGAGGTCCTGGGAATATAGCTCAGTGGGAGAGTTCTTGCCTAATGAGAGTGAAATCTTAGGTCCAATCCTCTGCACTCAGAATCCCACAAAAAGAATCAAGCAGATTTTAACTGACTGAAGTTCAGTTTTTAAATAGTTCAATTTATCATTTTATTGTGATTTCAAAGTATTTTTCTAATAATACCAAAACTTTTAAGACACATTAGTAAATCAATATTAAATATGTCAAGGAGGCAAAAAGTGTTCTTTCGCTCTTCAGAAGGCCTTGAATTTAATCTAGGAAAGAATTTAGTACAGCACTGAGGAAAAGAATTGTGTTTTGGAGCCTGATTCACATGAGTCGGAGATTCATATCTGCTGTATCATATCTTGGAGAAAGTATTTAACTGACAAGTTTTGGTTTTACTAAGGATAATATGACATCTCTGATAAAAGCACTAACCAGTCAAAAATTAAAACAGATGACTGCTAGAACAGAGCTTAACATATATTAAAAAAATTCAGCCAGTATTAACTTATGGATAGAATTTCCTACTCATAGCTACCAATATGGCTCATTTGACCAAAATAGAACTTTGTAGGCATCCAAGTTTGCGCTGCACTTCTGTCAAACAAAAGTTTAATGGTATGTGTGACCTTTGTGACTTGATGACAATTACCACAAAATGCAGGTTAGGCCAAAGACATCATGTGTGTGTCTAAGTTCCACTCTGATGAATGAACACACATGTTCTGCTGCACATGTAGCTCAGTAAGATGTCACAAGTCTGACAGGATGTGAACTACTCAATGCAAAAACAAATAGACACAATGCAGCTGGGCAGCCAGATCATAATTCTTCTTCTTCAGCTACTTTGTTGTCTGTTTCTTCTTCTGTCAGAGTGGGATATAAATTGCCACCATTCCCGTTCTTGGATAAAAGTTAAGGGGAAATATACTCCATGCAGAACCAAGTGGTTCTAAGGCAGAACAATAAAAGAGGGTAACTAGCACATATTTATTATTTTTCTTTAAACTTTGTAAAATGGCAGACTTTGAGATGACTTAAGGATGCGAGAGCCTTTCTGTGTGTCTAGAGCAATGATGTAGTAGTCTCCGAGATAGCATGCAATGTGGCAGTTGCTATGGTAACAAGATGTTTCTCATTGAAGAGCAGTTAAAATGATGGTGTATAAATAACATATGTATAGTATATTGTCTTTGAGTGAATGAACTTTCCCCTTGGACCATATGAACATGTTTTCTTCCTTTTAGAAACTCTTGTCTATTTTTGATGTGCATATGTATCTAATAGACTAGTGATCAAACTGCCCTCTTTGAAGCTACTCAGGGTCTAGCTCTGTGGTGAAAGAAGAAAAGGTGGCTCAATTTTTTTTTTTTTTTTTTTTTTGTGTGTGTGTGTGTGTGTTAGACGAAGCTGATATATTGGATATTAAAGGACTGTGCTAAAAAACAAATCCACTTCACAATGAAATCTTACAATCCAGTTATCTTGTGAATTGGTAGGTGGTATATTAAGTAAGGCAACTGGTTATTTGTATAAAGAGAATATAGACATAGGCAGGTAAACTAGAAGTCTATTGGATGAACAGTAGAAACTCCAGACCTCTGCCTTTCCAGCCTTACTTTTAAGTAGAGATAATGACAGTTTAATTGTCAGAAAGAGTAGGCAATAGCATCAATGTATCAAACACAGATGGCATTGCTGTGCAAATGTAAACCACTGTTCTTACAAACTGTTATGTAAATGATAGTTAGCAGTGCCAAAAATTGGAAATCATTTGTCCTACCTAGTTTTAAAATGATGGTCATTCAGCCAGGTGGTGGTGGTGCAGGCCTTTAATCCCAGCCCTGGGGAAGCAGAGGCAGGTGGATTTCTGTGAGGTTGAGGCCAGCCTGGCCTACAAAACAAATTCCAGGACATCCAGGACTATTACACAGAAAAACCCTATCTTGTAAAAACAAAACAAAAAAAAAGTAAAATGATGATCATTCATTTCATGGCCAACTAACCAAGGCTTCTTAGCTGGAAATTACTGATTGAACTTTTAGATTGTAATATGAGAATATGGGAGCCTCATAAATGTAAATTTGAAGTCTGCATTTGGTGACAATATTCTCAATGCTTTTGATTAAAATTATCAATATCAGGGATCTAAATTATATATGTGTATATATATACATGTACATATGCGTATAAAGTATAATTTGTGTTAATATATGTAACATGTATTTATTGTGATGCTCATGTGTACATACACAGAGTACATTTTACATATTGTAAATATGAGTACATAGATACATGTTGTCTCCAATAATACTTAGCTATATAAATCTATACTGTGTCTATAAATATATATACTATAAAGTAACTTTAAGTTTTATTTATCTCTGTAAAGATATACACACATATACTTTATTCCTTATCTAACAAACAAAGAAAGAGCCACACAAGAGTTATGTGAGAACAAGGCCTCTGCGAGGGACTTGTTTAGTGCAGGATTCTATCAAATTCTGGAAATTTGTTCTTCCATTGTGATTCTTGCATGGAATGGAGGGATAAAGAAGAAATTAATTGAAAGGTGGAAAATCTAATAGAAAATTCCACAGTGCAGTTGGGATCTGTGAAGAACTGTAGACTTGAAGTACAAGTGAATAAGAACAAGAACTAAGCTAAGAGATTGGAACAAGCAACAAGAATTCAAAAAATGAATAGATTTAAAAACAGGCAGATGAATTCTAGCAATAAATACTCTGTAATAAGAATATGGCTTCATTTCTTTGCTTTTTGGGAAGTCTAAAACACAAAATAAGGTACTAAAAATAGGTAGCAGTAATACATATAAAGAAATAAAATGTGAAAATGCTAATTAATGATTTGATAATCAAGGAGATTCTAGAGAAGCCTATGCACTAATTATTAAATAAAATAATAAAATGATATTTATTAAAAAAATGAAAAATGATAAGGTTATCAATATAAAATCAATAAAAATTTTGAATTGCATTCAATAGTAACTATGTTAGACAATATTTTTAATAAAAATGTTCCATTTTAATAACTTAAAGTGTAAGAGTGTCTAGGAATAGGCATTCAAATGCATACTAGTAAAAGAAAAAGTGCTGTGGAATAATCCTCCTGTATACTCTAAAAATTTGCCACTCAAATTGGTTTAATAAAATGTTGATTGGCCAGTAGCCAGGCAGGAAGTATAGGTGGGGTGACCAAATTAAAATGATGGAAAGGAGAAGAGGAGAATCAGGAGTTGTCAGCCAGATGCAGAGGGAGCAGGAGATAAACATGCCATGCTAAAATAAAGGTACCACCATGTGACAGAGCATAAATAAAGATTATGGGGTTAACTTATAATGTAAGAGCTAGTTAGTAATAAGCCTGAGCTATTGGCCAATCATTTATAATTAATATAAGCTGCTGTATGTTTATTTGAAAATTGGCCTGTGGGAGAGAAATATCCAATTACAATAAACTTTTCCTAAGTTCAGTGTAGGGCCAATCAATACTACATGAATTTGTATGGAATTTAACAAGCTGAATGTTCATTTGCAGGATGGCTGGGAACAGAGTAGGTCCAGGGCAGCATTTGCCTTCAATATGCAAGGCTACAAGCACATTCTTCAGTAGCACAAAATATAAGTAAATAAAAAAGAACGTCCAAGTGAGACCAAACTATAAAGGATAATTATTTTTGGAAAATAGACATTTCTGGGAAATAACAATAAAGCTGGAGAGAAGAGCTGGTTTTCATGATTGAACACAAGGCTAAGCCATTAAGACAATGTACTGACACTGTGCTAAATAAATATTTGAGTGGAGCAAAAGAGAGAACTCTGAGCAGAACTGTGTGTTCATGGGATCTTGATTTATGACTATGCAGACCATTATAGAACAGAATAGTAAGAATGTGTTTTTTAATTTACTTTTTAATAAATTATCCAGAGACAATTGGTTACTCATAAAAAAAGAAATTGGATCCATAAGTCATATATTCACAAAAATCAATTCTAGGTAAATTAAAGACTTGAAAGTGAATAGCAAACTATAAAAATGTTAAAAGACAAACTGGAAAACATATTTATCAAACATACAATATATAGAGCATTAATACCGACAAGTCATTAAGAAAAAGACAAATAACCCCATGGAAATTTAGGGCAGTAGAAGGAACAGGCATTTCTAAAAAGAGAAAGCAGAGCCAGTTCTTAATTATAGAAAGAAAATATTCTACCTGGTTAGGATTCAGGGAAGTTCAAATCTAAATAATACATATATATTTACATATGTATGAGATTGGGAAACAAATTGAAAGTTGTGCAACACCGATATTGGATAGGATGTGTCTTAGCAGGAATCTTCATCATCTTTGGGTTGTATAATTGATACAGTTGGTTATTATCAATTCAAACAGAACATTTGCATTTCCCTATAGCCAGTAAATACTCAGTTATGTGCCTTAGAAACAGACATGTTAGGGATTACTTTATTCCTAAACTCAGCATAGCATTTTTTTGTTTTTCTGTTTGTTTGTCTTAGTGTGTATGGGTGTTTTGTCTGCGTGTATGTCTGTGTACCACATAGATGCCTGGTACCTGTGGAGGCAAGAAGAGGGTACGGGGTCCCCTGGAACTGGAGTTACAAATTTCTGTAAGCTGCTATGTGGATACTGGGAAGCAAGTCTAACTCTTCTGGAAGATCAGCAAGTGCCCTTAACTGCTCAGCCACTTCTCCAGCTTCCCACTGTAGTACTGTTCACAAAAATCTATACAGCAAAAGTGTCTATAAAAAAATAAAGTGTATGTATGCATATATGTACTTGTAATAGTATAAAACAGAACATTTATGTGCTAGTAAAAAAATTAAATTTTGGCTACATATACCAATGTGCATGAAATCTAGAGAGAAGTTTAAACCTGAGGTTACAAGCAAAAATATAATTATATTTATATATGTCTCACTCCAAAAGAAGGAAATTCTATATTGTTAAGTGTTTAAAACATATGCAATAAATCTGAAAGTAAGAAGAATAGGATGATTTTAATAATATTCAGAAAAGTAAACTTGGCAGAGTTTTGGGGAGTTCTATGTTACTAGCAATGCTCTGTTGCTTCTGACTGTTTGAAGGCTAAATGGAAATTTGTTTTGTTATTTCCTATATTATAGCACATATGTTTTATATAGTGTCATATATAGGATACATTTCAAATGAAAGTATGTTATTCATTGATTATTTTACTTCCACATTAAATTAACAGATAGGCATATTATCTTCCATGCCATGGTTGTTAAATTGAATCAACAAGGTCTACCACATCTAAAAACTAAATGTGTGCTGTAAGTTGTAGATAAATAGAATAGAAATAATACAGTCCCAGTACTTTGTCTGATAGGTTTATGTATAGCAAAAGGACAGTCAAACTGATCCAGTTCTTGGTTCAAGGAAGATTTCTTATACATGAGACAGCTCAGCTAACATGGGATTTTCAAGAGAAGGTGTGAGCCAATAGAACAGTCACTGTAAATGCATTTTGGTGTTTCAAATGTATTCTAGCAAGAACAGGACTTTTAAAGAACTGAATGAAGTAGATAGTTGCCTGTTATTTGCCATAGGATTATCTAAGGCCTGTAGAAGGAAAAAACCTAAATCTAAGGCCTGTAGAAGGAAAAAACCTAAACATGAGAGTCTAGGGCCTAAGGAGGTAGGTAAGAGAGAGAGGGAATAGGCAGATGGTAGGCGCCTCTTCAAGCAATTGTACTGCTGTTGACCCATCAGTAAACAAGAAGCTATTGCAGGCAATGAAATATTCTGCAACTCATTTCTAGCTTGATATTATACCAACAAAATGTTTCTAGTAAATGCCAAGTTGATCAGGCAGGAAACATGTTTTAAATTAAAACTGGTTAAATGTCTTGAAAAGATGAAAGGATTTTAAAGATTCCATTCTATCCCTATCTCATCAGAGAAGGAAAGGAGTTTCTCAATAAAATACAGGAAATTGTAGGAAAGATAAACAAGAGCTGGAAGCTCCAGAGCAGGATAAAATGAAGCAGAAATTGGTTCACAAAGAAGGCAACGTATTAAAGTAGAAAATGTTAGAAACCAGCAAACTATAACACAGCTAGTTGAAAATGCAGTAACTTGAACTCTTTGAAATCCTGATGCAGATTGGATGCCAAGGGACCTGAGAAATGCTTAGTCTTTCTAGAAAAAAGAGTAAAGGGTGAAGAATATTCTTCAAAGAGTTAGACAATAGACAATTGGTCTGCAGAAGAGGGACAATTTCTTCAATGTGTCCATCTTGAACAGATCCAGAGAGAAAGATTTTGAAATAACAAGAACTTTCTTACCATCAGGAGAGCCAAACATCAAACGAGTTTCTACCATGTGAGGCGGCTTTCACAATGACTTCCTCCCTAGCAGCTAGAGAGCAAATAGGAAGAGATGATGGACAGATGACACTAGATACAATAAATATCACAAGTTCTTCAATACCAGACATTGTTTTAGCTTGTTTTATCTATATGCATGAGTTTCTTCCCTCATTTTTATGGTGTCAATTCATAATTGTAACATTATGTAATAAAAATGGAAATGAAATAATTCATGAAGTAAATGAATTATTATCTATGGAATTTTAGAGAAATGGAGATTAAATGCAAATATGGGTTTCTCTTAAATTACATAGGATATATTACCCAAATAATAAAATGAGGTGAGATACCAAAATCATGTTAATAAAAACCATGTTTTTAAAGATTTATATCATTTAGACTTACTTTATTTTATGTGCATAACTATTTTGCTTATAATTATGTATGTGCAACATGTGTGTGCCCGGTAACTGTGGGAATCAGAAGAAGAAATTGGATCCCATGAAACCAGAATTATAGATGGTTGTGAACAGCCATGTGGATACTGGGAACCAAACTGTAGTCCTTTGCCAAAACTAATGCCCTTAGCCATGGAGCCATCCTTTTGGCCCTAGGATCTATTTATTTATGTGTTTGTGTACTTTACATGTACATGCATGTCTGTACACACACAAATGCTGGATGAGGGCATCAAACCACTTAGAGCTCTTACTTCTTGTCTGAGTTCTGGAATATAAACTTCAGTCCTCATGATAGTGTAGCAAGTTCTCTAAACCACTAGGCCATCTCTCCAGCCCCAACAGCACATAAGATTCCTGAACTAAATTGTTATAAATTCTGTAGAGTAACTGCAGTCAATGCTACCAGACCCAGGAAGGTGGCTGGATGACTGCCAACCCCCCTTAGGCTTAGCAGTAGCTTCCCACAGGGCAAGTCTGTCATGTGATGATGTACAAATCTGATACTCATGGTTGTAGAAGACAAATATTCCAAATTAACATGCCTTGGTCCAGACCCCTTTCAAGTGATACTCACAATGTAAAGACCTTAGTGGCTGCCACAACAAATTACATTAGGAGAGCCTTGAGCCTCTAGACATCTTTGCGTAGTTCAAGAAGTCAGCATCTAAAAGAATGTACAAATTGAGCACATCACAGTAAGATCGTGACCTACACCCCATCTGCCCTGAAGCCAAATGTGTTTGTGTTTTCCTTGACAATAGTAAAAAATCATTTGGCTCATTCATGCCCTGAGTGAACACAATAGAATGAGAGTTATGAATGGCTTAGAGGCCCAGAGAGTAAGGCGCTCTCTCTCTCTCTCTCTCTCTCTCTCTCTCTCTCTCTCTCTCTCTCTCTCTCTTCTTTCTTCAAATTAAGCAGTGTTGATTTGTGTAGCTAAAGTTTTCCTGCCTGGCCCACAGTCAGGACAAATCTCTCTCGCCCGCCAGTCCTACAGCCACTCAGACCCAACCAAGTAAACACAGAGACTTATATTGGTTACAAACTGTATGGCCGTGGCAGGCTTCTTGCTAACTGTTCTTACAGCTTAAAATTAATCCACTTCCATAAATCTATACCTTGCCACATGGCTCGTGGCTTACCGGCATCTTCACATGCTGCTTGTCATCGTGGCGGCTGGCAGTGTCTCTCTGACTCAGCCTTCCACTTCCCAGCTTTATTCTCCTCCTTGTCCCGCCTACACTTCCTGCCTGGTCACTGGCCAATCAGTGATTTATTTATTGACCAATCAGCAACACACTTGCCATACAGAACATCCCACAGCAGATTTGTATTTTATCTGTAATTTCAGGAAATAGTGTTTGACTGGTGCCCTCTCCTAACACGTGTCTTTGAAAACCATCTGGTAGTACCATACTTACGATGCCATATATCATCACAACTCTAAATTCTCTGAGAACTGAGCTGTCAACTGTATTTCTCATCTCTCAGTACCAGTTCCAGCACTGCACCTCTTTAAGCAGGTTTGATTCAGAACGCACAATCCATGTACTTTGTACTGCGCCTGCTATCATGCCTAATAATGTCAACAAATGCAACCTGAAACACCTCTCCTCAGACAGGAGAATGTTGTGTATATACAAAAAAAATCAGCGAAATAATTCCTAATGGTAGTCTACTATACTCGTCTACAGGAGCCTAGCATAATTGTCATCAGAGAGGCTCCATCCAGCAATTGATAGGAGAAGATGCAGAGACCCACAGCCAAACATTAAGTGGAGCTTCGGAAACTCCATGGAAGAGGGGGGAGAAGAACTGTAGGAACCAGAGGGCTTGAGGACACCACAAGAACGTGGCCCATAGAATCAACTAAGAGGGTTCAATGGGGCTCACCAAGACTGAAGTGACAATCACAGAGACTGTATGGATCTGAGTTAGGTCCTCTGCATGTATGCTATAATTGTGTATCTTGGTACTCTTGTGGGACTCTTCACAGTGGGAAAGGGTGTCTCTGACTCTTTCGCCTGCTCTTGGGACACTTTTCCTCCTACTGGATTACCTCACCCTGCCTTGATATGATGCTTTGTGTCTAGTCTTATGGTACTTTGTCATGGCATATTTAGTTGATATCCCTGGGAGGCCTGCTTTTTTCTGAAAGGAAAGGGAGAAGGAGTGGATCTGGGAGAGAGATGAGGTCAGAGGGGCAGACTGGGAAGAGAGGAGGAAGGGAGAAACTGCAGTTGGTGTAATATATGTGAGAAAAAAAAAAAATATATATATATAGTAAAGAAATATATAAGAAAGAAAAAAGAGAGTGAGAGAGGAAGTTATTCTGTTATTCCTCAGCATATAAGTTGCAAATCTGTATATTTTGGGGTCATATTGGATTTAACGGTCAAGCACATTGATCTCATTGGTATGTGCATTTGTTTTAAAAATAAGGAAATGGTATCCTCACTCTGTGTGTGTGTGTGTGTGTGTGTGTGTGTGTGTGTGTGTGTGTGTGTGTGTGTGTGTGTTTATGTTCATTTACACATGCAGAGACCTGAGGATAACAGAGTGTCCTGCTCTATCATTTTCTGGCTTGCCTGTTTGAGACAGTCTATCACTGAATTGAAGTTAGAGATTCCACATAATCCAGCTGCCCAGTGAATTCTCAGGATTCTTTCATCTCTGCTCCCTTATGCTGGAATTACAGGCATGTGCAGCCATGCCTGACTTTTACTTGGGTCCTGGGAATCCTAACTCAGTCCCTCATGCTTGCACAACAAACACTCTCACTTACTAATCTATCTCCCCAGCTTCTTTCATAAATGGTAAAATTATTTGTGCACCAAATTTCTGTTTTCAACTGTTTATTTATGATTTCTTGGTACATGCTTGATTTGTGTACCTATTTTATATACCTATATACTCAAGATCACGGAAAACTTTCTGGTCAAGTAGGGGTTGAATATTTTTAAAAGTATAAAAAGCATTGCACTAGAAGCACTGCTGCTTGGATGAATGAATAAACAAAGAGAACGAAAACAATCACAGTGCTATGCATAATCTTAGCGAATGAAACAATAAGCATCACCAAGATGTACCTTTCGAATATTTTTTTCTAATGTCTTGTTCATTTACACCAGGAAGTAGAAGAGAAAAGAACGGACAAGAGAAGCAGAAATACATAACCTGGGATTGTTACTATAAACGTGATTATTGCAATAGAAACAAAAGAATAAAATTCAGAACAGCATAAAGAAGTTCAGCGGACACAGGCCAAAAAGTAGCAGGTTGTAATAATTTACAAGGTGATCTCATATGGCTTCATGGAAAACTGACATAAAAGTAAAGACCTGAAGGTGATCATCAAATTGGCCATGCCAAATACCTGATGGAGAAGAAGAGTAAAGAGAAGACACACTTTGTGCAAAGTCAGAAACACAGGTGGTGCCCTCCAGGAGCAAAAGGGAAACTCATGTTTCTAAGTCTGCCTGAACCAGGGTCAGATGTTAGAAGACAGAATCAATTTAATCTAGGTGATGGACTTTACTGAACACCATAAGCTGTCTATCTGGAGGCTAAGTGCTCCAAATGGAGGTCTGTTAGGTGTTTCATGGGAGAGATTGTGTCCTGCCCTAGGGGGCTGTCCTCCCTCTCTGTACTCGAGTACCCTTTCCTCACGGGTGCATGGACACCCGGAGACATCTCCCTCCATCTCTTTTCCTCTTCTACAATTGCTAGTGCCGAAGAGAGCCTCAGCCTTTATTTACCTCTGAAAAAGTCTATTTCCAAAAGGCACTCACAGCAGAGGCCTGGTTTTTAATGCACATTTGTGGAATTCATTCCATAGCAGGGATCAAGAAGGTAGAAGAGATCACATAGGGCCGTAGAGATCATTGGAAATAACTTGCCAGATTATCTTTGGAATTCTTTGCAGAAAGGGAGTTTTGCAATTCTGTGTTATATCAAGGCATAGATTTTTCTTTCCATTATTTTTTTTTTTTTTTGATTTTTCACTTAGGGTTGAAATGGTTTGAGACCAAAGCTAAGAAGGTACTTAACTTGAGCCTCCAATGTCAACTTTGAATACTGGTTTTGAATATAATTGAAATAATTTGCCGGAATTTATTAAATGAATTCAATATCACAAACCTTGGAATTAAATTTTCCTTAATTTAACATGCAAATCTATGCAGAAACATGCAAAACACTGTTCATAAAGCAACTGAAACATACCTTCAGGCTTTACTATGGGGGTCAAAGCAGGAAGATGGGATGCAAGGAAGATAAATTCTTCAAAGAGAGTTTTTGCTTGACCTAGTAGAGGAAGATGTATATTGGATGCAAGTTGGTAAACTGGCTAGTTAAGCCAAACGTAGAATAAAGCAGATATCAATTTAATTACACAAATTCCTACTGTGTACTTCTAAAGTATACTAATGAGCTAATAGCTAATGTGTAAAGATGTCTAATTGCCACTATGGATAAACTATTCTGCACATATATGCCAGGGATTTTTGGCAGAGAACACTTACATTTAACCAGAAATTAGACTGCCCAATAGAAAAAACTACTTTAATCTTTGTTTAATGTCATCAAGAAAAGATGAGTGCAGCATTTGGAAGCAGTTGGAGTTTATGTATTGGAATTATCATCAAGACAGAGTTAATTGTTGCATTTCTACAATGTGTATTATTTCAAGCTTCTACTAATAACAAAGATGCTATTACCCTTATTATTAGGGACTCAGACTGTTGTACTCTAAAACCAAATCTCATTCATGTCACATTAAGCATTCCACCCAGTGCAGAGCTAGAACATAGACAAGGGACATAGGACAGTCCTTTGTGTATGGGTTCAGATAGGATCTTCAAGGTCAGCCATGTAGCCTTTTCTTTGCACTGTTGAAGAAAGGGGTTCAACCTGGGAGGAGTCATCCAGTGCAATGGGGAATCAGAATTTGTTCTTAAACAGATGCAATGGCTTCATCCCTAGATATCCATTCAACTTCAAATCTAGTCAAACAAACAAATGAACAGTTGGTTTTTGATATTGATTTCTGTAGCATCGAGCTAACTCTGAAATAAACTCTTTGCTCTAAGTTTTTCTAGTCGAATGCAGATTCAAACCTGCCTAACAGTAGCCATTCCCCCAGGATGCACAGACTGCACCTAGTTCTGTGTGCTAGTTAGGCCAGAACACTATTTCCATGGCATACATTTTTAGATTTACATAAGAAAAGCTCTATGACCTTGTATCCTGTTTTTAAAATTCTCCCAAATCATGCTCAAGGTCACAGGAGAAAGATAACGAAATTTAAAAAAACAATTAGCATCTATGTACAAATTTCTCCAAAAGCAGGATTTCATATAGGACAGATCTGTGCTAGCTGTGATTATCAAGAGAATACTTAAAGAAAAACAGGACTACAATGACCTCTGTTATGACCCTATGCACCCAGGGTCATTGTTCTACTGCAATCAGCCCTGATGGTCGCAGTTATGTGATCTGCTTTAAACTGCTGTGAGTTACAACCCAGAAGTAATATGAAGCAGAGAAAGCAGCAAAGCTGACCCAACAAAGAGATATAAAATTAGCAGTGGGCCAGAGATAACTTTATGCCAGTTGCTAAGGGCAACATACATCTGATGGATAATGTAATAACGCACATTAAGCCACACTTACACTAAATAAGTTCACAACATCATTAATATCTGTAACAGCAGGGGCACCATGCTGACTGAGGTAAGCATAGGTGTTGATGATGACTATACCTTTGGGGGAGACCTAGCCACGTAATGACCTGCTAGGATGCATAGAGGAGGAGGGAAAGGACACTCAGGTTCAGCAGCATTTGCCATGGCTTTTAACGAACAGCCCCTCTAACTCTGTCCCTTCTCCTCTGCTCCTGGTCAACTTTACCAGTACTTTCTACTGAATGGTACCCACATATGCCTATTTCTATGCTCTTATGATAGATTCTCAGGTCAGGAAGTCTTAGTTTCTAGTAG
Organism: Peromyscus californicus insignis; assembly: GCF_007827085.1. Taxonomy (NCBI): domain Eukaryota; kingdom Metazoa; phylum Chordata; class Mammalia; order Rodentia; family Cricetidae; genus Peromyscus; species Peromyscus californicus. The sequence goes on from NW_026294617.1 coordinate 125,359,503, forward strand.
GAACTAAGCACGCATCCCCACAAAAGACCGTGTCTTTAGTTCACCTATTCTTTGTTTTACTTTCCTCTCATTCTGTTTTGTTCTCAGAAATGTATTTAAAAAAAAGAGCTTCATTAACAAATCTTTACATATCTTCTTTTCATTGTAATGGAGGATAGTAAATGAGGAGTTGTGTATACATTGTGTACACATGAAAGCTATCTTCAGAAAAAAAATCAGGTTGGCTACCGGGAGCCCTTGTTGAAATTCAACATTCTGTGTTCCCAGGTCACGAGCAGTAGGGCTAACTAAGCAGTTATTACACACACAGCAGGCCAGCTCTGAAGCTGCTCTCTCTCCCTTTGATATCTTTACAACTATTTCCTTAAGGAACATTTGATAAGAATGTGAGAAATGATGCTAAGCAGTCAGAGTCATTCTAATTTAGACCTTCACCAAAAGGGGGTGGGGCTCAAATAGACATTTAGAACCCATGGCAGGCAAATTATATAGTAGGGAGCAAAGTCAGTCTGAATATGAACTACCTTAGTTCCTTCGTTGAAGCTCTCTATCACGTAGCAGTTCAGTATTTTGCAGAGTTGAATCAACATATGTGATACTGGAGAATTCTTAAGGGTCTTCAGCATCACTGAGTCAAGCCACTCTTTATGTTTGAAAATGTAGTAGCTTCATGGACTCTGACCTGTCAGCTGGGGAACATTCATGGGATCAAACTAGAGCCTCAGAATGTGGGTGACAGTTATGTGGCTAGTTCTGTTTGGGGAGCTCCTGACAGTGAGACCAGGACTTATTCCAGCCAGGTGCATGAAGTGGCTTTTTGGAACACATTCCCTGGGAGGAACTTGGTCCTGCCTCAACTTAGTATGCTAGACTTTGTTTTCCCCCAAGGAGGCCTTACCCTCTCTGAAGAGTAGATGGAGAGTAGGATGGGGGGAGATGGAGGATGGGAGAAGGGGAGGGAGAGGGCAACCAGGATTGGTATGTAAAATGAAAAAAAAAAACTTTTTTAAAGTAATTTTTAAAAAAATTTAAAAAGCAAAATGTAGTAGCTTGTCCGAAGTCAGACAACAGGGATTGTATGATTACAATGATCTTGCCAAACAATAACTTTCAAAGCCTGTACCTCCTTACTTTAAGGTACACAGATTACCATTTGCTCTGGGTTCAAGTTTTCTGCATTGGAATCACTCTTCCAGCATCTAGGGCGTTCTCTTATTGAGTAAATCATTTATCATCCTCTATCTTCTTTTTTTCTCATCTGCAAAAGAGAGTGAATAAAATAATCAAATTCACTGGGCCAATAGAATGGCCACGAATGTTTAATGCAGCAATAAATGTGAAGCACTTATGACAGCTTAGCAGATGATGAACGTCTCATAGATTTTATGTTGTTCTTTAGGGAGTGGCAGTAGTCACCAGGTGAGGCCAGCACTAAAGGAGTTCATTCCTAGTTGTCCTTTCATCTCTCTTGGAACACCCCTATCTCCCTCTTTATCTCTATTTCCATTGCTATCCTGCAGGAATGTAAATTTCACTAAAGCTGAGATGTAGTAAACACAATAACTGATGTGATGCCAGGCCTGCAGTATGTCCTTGAGAAATGCTTCAAAAAATAAATGCACGCTGGACGTGAACTCTATACTGTCTCCAGTAAAAGAAATTTCCATGACTCTCGAAACGCAAACATATTTTTTCCTTTTTGCATTTTGCTTTCCCAAGCTATTCCTCAGGAATTTATGGATTCTTTCTTTCCCACTCTGATATGCAGCCTGTGGCTGACTCACCTTTACAGTTCCCAAGGAGCTGGTCCCCAAACTGCGCTGTCCTCTGTGCATGCAGGGAGGAACTGTAAAGTCCCTTCATGACAGCCCAAAGACCCGTAATTGCTCATCTGGAGAAGTAATGGTTGTAAGGTACTAAATGAAAATCTTTGTTTGAAGACCAGCATTCAAGCCTCAAGTTTATGGTTAGCCATGTCTTTCACTAAACCTCAGTTTCCCACTCTTTACAAAGATAATTTCCAAACCCTATTTTGTTGCAGCTGCCCTCGGTGCTATATAACATCCATACATAAGAAACACAGATAACAAATTTTAATAGTTGTTTGCTTGATCCAGCGGAATTTTATTGGTATTTTCTGAAGTCTGTGGTCCTTCATCATTTTTATCTATTATAATTTAGAAGAAACTTCATTGCAGTATTCCAAAAGAATATGGCTTCCAATACGGCCTTAGCTTAGACTTCTGGTTAGCATCGCTATGAGTAATACTCACATTAGCAAGCACAAAGAAGAAGAAACAGCACTAAGACCATCTTCCGGACACACTCTCATGCCCAGAAGGAACTGAGGCCTGAAGTTTCTCCTCATTTGAGACTCATATTGAGCATTAACAGCCTAAGGCTGCGTATCCAGATCATTCCTCAAGAAGTGTGTCTACACCTGGTCAGGCTCTTCTTCTCCACTATTAAGCTTTCCTATTTCCCTTTGGACTATGTAAACCACAACAGTCATCAAAAAATAGGTCACCTTGTTGTTTCTCTGTACCTATGCACTTAAAGTATAGTAACGCAATGATGTCACCTATCTACTTAAGAATAAATGACATGGATAGAGAATGAATAGGTGCTGTGGAAATGCTGCCACACAGTAGAAATCATTTTGATCTATGGAAGATTATAATGAGACCATCTATTATATCAGTTTGTCCACTGATTCGCTTAATATTAACAAGAACTCCACTGTAAATTACCTTAGTGCTCATTTTATAAATCTCCATCTCAGTGCTATTCAGAGTCCTGCACCTGACTTGCCTTCCAGTACCACTCACATCTTTAATCAGTCTGTTAATATAGGCACCTCAGACTTCTAGCTTCAGCCAATTACTTACAAGAAAGTTGGTGGACTGCCTCACTTAAGACTGAATAATAGTGCCAGGACAGATAATTTAAATCTAAAGCTTCTTAAGCCAGCTGCTTCATTAAGAGGTAAGCGTGTAACTGATATTTCTAACTTAGCACTCTTTTCTGGAGATCTTCCATCAGTTGGGATATATGCCAGCGTAATACCCTCATAAAGGGAGAAATACAGTGGACCAGAAACAATGAAGGGAAGAAAGAAAAGACATGGGTCTGGGGTTATTTTCCACAATCCAAGTGATTCGTTGCTTGTCACCCAATGCTAAGCCTGAATTCACATGCTTCAGAAAAGGAGGGATTAAGAGGCTGTATAAGGGGATATGAGGGCTATGTGAACCCAGATTCATGGAAGAGAAGGAGAAATGGATGAGAACAGGGCACTCCTGAAGACAGCTAAGGAGAAGTCAGAACATACTTCTGAATATGAAGTCATTACTTGATTTTGGTAACTCATATTAAAGATAGACTGGGGAACATCATTATGCTGTGAGTCTAACACAAGGCTAGACATCATAGGCAGTCCAGATGGAGATCAAACAGTTCATGAATAGGAGATGGGATGCATTAATGTGCTGGAGAGACACACAGTAACAGAATACATGTGTTCCTATTCAGAGAATAGAAGATACAGTGTGGTCAGGGCTTAAAGGTTTTTGCTTACATACTGGCAAAAGTGTTTTTCACCATGTTTAATTGGTTGCTTGGGACACAGTTTCTGGTATATTGTAAGAATTAGCATTTATTAAATGAAACAGCTGAATCATTAGTTAAAAAGAACTCAAAGGCTCTGAATACACCAAACAAATCTATTTTAAAAGCTGCATAAACAACTTCCCTCTGAGTCAGAAATTTTGGGTTGTTCCTTCACTTCTTGAATCCCCACATTCACTGCAAGGACCATCTAAACTTTTTCTTAATGTTGCACACTTCATGTTTGTCCCTGTCACAAAGGATGTGGATAAAGCTTGAAAACTGTATTTTTGTTAGGTTTCCACTCATTCTAACAGTTGCTAATACTACTCAATGGATCAAATAGTATTTTGATATTTATTAAATACAGGAAGTAAATTTTATTACAATGTCTGTGTGAAATGAGGATTATGGTTTGCAGTTAGTACATATCTCACATAGAATACAACTTATTGGTAAAATGTTAGTGGAATCATTAATAATCTGATTCTTTTGTTTGCTTTAAAATTGTATGTGCTGAGAAAAAATGTCCTATAAATAAATAGATGTGACTTGAAGGAGTTTTGTCATGGCAACATCAATCAACTCTTTGAACATTTTCTGAGGTACATGTCAAAAATTACATCGTGGTCTATTATTATTTTAATGATCAGTCAGCTGACAACTCAATTAGGTCTTTCTTTGATTTTGTTGAGTACAATGAATGATTCAATAGATGCTTGTTATTCAGTCTTCAGAATCTTTGACTTTCTCTGTTTCAGGAAAGCACTTACTCGTGTGCATTAAAATTTCTTAGACCAGTTCTTGCATTCAGAGACACTTTACTTGATCTAACAATTGCAAAAACTAAAACATTTAAAAAATATTCTCATGTTGTCAGAGCCAGGCATGATGGCATATACCTGTAATAACAGCACAAAGGACACAAAGATCCCTGGAGTTTGCTGGTCAGTCAGTCTAGCTAATGAAAGGACTACTGGCTTAGTGAGAGACCCTGTCTCAAAACACAACATGGACAGTGATTAAGAAAAACATCCAGGATTCACCTCTGACTTCCACGTTCATGCACACACACATACATACATACACATGTGCACACACACACACACACACACACACACACACACATACATACATACACACACACATGAATGGATGGATGGATAACAAACAAATAAATATAACCTCTTACCAGGACTATTCAGCAGAAAAAAAGGAAAATCATATTTCTCTGATAACTTTAGTTCAGCTTGGAATTGTAACTAGGCTATAACCACAAAAGTGTGTTCTCGTAGGCATTTTTGTAATAATGTGTCAAGTTGACATAAAACTAACCAATACAACACCAGAGCTTTGTGCCAAGGGAGATACAAAGCAGAATCTCAGATGTTTGGAATCAGTACCTGAGATGTGTTCCATTCAGTGTGCTATTGACTCTTGGACTAATGTTCAGGTGAGGTTACAAAAAGTATGACTCAACCAGTGCCACATTTAAACCTGACCATTTCCCAAGAGCTTCTGGAGCAGATTATTGTCATCTGAGTCCGAGAGACCTTAAAAATATATATAATATGAGCAATTTAGTGTGGTGGACACAGCCATGCAAGATTGCAAGATTTTGTAGTCTGGGGAAAGGACTTTTAACATCTTTGATGAGTCTCTGAGTCTGAAATCAATGAGTAGCAAAGAGAATTAGGAGAGATGCCTAGCAAATTTCTTGCAAAGTCACTCAAGAATGATTGGTAGTGTCATTGTCAGTGATAACAGCATAATATCCAGAGAACATAAGGAAGCAAGATCATGAGACACTGATTTTTCTTTGTAATTAGCAATAATACTTGAGGCTACATGATTGTTTTCATTTGCTATGAATGACATCATGTTTTGTGGGCTATTATAAGTTTGCAGCCAGGTTTCATTTAATGTGAAGAGTGACTATGTCAGTTAGATTTATTCTTCATGGTTCAAACCAAATTATCTTTGGTTTTCTATTGCTGCTAACAAAGGACTATAAGCTTTAGTGGCTCATAACAATGTGAATTGATTATTTTGTAGTTTTGATGGGTCAAGAGTCTATCTGTGGGATAGCTGCATCCTCCAAGCGTCTCCTAGATTGCATTTAGCATGTCAGTGCTGCTGTGACCTCACCTTCAGCTTGAGGCTCTGTTTCAATGTTGCAGATTTTTTGGTGTAATTCATTCACTGTTTGTACAACTGCGGGCCCTTCCTTCTTGCTAGCTCTCTGCTAAAACTGCCTGCACTTCCTAAAGGCTACCTTCTTTCCAGCAAACTCCAAGGGTCAGTAGGGAAGAATATTGATGAGATCACTTGATTGGGTCAAGCTCACACACATTAATTTAATCTTTGATTCACTCAAAAATGAAGCCAGTTGTGGGTATGGTATATCGTCAGTGACTGACAGTACATTCAGAGAAGAGGAGAAAGGACATGAATCGGCCCATCCATTTGTAGGTTCATTTAGATTCCACCTCCCTATAGTGTGTGTGTGTGTGTGTGTGTGTGTGTGTGTGTGTGTGTGTGTGTAGGTTTATGTGCTCCACATGATGTAGGTGCACATGTGTTCTGCCCATGGAGCTGTGGAGTCTGGAGAATGACCTCTGGTATCAATATTCAGGCACTATACACTTTTTCTTTTGAGTCAGGGTCTCTTGCCGTCACGGAGTTCATCAAGTAGGCTAGGTTGGATCCCAGTGAGCCTAGAGAATCCACCTGTCTCTGCCATCCCAGCCCTAAAGTGACAAGCATGCCACTATGGGTGGCTTTTGGCAGGGAGGGGTTCTGGGCACGGAATTCCCCTCTTGCTTGCATAGCAAGTACTTCAACACTATGCCATCTCCATAGCTCCTCTCCCTGACACAACTCTTATGAATTGATTTTGCATATCATGTTCCCCAGTATTTATAAGAATAACAGTAAATATCTCAGAAGACCAGACACTTTAAGTAGGTTTTAGACTTGATATGTATCACAGTAACCAATAAATTATGACTTTATGTACTTAATATAAAATTTTAGATAATTTTAAGCATCACATGACATCTGAATATATTAATACAAAAATATAACTGATAAACAATTAGTATATAGTAGATGAAACCAATCATATGAAATTGAATGCAAAATTTTAGTGATTTATTTCCATTTTTCTCCATGATCGAATAAATTCTGTATTACTTTTAATATATGTAATCTAAACTGAAATATCTTTTATATTATTAAGAATGCAGAAGTGGCTACCACTTGGTATTCTTTGGTTGTATGCCTATTTATCTAAGGCAAATGATAAATATGTATATGGAAGTTCAAAGAATAAGAAAAGAAAATGTTTGACCTGGAGGGCTAAGTCCTTAAAATATGATACATACAGTGCTAACACAGGCCTTGATTTGTATGAATGCATGCATTTTTGTCCTCTCATTTAAAAAATGTATAAAGTGGAAAAAAAGAGTTAAAATGGTACTTTACCATGAGCTTAAAAAATAATTGTTTTGCATTACGGTGTCTTTTATGGCCCTGTAGTCTGTTCAAATAGCACTTACCAAAATGAATGCCATTTTTAATGACTCCACCTATGGAATAAAACACAATGACACTCATCTTATAGCTTAGGCACTTTGCTGATCCATTGTTGTTGGTTTTAAAACAACAGTGTGTAAAACAAAAGCTTTAAATAGGCATCTTCATGAGAAAGGCAGATTAGTAACTCTAACTTCTTCAATAAGATAAAAAGTGGTCTTCTGTTGTTTCCAAACAAGCAGGAGAAAATGATTAGTATTGTGGTGGTATTGTGTTCCCCAAAATATTGTGCACCCTAATAAACTTATCTGGGGTCAGAGAACAGGATAGCCACTAGATACAGAGGTTAGAAAATGGTGGCACACACACCTTTAATCCTAGCATTCCAGAGGCAGAGATCTACCTGTATCTCTGTGAGTTCAAGGCCACACTGGAAACAGCCAGACATGGTGACTCACGTCTTTAATCCCAGGAAGTGAGCCTTTAATCCCAGGAAGTGATGTCAGAAAGCAGAAAGGTATATAAGGTGTGAAAACCAGGAACTAGAAGCATTTGGCTGGTGCCAGGTATTGGGGTGAATGCTGGAAGATCAGAGAAGCAGAATAATGATTTTATTATTAAGACCTTCTAAGATTCCTATTACATAGTATTTTTGAAAAACAGGCAAGTAGTGATGTTGGAAGTGAATACAAGAGTCTAATGTAGCCCAGAACTGCCAAGTCACTCATTTCAGTATTCTGGAATGATGTAGTTTCTGCATGTATTTTATAGAATAATTTAAGCTGGTATAATGCACTGCACCTACTCATGAACTATAAATGAAAGTTTATGTAAAAGTTTGCTACTGTAATTATTGCTAAAATGCTACCTTCTTGCTCTAAATTAGTGATATTCGAACATTTTTCTTCAGTAACTTCACAATTGAAAGGAAGACACATTTTTGAATGTATCTTTTTTTACCCCTTTAAACTAAGTGTTCCTTTCTAATACAAAACAGTACTCAGTGATCCATGCAGATATCCATTTATAATATTAATAGAAGACAAGTTCCATGCTAATCCACCTCATTAATATTAAAGAGAGAACTCTGATACTGGTGAGCTCTTAATCATTCGCAATTAGCACCTAACTGTTAATTCTATGGAGGGCTCTTACAAAAAGAAGCAGAAGTAGTTCCCATTTGCTAAATGTTACTTATTTAACTTAGAGTATTTAATTCTGAGTAGCTAGACAAGTTTAATTGATCGGTGAAAAATAAAAGAATCGCCAACTGAGAATAACCACACATAGACATTTTGAAAATGCCCACGGCCTGGCCATCTGGCTCATTTACCATGTGGGGTTCTGTGTCCTTCTAGGCCAATCGATTAGGCATCCATACAGAGGTGAGTCAACGTCCAGTTCAGGCTACCTCAACACAGATCCCCAAATTCAATTAGCAGACTGGGCAGGTTGTCTGGTTCGGTTCCAACTGGAGCAGCTTGATTTCTCAATGTCAACTCAACCTGAAAAGGGGGAGCAGCTGCAAAGTTCCTGCCATAAGGCAGAAACATTCCATGAACCAAAATAAATCTTTTATGCCAAGAATTTTGAGCTAAACCCAACTTCACTCGATGGTATGGTCCCTCCACTTTCAGTATGCCTCTAGTCCGCCATGCAATGGCCCCTCTCTCCCAGCTCTAAACTCTGCCTCTTCTGTGCCAGATCTTACTATTATTCCTGTTTTGGAAACTTCTGCAGGAATCCAAGGTGCTGAAAGATTCTGTTATAAGATCCTGAAGGGGGATTGCCCACAAATTAGATACACTTGAACGAAGGAGACTTCTATCTGGTTGCCCTATCTCATTGACCTAATTCTTAAAGCTGCTTCCAGTGCCATTTTTTTGGAAGAAAAGCTGAGATTGGCAGAAGCTCTTACCAAGCAGCAGGACTCTGTGAAATGAGCTGAAGAGAGACCTGTCCATCTCTTCTGTTCATGTCATTTACTCAATTAGTAATGATAGAGTGCCCCCAGGACACACCACACCAAATGTTGACTGTGACAACCTTTAACATCAGTTCCCCTGCCAAGTTTAGCAAATTAACCAGATTTAACTAAGCACAATTTTGACAGTTTCTAATTACTGGAATGAGGCTTTTTTAAAAAAATGAAAAAAATCTATCTCTTTCTATAAAATGATCAAGAAATTTCCTTGTGCTGTCCCACCGTGGTCCGCTTCTCATTTCGTAAGTGCTGTCAGCTCTAATTGTGTGCTTTACTGCTCTGGTAACTGTCCTCTTCCTTCTCTTCAATGTGCCATTCCCCAGGAGCTTGACTTGACTTCTATTCACATTTGATAACAAGCCCATCTGCTACCTTTGCCAAATGTTAGACTTACTTCACAGCAGCTCTCCAGATGTGTGCGGGCACTGCAGCTGTGTAGCCTTCCATTTGCCATGGAGGAGAAATCTGTTTTCAGCCTTCTGCCTTTCAATATGCCCTAATCCTCCCCAGCTGTACTTAAGTGCCTTACCCTTTAAGGATTTGGATGAAACAACATGGGTAAGGCAACAAAAGTCAACCCGTTAGACACACACCAGCCATAAGGTTCCCTCCTGGCAGAAAACTGACCAGAAGCTATATTCCGTATAAGGCTTGCTGGAAAACTAAATACATGCACAAAAGATAAAGTAGTTAGTAGCTGATGTTTCAATCTCTGGATAGAGTAAATCGTAAGGACCAACGTTGAAAGTTCCAGAATCCACTGGAAACACCCTTGGGAGCTGATTCATCTTAAGGACAGACCAGGAGAACTCTTGAGAAAGCCCATGGTTCAGATCAGAGGTAGAGCAGATTCCATTTTGTCCCTGTAATCTGCTTGTGAGTTGCCTAAGCTAAAATACTGAAACAGTCTAGAGCAGTTTCCTCACCTCTGAATTAGGATCATAATGACTATTGTGTTCTGTGAAGGTTGTCTACATCGAGGATCTCGTAGCCCTGTTTGTGCCTAGCATACCAGGAACCCAAACTGAATATTGAGGGTCAAAACTGCAATTATTTTATGTCACCATTTAGACAGCTGTCTTCCATTTTGGTATTTTCTTTGACAACTAGATAGCCTTTTCTCAAATAATATTTGAAAACCAAAGATAGGGAAGAAATGAGTTTTAACTTCCCCCATCCAGTGTCACACACAGAAAAAAACTGTAACAAAGACGTAAATAAAATAATAATAATAATAATAATAATAATAATAATAATAATAATAATAATAAAAACACATCACTAAGGTCATTAAGTAGGAAAGCTGGTTGGATGTGCTAAATTAAGATGAGTATTGCCATGATCTTTAAAGAGGCCTAGGGGGTCAGGGTTTATGGGAGTGTTAGAGAGAGGAAATGATGTAATCATAATTTAAAATTTTTCGAAATCATTATTAAAAAATTTAAACACATACACAAGCAAAATTCTTATTGTCAGGAGACCATAATCCAAACCACAACATGAGACTATTTAGTCAATTTCTGATGTATCTATTATCTCTCAAAAGATTGAGCACCTCATAATTCACTCAGTATGTTTCATGCTTAATGTTTGTCAATTTGACTAGATTCAGAATTATTGCAAAAATGCAAGTTATGTCTATGAGGGTGTTTCCAGAGATGTTTAACTGAGGACAAAAGACCCCAACCTGATTGTAGGTGGCGGTGCCTCTGGGCTTAGTTCTTAGATTGACACAAGCGAGGGAGCACCAGCATTCCGTTCTTCCTGCTCTCTCTCTGACTGAGGCTGCACTGGGAGCAGCTGCCTCATGCTCCTGCTGCCACAGCCACAGCTGAAGCTGCTCTTAGCACCCTGCTCTCCCCGCTGTGACTGACTGCGCCCTTCAAACTGTGAGCTGAAATAAGTCCTTCCTTGCTAAAAAGCTGCTCTTAGCACTCTGCCCTCTCTGCTGTGACTGACTGTGCCCTTCAAACTGTGAGCTGAAATAAGTCCTTCCTTGCTAAAGCTGCTCTTAGCACCCTGCTCTCCCCACTGTGACTGACTGCGCCCTTCAAACAGTGAGCTGAAATAATTCCTTCTATGCTTAGGTCAATTTTCTCAGCTCTTTTGTCACAGTGAAGATAAAAACATGACTAATACAAAAATGCATTGCTTGTATAGAAAAATGCCTAGAAGTAGGACACCTTTTTTCTTCCTAACATTTTTGATTAACAAAATGGCAATAAATACAGGTTATAGAAGTCAGAGTTCATGTTCTAACCTGACTAAAATTATCTATGCCATATAAACAAATTATGTACCTGTTCTAAGGTTTAGTTTCTTAATCTACAAAATGGGGAACTAATGCCTGTGTTGTAATGGTTATTGAAAAGAACAATAATTCTCTTAAATGCCCAGCTACCTTTTTGAAGTGTAATGGCATTAGCTAAAGGACAACCATAATCACGCTAAAGGACAACTATAATCAATATTCATAATAGCTCTATTAGTTTTCTAGTGTAGTATAAAAAAACCTCCTCAAGTTTAGCACCTCAAACTCACCCCCAGCAGGCTGTCAGAAGTCCAGGAGTGAAGCAGATTTCTTTGCTACAGTGCCAGTGTGAGATGAGCTGAGTTCTCATACAGATCTCCTCTCCCCTTCCCAGATCATGGACGGTTTGTGAAAGAATCCAGTTCCTTTCTGCTACAGGGCTGGGGTCTCCATTTCCTTGCTAGCCCTAATTCGAAGCTACTCTCAGGCCCTAAGCACTACCCACATTGAGCTACAGTTGTGTACTTAGCATTCACAAATCCTTGAGTTTGGACCCCACTAAAAAATAGAGAAGCAGATGAATATCCACATTGCCACACAGAACATCCTCCACCTTTGCAGGCTGCAATGGACAGTCATCTTTGCATTGAATCCTCCTTACACCATTCCTGTAAAATCAGGCTTAGATTTGATTCGATAGTACAGGTTCCATTGGATTTGATTAAGTACAAGCATCATTTCCTTTTTGTGTTTCACTGACTTGGGAACTTAATCATATCTGTAAAACTCTCTAGATTAGTGTTCGAGAGAGTAACAGGAGAAGATATACTTCCATTGGGGATGAGGAATCTCTGGAGATTTCTGACAATTTTGCCTCCCCACTATCATCTTGAGATGAAGATCCATATTTCTATCTTTGTAGAAACTGTGACTCCAGGGATGTAGTTGTTTTGTTCAAGGTCATTCAGGTAAGAATGTTTCTAATCAGATTGTATTTGGGGAATATCTGGCAATACTTGAAATCTGGCTTAATAGCATAAATATGGAGGTGTCTATAGAACTTCTTACTGGCCCAGGTCAAAATTTTGTTACTACAGGAGATGAGGATAGCTGCTGAAGAGTAGAGACATTCTCCTTGAAAATCTTGCCTGGTTTATCTTGAATCATTCACCGGGAATCTAACCTGCTGTGTCACGATGGGTCCTTGCAGCTTCTGTATCTGAAACTACCCATTCATAAAAAGCTTTCTGTTTAGGACAATGCTTCTCAGATTCACAGATACTGACATGGGGACATCCCTGCTCATGAGAGAGTGTTTAACACCATCACTGGCCTCTATTTATTTAATGTTCACAGTTCCTAAACCTTTTGACTCCAAGCTAACAAAAATCTCCCCTAGGATGGACCTTCACCTCCTCTAATCCTAGGATGGACCTCCATTTCCTCCAGTCCTAGGATGGGCCTCCGTCTCCTCCAGTCCTCAAATGGACCTCAGTCTCCTCCAGTCCTAGGATGGACCTCAGTCTCCCCCAGTGAAGATCCCCTACTTTAGACAAAAGATTCTGGTCTTCCTTCACCTCTTCCTCCTTATCTACTAGCTTGAAGACAGAGGTGATTTCCACCACCAACACAGCCATCAGAGACCAAACTTCGGTAGTCCAATGCTGTGAATACTGAGCCTATTTCCTGACCGCAGGCCTGGAATACTTCTACCTACATGTTCAGTGTGAGATACAAAATGCATTCCCATCTTGCTTTTCTCACCACACCACATTGCCTGCTCTTCTGCTTTAGCAAATGCAGTTTTACCCTAATGTACATTTCCTAAGAACGTCGCTTTTGCAGAGTTGGTAGGTTTTACACACTGCCTGTTTCCTCTTTGTTATCCAGCACACTATCCTTGTGATGTAGCCTGTCCCCAAAGGAACAGTACTTACATTGAAAAGTAGTGCTTGATTCTTCAGTAAATACATACTTTGTTTGACACTGTTCTAACAACCCAAATGGAAGTTTCTGTTGTAAACATTTGTTTCACAAGCAAACATCCAAATCGAAATGTTTCTTTTCATTGTTACAGGGCAATATCCATTTGCTTCCAGGCCATTAGGGACTGCCTAACAGCTTTTGTAAATATTTCTACAGGCAGCTGGCCACTCCAGACCCATTCTCACCCATTTCTCAGGAGTTTCTTAATGCTCAGGCACTCCTCGGGGACCTGGGACCTGTTTGATAGAAATGGGTGAATGCCAACACTATCCTGCACCTAAGGCAGTTAAGACTGGTATGCCTGCATGTGTGAGTGTGTGTGTGTGTGTGTGTGTGTGTGTGTGTGTGTGTGTGTGTGTAGGTGTATTTGAATGTGTCTGCATATCATTATCTCATTCAGTCTAGAGGTTGTTAGGTGTATTCCTCTGTAGTTTTCCCATTTTATTTTTTGAAACAAAGTCTCCTACTGAAAGTGGAGCCCTCTAATTTGGCTAGACTGGCTGGTGAGCAAATCCTAGATATCTTCCTGTCTCTACCTCCCAAATGCATGAATTGCAAGCTTGTACCACTACCTATTTTGGTTGATTGGTTGGCTAGTTGGTTGGTTGGTTGGTTGGTTGGTTGGTTGGTTGGTTGGTTTACACAGGTGCTAAAAGAACTGGGGTCTTTTTACTTCCCCAGCAAGCCCTTTGATAACCTAAAGACACTGCTTTTAGTATGTAACACTTTAATGAGGAAATTAGCCCAAATATGTGGGGGAGGGATGTATGTGTTGTGTTCATATGTCCCAGTACCCTGTGATTGGGCAAAAATTGTCACAGCATCTAAACATCCTAGCTCAATGAGCTGGATCTTCCATGTAATGGTTTGAAAGAAAATGGCCCCCAAAGAGAGTGACACTATTAGGAGGTGCAGCCTCCTTGGAAGAAGTGTGTCACTGTGGGAGTGGGCTTTGAGGTCCCTTTTCTAAAGCTTCACTCAGTGTGAATGTCAGTCAATTTCCTGTTGCCTGCAAGATACAGGACTCTCAGCCCCTCCTGTACCATGTATACCTGCATGCCACCATGCTCCCTCTCATGATGATAATGGACTGAATCTATGAAACTGCAAGCCAACCTCCTCAATTAAATGTTTTTCTTTATAAGAGTTACTGTGGTCATGGTGTCTCTTCACAACAATAAAACCCAAACAAAGACGGAAGTTGGTATCAGGGACTTGGGTAGTGCTGTGATAGGCCTGACTATGTTTTTGTTCAGAGTAATATGACTTTGGTACTTTGGATTAAGAAATCAGTGGAATGCTTTAAGCACTGCTTAATGGGGCATGCTGGTAGGAGCATGGGAGACAGTGGTGCTGGTGATGATTTGAAATGTCAGGAGCCGGCTCAAGAGGTTTCAGAGAAGAATTTCAGTTTGCTGCCTAGAAGTCACTTTTGTGATATTTTTGTGAAGGAAGTGGCTGCCTTTTGCCCTTGTCTCAAGAGTCTGCCTGAGGCTAAAGTGAAGAGTTTTAGATTAATTCCATTGGCAGACAAAATCTCAAAACAGCCTAGTATAGACTCTGTTGTGTGGATATTAGTGGTAACTCTAATGAAGATATGCAATTAAAAGAAGCAAGTTGAGCAGGGAAAAATATTTGAGGGGAACCAGAAAGTAGAATGGAGCTAAATCCTCTATTCAAGGTGATAAATGGATAAGAAATGGAATAAAAGGAGTGATGACCTCAGGGCAAGATCCCACCCAGCTAAGTTTCCAACTTGTGAAAAGGAACTAAAGAAAACTTAGAGCTGGGTGTGGTGGGGCACACCTTTAATCCCAGCACTGGGAAGGCAGAGACTGAAGGATATCTGAGTTTGATGCTAGCCTGGTATACAGAGCAAGTTTCAGGACAGCTAAGCTTAGGCAGCCAAAGACAGAAAGCTGGTGAAGATGTACTTGAACAAGGGGAGCATGTTTCAGCCCCAGCAATCAGCAGAACTTGGCAGCTTTGGCCACATGATTCCAGGTTCATAGTTAAGGATAGAAGACACAGGTTATGGAATTTGTTTCCACACCTAAAGAAAGCCGCTGAGGCCAGGCATGTGTCAGGGTGTCCCTGAATAGAAGCCTAGTAGAAAGGTCATTGTGTGAAGCTGTGAAGTTGAAGTCTATATTGCCTTG
The DNA here is from genome assembly GCF_007827085.1 of Peromyscus californicus insignis. NCBI lineage: Eukaryota > Metazoa > Chordata > Mammalia > Rodentia > Cricetidae > Peromyscus > Peromyscus californicus. Next base: position 125,375,026 of record NW_026294617.1, read on the forward strand.
GAGAACCCAAGATGGTAAAGATGCCAGAGTCATGGGATACTTGCCAGAGAGAGGAACTTACAGGGAGTAGAACCAGCCCAAGACAAAGAAGTATGTTGCAGTCAACAAAGCTGAATGGAGTTGGAGATGTGAAGAGCATTTTGATATTAAACATGGAGATGCAGAGTTTAGAGTTTGTTCAGGTAGTTTTTGGTCTTGTTTTGGTCCAGTATTCCCTTTCTATATTCGCTTCCCTGTGTTTTCAAATGGTAATGTATATCTTATGCCATTATATGTTGGAAGTATGTGATCTGTTCTTTTATTTTGATTTTTAAAAGCAATTACAATTAAGAAATTTCCATGCATCTCAGAAGAGACTTTGGACTTTGAAATAAGTTTGAGACTGTTATAGACTATGGGAACTTTTGAAATTGGACTGAATGCATTCTTGTATTATGATATGGATATAAAACTTTGGGGGCCAGGGACTGGAATGTAGTGGTTTGAAAGAAAATGGCCCCCAAAAGGAGTGGCGCTATTAATGGGTGTGGCCTTGTTGGAGGAAGTGTGTCACTGCAGGGGTGAACTTTGGGGTCTCTTTGGCTTAAGCTTCCCTCAATGTGACTGTCAGTCAACTTCCTGTTGCTTTCAAGATGTAGGACTGTCAACTCCTCTGGCACCATGTCTACCTGCACACTGCCATGCTCCCCACCATGATGATAATGGACTGAACCTCTGAAACTGTAAGCAAGCCCCCTCAATTAAATGTTTTTCTTTATAAGAGTTGCTGTGGTCATGGTATCTCTTCACAGCAATTAAAAACCCAGACTAAGACACTTCACCTACTCAGAGATGCTGATAAATTATCCACATAGAAGCTTTGGTTTGTTTGTTTTTTTAACAATGATAAAGTACGGTGAGTTATCACCACTCAGATTTTTCTAAGCAGAATTGATAAGCAGTTGTTTCCTGAAGGCATCAGGAATCCTCAAAGTACAGACACAGATGAAAGGAATATGCTCCTCACTAGCCCTTGCTGTAGCATACCCAAACATCAGAAAACCCAATTGTCAAGAGCATAACCTCCTTCTTTAAAAATGTGTGTTAGACAATACATGAATACACACATTAACAGTCATCTTATCTCTTACCAAAACTGGAAAAAAATCAAAACTTAGAAAACCCTGAATTAATAGTGAAGAACATTTGTTTGGCATTTTCTGTAAGCCAGACTTTGATTTTGTCACTTAAATTTCGCAGCTTAATGAGAGTTAAAGATGACACATAGGTGGTAGATGGTAGATAACAGATACAATATTATACTTAGTTGATTAAAAAACAGAGAGAGGGAGAGAGGGAGAGAGGGAGAGAGGGAGAGAAAGAGAGAGAGAGAGAGAGAGAGAGAGAGAGAGAGAGAGAGAGAGAGAGAAACTTTAAAGATATATGGCTAGCAAATGGTAAAACTGGGTTTCAAAGCCAAATAATTAGAATAGACTACAACATAAATGCTGGAGTTAAAGACATGCCCTCACCACCTCCTGCTAGGATAAGAGGGTTTTTTGTTTTGTTTTGTTTTGCTTTAATTTTTTAAATTTAATTTCTTCATTTATTTTACATCCCAATCACAGCCTCCCCTCTCCCCTCTCTCCTACTCCCTCCTCCCCTCCATCTTCTCTCAGTCCACCCCTCCCCTGTATTCTCTCAGAAAGAGGCAGGTCTCCCATGGGCATCAGCAAAGCATGGCATATCAAACTGCTGTAAGACCAAGCACGTACCCCCATATCCAGGCTGGGCAAGTCAATTCAGCAAGAGAAATATGTTCCCACAAGTTAGCCAAAGCACCAGGGACAGCCCCTGCTCCTATTGGCAGGAGTCCCACAAATAGACCAAGCTACATAACTATAACATATGCAGAGGGCCTAGGTCGGTCCCATGCAGACACCCTTGTTGGTTCAGACTCCGTGAGTTCCCATGAGCCAAGCTGACTGTTTCTGTGGGTTTTCCTCCAATGTCCCTGACTCCCCTGGCTCCTATAACCCCTCCTCCCTCTCCTAAACAGGACTCCTCCAGCTCAACCCAATATCTGGCAATGGGTCTCTAAATCTGCCTCCATCAGTCACTGGATAAAGGCTCTCTGATGACAACTGGGGTAGTTACCAATCCAATCATAAGGGATGGCCAATTCAGGCTATGCATAGGATAAGAGTTATTATTTGGCTAAAGAAAAAGGATACAATACAATAAAGCTAAGAAGTGAGTCCTGTAGAGTCAACTCCTGGGAGTGGATCCACAGCTTCTGAACCTTGCCATTATGGTTAGTGGAGAGTCTTCAAGGTAGAAAGAAAGTGTAATAACATAACTGTATTTCAATATATATTTACTTATGGCACATTTAGTGTCTCTGTGTAAATGGCCATTTTCTGTCCTGACCCCCTGCTCCCCATCATGATAGCTGCCTCCATATTACTGTACAGAGACTTCTTATATCTGTAAATGCTTGGCCAATAGCTCAGGCTTATTACTAACTAGCTCTTATATTTTAAATTAATCCATATTTCTCATTTCCACTCTTCCATGTGACAATACCTTTATTAGCATGGCACATTCATCCCCTGTTCCCTCTGTGTTTGCTGGCAACTCCTCTGACTCAGTCCCCTTCTTCACATCATCCTTAGTTTGGTTGCCTCACCTATACTTCCTGCCTGGTTAATGGCCAATCAGCATTTTATTAAATCAATTCAAATGACAAATCTTTACAGTGTACAAAAGGATTATTCCACAGCCCCTCTAGATACCTGGTTCTTCATTGTCTTTAAATCCAGCATGACCAGAGAAACATGGGCTGGGTATGAGGACCACTTGCAGTTCTCTGCTCTTAACTATCTCTTACAATGAAAGGTCACTTAGTCTCTTCTGAGTGGCTCTAAGGGCCTCTCTGATGGTTTCACAGACATATATATATATATTCGGCCCTTAGCCTCTAATTCTGCAACTTCCAATCTGTCTTCCAACTCTGCTGTATCTCAGAAGTGATTATTATTAATATAAAATGCTGTTGCAGAAGTAGTCAGAGAGAAGGCTCCTGTGAGGCCATCAAATCCATTGGTTAGTGGATGTCAGGCACCAACACGTTGCCTTTGAGCTCCTCTTGCATAGCTGACCCCTACAGCCTTCAAGCTTTTAATTGATGCTAGATTAAAATCAGTTTACCATAGTGTTTCTAAACCTTCTGCCAGTTTTTACTGTTATCACTTAGGAGTTCCGAAACCTTTCCTCTCATCATGACTCTTTCTATTTTCTTGGAAGAAGGAATTTTGGAACAATGATATCCCCTTTGAATGGGGTTTAGGCTAAATGCTTTTTCACTGGCAGGACTGTAGTATGGGGAGAAAGGGAGTCAGACATGTGACAGGCAATAAGCCATGATTTAAATCACTGCTTGCTCTCAAGCTCTTTCAACAACCTTTATATCTCTGCAACTCTTATTTAGTGACAGTCTCAAAATCACTCCCTTTTCATCTTTAGTACAATGGATGTGATCTCCAAATGTATTTCTGCAAAGGAGAAAAAAATTAACACACTCAGACCTAGGGAAGATTTTCAATTATTTTGATTGTGTTTCTTGAATGAACACATTATTTCTTAATGGGCCTACCATTCCAGGTAGTTCAAAGGAAAAGAATAAAACATCATAAATGCAGACAGCAAACATGTGAGTCTTCTCCTCCTGGTGGCTCTGCTGGAAAGGTGATAGAGTTTAAAACACTGCTATTGTTTAGCACAGCTTTGAAAATTAGGAGAAAAAAATATTTCTATTCTAACAGTCCCTCGGACAATCTCTCCAGGAATCTTTCATAGCAGAAGGGGAGGTGTGGCAGGACAAGACCAAAGTCAAGCAGGTCTCCTCCATGAAGACTGTGATGTGAACTGAGCATCACAAAAAGAAGGGCAGAGGGAGCAGGGAACACAGGCTGCCATTGCGCTCCTAAGCTTTCCTCTCCAACTCCAAAAGAGCATTGCCTGAGTCTTAGGCAGCTTGTAAAAGCATGCATTACCAGACTGGATAAAAGAGGCACTTTGGGACACAAATTGGGGGATTTTGATCCAAATTACCACTTAAGAGATATCTACCCTTTAAAAGATCATTGTCTTTATATTTAAGACTAAATGAACTACCATTTACAAAACAGAACACTATGTGGCATGTTGTAAACCTGTTAGCACATGTATGTAAGCAAAACATATGAGCTATTGTCTCTCTAAGCTCAATGACTTTCCACGTGTATTTTAACATTTCTTACAGTCTGGAGTGCTTATTGATTCTCACATCCAGGTTGGCTCATTGAGACATCAAAATAACATATGTAACTGCCAGTTTGGGGGGGGGGGGGTGAAGAAGGGGTAGAAATTCTGGAGGGTTTATAAATGTAGTTCTAAAGCCAAATAACAAGTTCCTTTATACCCTGACACAGTTGTGGATAATAAGAGGCTTCATTTTCCCAAAGAAGAAAATAATTTTGGATGTGTTTTACTGCTTTATGGCATGCTTGGGCAGTTTCACAGTTTGTAAGACTTTCCATCTAATGACTGTCCATGGCCAAATACAAGTTTTGCATTCTTTCTTTCCTTTGGCTTTTTTCCTGCCTTTTTCTGTGTTTCATGTTTCAATGCTGGAGATTAATCACAAAAACCATGAGTGCTAGACCAGAACTCTACCACTGAACCACATTCTGAATCTTAAGTTTTGCATCATGTGGAGGTACAGAATGACTTTGGAAAGAACTTGAGACTTTGCTCAAACTCTTTTATAAGAATGATATTAGGCTGGGCAGTGGTAGCACACTCCTTTAATGCCAGCACTCGGGAGGCAGAGGCAGGTGGATCTCTGAGTTCCAGGCCAGCCTGGGCTACAGAGTGAGTTCCAGGACAGTCGGGACTACAGAGACAGACCCTGTCTCAAACAAAGAAAGAAAGAATGATTTAGGATACACAAAAGAAACAGAGACATGGAGAAGCAAAAAGGATCAGGCACACACACACACACACACACACACACACACACACACACACACACACACACACACCACACTGAAACTGCAAGAAATTACTACAAACTGCTGCCACTTTGAACATGAGCTTGCCATCGGTCCACTGAATGTTTCATTCATAACTCAAACTTTTCTAAGTTTTATTGTGTCATTAGAAACCCCTTTTTTCTTCAAGAATGTAGTTCAAAGGAATGGGATTTTAAACTCCAAAAATAAACTGATATTACATTAGACTACAATGTTTAATCATTACATTTGCACAAAAGACACCCTGATAAATAAAATAGGCTGTTTATCTCTTTCACACAAAATAGTATCACAGTGGAAAATGCACTTGCTGAGACAAATGTTTCTTCAACACATAAGCTTTCAAAAGTTGCTCCTGAAATGACCACTGCCCAACCTGTAGGAAGAGAGAGAGACAGAGCTCATGACAAGCACATTTAAAGAAATAGCTGTGGAACTGCACATATCACGTCTACATCTGAACATACATGTTGTTCAGATAGTCAGAAAGGCCAAACTTAGCTGGAAAATAGAGCAGAAAATAGTCCATATATTCTACTATTAAATACAAAAGAATGGATAGATGTAGAAGGGTCTGTCCATAATGACAGTAGCCTCCATAACTATGTGACTACCAATGTCCTAGTCTCCTACACAAGGACTATTGGTGACAATGATTGATAGTGGAAATTTCCATGTCTGTTGTGGAAGGTGACCAGCACATATTTTGTTACTAAAAATTGCTGTAATTATGAAGCCAGCACCTTCTGCTTCCTATTTCTATAGAATTGCTATGACCTCAGAATTGTGCAATGCAGCAACAACAGTAGAATAGTTTATTAAATTGCACCCTGCTAAGTTTATATGTTATACTGAGTTCATGAAATTTCTCAATGAAATATATTAATGTCTTCACACTTGGGAGGGAGAAGCAATGGGGATGTTATTATGATTTCAGTATGAAGTGTTTCCCATAGACTCATGTATTTGGACTTCTGAAACATTGCAAAACTGTCTGGGGAGGCTGTAGAATTGTTGGGACATGGTGTCTTCCTGGCAATCATAGGCACCACTATGAGCTGGACTTGAAGGTTATATCTATTTCTGAATATGAATCAGTTTTCTGCTTCCTGATCCTCCAAGATGTGAGCAAGCCATGCCTTGAGGTTCCCCTGTCATGCGTTCTATACCTCTGAAACTGAACCCAAACAAGCCTGATCTGTTTTAAGTTGCCCCCCCCCACGCACACACACACTTTGGTAATTTTTCATTGCAAAGAGAAAAGTAGTTAATACAGAGAGTACTGAGATTGGGCCAACTTCATCATTCACATTTATGAAGTTTCTATCCCTATGGTTGCATAACCTTCCAATAAACCCATCTATAATTGAAAAAAACTGATTCACAAATTGTTTATTTTGGTTTCTAGGAAACTTGATATGCTCTATGGCCTAGTTTTATAAATTTATAGGCAAGTGTGCTAACTTTTTCTTGTTTACTATCTGTGTTATTTTCCTTCATTCTAATTTATTGAAAAAGTTATATATTTTTATATTTCACCTGTAGGAATAGTGTGCGCATATAAACACAAACAAGTGTTGAGGTCAGTTACCAATTGTGTGACACTCCAAGGCTCTGCTACCTCCATTCATTCTATAAGGAACGGAATTATACAGGCAGCAGTTTTCACTTTAAGTGAGAGAGCCCTTAATTTCTAAAATGATAGGAAATGTGTTAATGAATTTGCTCCCTTACAAAAAAGACATGAATGTGAAGCTGTGAATTGGTGAGTTGATAACTTATTTATGGCTCAGAACATCTGTTTACCTTGTGCCTCCTCAGGAGAAGGTAGGGTTCACATGCTACACTATATTTCCAGTTCATTTGCAGACTGAAGATTCTGCTTAAGAGAGAGAAGTAAAAATAAATGCCCATAGCAACTCTACCTGTGAAATGTTAAAAGAGATGAATCACAAATGTGTGGCTCAAAATGCAGGTTTTAATACCTTTGTTAGAGAAGTACCTATACCTATGGCCAAAATAAACCTCGAGTGACCCTACGGGTCTTTGCCATGGATGAAACCAACTGGGACTTTTGGAATGGTAGGTAATCAATTTAGTCTGATTAAATACCGTTCACATATTAAATTATGCAAAATACAAGAACCCTTGAGTTGAAGTTGAGGTAGAATGGAGACCTCAAGGCGCTCTAGCTGTTAAGCCATAGAGAGCTGGGGAGACTATGCTATGGGCATGCAATTCTTAGCTGAATTGCTTTGGATAACTCTCCTTGCTTAGAAGCAAATGATGATTCATGCTGCTAAACTCCAAAGAAGAAAAATAGTTTAATGACTTAGATTATGGACATCAGTATTAAAAAAGAGGAAAAAAAAAACCGAACCCTGAAATGTAAAGCCCCTTCAGTCGATAACAGGACAGTTTTGTAAACCACTTAAGGCTGTGATAAAATCCTACTTGACTGGCCCACGAGCAGATGTGACAAGTTGAATTTATTTCCTCTCTTACCAGGAAGCTTTGCAGGAAACTCTTAACATATGGTGCTTTTCGCTTCCATCTAGAGCTATAAATGTTATTGGAAAAGGACGTTCCCAAGAGCAGTGAGTTTCTGACGTCTCTGCCAAATGGAGTCCAAATGATCCTTCTGTGGTTCTGAATTCCCCGAGTTCTTAGGAGTTGGCAACGCAGGTCTCTGATCTAAACACAACTCACTAATTTAATTATTTTATTATAGATTTGTGGAAGCTCTTTCAGACCAGTGACTTAGCATCTGTATTGTATCTAGCCGCACAGGAAACACAAGTTAGAATGGTGTAAATATTTTGTTTCTTAACTGCTTTCATTTGAAAACTTGGACACCACTTCACACAGAAACCAGGCACCACAAATCGAGCACAAAAGAATGTGAAATTGAGATAAGTCAAATTTACAGAAACTTTTCTGATTTTGGGAGCTTTTCATGTTGTTTCTGTGTCGAATGTAGATATGGCATCTAACACTGTATGATGGTGGGTGTTGAGCAATCATACAGAATAGAAATATTGCTGGTAAAAGCTATTGACTATCTTATGTATAGTTCAGTAGACATTACTGACAGCTGAATATGTAGGGTCCATCCTTGCTTAATGCCTCTCTGAAGCATTTCCTCTTAATCAAGTAAAAAGACAAAATTGATGCTTTGAACATTAGAAATGAGCTGCTACCTGAGGTGGCAGTTTTCTCCTATATACCCACATAGTACATTACTGAGCAAAAATATCTAGCATGTGAGTATAAATCTAGAAACAACTTATCACAATTATATAAACATATCACAAGTTTTACATTATAGTAGAAACATTTTCACAATTATATAAACATATCACAAGTTTTATATTATAGTAGAAACATTTTGAAATTTTAATTGTAATTTAGCAGCTATAGTAGAAAAACAAAATGTCACTTGAGTATTTGAACCCAAAGTAGTTCTTAGGACTAAAAAGGGAACAAACAAATCATATTATACTAAAAGCTTTATATTTTAAAACATCCTATTTCTAAAAAAAAGAAACCCAAAACCAACCAGCAATACAAAACCCTTTAAGAGTAAGTTTTGAAATTTTGGGGGCTAATTTTTAGTATGTAATAATTCACAATACCCTACTGTTTTATGTTAAATCAACACCCCTACTTTTTGAGGGTTACTGTTGCCATAATGAAACACCATGATCAAAAGCAACTTAGGGAGGAAAGGGTTTATATCACTCAAGCTTCCATATAACAGTTAATCATCAAGAGCAGTGAGGGCAGGAACTCAAGCAGGGTGGTTCGGAACCTGGAGGCCGGAACTGATGCAGAGGCCATGGAGAGGTGCTGCTTACTGGCTTGCTCCTCGGGATTTACTCAGCCTGCTTGCTTATAGAACCCAGAATCACCAGCGCAGGGGTGGCCCCACACACAATGGGCTGAGACCTCACCCATGGATCACTAATGAAGAAAATGCTCCCCCAAGCTTGCCTACAGCCCAATCTTATGGAAGCATTTTTTTTCAATTGAGGCTCCCTCCTCTGATGACTCTAGCTTGTGTCAAGTTAACACAAAACTATTCAGGGTATCTACTTAAATAATAATATTAATTTCATTTCCTTTCAATGTAATATATCATCAAGCTCAATTTTCCCTTATGTTGTTGTAGTTGTTTACATTGTCACCTTGACGGGATCTAGAATTTGGGGACAAACCTGTAGGCATGTCCATTAGAAGATTTACAGATTGGCTTCATTGAGGTCTGAAAACCTACCCTGAATGTGGGTGGTGGCACCTTTCCATGGGCCACCAACTTTTTAATAATGCCCTGAACAATATAAAATAGAGAAAGTAAGCGGAGGCCAGCTTTCCTCTCTCTCTCTTTGCTTCTTCACTAGGGATGTCATGTGACCAGAGGCCTCTGGGTCCTGCTGCCATGACTGACTGCGCCTCTTCTTAAAGCCTAGATGAAGCCTCCCTCTTTTAAGTTGTTTGTCGTCTAGTACATTGTCATACCAATAAGAAAATCAACTAACACAACTGCTAACTAGATTTCCTCAGCACAGAGCTTATCAAAAATCTCATCGAATGTTACCCTTTGCTATTCCTAACTCTTTGTAAGAGACTACACTTTTAATTTCAATTATTCTAAACGTTAAAACTGGTTTTAGAGAGACAAGTCCCCTATATCAATGCCAAAGAAAAAAGGCAAAGTTAAATGTGTCATAGCTAGCTCCTTGCATATGCTAAAAAGCAGATAAATGCCTACACTAAAGCTGGAATGTTCATATAAGCAGCAGATTTTGTTATTAATATAAAATTAACGTAAAACTATGCTGTAGTTTATTTTCTCAAATATTAATTATTCAAGACTGCTTTCTTTAAAGCCGAACGGGTATTTTCTTGACAGCTCTACCAAGATACATGCATAACCTTCCTCATTTTATCTTATATTCTAGTTTTTGGTATTGGTTCTAAAACTAATTACAGGTTCTCAAAATACCCAGAAGAAAAGTGACTTCAAATATTTGGTGGTTTGATGTTCATCATGCCATGATTAAATAATCAAAAATAATTTGATGGTTGACTGAAATTATTATGTGGCCAAAACCTACATTTTAATTTCATATAATTTCCTATTAAAAAGAGGGAGCAGACTATAAAATTGAATGTTGTTGCAATCAGCTTTTACACACTAGATATTTTCTAGACCAACAACCATTTTAGAACTAAGAAGAGATTTGGAGGGACTCTAACACGAAGCCACCATTTTGTAGATGAGGCAAATGAGTTCAGAACAGATTTTTTTTTAGACCGCAAGGACTGATATCATATCAGGAGATAAATTTAAATCATGAGAGTTTGGGCTGATTTATACAGACAGGTGCCCTAAATGAACCAAACTTTTAAGATCTACAGTCCTTGTCCCTCGACTCCTAAGGAGTTATTCATTTACCTTGTCACAATGGCTGAGTGAGGACTAAATATCATTGGGATTTTATATAAAGAAGACAAAGATTAACAGGCCCAGAAAAGCAACACTAATTCCCACTTTTTTAATGATAAGCAGTTTACTTATAATTCAAAAGGAGAACCTGCTCAGTTTAGGCTTTCACAGGCAAATACAGTCAGTCAATCCAGGAAAACACAGACATACAGTAGTAGTAGTAGTAGTAGTAGTAGTAGTAGTAGTAGTAGTAGTAGTAGCAGTAGTAGTAGTAGTAATACAAAAGAAGAAACAGGAACTTCTCTAAAGAATGTAATCGCTAATTTTTCTTGGGCATAAACAAGTTTTCGTCAAGTCAATAAAAGTTCCTAAACTTGCCAAAACATTGAATTTTCCATAAAATGAACCAGCGAATAAAATCTGCTCATCACACATGTAACTCTACATGTGAATGTTTTTCTTCTTCTATTTCCTTTAGCCTTCCCCACACTTCATTCATGGTAGTTCCTCTAGCAGGCATTTCCAACCCCCTGACGTCATAGCAGGACATTGTCTTCTGCAAAGTTCACACTGGTGAATCATACAATTGAGTTACCCTGCTTAAAAAAATAAATCTCATGACGTTTAAGGTTAGTTTATGATTCTGTGTCGGGTCACATTCATAGCTATCCCAGTCTGCACACAGCCTATACATGCAGGTTGGACATACATACTTACCCTTATGGAAATGAATGCTTTAGATAGTGAAATGGGTCAACAGTGACTTTACAAAGTAGATTGCTGGGAGATGTCTCTCTAGGAACTTAACTTGTAGTTATTTGACTCCTTCCTTTCTATTGATGCATAAAATTTAAAAACTTAAAAATAAAGTTCAACAAAGGAAGAAAATTATCTTTAGCAGCTAAAGCAGGGAAGAGTTGATGTGAACATTCTGCTCCCTAACTATATTTCATCCACACCTCACTGTGGCCTGGAAATGTTGACTTCTTATCAATGTTTCTTGGTGCCTATATTCTGGTACTCTCTGCTTACCCAGGCCAAGAGGAGATGTAGAAAGTCATTTGTATGACGTTGCTTCTTTGATGCAACCATTATTCATGTCACTTACCACACAAGGATGACTTTTCAAGCCTTTTGGCTACCGAGAGTTGAAACAAACCTCAGGACACAACCCTAGGAGATCCTTCACTACCAGCCTATCATGCCTGAGAGGACCACAACCTGACTTTACAGTCAGTACATAGCCTGAAGTGAATAGTCAAAAGGGGAATCAAATCCAGCATAATATGAAGGGAACTCTTAAAACCTGCTAACACCTAGACAGGTAGGCATATAGAGTGCTTCCTTCCATGTGTTCCTTCTCTAAAATGAGGTGTGCTTTGCTATTGTGTGGTCTAAGCATCAGTGAAGTCAGTGACATTATATATAAATGCATTCTTTTAATTCTTATTTTCTCTACATTCAACATCCAGGAAGGCAAAGCTTGTGTACTCAAATATGCATGTGGCGAATTGATGCTGCATCTCTTTATCAAGTACAAACTGACAATTGTATTTGCAAAAGTTAAGAGTATCACTAAACAATGCATGGGAATAAGCAAGATGTGTAAGTGAGCACATGCCCACAGTCCTGGGCGTTAAGAAAATAACTGGAACATTTTAAGTCAAAGCTTCAACCTAGACCCAGGGCAACAGTGTGAAGAAACCCTTGGTACACAGTTGGAGAGCTGCCGAGGGTTCTTTCTTCTACTGTGCTATCTCTTGTTGGTCTCAGGTAGCCTAATCAGTTCTACTCATTCTTATCATGATAGGATCTGAAATCACCTATGAGACAAACTTCTGGGTATGTCTGCCAACAAGTTTCTAGAGTGGGTTAATTAAAATGGGAAAACCCTCTCAGAGTGAGTAGGTAGATGTGACATTTTATGGGTCAGAGTCTGGACTGAGATAAAAGGAGAAAGAACAAAACACAAAGCCAGCACTCGTTGCTTTCTGTTCCTAACAATGGATGCACTGTGACTGGCTGCCTCATGCTCAGGCCGCCATGATGGGCTGCACCTTTGAAGTAAGCCTTTTCCTCCACAAGCAGTTTTTATGTGGTGTTTCATCACTCCATCTCAGCAATGAGTAAAGAAATGAACACAGGTAAGTTACTAAACTGCTCTATCTACACTTGAAGCATCTCTAAAGCGAAAGTGGCTTGCTCTACTGTAAGGACTAAGAATTTTTTTTTGAGCCAGGGTTTCATTGTGTAGCCTTCGCTGTCCTAGAACACTTGCCTCTGCTTCCCAACTGTTGGAATTAAAGGCATCTACCACCACTGCCTAGCAGGAAGTCTTATTATATGAAAATTTATTTATAAAAATAGTCTTATAATTCATTTAACTCATGTGTAAATTCTAAAAATAATGGCACATTTAATTGCTTGTGCAAAATCTGGTTTAAAAACAACAACAAGCAACAACAAAACAAAAACAAAAAACAAAAAAAAGTCACACAGCACCCCAAATCTTCAATTCTAGTATTATCACATTGTGGCTTTTCTCTTCCAGTCCAGTTTGAATACAAATTGCAACAGACTTTGCACCCAAATGCCTATCATTAGAAGTCTCTCATGTCTCCACTTCTAATGAAATCTGTTTCTCAGCCTCATTATTACTCCCCATCCCTTGATAGCACGCTCCTGTCGCAGATCATCAGTCCCTCTTCTGGCTTCATTTGCTTGCCTAAGCAGCCTTGACGTTAGGGTCAGTCATTTTATTAGATTGTCACACTCTCTTGCCCAAGAGCTGCCATTCTAATCCCCAAGAACGGGTAAGTACAGTCATCTGCCTTCTTGCCTCCCAGTCCCAGGCTGCCAGACACTGCCGGAGAAAGTCACATAGACATGTTGCCTGCTTCCACTCAGTTTTGCGTTCCCTGCAGCTTGACAGAACTTGCTCTTGTAGGTGTTTTACAGCCGTTGGTCTTCTCCTCAATGTCATACTATTCCTTCCCACCTTGGTTCTAATGGGACACATTCGTCCAGGCCCTAAAGAAAGTCAAGTTCAGTATTTGATTCTTCTCCTACCTAAAATCTCAGCTTTCCCTTCTGCTACCCTCTCGTCTCTCTCTCTCTCTCTCTCTCTCTCTCTCTCTCTCTCTCTCTCTCTCTCTCTCTCTCTCTCTCTCACTTTGGGCACTCATTGTGCCTTGTTTTGTCCTTGACCTTTCTTGAAAAGCGTGACTGCGCCAGTTCCTTCTGCCTCCTTGTAAACCTACTCCCTCAGTGTCTTCGGCTGTCTCTTCCAAACATAAGTGGTGATGCCTTTAGCTTGTTCCTTCCTGTTCCTTTTAAGGCAACAGAAACTTCTAACCCTCTGTGTCCCCTCCAGATGCAGCCTTCTCTGATGCTTGCTTCCTTTCTTACACAAATCCAAGATTCAGAATCCACAGTGTGCCTGCTTTCTACATCTCCTCTGCTCCTCCTGACCAGTAGTTGACCCTTCCTGCCATTTCCATTTGTATAATTTCTCTCACATTTGTGTTCTATCTGAAATTACCTTCCAAAATGACTGAAACAGGTTAATACAATTTTCCCCTACCTGCTTCTCTTTCAATTTTTTTTTCACCTAACAATGCGTATGTGCTCTGGGATTTTCAAGTCCTTCAGTGTTTCTTAATTTACCTTTTCTTCTTAGATTTTTCTCACCCTTATCCCATCATAAAGAAGCCCATGCTCTACTCTTTATAAAGCCTGAGATTACCAGTCACTTGCCTGAACCTGCAGTGGGGAGGAAGGAGATGGCCGAGGGGGGCAAATCCCAAATGGCTGTTTCCCTCCAGAGAAATATTGCCAATTCCCATGATATCTGAATAAAGAAAGGAAAATGCAGGTACAAAGGGTCTCAGAGTCAGAGAGCTCTTCAAGCCGTGTATGCCCAGAACACGTGTGTTCTGTTTGTGGAATATACTTTTTTGGTATATATACATGAGACGTAGCTTTATCTATATAATGAAATTCAATATTTAATAAAACACAACAGGCTTGAAGGCATTGCACAGATGAGGAGGCAGGAGCATGCACAACCGAGGAATGTGTTCACCAGAAGGAAAAACAAGTTAAATAGATACCATGCAGGAAGTTTTGGTCAAGGGCTGGGAGAACGGCTCGGTGGGCAAAGGCTGCTGTCGCCAAGTCTGATGACGTGAGTTTGATCCCTGAGACCCAAATATTGGAAAAATAGAAATGACTCAACAAGTTGTCTTCAGACTTACACACATGCACACATGCACACATGCACACACACACATACATACATACATACACACATAAACATGCTCCCACATGTAACATGCACACACAAAAAAATGATATAAAATCTCAGACAGAATTTACGAATTTCTTCCTTGAATGCCCTTTCTCCCAAAGAGCTTCAAAATATGTGTCATCCATAAAGCCCTGGGACCTCCAGGGCTCTAAAATCACTTATATTCTAGGAAAATCGCACATTTTTCCCTCACTTACAAGTGTGCTTTAGCTAAGACAGTTGAGGGGTATTTGGAATTATGTACTTACCTGTGAATTTAGAATATGGTAGGTTTCCAAACACCCTTAAATGACCCTAAGAAAGCAACCAATAAGATGGCAGGAATCGAGTGACAAAAATCTATAAAGTTCTTTACTTACAGGTGGCATAACAGCATCCATTCTCAATTTAAACACACACATGTGCTCACGCGCGCACACACACACACACACACACACACACACACACACACACACACACAATGTCTTGGATTATCCACGTGCTGTGCTTCAGTATTTGAAGGCAGGTTTGAAGGTCAAATCAAGCAGACTTTGGTATTGATTCTCACTTTGCTATTTCCTGGCTGTGTGACCTGTGCATGAATCCAGATCTCTATGAATTCCAGTTTTCCCACTTACAGAATGGCCATAACAACTACCTAGCAGAAATGTGGTATGGATAAGAAGGAATATATTTGAATAACACAACTTGGGAGACATTGCACACATTTAACAAATGCCTGTTCCTACCCATGAAGTGTACGGTGTGGAGGCTGAACTACAGCTTCCAAGTCTCCGTCAATGCTACCACCGAGGTCTTCATATCCACGGTAGAGTCCTTAATGATCCCAAGGAAATAGGAAAGGTGACACATTTGTGCAATTTGATTTTCCATTGTTAATGACTTTGTAGAATTTAGTAGATGTTTGTGGCACTGAACCATGGCTATTAGCTATTTCAAAAAATGAACTCACCTCCATTTAGCATCTTTCAATATATGAAAACCTTAGCTTCAATTTCAAGTACTGTTATCCAAGGGGAATTCTCTAATAACTCATTTGTTTGTTTGTTTTTACTATATTTTTGCTTTTATTGATGCATATAAATTACATATATTAATAAGACAATGTGATGCTTCCATGTACTAAGTACTGTTTTCATATACCCATTTGTTTGTTTATCTTCACAACAGCCTTCATATCACTCCCCACCCCTAGTAAACATTCTTCTACTTGGTAGTTGATTGCTTTGATTTCCACATGAGAGAGAACATGTGGTATTCTTATTTCTGTGCCTAGCTTATTTCATTTAACATAATTGCCTAATTACATTTATTTGGCTATAAATGACAAGGTTTCATTTTTTCTCATGGCTCGATAACACTCAATTGTGTATATATGCCGCATTTTCTCTATCCATTCCTCTATTTATGAGCATCTAGGTTGATTCAATATCTTCATTATTGTAAATACTTCCACAATAAACAAAAGTGTGCAGGCATTTCTTTTTATGGGATTACTTCAGTTCATTTGGATATACACTCAGGAATAAAATATCTGGATAATAGGGTACCTAAATTTTTGTTTTTGATTTGTTTTAAGAACTTCCATGTGATGACTGTTCTTGGTTGTCAATGTGACTGTAGCCGGAATTAACTAAAAGCCAAGCAGCTGGGTACACCTCTGAGGGATTGTTTCCTCAATTAAATATTTTGAAGTGGAAAGACCCACTTATGTGCAGAGTTTTTGCAATGGGAAGCTACTTCTTCAATCTGGGCCACACTTTCTGGTTGCAGCCTATATAAAGGATATGGAAGAAGGAAGCTTTCTCCCTCTTTACCTGCTTGCTCTAGCTGGCTAGTCTATTCCTTCACTGGCATTAGAGCCTAATTCTTAGAATTCTGGAACATACTAAGGAGTAGCTGAGATATCCAGCCTCCTGGACTGAACAACTACTGGATTCTTGGACCTTCTATTGATAAACAGCCATTGTTTATTTCGCTAGCTAGACCACAGCCTGTAAACATTCTAATAAATATGTATTATACGTACATACATAAATATGATAGATTCATTCTGTAATCTCTACTCCTCTAGAGAACCTTGACGAATACATCCCATAGTGTCTTCCCCAGTACTTTATACTACTGCTCATAATCCTCCCAGTGTAAGAGGCTCTTTTTCCCTCATGCTTGGTGTATTAGTTACTCCTCTGTTTTTGTGATAAAATACCCTGAGCTAAGGCGACTTAGGGGAGAAAGGCTTTGGTTTACATTAGGTTAGGGTCCCAAGAGTGAGCGTCCACTATGGTGAGGAAGGCCTGGTGACATTAGGAGAAAGGTGGCTGGTCATGTTTTTCCCACACATAGGAAGCAGAGAGAACAAAAAGCAAGGCACCTCCTTAAGGTTCTGTAACCTCCCAAAAATTCATCATCAACTAGGGAACAAGTATTCAAATGCTTGAGCCTATGGGGAACAGATTTCTTTCAAGCCACTATATTTGGAGTTTTGCTGTTGGTATGTTTATTAAATATTTTGAGTTCTTTGAATGTTCTAGATATTAATTATGTAAGAAGAAAAGTTAGCCAATATTTTCTTCCCAATTTGCAGGTTGTCCTTCACTCTTTACTGTTTCCTTTGCAAGGTAAGAGCTTTTCAATTTGATTTCATCCTTTTTCCCACAGTTACTGATGCATTCAGGAATCAATGACTTGACTATCTATTCTTAATTTAACACAGCTCTAAAATCCACCCTGGCTCTGGAGATTCCCATAGAGTTGGCTTATTATCATTTTTTCTTCTACCTAACCCTGCCATCTTCACTGTCATAGGCACTGCTCCTTGTAAATAAAACATCTGTATGTAACACTCCATTTCAGAGCCTGTTTCCAGGGAAACTTGTACTACCACATTCATTATCATCAAATAAAGGAAAATAATTGGCAGGATGTTTTTACCAAATAACTTGAAAATTAGAAGCTTTCTACTGAAGTTCAAAGTCCAAATTTTATCGATGAAATGTTTTGAATTCCTTCTTATCCAGAGGACTGGGTTTATCTTTTTCAGTCCATTTCTATATTTGCAAAAAGAGAAGAATGTAGAAACCTAGGAATCCAGCAAACAGGGACCCTATTTGATTGTTATATGTCAAGTTACATAGCCCAGGTCTAGGAAACTGACCTTCTTGACTTGCAAAGTTGCTTGGCTATGTTAACGATGCTTGTGGTTAGAATATGTGCCATATTGACACTGCTGGATTTGCTTGTATCTATCACGAATGACCTTGGTTGGAATGCAGGTCATACAAGACTGCTATATGGGTTAGTTCATCTTCTGCCACTGATAACACCACAGCATAGCTGTGTGCATTTTAAAGGCAAGAGCTATATTTGAGCACAGGGATCTGGCCAAAGATCAAGGGGTCTTTTGTCATAATGCAGTTCTTGTTGCGAAGCCCTAAGGTAGCACAAGCCTTCACAAAGTAAGACAAAGCATGCCTGTG
Organism: Peromyscus californicus insignis; assembly: GCF_007827085.1. Taxonomy (NCBI): domain Eukaryota; kingdom Metazoa; phylum Chordata; class Mammalia; order Rodentia; family Cricetidae; genus Peromyscus; species Peromyscus californicus. Next base: position 125,393,317 of record NW_026294617.1, read on the forward strand.
TTTTCCCACTGGTCAGCTCCTTTTCTACAAACCCGTCTGTTTTAGACCATGTAGTTTCCATGCTGATGACTTTACTTAATCCTACTCAGTTCATAAGGCCCCTATTCTAAACACCAAAATTGGATTTGCTCTCCATGTTCTTAATATGACACAATGAAGATTAACCTGTAATATGGGTTTTAGGGAGAAAAATAATTTAAGTTGAAACCATCACATTTTATGCTTGGCTCCTGAACTTTTTCTTCATACCTCATACAATACATCATTACTTCAAAATTTCAAAGTCTCATCTATAATATTCAAAGCAAACTCTTAGATGTGAACCTATAAAATCAACTTCCAATATATACTGATGCAACAGCCACAGTGTGTACTTCCCCTTCTGAAAGGAAGGACTAGGGAAGTAGAGAACAGTACCAGGCACAATGTACATCCAAATAAAACCCAGCCTGTCAAATATCAATTCCTCCACTCTCTCTCATCTTCACAGCAGTGTTTTAGGTATAGACTCTGGGTATCCTAAGTAGACTTGATGACCAGGGCAGCCATAGGGTTGTGGTAGGAGAGTAGGGCAGGAAGAGAGCCATCAAGATTTGCAAAGAGGAACACCCCCCGACCCCGACCGAGCGCTATACATAAGGATGGAGCAGACATGATAGAAGGCAAGCGCTATGTAGATGACACACAAAGAGTCCCAACTGCTGTGTCCCCAGACTACTGAACTTTCAACACTTTGTAACTCTCAGATACACTCTTTCTTACATATGTTCTTTTTCTAAATTAACCATTTCTACCACTATCCTTATTTCCTGGTCCAATTACTTGTTCTGAGTCACAGGAATCTGGAACCCAAATATGGTACCTTGATCTATGATCCATGCCTACAACAACTTCAGCCATGATTCAAATGGACCCATGCACCACTCGAGTACCCAAAGCCTTAGTCATCCTGCTTCTGTCACTATTCTCATCTTAGGCTATGTGATGTTTCCTGCAGCTTCTTCCTATGGAGTGTACACACGGTGGCTCATTGCCTTCTTGGGGCTGCTCTGTGGCCTTATTCCTATAACTCCATAACTACAGCACCCTCAGGATCTCTCTTTTGGAGCTAGGAGCCTGTGGCAAACTTGGGAGTTAAGGATGTTTGCTGCTCTTGCTGAGGAGTCAAGCCTAATTTCCAGTCTTCAACCATCTGTAACTCCTGCCACAAGGGATGTCTATTCCTCTGGCTTCTATAGGCTCCTCATTCATGTGCTTAGACATACACACAAATAATTTGAAATAAAATAAAACTTTAAGTAACTAAAAATAAAATTGTTATGAGAGCCACCATGACTCCATATTCTTTTTTTCTGAGACGAAGTCTCATTATGTAGTCCTTTCTGGTCTGGAACTCACTGTGTAGCCCAGGATGGCATGGAACACAGAATGATCCACTTGCCTGTGCTTGCCAATCACCGGGACTAAAGGTCTGTGTCACTATGCCTGGGTCTTTTGTCTTCTTTCTATGAGTGTATATTAGATATAAATGATGGGTTTCATTATGACATTTGCATATATGTGTATTATATACTTGGATCATATTCATCTACCCCCTCTCTCACTTTCTCTTGTCCCCCTTCCATCTCTGCTGATCCCCTTTCTCTTCCTCATTAGTTCCCTTTTTACTTCCAGGCCTTTCTCCTCTCAACTAGTTTCAGTAGAGTTTGCATTCTGCACACAGACAGAACCAGTACATGTGTCTGCCCCTAGTACAAGGTGCATACCTTCCACTCAAATCATGGCTGCCACACTGGCATGTTTCACCAGTGAAAAGGAGGGCAGCATCATAAGGCTTCCCTGCCCTGGGTACCCTGTATAAAGCACCTATGATCACCACCTGAAACAGTTCTGTTCCAGAGACCTGTGGAGGCTGGAAGAGCTCAAAGATGACCACAAGGCCCTTTTCTGGTTGCTTGGACAGTTCCCATCTTCTTGCTACAGCTATTCATTTGCAGCAGTTCTTCCTTAGCACATTTTCTTCCACTACAGATTTTCCAAATGTTTCTACTACATTTTCTCTTGCTCTTGAAATCAATCAGACGCACCAAGGCAGCTATGTCTATATCTTGTTTAGAAATGTCATCTGTCAGATAAACTAGTTCATCACTTTCAGGTTCAATCTTCCATAAAATCTGAGGTCATGGGCACAGTGCATTCGGGTTCTTTGCAATTGTGTAAAAGGACAGATTTTTCTCCCATACACAATCAGATCATTTCCATCTGAGACTAGTTTCCCCGGCCTGCTTGCCACCAAATTCTCCTGTAACTCACAGTGGACACAACTCTAGGCATTTTTAGGTATCTCCTCTACAGAAACTGTTCCAAGATGTTCAGGAATAGTTACAACAATGACTCCATTCCTTGGCACCAATTTCCTCTATTTGTTAATTTTCTATTCCTAAAACAAAACACCTGAGTCTATGCACATCTAAAAGGAGTTTACATAGCCCACACTTCTATGGGTTCAAATGCATGACAATGACTTCTGGTGAGAGTCTCCTGGGGTGACACCTGAATGACAGAAGCACTTGCAAAAGAAGAAATCACATTGCCAGACAGGAAGATGGTGAGGCTGGAGAATGGCCAGTCTTGCCCTTTTAAAATCAATCTCTCCTAAGAACTTACAGTTCCCAGTGTACCACTGGAAACTGTTATTCACTCCCAAGGATATTCCACCACAGATATCTTTTCTATTAGTTTGCTTCCTAATTGGTTTTAAAGTACTTAGACAAGTGTTCTACCACTGAGATATATCCACAGGTCTCTCCCTTAAATAGTCTGGGACTTCCCACTAAATACCAGCTCTTGAAGGGCCCACTACCTGTAGTCACCATCACAGTGGGGACTAATGAGTCTTCCAACACATGATCTCTTAAGGGATGCACTCAGACCATCTATAGTGATATGTGTGTCACAAACTCTGCAACTTGCATCTGATAGTGTCAAAGAAAACTGGCAGCAACCAGTTGGGTGTCATGGATAAGTAGAACATCCAGAAAGTTAATTAACTCACTGTCTCCTTCTAGCCATTCTCTATCTATGCACACCTGATGAGATTAACTACCTTTCTATTTGTCAAGTGCCCAATCATCTAAAAACCTGAGTACAGACAGATGTCACTATTATCAAAGAAATAGTTTAGATGAAAACATTATCAAACCACTTAGCTTCCCTCTTACTACTATTCTTCCTGGGAGAATACACCTCAACAACAACAAAAAAGCTATGTAAGAATAATAATCCAGGGGCTGAAGAGACATCTTGGTAGGCAAAGTACTTGCTGAATAGGCATGACTGTCTGATGTTGAATCACTTTCAAGCACACAAAAGCTGACTGTGGTAGCATACATGTCTGTCTCTAACTTCAGCATTGATGAGTAGAAACAGGACAATGCTTTGACTTGTTGGCCAGCAAACCTAAGCAAATCAATGAACTATAGGCTCAAGGAGAGAACTTGCCTCAAATAATAATATGAAGGATGATAGAGAAATACATCTGAAGATAATTTCTAACCTCCACATGTGCACACAAAAAAGCACACATGCATATATACGCATAACACACACACACACACACACACACACACACACACACACACTACACACTCCAAGAGGAAAAAAAATAACAGTCCAGTAATATAGCCAAGAAGGATAAAACAAAGTCATTGCCTAAGCAACCAGATCTTTTTTATTTTCAAAAAGCAGGGTGGTGGTGATACACACCTTTAATCTCAGCACTCTAGAGACAGAGGCAGGAGGATCTCTATGAGTTTCAGGTCAGACTGGTCTACAAAGCAAGTTCCAGACAGCCAGAGATGTTACACAGAGAAACCCTGACTCACAAAACAAAATTCTTTGTTTCCAGGCATCTTTTATATTGGAAAAAGGAAAATAAAAGAAGGAATTGAAATAACACTTTGATGGAAGCTAAACAGGTTAATATTTCCTGTGTTGAAAATGGAATCATACATTTCTAAAATATTTGTTTCTCTAAAATTACAGTAATAAACCCATAAAATGATGTCATAAGGAACTAAAAATATTTTTCCAGAACAGGAAAAGGTTTTGAGAAAGTGAAATATCGACTTTTGTGTTTAATCTTTTGCAGTATCTTATTTTGAAGTATGTACAGTCAACCTTGCATAGTGCAAAGAGGCAGCTGGAAATGTAGATGTATTTTACTAAGTAACTGCAGATACTACTTTTTGATATTGCAATGCTACATTAGTATTTAAATTTTAGTTTTAACGTAGAGTCCAAAGCCTTATTGGGAATTCTTCATATTTTACTATATTGAAAATTATTTGGCTTGACATACTTTCAATGTATCTTTTATTCAATGTATACCTTTTAAAATATACATTGATGAATTGTAAAATATTGATATATTGACTAGTACCAATTTCCTAAATACTGACAGATTTTCTTACTTTAAAAATAGAAGAATTCAAGAATACCTCTACCTACCTCAACGGAAAAGTGAAGCTTGGGAATCTGTCCTAATTCTAACTTTTCCTTGAAAGCCCGGGTGGTATTGACTGCCAACAACACTGTATTATTCCCTGGAGTGACAGGTTTACCACATTCATTTCTGACAGAACATCTGCCAAATATCCAAGTGTGAACAACCAGATTTGTCTGCCAATCACTCTTTTAAACAAAAATGACATTCCAGGGAAAATGACAAGGGTTCTACCCACAGCTCAATCGCTTGAGCACATCTTCACAGGACAGACAGCATGCCAGCACACAGTAAGATGTGACTTTTTTGCCATACAGCATTCTAAAATTAATAATTTGCACCACTGCATCAGTATTTAGAGTGAAATAAGCATTTTATTTTTGTACCAATAATACCCTACCCATGAAAAAGACAAAGCCCATTATTAGGGTTTGGTGTCTTGGCTTTTATTCCTGCTGGGCCATGAGCTCTTTCAGTCTCCATCACTTTTTCATCTTTGTCACAAAAATAAGCAAATTAGTAAATATAATCTTATTTTTATATGAAAAGTTTTGACCTTGAAAACTGAAAATGTCTCAGCTGCATCCAGGAGGGGGCCAATCACATTTCAAGATCTATTGTACTAGACCAGTATTGGCCTGAGGGTAAAAAGTATTGTCTTGGTAACAATGGGCACTGAGTTTCTTACCTCAACAGGGCCAATGAGAGGGTGCAGACAAAAACTCAAACTATTCTTTGTGTTCTAAATCACAGCTGAAAAATGAGTTGAATATACAAATCCAAGAAAATTAGTTAATGGCCATAAAAATCCCTCTCCACCCTATAGCAGACATGCTACAAAACATGGTCATTGAACCTTATGAAATATGTCCACCCCTTAAGTAACAGTGGCTAGGTAATTCACCCTGTCTGTTTCAGGTTGGCTTGTTCTCTGCCTCTAAGTCAAGTGAATGCCCACTACATTGCAGTCTTCTCTACATCTTGAAGAAAAATAATTGCATCAATTCTCTTCACAAAGTTCTGTGTAAAATCCCCACCCCAATATTTCCTGATATTACACTAATCCAAAACCACAGGATAAATTTGTTTTCTTTTTCTCATTAAGTCTATGGGGAACGGCTCCTCAGCATGCTCATTATAATAGCCAGGCATGTGTTCAAAGAGATTATAAGTCACCCTTCAGCCTTCTTGCCTCTTCAGGCTAAACAATGCTAGATACTAACCTTTCCTCTCAGCCTTTATTTTCCCACTCTTTCATCATTCCTGTTTCTCTGTGCTGGACTCACTCCAGTTTTGCCACATTGCTCTTAAAGTGTTGAGAATACAACCAGACACCTTCCTTAATAAGGTCTTCAGCCTTGCCAGCAGAGAGGAAATACGATGTGCTGGACCTGAAATGTCATACTCCTCTTAACACATAAGCATCATAGGCCTTTAAATAACAGCCTCTTTTTGCTGACTAGTCTCCAGTCCGTATTCTTCAGTGACTCTGGACTTCCTGATGCAGTCGTGTTCATGTAGACTACCCCTCTCTAATCTCTGCTGTTGTCTCTGGCATCTTGACTGTCACATCCTGCCCTTGTCCAATTTGTGTTCTTCTGGCTTTCACAGTCAGTTTCCCTAATTTATCAAGCTCACACAGAACTACTCCTGGCTCCTGAGATGTAAGCAATACCAACCACTTAATGTCATTCACACGTGTTCTGTTTCCATCACGTTAGAAATTCATGTAAAAACACCGCTCGATGTGGGGCACATTGTTTTGTAGTTACAGAAGAGAGAAGTACAGGAGCTAAAATGGGCTTCCCACAGGAACCTCCTTCCCACTTTTTCAGGATTCAGAGAGCATAGAAGTGCTTTTATGTCAGCCATAGCAGAAATCGGCACATACTGCTCCTGTACATTAGAAGCCTTACCTCTGCCCAGGAGGACTGAGCAGCAGTGTGAAAGATGCATTGCATGGAGAAAGTAGGCGTTAATTCTTTTACAATAAAGCCAATGTGTGCAGCTGGGTTAAAGGCGCCAATCTGGACTTCAGGTTCACGGAGGGATCCAGGTTCTTTCCGGCCTCTTTCTCCCCGGTATGCTACAATCTTTTCCACACCTGCATGGTTCAAACTACACACAGCTTGTCCAAAGGATGTGGGTATGAAGGTGCGTGACCCAGCGTCAGTTTTTACTTTTTGTTTGAGGATTTCATGTGTGAGCACACTATATTGAAACCGTTTCTACTCTTCTCTCCTCTCACTCTCCGTATACCCACCTCAACACCACCCTTAAGTGCAGTGGTTAGGGCTGAGTCGGAAGGATTGGGGTTCCTGAAAAAAAATTTAGAAAATGGACAAAAACCATGGGTTCTTCCTTTTTCAGCAGCCAGTACTGTCCAAAGCTCTTTACCTATGGGCTGGGTCCTGTGACGTGTTCCTCCATTCATGTTGGCATGTTGACTGGTATAGTCTATACAGGTCTTGTGCGGGCAGCCATATTGGTCACAACTCATGGAAGCCACATCTCAATCCTGTCCAGAACACACTGACAAGCAGCAGACAGCCTGGTCCTCGTGGTTTTGCACTCTTTCCACTCCCTCTTCTGCATGGTCCCCAAGCTTCAGGTGTAAGGATTGTGTTATGAATGTTCCTGTTGTGTCTGGGCAGCCCAATATCTTAAGCCCAGCTCAGGAATGACATGGGATACTCACACTTGCATTGCATCGGCAGGAAAACATTGTCCACAAAAGAGTCTGGAAAGGTCATTCTTATTATTAGAAGATGATGGAAAGATAGATATCTATGGAAAACCATTGAAGATCTATACCACTGAAGATTTGTACTACTGAAAATCTAGATTAATTTAATAGGTGTCATCTATCTTACTGACTGGTCAAACTGAACGTCATGAAAAATACCTCTTTTCTCCATAAGTGCTTATCAACCTTGTCCATGAGAATTGTCTTTAGATTAAGTTTACACCCTCCTGTATGAATGAGTGAGCCAAATGACACCAGAGGATGACTTGACCTTCCACAACATCTCTGTGCCATTGTGGTCCCACCAACCCTTCACTGTCCTCTCCAACTGACTCCATATAAGTTGAATTTAACCAAAACCCAAACTGATAACCAGGGACCACAATTACTTCCCATTGGTACAAATGTGAGAAGGAACCAGGTAATTTGTGTCTTGTGGATCAGCTTTTATGACACGTTTCCTCAACCCAGAGCTAAGGCATTGCTGGACTTGCATTACTGTAAGAGATTCTTATGTCATTTTTGCTTGAATAGCTGTAAGTGATGTTCTAGAGCACAGTCAGTGACTTCTGTCATGCTTGTCTCACAGAGGACAGAGGCCAACATGGAAGAGGTAATTTATGCTCAAATAACTAAGAGCATTATTGAACACTGTTGGGATTTTATTATATTCATGTTAGAATTGTTTTAAAGTTTTAATATTTTTTGTCTCTCTAAACTTTCAGAGTATCTAGGAATTAAGTCTTAGTTAATCCCCATTACCAAAAACAAAACTACAAATCGCATTTAAATAACTTGTCTATAGATATACACAAAGCCAAAGACCAGAAAACTGAACTCCCTGGGCTGGAAAGATGGTTCAGGGGTTAAGAGTTTGTGCTGTCTTGTAGAGGACCCAAGTTTCAATCTCAGATTAGAGGATTCAGAGACACTCAAAGGCAGTTATTGTTAAACCTCCAGCACAAATGATACCACACACATCTGGCCTCCATAGGCACCTGCACTCAGGTGCATGTCACATACTCAAACACAAACATTTACATATAATTAAAAGAAAATAATATATAATTTCATAAAAGGAACAAAAAAAGAAATCAAGACTCCACCATCTTTGCATTTGAGTGTAGCAAGTACAAAGATTCTGATTATATTTTCTTCCTTGTCAAAGCTTACATCACCAATGCGAGTGCACCTTAGTCAGGATATATTTGTTAGGTACAACTGGCCACAAAAATCCAACGACTTATTCCTCTCATTATTGAAAGGCTCTGTTGCCTTATTTTCCCACAGTACTGAGGACTGAGAGTAGATCATTGCATATGTAAGTACTATGCTACTGAACTATAGCCACAGCTTCAAAACAAAACAAAACGTAAAGACAGGGTTTCACTAAATCTCCCAAGCTGGCATTGAACTTACACTGCTTCTGCCTCGTCATCCAATTAGCTCAGATGGCAAGTCTCTGTCACCAGGCCCAGTCGCCATTCGGGCTTTAAACAGAGGCATAGTTTGTCTAATGTTATCTGTTTCCAGATATTCCCAGATCCTTGACGGTGAGCTAGGTCCTGCAAATGCACTTGGTGTGCTGTCTGCCATTTAAGAAGATGCTGTGGGATAGTCTGTATGTCAAATTGCTCTGATTGGTCAATAAATAAAACACTGATTGGCCAGTGGCTAGGCAGGAAGTATAGGTGGGACTAACAGAGAGGAGAAAAGAAAGACCAGGAAGGCAGAAGGAGTCACTGCCAGCCGCCACCATGACAAGCAGCATGTGAAGATGCCAGTAAGCCACGAGCCACGTGGCAAGGTGTAGATTTATGGAAATGGATTAATTTAAGGTATAAGAACAGTTAGCAAGAATCCTGCCACAGCCATACAGTTTGTAACCAATATAAGTCTCTGTGTTTACTTGGTTGGGTCTGAGCGGCCCTGGGAACTTGCAGGTGGCAAAGATTTGTCCTGACTGTGGGCAAGGCAGGAAAACTCTAGCTACAAGAGTAAGTAGGGCTTTCCTTACTAGAAGCCTAAAGGAGCAATCTGGTCTTTGCTTTTTCTGTTTCATTATGGAAAAATTACAATCCCTCTGTTATTTCTTATGCCTAATAAGATTAGAAAATGCAGATAAGGGGTTAAAATGAATAATAATTAGTGTTCCTCTAAAATGAGTGAGTACTAACAATTAAAAACAAACATCTCTTCAAGTTAGTTATTCTGCATCCTATCCTGCTTGCAATGTCCAGACCCCTTTTGTAGAATGAGTGAAAAGAATAATGAGACTTGAAATAAGATTCTGAGAAAGTGATGACTGGTTTTCATTACATAAAACAAGCATGTTATTGACATTGACAAAATCAGAATAACCATGTATTCCCATGGGAAATATGACCCAACCAGGGACCAGGCTTTAACAGCCAGAGCTGTCTCCTGGTTCGGATCACACTTTGAACCATGGCCCTGCTGTTACTGAGAGTAGATTCTCCAATATCTAGAAATATCTCCTGCCTATTGTTTGAACTGTGTCACAAAGAAATGAAGGTATATGATTCCTTTCTTATGCTAACTATAGAAATAGACGACTTATTTATTTATATTTTTATTTACACATTTCCGTATTGATTTTTGTTTTGTCTCCTCTCGTCTTCCCTTCTTAAAGGTTATGTCAGGGCTGAAGAGATGACTCAACGGATAAAGCACTTACTGTTGAAGTATGAGGACAGGTGTTCAGAGCCCCAGAGCCCAAGTTAAAGCCCAGGGGGTGTGGTGGCATACCCGTAATGGAGGTGTCAGTTCTTCCGGGACCCAGGGCAAGTAAGCTACATAGACTAGTAGAATGTATAATCTCTGGGTTCAGTTAGACACTCTGCTTCAGTAAACAGTGTAGAGTGATCCACAAAGATATTTATGCCCATGCACATGTGAACATGCATACACATGTGCACAAACCACACACAAATACCTATGTCCTTCCAAAGTGGTAAGTTATGTGTGTAGTGCAGTGGCTTCTTGCTCACACTGGCTATGGCATATTCCAGTGCTTTTCCTGTCTTTCCACCTGACTGGTATTTCCTGATTATCCACTAACTCATTGATTCTGAGACACAGGAAGAAAGTCTTTGGAGCTAGTCAGCTCATGCTTCTGTTTTACTCAAGAAAAACTTATCAAGGGAGACAAGGACCCCTAAATGCAGCAGATATTTGATGCTAGTACTAAGCTTATATTGTTGCCGTAGCAACCTGGTCATTAAGGATATTTCAGCTTTTTCTATTAACCTCTATTTTCAGAGGTTTATAACTTCTTGATAAAAATTACCTCCAGGCTAAAATCTGGCATATATGATCTTAGACGTGCCAGGTGTCAGTGAATATATACATATATAGTATCCATTTTCTCCAAGACCTGGTGAATTTCCAAATGAATTATCTCATTTCTCACAGGGTACAGATCCATTACATTTTCTGTGAACTTGATTAGCTTTAGAAGTTGCTTATGACCACACAACCGAAAGAATTTATAAAATCTCATGTTTGCTCCTCTTTCCTACTTTCACCCTCTCCGGGAGGTATGGTCACACTGGTATTTCTAGAAAATTGTAAGATACACCTGCCTGGCTCGTGATCAGTTTTAACCTTATGTAAGTAGACTGACTCAGTTATGCTGTTTGCCTAGAGTTTATATCTTACTTTCTTCAGAGCATTGGGAAGAAAGATTAAAATTAGGGGGTGTCAAGGATAGGGTCACGGGCATTACAACAGTCAAGGGCTAAGTTCTGAACTCACCCTTCCAACATCTCAGGCTTGCCGGGACCACCTCTTCAATGATCCCAGGAAGAGACCTGAAAATCTCCCAGAGCTACAAGCCAATCCTGACTTCTCATTGTCATTTAAAATTGGGCAACACGAATTTCAAAACTTTTTCTTTGTTTTGCATAAGGTGAACTTTCAATATCCTCCTTCCTACTATTTTAAAAAATAATATAAACTCATAGAAAAGCTGAGGAGTAATAGGCAAACATCTACTTAGCTCCTGTGCTAACCGAGCATTAACACTGAACCGAGCAATTTGAGAGTTGTCAACATTGCTTAACTTGAGACCTGAATATTTAGGCTGTTTAAGACTGATACCAATATTTAAAGTGATCCATAAGCTAGTGTTCTCAGTTGTTCCACTAATATGCGTGTTTTTAGCTTCATGTACAGTCTAATCCAGTGAAAGATAATGCATTGCAGTCAGCCAGGTTATAGTGTCCTTCAGAACAGACTCTTCCTCTAATCTAACCTCACTTTTCCTAGCTATCACTCTCTATTTAAACCAATTCCTCCCATGACATACAATTCTATAGACCACATCCACATACATAGCTACCCAAAGGTTTTTTTGTTTGTTGGTTTTTTGTTTTTTCCTTTCAAAGAGAGAAATTCCTGGAAGTAAGATTGAGAAGTCAAAAAGGTATGAACTTCATTCCAGCTTGCTGGTCCTGTGAAGGTCTCTGCTCATTGGCCTGGCCACTGCCAGTGTTTATGATACTTTTCACATTCCTACCATAAGTAGTACGTATAGTCCGTAAACCTTTGCTGCACATTTTGGACTAGAGAGATATTGGGAAACTTAATGTCTAGCACCCTTTCTGATTCACTTATTGATGGATTACTTCTTCAGTTTACCTTTCTCAAATAATTTTTGTATCTGCCTTGTGAATTTGAGGAAGCTTTGTGTATTATAAATATGAATTTCTTCCTTTGCTCCTTTCTTCTGTGTTAGGTCTTTTTTTAAGAATCATGTTTTTGTCTGTAAATGTTCTTTATGGAGTCATTTGTCATTAGAAAGAGCTTTGGTGTTGCGCGCGCACGTGTGTGTGTGTGTGTGTGTGTGTGTGTGTGTGTGTGTGTGTGTATGTGTGTGCAATTCACTAGTGTCTCTCTTTTTATTTCTCACCTCTGTTTCCTATACAGGAAGCAATGACTCCTATCATTGTGATTTATATGTAATCTAGATTATATAGTAAACAATAGTTTGCAAAAATAATTTCAAGGCCTTTGTGTAGTTTTAATTTATGATGTGTCACACAGAACTTAATTTTATTATCTTTTGGTTGACTATCAATTTAACATTTTTTAAACAGGACAATGTATTATGCTGTCTCTTTTCTTCACACTGAATAGGAACACTGCTTTAATTGCATTAGAGTTTCATGTATGTTAATATTGATTTTTCAGTCTCTTTTACTGATTTATTTATTTCTTTATTTGCCTATAACATGGCGATTTGAATATGTCTTCCATTTCAAGGATTTATTGGTTGTCACTATTATCTGTATTCAATTACTTCCATTGGTTAGGTTACAGAGATAGGATATTTTCTGCTGGCAAGATGACTCAGTGGGTAAAGGCATCTGCTGCCATGCCTCAGGACATAAGCTTGATGCCTGGAACTGACAGAGATCTTGTACTTTATAATTGTTGCACTTACAAAAGAATATTTTTATTCTATCAGGTAAATAATATTGGTCTGTTCAAATGAAGATTGCTCTCAAGTGTCTCTGTGGAGAATGTTCTTTCATGGGTCCGGCGATGTTGCAAGTAAGAAGTCTGATGCCAGGTGGATCATTTTTTCTTTGTCACAGACTTACACTTTCTGTCCAGAAGTATGGGCCATGTTCTCATTATTTTTAGAATTCAAAAGGTCTACTTGTGTATAAGCACACATGGGTCTTTCATGACCGGACACACAGTGAACCTTTTCGATCTACAAACTTGGTTTGTTTATCAACTTTGAAGATTTTTTTGAGTGATTTATTTATTAATTTTTTGACCATCATTATTTGTTTTTATCTTTCTGCAGCATCGATGAATCTCCTGTTACTTTTCTTGGATCAGTCTCCCTGTCTCACATCTCACTCTAGGCCAACATTAGGTAGCAGTGGAAAGCCCAGCACATTCAAGATGTAAGTGATAAGGCATGTCTGCTGAAGAAAGCCTCAGGTACTGAGTGGACACAGTTTGAGAGAGGTCATATGTGCTACAGGCTGTAGAGCCTGAGGGATGGGGCTGCCCAAGCCTGCTGGAACTCACCGTGATACTGCAAGCTCCACATATGCAATACAGAGCTATAGGTTGAATGTCTGTGTATCAAGAATACCTTGATGGGTACACTATTGCTTTACTCCATCTTTCCTGGCTATCGTCCAAGTTTTTCCTTTCGAAATGGGCATGCTTGCTGTGGGGCCTTACACATTGTAATAAGTGACTTTCTTTTCACAGGATCTCACAGTTAAGATTATTCTCAGAGAGTCTTTGGACTTTGGAGCAGTAGTGGACATCTGAGGAGATTCCAGAGATTGAACTAAAAAGTAAATTTTGCATTATGAGATGGCCATGAGGCTTTGGGGGCCAGGCATGGAATGCTACAGATTAAACTCGAAATGTATTCCACAGACTCATGTTTGTAATATTTGTTTCCCAGTTGGTGGTATAGCTTGAGGGAGAAAGGGATTGTATGACATAGATCACTCACTAGGGACAGGTTTTGGGTGGCTATACCTCATCTCCTGATTCATGCCCTTGTCTCCTTTCTGGTACACCAGGATGTAAACAGTTATGGCTTATGCTGTTTCTGCCATGGATGAAGCTCCTCTGCTATGCCTGACTCCCCTGTGATGGACTGAAACCTTCTGCAGCCATGAATCAAAATAAAACATTCCTTCCTTCAGCTGTTTTGGTCAAGTATGTTGTCATAGTAACACAAAAATCACTCCCCCGGGTTCTCTGGTGTCCAGACACTGGCTTAGGAATTCCCAAATTGTAAACATTATAAGAGTTAACACTTTTGGAATTATAATGGATTCTAAGAGAGACAGAGAAATTCAGATATATGTTTGCTTTTTTTAAGATTTATTTTTAGTTTTTAATTACAGGTGTATATTGTCTGTGTGTGGGGGGGGGGGCGGTATACATATGCATGAATAGAGTTGCCCACAGAGGCCAGAAAGGATATTGGGTACTTCTGAAACTGGTGTTATAGGTGGTTGTGAACCCCTGATGTAGGTGCCCGGAACTAAATTCAGGTCCTCTACAAGAGTAACTCTCAACTGCTGAGTCATCTCTCCTGTCCTTTAGTTGATTTTCCTATAGTAACATCCTCTTTTAATTCTAATGATGTTTACTTTAAATTGAAAACGCTTACTTTGATCATTGGAACCAACTTGACTTTTTTCTTTTTTATCTGTGAATGTAAAGATTTTTTGAGTTGTTTTCTAACTTATTCCTTACCTTCTCACACTTGTTTCTCAGTTGGAATTTTGAACTTTGAAACTTTCTCTTTCTCTTTTCTTATTGAGAATAAAAACTGTCTCTAAAATTTTAATCATAAACAACAAATACTAAACTTGATCTCAATATGTTTAAATTATATTTTCAAGCACAATGTTCTCTTTATAATTTGATTCTCATTTTATTCAATTTGAAGTAGATTAGGAAGTTTAATAGTTTACAAATAACACAATTGGATTGCATAATTTAAAGCCATTGTACCACAAGGCATTCCTTTCTCTTACCATTATTATTGTTTAAAAGTTTCCTCTGAGATAGAAACATTGCACCCTCCAGGGAAGCTCCTTAATCTGGAAAATAAACAACTCAAAATAACTTCAGGAAGTCCCTGAAACCCACCAGCTTCACTAGTCACCTCCATGCTAGAGAAGGTAATTAAAAGGGGGAGTTTTTCCTCAAAACGAACAGAGCTAAGCAGCAAAGAAGACTCTCAGACCAGACCAGCCTTCAGGAAGAAGCAGAACTCAGCAGAGAAGCTTGAAAGAGGTTTAGACCAACACAGGTGCCTGGAAAGGACACTCTCCAACATGTTGAGCTGCCCGCAGGCTGTGCAGTATGTTTCAGGTTTCCACCTTTCGTGAGCTGTCACCCATGCTGGGGTGGGCTTTGGTGATGCAACTGTCTTTGAGTCATTTCTGCTCCTGTAAGTGATCCCTCACCTACTCCTGTAAGTGACCCCTCACCCATATTCCCATAAGTAACCCCAATAAAACTAACAGGTTCACCAAGTTGGATTTTGGTGGTATCTGTACTTTGGCCTGTCTATGCTTCTGATCTGGGGAGAGTAGACATGTGTGTTGCATCTCTCTAGGAAACATTTTATTTCACACACTTATAAATAGATGAGAATTTCTTAGAAACATAATTCTTAGGGGGCTCATGAGATGACTCAGTGGGAAAGGTTACTTGTTGCCTGTCAAGTTTGATGGGCACTGTGGATGTGAGAGCACACACACATAAATAAAGGTAAAACAAATAGAAAAAAGAGAGGGGCTGAAATACTCTTTAGGATGTTGTAGTGTTATCTCCATTTTATTTTATGCTTTTGAGTTTCACCAATATAAAATCATGCCTGGATTTCTTTTCTTATACAGATGTTGTTGGTTTGATCCCTAGATGCTTATACAATTCTATTTGAAGTTTCTACCTTTCTTGGCTGTGTGTGTGTGTGTGTGTGTGTGTGTGTGTGTGTGTGTGTGTGTGTGGTGGATGCTCATTTATATGTGTGTTTCCTTGTTACTGGAGATTGTGTTTGAGGTCTTACGCACATTAGGACTAAGAATTAGACTACTCAGATTCAACTCAACTGCAATTTCTAAATATGGTTTCAGTTTTTAGTTTGGCTAAAGCATGATAAATACTCTCATTATGAAGAACCTTTTATAGATTTGAGAATAATGTTTCTCCTTTTTCTTTTTTTTTTGTCTTTCCTGCTACTCCTTCTTAAATGTTTACTGCTGATAACTGGAACTTTGAAAATACTACTTTTATGCATTTATCCGTTTTCTTCCTAATCTTTTTACTTTTAAGTTATTCTTGAAAAATTTTGTAAAATTCTGTTCACAGCACTTATTTTTTGATCAAGAGTCTGTAGGAAGCAAGTTCACTTATCACCACAATGAGTTCTTCCTGATGGTTTCCCTTGTCTGTTCATTTTAAGTTTCTTAGTGGGTTCTCTTCACATACTATGACATGAAGGTAATACATTTTATTACTTCACAGTCAGAAAAAAAATAATGAAATTAGCAAGTATCACTTATCAATTCTTTATCCGATTTGAAATGTGTGGATTTTATAACATGTAATGGTATCTGGAGACACTATCTCCTCACTCTGGTCAGAGTATAGAATCTAACACTATTAGCTCTAGGAGAAAGGTCTCAACTACATGCAGAGAGTCAGTATTGGTCAGTAAGGCCATTCTCCAAGAATTACATTTAAACCTGTGTTTTATTGAAATGTTATACCCACCCTAAAGAGAAGGCTATTGTACAGATGATAAGAAGCACTGTCCTGTATGGCAGGGACCTATGAGTGGTGTATTTTCAGTTTCAACATTTTTTTATTGAGTACATACCAAGGAAAAACGTCAGAGCAAATTGCTAACAGCAGAAAGAGCAGAAAATCACCAAATGGGTCCCGTGTAACATCTGTCAGATAAGATGCAGTAAGCTGACTGAGAGAACAAACAATAGTGACACCATCAAATTAGACATTTGACACACCCAACAGAAATTAGTGAGCAAATCTCACTGAAACAGTCAGGCTGGGGTTCTGAGCTCAGCAATTTCTGGGCAGGGCACATAGGTTCCTTCATGGATGGGCTTCTGACTTCTTGTTCCCACAGCAGACCCTTTGATGTCCTGAGGATAAATGACACTGACTTGTTTTGGAAACAGTTTTCCTTCTAACAGAGGACATTTGAAATAAACAGGCTGAAGCATGGGGCAAGGAGTCTTTCCTTGCTCCCAAAGTCTCCTTTCAACAACAACAAAAATCACACGGCAACTTACTATTCTACTTTATATTAGGAGAACTAAAATGTTGGGGGGCAGGTGTATAGTTGGCTGTACCAGGGTCCAGATTTAGGGCAGACACCAGAACTTCTGTACTCTTCAGATGAACCTAAAGGAAATATAACCAATTATAAACATCCTTCTAAAATTTAACTAAGAAAAAAGTGTATATTTAATATAAAAGGATACAAAACATTTTCATACCTAAGTTACTTTCTGCAGTACATCTGGTATCTATTTTATGTTCTAGTGTATGAAACTTGGGGCTCTGAGTGCCACTTCGAATTTTTCTATATGCCAGATCTTTAGCATACTAAAATAAATCATATTCAGGTATCTCTAACCTTTTGAAATTGCAAAAATGCTATCATCTACAGATTAATGATCAAGAACCACACAACTGAGTCACCGCCCCCCATTACTGAAACTACTGTGAACTTTTTCGAAGGTTAGCAGTTTTGTGATGGGTGTGCTCACATGGTTTCGAACCATGATGGATGCTAGCAACCTATAGGTTTAGAAGTTCTAAAGAAGAGTTAAAAACTATATTCCAAGTTAATAGACAGTATCTTCTAGTCAGTAAGCCGTGCATTAGTGAAGAAATCTCGTAAGATCATTTGCAGCTACTCTTCCTTGCGTGGGAAGGCACTATGAGTCTACGGCCGCTCAGATGGGTCAAGTTCCTGGATTAGAGTTTCCTTTGGGCCCATTTGATAACTATCTTGAGCAAGTTGTTTAATCGCTAAGGGTCTCAGCATTGTCATTTGTAAAATGAAGATAACATTTGCTCCAGTGAGTTTATTTATACTAATAAACAGCACTATTATGGCTGAATCTTAATTCATTCACTTGCTGATCCATTTTTAAAGCCGATCCCGTGTGTTTCCTATGCGCTATTTGTGCATTTACAGAGTGACTTAAGGTCGAAATGGTAACAATGTCCTTGCAGCAGTAGAATTATATGTCTAAGGAATCCTTCTTCCTCGGCAGAAAGGAATCAGGAGATTTTCTACGGTTTGGATGTTTTCTGCAAGCTCCTGTGTTGGAAACAGCATCCCCAGCACGGCCGTGCTGAGACCTGGACAGGGGGCAAAGAAGGGTGATATGATCAGGAGAGTTCTGCTCTCTGGAATGAGTTTACCTGCTCCTGCAGAGGGTGGGTTTACAATCAAACTAAGGAGAGTCCTCCCGGCATGCCTCACCTTTGACCTCCTCCCCCTTTGCCTTTCCTGAGAGATGATACAATGTGAAGACTCTCAGGAAATGCCAGCTCCATGCTTTTGAAACTCCCAGCATGCGAAACTCTTAACAGAATGAATATCTGCTCTTTAGAAATGACCCAGTCTTGAGTTTCCTGGTACAGCTTCGGAAAACACACTAAGAGTATTAGAAATGGTGTAACTAACGATTACCTTGGTAGTATTTACTGTCCCATATGTAAACAATCCTCAAATTTGCTTTGTTTTTAAGGATATATTTAAAGTGACCTTACTGTGAACTTAAATAGTTCTATATTTAGCCTCATTCTAAGAAAGTGTTCATCAGAAACTGATATATTAGAACTATAAGAAAATAATCACTCTGTGACCCTTGTATAACCCAGAAAATTGATACAAACATCCATATGTAAAAGAGTATTTTAATATTTTTTCGCACAGTCTTTTCCTCTATTTACATGATATAAAATATTTTCATAAAAATTTCACAACCACTTTTTTATTATATTTTCAAAGAATTTCTCCCTGCTTCCCATCCCCTTTCCTTAAAGGTAAATTGAAAAAAGAAGTTTCGATATTGAAACCGTATGCAATTAACTTTTCAAAGGAATGGTTTCCATCTGTCCATAGGTGTGTGATCTGCACGGATTTGGTGAGTTTGAGGCTGACAGGGGTGAGGAGTCACTCTTGTTCTCTCAATTCTCCACAAATAAGCTAAAGCAGTGGCTGTGATCTGCCCCTGCTACTTCCTCCCTTCATATGCTGGAATCATAATCCTAGGGCAAAGGTAGTAACAGCAGGAGCCTTGGGGGAGGTGTTTAGGTCATGGGGCTGGAGACCTTATGAATCCTGTTAGGGGCTTTATAAAATAATCACATGGGAGTGCCATTTATGAACCAGGACTTGGGTCCTCAGCACACACACCAAATATGCAGTCAGTTAGACTTGAATGACCTAGCCTTCAGAACTTTGAGAAACACTTATGCATACACACACACACACACACACACACACACACACACACACACACATATATATATATACCCAGTTAATGAAGCATTTCTAATGGTCTGAGAGAAGGAAACAGGAAAAAAATGGTATCATGGAAGGAGAATGTTGCTTTAACAAGCATCCCCAAAACATAAGAGCAGTTTTGAAACTGGGTTAATCTGTAGACATAGGAAAAGGTTTCATGCTGTGATGAAAAGCATACCTTTCCATGGACAAACCATGGAGGGAAGCTCTAGCATGAGCCCAAAAATATATAGAGGGAGATGCAGGGAATCAATCATCTTAGAGACTATCCAAATGCTCATGAAAAGAATGTGGGTAGAAACATGGACAGTAAAAGCCATTCTGGCCAGGAACACATTACTGGGAACTGGGAAAAGTTCTATCATAAAGTGTCATTGACCTTGGCTGCATTGTTCCTGTGCTCCAGTGTTTCTCGGAGTATCAACTTTGAGAGTGATAAATTAGGATATTTGTATGAAGATATTTCTAAAAAGGTGTTAATGATAAGGCACAGGTTTCTCCTGAATGTTTATAGTAAAATACAGAAAAAAGAAAAGCACTGAAAGACAGAGTTCTTAATCAGAATACAGCAGAAATTCTTAGCTTAATTGTTCAAAAAAAATGAGAAAGTGTGTGGGAAGTGAACACGGAGTGTGTGGTCAGTCAGCTATCTAGTGCTGAGATTGGTAAACTGGGCCAGCTGCTCCTCAGAAACATAATGCAAAACGACCATACGCTCTTCTCAGGGATGCTCAGCATTGCCACAGTATCGCACCTCAGTCTGCCAGGACTTGAGAACTGTTGGAAGGAAGGGCTATGAGCTTTTGCTGCCCTATACCCCAGAGTGCTCTGCTCACTGTGCTCTGTTAGGGTGTTCCTGCATTGCTTCAGGCAGAGCTCCAATAAGCTCGAGTGGGAGAAGCTTCTCCTAGCAAGTGGAGGTTATGCATATGGCTGCCTCTGGCTAGAGGCTTTCGGAAGATTCTCTGGTGAGCCACAGAATCCATCCAGAAAACCACCTTGGGACTGGTTTAGCTTTCAGAATAATAGATTAACAGAATGCACTTCTGGTCCCAAATGGCTGTAGCTACTGGACCACGGAACAAAATTTCTACTGAGGCGGGTCCAAGACTCGAAACTGCCTTGGGAGACAGGGCTGCCCAGTGACACCGAGGCAACACCACTCACCATTTCACCTAGCTTGGAAGGCAAGGCCTCTGCTTTAGCGAGGTCACACACCAGAGAATTGAGTCACTACATGGGGTTCTGCATTTGGACTTGCTCAGAGCCTCTTCCTTCATTTCTGCTTCTGTGCTGTCAATGTCGGTTATGCCCATCTGTGTGTACAAGCACATAGGATGTTTGAGTTCACCATTTCACAGCTGGAGACCAACTTATCCAGAAGATATGATGGCTGATTCAGAAGGTTGTTAGATTCACCTTTAACCTTTAAGTTAGTTTGATGCTGAAACATATAAAAATTTGGAGATTTTTGTAGTGGAATACATATGAAAATGACATAAATTTGAGAGAGTTGGGCCAAAAGTAACATGGTCTAAATGTTTGTGGCCCACATGAAAATGTGTATGATTATGTATATTTTAGTTATTTATTCACGTATAATTCATACCCCACCTGCCTCAAAAATGTGTATTACAACAAGGAAAAAGTCACAGTCGTGTAAACTTGATTGGCATTGATGGCATAGTAATAAACTATGTTCATGAATGGTACATAGTATTTCCTTCCTCTTCAGGTTGCCTGATGCCTCAAGCACTACTAAAGGTTATTCCATCCCAGGTGACCCAGGGCCAGGATTATGTATGTTAACCTTCAAGGAAGTCACAGTGGGAGGTAGAGTCTTTTGTGAGGTGACAAGATTTTGGAGAAGAAGCCTAAATATGTACTACTTGTCCATTTAGAAAAAAAATAAGCTTGTAGCTACTTAAATTGCCTGAGAACATGATAAAAAGTTGGCAGTGTGCAACCTTGTAGTAGTCCCTCACCAGAAGCAGATCGATATAGCTAACTGATTGTGGACTTATCTACCTCCATAACTGATAGATTAATTTCAGTTCTTTCCAAACCATAAAACTGATGGTATTTTGTTGCTGAAATCCAAATACAATGGGATACCATGTGGTACTTAGGGGGCATGCACAATACCATCATGTTTTAATAATTGTTTATTTTAATGTATAATAGCAATATATATCTCTATCCATCTATCTATCTATCTATCTATCTATCTATCTATCTATCTATCTATCTAACTAACTACCATCTATCTATCTATATGCAAGGGTGTGTGCTTGTGTGTGTAGGTATTGGCTTGCCACAGTGTACACATGGTCACACCAAGATAATAGGTTTTCTGTACCCCATAATAGGTTTCTCCACCGACGCAGTAAGTCAAAGCAAGTCAAATGAAAAAGTAAAATACCAGGTTTATTCTGAGCAAAGCAACTCCT
Source organism: Peromyscus californicus insignis (assembly GCF_007827085.1). Lineage (NCBI taxonomy): Eukaryota > Metazoa > Chordata > Mammalia > Rodentia > Cricetidae > Peromyscus > Peromyscus californicus. The sequence goes on from NW_026294617.1 coordinate 125,415,111, forward strand.
GGATGACTCCTCCAGCTCCCAGAGATTGAGGCAAGGAAAGGGGTAGGAAAATAATCACATGGCTCATCTAAGGTCAGACGCTTAAATACTTTGTAGGCAGTGTGTGTGTGTGTGTGTGTGTGTGTGTGTGTATGTGTGTGTGTGTGTGTGTGTGTGTGTGTGATGACAAACGCGTCCACTACAAACCGGGCTTGTGCCCAATTATAGTATGCTTTTAGGTGGGATCTTAGGCCCCTTGCTGGCAATTTCAGGGAAGGAACCCACAGCGCCAAGAATGCGAAACATGGCTTTTTGGCGGTCTCACTTGGAAAGTGTCTGAGAGGGCAGGGTTTGGAGAGAGAGAGAGAAGAGTGGGGGCTTTCATAGGAGTGAGCTGGAAGTCCCAGCCGAACATTAAGGACTTCTTTAGAGTCTGTTCTTTCCTTGGACCTTGTTTTGAGGCAGGGTGGGCAGGGTGTCTCTTGTGTTTTCTTGCTATTGCGCTGCATACTCCAGGTTAACTGACTTCGTCGCTTCTGGGCCATTTTCCTGTCTCTACCTGCTATCAGTCCTGTCCCTGGAGGCACTGGGCTTGCATTCCACCATATCTGGCTTTTCACGTGGGTTTGAAAATCAAACTCTCTGACCTATCTTCCCAACCCATAGCTAGCATGTTTAAACCACGATTTCATGGATATTAAGGATCCATATGAAAGGATAACGGCACTGGATGTTCGGCAGAAGAGTCATGAGCCATGGTTACCAGAGTTAGAATGGGCTTTATTAAAGAGAAGAGGGGATAGGATAGGAGAAGCCAGGCCTGGGAGAAAGAGAGGGAGAGAGAGAGAGAGGGGAGGGAGAGAGGGAGGGAGAGAGGGAGAGAGAGAGAGAGAGAGAGAGAGAGAGAGAGAGAGAGAGAGAGAGAGAGAGAGAGAGAGAGAAGGGAAACATGGTGCCACATCGTGTAACCATGGGGCGTGGGTCACGCAAGACATATGACCCAGAAATGACTAGGCAGAGATGACTAAGTCGGGCATGCATGACCATGGGGTGTGGTTGGAATTCCTATCACCAAATACATTTTTCCTATGGAACATAACAAAATCAGACAGTCAACAGTACTAGACAAATACTAACATTAGCATGAAAATTTGCATACTTGTTCTGTGATTGACTGGATTTTGAGATTGTGCCTTACTGACTTAGGGATGAAAGCCTGTCACAGGACAATAAAAGACCAAAAAGCCCATGAGGCAGGTGTGAGTCACATCTAGAGTCTTGTTCTTTACACTTTGATAATCCAAAGGACTTTCTAATATCATGTCAGCTCTTCTTGTACTGGTGATGTTGCTAGGCACAGTGATGAAAGCAGATACATTTCTGCATTTTCAGGAACAATCTGTTTCTATCATCCCAGAAGGTGAGCTGGAACACATTCAATAGCCCCTCTGGCATAAGCACCCCTTCAGTTGTGTGATCAGGGCAAAATAAGCAGGATCATTTGGTATCAATACTGTCAGTGTGTGAGCAGGGACTATGACCATCCTTCATGTTAAAGATAACTGAAGACATTGTGTGCTTATAATTTTGACTACAGTGAACTATCTATAAATTGTCTGAATCATGATCATCATGATATGGGATGGGAGAAACTCCTGAGCAACTAAATTTTTTATTGGAACTGAATAATTGAAACCTCTCTCCATGACTATTCTCCTGGGTGGTGACTGAGTTTATCACCATGGGCTCATCAGACCTGGAATAAAACATTTAGAAGTTCCAGTTCTTCAGAGACAAACATTTTGGTTACTTATTTATGTATAATTCATACCCCACCTGGCTCAAAACATGTGTGACAACAAAGAAAAATTCACAATAATATATACTTGATTGGGACTGGAGGCATAATAATAAACTGTGTTCATGACTGGTGTATAGTATTTCCTTTCCCTTTAGATTGACTGATAGTTCAAAGACTACTCCAGGCCGGGCGGTGGTGGTGCACGCCTTTAATCCCAGCACTCGGGAGGCAGAGCCAGGCGGATCTCTGTGAGTTCGAGGCCAGCCTGGACTACCAAGTGAGTTCCAGGAAAGGCGCAAAGCTACACAGAGAAACCCTGTCTCGAAAAACCAAAAAAAAAAAAAAAAAAAAAAAAAAAAAAAAAAAAAGACTACTCCAGGTTATTCCTACCTAGGTACCCCCAGTCACAGGAAGGATAGAATAAAATACTTAGGAGTTAAAAATAGCATCAACAAAGCCTTTCAGGATCTGATTAATCCAGTTCTATTTCTATATAAATACACTCAACAATTCCAAGCATTCAATTTCTTCCTATTACAAACCATTTATAGATTAGCATGTTAGGAATACAAAGGGTTAAGGGAGGAACTTTTTTCATGGAGGAAGTGGGTATGTGTAGGAATGATACATGTATTTATGTAAGACATCAGAAGTAGCCCCGATTAAGTTGTTGTCTGATTTCTAACTGTAGAATAACCTATTTAGAAGAATAAAACGAGACACAGCTGTTCCCATTTTAAAAGACATGAGCTTAGGTTCTTAATTCTCATCACTCTATATAGAAATCCATTTCTCTCTTTTCTATCTTTTCAGAAAATCTTTGTGTAATAATGCTCAGTAAATTAGGCCTCCATAGGCTTGGCTTTATTCCATCCAGCCGGTTTCCATGCCTTGTTTGTACGTGTGCTCGCACGTGTGCGTGCGTGCGTGCATGCTTGTGTGTGTGTGTGTGTGTGTGTTTGTGTGTGTTGTTGTTGTTGTTGTCCCCCCTCCCCCCACTTCCTTAAAATATCTGCTCAGAGTCTCTGATTTGAAATGTTAATTAAGATGGGCCTGGCCTCAGGTTACAGTTTGTATCTCTTTTTATATGCAAAGGGATATGCTAAGTAGGCTACTTAGCATCTAGGGGCCAAGAAAGAGGCTTTCAGAGACTCCAAAGTCCGGGCAGATCTCAGGCCTCCTCTCCAACTCCTGAGGTAAGACAGGTGGCTGAAATGAGTTCTCTTTCACACAGGAGCCTGTGGGGTTAATGTTTGGCCACCTTTTCCTTTTCTAATCTCGTGATATTAAGTTTGTATGCAGCTACCCTAGATATAAAATTATTTAATTAGATGGTTCATAAAGTCCAGATACTCAAACAATCCACTTTACTGATTTCAAACAGTCAAATGATGTTGAATATGTTTGAAATTAGGATGAGAGTCTCAAGACATTAGGGAGTTTTCAGTTGGGTGTTTACTTCAAGTCTTTTGGCAACCTTGAAACCTGGAGATTTGATCAGTAATACCCTGAAATTTGGTTGCCTATGTTTCTGTGTACTTTGTGTTGTGTGAGTACAAGTGGGGAGTGGCTGGGAATAGTGTGTATGGGATTGTAAATGCCCTTAATACACAGCCCTACTGGCAAGCAAGATTTAGAAAGGCAAAATCTACATTTGAAAGCAAGGGCATCCTAGATGTTAACTTTAAATCTCCTAAGATGTGGCACAAAGAAATTAATATTGTTGTGGAAAAGTATTCTAAATTAGCTCCAGAGACAGAAATTGCAAAATAAATGCAAAAGTTATACCTTTAATTACTGCTGTGGAACCTTTGAGATTTTGAAACGTCTATTTGTAGAAATAACACTGGAAAGTATTCTCAGACTCTTTTGATTATAATGTTGGAGATGAGAACTCGTAGGTTTCATTATTCTCATACTTGAGATGCTTAAAGTTTTCCCTTTTATTAACATGAACGTATTTCGTCTGGAGTGGATATTCATTCAACCATGCACAAAGGTATTGAGTAAGGAACGTCTTCTCCTGGGAGTCTCAGCTCTCTTGTTCTTTTCCTCACAGTAAGACAGTCTTTCTTTCAAGCAGGAGTTCATTGTGTTGCACTTGAGGCTGCCACACAGCCATAGACACCATGTGATGATAAGGATGCACCCTTCAGCCTCCCCTGCTTTAGAACTGACTAGTTAGGCTGTTCATGCAAAGTGAGGAAGGATAAAACCTTTGAATGGGTTGAAGAATTGGTGTATGGGGGCAAATGTATGAATAGAATAAACAATATAAAAAAACCAGCAGTGAGAAACTTGTATTTTAAAGAGTTATTGCTACGAATTACCTGAAAAAAAAAAAAAAAGAATAAATAAATGGATGAGAGGTTTGTGTGTGCCTGGTGGATGGGGGTTCCCAAAGAGGGATAGAAAGGAACAGGCTGCTGTAATATCGACAGTGTGAATGTATCATAGTGATCCATTTAGAACACAGCTCAGAAAGAGTCATATAGTTCAAATAGGAAATTTTAGCTTACAACCAGAGAAAAGATACTCATTTTCAGTGATTAATTTTTTTTTTTAAAGAACAAATTGGAGCAATTTTAAGCATTGAAAGAGATGGCTTGTGACTCCCGAAGAAGTGATGAACTAATTCTGACTGAGGTTTAGAATTCTTTTCTTTGAATGTCTTTTTCAAAAACATTTCTTTCTTGTTGCAGTATCTGATAAATACCTGGTTTTGTGTAGCTAGCATGATTTTTTGATTTACTTTCTGGCTACTGCTGATAAGGGAGTGTGATACTTGAGACAGAGAAAATAAAACTGTGTAGAATTTGACTCTTCACTATTAAGGGGCTTTTATTTTTCTTTCTCTTTTTCTTCTTCCTTTTTCTTCCTTCCTTTCTTTCTTTCTTTCTTTCTTTCTTTCTTTCTGTTTTTTTAGTCAGTCTCTACAAATGAAGTATAATTTAAAGAACATTTATAAGTAATATATAAATTTTATAGGCACGGTTCTTAAATTTATTCTCCATTTCATTCACTTACAAATATATCATCTCTACTTTTCAAAATTTCAGTGGTCAACCCAGTAGTTCTTGACTAATAGAACAATAAAACCAGTTAAGACAGTTGTCATCAAAATGTCTATCAATACATCATCACTTTCCTTTGGAAGGTTTAGAAAATCCTCATTCTGAACGAGGCCACATTTCCAGAATGTCTGAGTTGAATTTTCCTTTCATGGTTTTCTATAACTCCTTAGGTTATATGACTTCCCCAGTCATTGATAATGATGATACAGCCAGGACATTCCTCTTCACACGAAAATATTTAAATAAAATTTCTTGGAGCACAAATGAGATGCAGCATATTTACATTTTTATTTGATGAAGCCTATTCCTGCTATCTTTGTTCTTAATTTGGTCTCAAAAGAATTAGCACTAAGAGGAAAAATAGTCTGTAAATATGTATGAAATCAAATATAGAGGGTAAGCTAAAAGGTACTGACTGCCAACAGAGCTTAGCTGCAGGAGGCAAAATTTTCACCATAGTTTTCTTCGTGGCTGAAAACACAGTGCCTTGCTTCTAGATTATTTAATCCTCAAAACGCACATCAGAGTTTCCCATCAGGTGGCACATGTCTTTATAGGCAGTTGAATGTCAAAGATCTAGCTTAAAGATTTTTGAAAAATGTAAAAGCATAATAGAGCCCAGATAATAACACTGCAGCTAGAGCTCCTGCTCTGTCCCTTCCAGCAAAGTAGCAGGCATCACGGGCTGTGGCTAATCTCTGTGGCAAGGGGAACAGCACATTCTGCAGCCTGGGAGTGTGTGACATCTGTCCAACTGCGAGAAATGAGATGCTGAAGCTGGGTTCCAGACCAGTATTAGCTTGCTAGCTCTCTCAATTCCACTCCACACCTGTGGCTCAGGAGAACTCAGGCCTGTGAATTCGGTCCTGCTCTCATGCCCAATTAGGCAGTGGAACAACTTATGCAAAAATATGTAAGAGGCATTTTCTGTCCTTCTGTACAAAGCAAGATGCAGCCTTCAGCACTAGTTCTCCCCTGTTAGGCCTCATTTTTCAATCCTTGGCAAGGACAAATTACTTGTAATGATTACATCAACTCCTTTAAATGATTATATCATTGTGAATTTAGTTTAAAAACCCTTTAACACATTTATTTTGTGCTTCAGATGCTGGCTTTGTGTTACTGAGACAGTGAAGCATATGGGAAGAGACAAAAGCTCCAAGATTAGTTGGAGCAGTCATACTCTAGGGACTTGAGGGTTTTCAAAGGTCACATGCTAGGTGTAATAGAAACTGCCTGAAATACTCTTGTAGGAGGGCTCCAGATTGGATTCATTTATAGGAAGATGTTTAGGTGAGTAAGAGCTAAGCTTTCATCTTTCTTATTGGAAGATGTTACAAAGGTTAACCCATAGTCAACATACACATCCATACCACCATCATGATCCAATATCTTTCCACTTCTTACATTGGAATTTCTAGGTGTTTGTTTGTATTTGAAAGATCTCTCTGATTTGTACTTTGCTCACAGAATTGTCCTTTCTAGATTTTTTCATATAGAAAAGAAGGAAAATTAGAATCACTGAAGAATGCCAGCTGCCAAGTACCTCCCCTCTTAATTAAGCAACACCAAATCCCTTACTGTAATCTGCCCAGCAACAAGGCGCTCCCAGGCTCCTCTGGGGAGAGATCATTATAGGGTATTAATTCAGGACTCCCAGTGATCTGGGACACTGCATCACCACACAACGGTGGTATTAAATACATTATTTAAATGTATAAGCATTTGGGGATGTGTTTTGGCGTAAACATGCTACATTAAATAAAATGTTGTTTGATGAATAGAATTGTGTGGGAGAAATGGGCCGTGGTGCTCCACGCGCAATTTTAAGCGTGCTCCACATTGTGGACAGCCATCATTTTCCTGCCTGACTTTGCTCTTTCGTCTGCCTTGTTTCACTCTAAGCCTTGTCTGGAAAGGAGAAGGGCATGGAATGGTTTTGAGGACTCGATGTTTGGAGTGCTGTAAAAATACGGAGCAAATGTGTCTCCCAGATGTTGTGTTCTTTCTCCCTGGAAATGCTGTCACATGAAAGATAGAGAAAGAATGGTCAGGAGGCTCTGTTGACTACAGGCACTAATATTCTCACAGGGGTGGCTATTTGCATCTCTGCCCAGCTGGAAAATGTTGTCTGTTGTGGTAACACAGCTTCCTCACTTGTAAGAAATGCTTGTCTCTGTTGGAGGGCTCAGGAAGATATTCTTTGCACAAAATCCCCTTACAGAGCCGCCAATCCCTCTGGGGCCTCCCCTGCCCAGTTCTGGTCGTCCTGAACTCTCATCGGTTCCTCCTTGGTGTGTGTGATTGGGACCCGTATTAATGGCTGTGACCGTGACTTTTCTCTTTGGGGATTTGGCCTTTTTTCATTTGGTTGGAGTCTCAGACTGAGCTTTGTCACAGAGAATTATCCTGTGGCAGTGGGTTGGGGAGATAAGTCTTTGTTGCGACATAAAACACATACAGGCCAAAGTGTGAAAAATTGAAATGACAAGGGTGCCTGGGTGTTGTTTCTTCCTTTCGGTCAAATGTTCAGACATAGGAAGTAAGGTATACCCTGGTTCCTTTGCATGCTGAAGCGAACCCGCTTCCAGTGTTCCCAGACTGTAGGAATACATGGTAAAGCCAGGTGCCTGTGACACACAGTACCACTGGCCTTCCCTTTCCGAAAGGTCTAAGGGACCCATTGCCTGTTTGAATTTGCTCTGGTAGGAAGAGAGATGCGAGTGTATAGGAAACAGGGCTCAGCACTCTAGGGGAAGTTGGTACAGCTGTTGCATCAATGATTTTTGTGCTCCTGTTCAGTAGGCTAGAAATAGTTTAGCATCCTGGGGTCCTCTGAACAAGGGGTATGATGCCTGCATCTTACTGCTAATATCTGATCAGACGTTTTGTTTTTCTGTGACACAGACATTATTCTGATTTAATTTAAATCAGACTTTGACATCTTCAGGCTTTGGGTTTAATATTTTTGAAGTACACGTGAAATGAAGTCTGTTAAACACTAAAAAGTATATCTCCCCTACCCCTAAAACCCACCAACTGTTAAAAAGTAGTCTCAATTGCTCACATCAGAGATAATCACTTAGTGCTTCTATCCCCACCATACAGAGGGGTTTAGAAAGAAGAACTCCTTAGTAATGTCCTTTGCCTTCCAGACACATTAGAGAGATATGCGGTTGAATTATTTTTACTTTCTTCTTAAATGTAACTTAAATCCTGTTTCATGTGGGTCCAGCATTCTTGTGATGATGTGTACCAATGTTACTAAGTGTTGTGGATGTTACAGACTCTGTTTGTTTTAGTCTGTGGTGACAAACACTTTTAATAAATGAGGTTAATTTGTAGTGACTAATTCTCCTTTGAAATCTGGAATTTTTAAATATGAAAACCAAGTGTAGCTATGTTTAAGTAAAACTCAAAACTGAAAAGCATGAATTTACATACATTCAAACTGTCTTTTCTAATAATGCAAATAGCCAGGTAGCATGTGACACTAAAAAAATGAAGTAAATACATAAACTATTTAGCAAAAAGTTGTGTAACTACAGCCACAGGAATAAGTATTATTGAGGAATAAATATAATTGTAAACCATCTCATGAAAATAAAATATTCTAAATATAATAAATACTTTCTTCTGTAGAATCCATTCCCCCTTAAGTGTATTCTTACCCCAGTGATTTTCACAGTTAAAATCATCCTTTTTTTTTTTTTTTTCTGAAACTACTAATGTGAGTCTGGGAGTGTAAACCAAGTTAGGGAAGAACACAAGATTCAATGAGCAAGAGAAAATGACTTCTCCTAACTTGAGTTTTCTCCTCTTCTGTAGTGAAAGATTAAACCAGACGCTCTAAGCGCTTCTCTATTCCTCATATTCTTTGTTTCCCTCCATCTTGTCAGTTTTCTTCCCAGTGTGAGGATTCCTATGTTAGCAGCATAGATAGCTCCTCACTGATACAACTAATAAAAAACATTAATTTTGTTACCAAATAAGTTCAGATTGGTCCAAAATAGAAAGCTTTGTACCAATTAAATTTTATGTCAAAGATAAATAAGAAATCTGTTTGTGGGTTTTAGGCATTCCCATTAATTTGATTTTATGACATGATATCTGTTTTACAATATGCTAAATCATTAGCGAAGTAACTTTTTTGGCCTTTAAGTTATAGACGCTAACTTCAAGTAAAAGCAAGTCCTCATTAGATGCCCTTTAACATTTTTCAAATAAGCTCTTTTGTTTTCTATTTTTAAATGTACTCATTACCTAGATATGTATTTAGCATTTTAGTTTTTATTGGTAGATAGTTCAAACATCAAAAACAGATGAATTGAAAGAATTCAGAGAATAAAAGACTCTTGTTCTTGATAAAACAATACTTTAAAATGGAAAATTTGTATTGTAGACTGTTTGCCAGGAACACAGTGTTGGGTATTATCTATGATCCCAGACTCCATATATTCACCGTTTTACTTAATTCATGAAATAAACATTTTATTCCATTACCAGGTGGATTAACCCAAATGTAAAGGTTCTCACCTCTCCAGGGCTGTATAAACAGCGACAGGCTGTCCAGGCCACCCGTGGCCTGAACTCTTCTCTTGTTGCATTCGCTAAGGTGAAAAACTGTATTTATAACTATCTAGAATAAATCAGTGAACTTCTTGGGCAGAGGCCTGTGCAAGCTTAGGGACACAGAGGAAGGAGAGCCTGTGTCTGCATTTTAACCGTGGGAGTTGGAAAGAGATTTTTTTTTTTGCTTTTTAATTTTGTCTTCTGATTCAAATACACCCTTTCCAGAGAAAATCGAGCCCACTGTTAGCGGGAAGTCACCCTCACAGTACGATTTGCTCCATTTCTAAATATATGGACAGTACTGTAAAATATGGGTAACGCACTCTGGAGTGGATGCCCTGAACGCACCTCGTTCCTGACCGTGCAGGCATGGACTGGGCTGCTTCTTCCAATGCGGCAGCTTTTTCCAGCTCCGCATTTACCAGCCCCTGAATAGGTTAGACTTCAATAGCCCTGAAGTTATGTCAGAAAAGAGAATCTGCAGAAGTCCACCCTGACGTAAACTGAGAAGATTAAAGCCCTTCCTCTTCCCTTACTTCTCTTTGCTGCTGCATTTCTGTGGATCTGCTGGGAGAATTGCAAGGCTTTGTTCCATAAACCAAAAGCCATTTAAACAATGGTGTGTGTGTATGTGTGTGTGTGTGTGTGTTCTTTATGTTTGTGGTTTGTAGAGTCCTATGGCGCTTTTCTAGATATTTTTTTTTTTACAATTACCCCAAATCAAATTTAAAGTGATAATTGCTTGTGGGGACTATCACTTTTGTTATTTTGAGATTTTTTTTGTGTGTGTGATTCCAATGTTTTCTTGCTTCAGGATATTGAAATTAAGCAAAGAAAATAAACATTAAATCCTACATATTTTCAGTTGGTTATATCTTCCTTCTAGTTCCATAGATAAATGAATTGGGGTTGGGTTTTTTGTTTCTTAAACAGTGTAAATTACTCTGTAGTTTCTTGTCTGTTCAGTTATTTTCTAAAGTCACATGAAGACTTACCCCTAGGAATAACATCACTGCAGAGGGTGAGGTTTACACGATTGCAGAATGGGGTTAGAGAGCCGGTTAGAGGCTGACGCTGTTGTACAGAGGGTTCCCACCCTCACTCACACACTTTCCCCCGACAGTTACAGGAGACTGAGTCTGAGAGGTGCACCCTTCCTTAAAAGTAACAGGGGAAGGAAATACCATCTTTTGGATGGGTTTCAGAATTGTTATTGTCTCATCCTTCATGCATGATGAAACAAAACATGTTCAAATAAAAATATGTAATATAAACATTAGGGCTTATGCAAAATATCTTTGAAATATGGCCAGATCTCTAGAATGGTAGTGTATGTTTTTTGCGTCAAACAATATCCTGAATGAAATACAGAAATATCTGGATACAGCCTTCCTTTACCCTGAAAGCAGTAAACATCTTGTCTCCTCGCTGACTCATTTACTTTAAATATGAATGGATTCACTTCTCGGTGTAATGTATTTCTGACTGCCTACCATTGTGGAGCACTACACAGGAAGTACAGGCATGGCACGGGAGGTTATCAGAGGTGGGTTTGCAGGAAAGATAATGCTATTAGTGTGGAAAAGAGAGCTGATAACAGACAGTTCAGTTTAAGCTTTAAGCCCTTTGCTTCAGATGAAACACACACACACACACACACACACACACACACACACACTCACTTTCAAAAGCAACCAGCAACTGCTAACTAATCAGTTTGGTTCTTAAAAAGAGAAAGAGAAAGAAAAGAAATGACAAACAAGGAAATTGTAACTAGAAAGAGTACTGAGCCTCTGTGAGACTTCAAATGGCCCAGCTGGTCTGAGGATGCACAGGCCCCTGAGACCCAGGGATAAAAACTATAAACGTGCCCTCTAATGTCTTTTCTCCTGACCTCATGCCAAGGTTAAGATTGAAGAGTTTTCTTATGACTTTGAAACAGAGGTAAGGCGAAACATTTTGACGCAGACAGATGAGGGCCTGGACCTTCCCTTTCCTCCAGGGTAGAGCTCCTGAGAGGAGGCGGCTTGCACCTTCCCGGGAACTCGCACCTGAGTCCTGAGCTTGGGTTGTTACTATTGCACAGGGCTCTTTAACTTTGGTCAGCATATACTCTGAACACCAACAGGCCGTGGGGCTGGGGGCTGGGTCAGGCAGGTGTTTAGGTGTAGCTGATTCTTTGTCCGAGTGGTCCTGGCCTCTATCATTACCTAAAATAAGGTGCTGGAAAAATAGTAGCAGAGCCTGCTGGAACTGAGAGAGGCACCTGCTAACTTCCTATAACGGAAGTTCGGTGATGCTGTGTGAGGCTGGCTGTGCCCTGCACACCGCACAAAGTCACACTTTAGTTCACTCAAGATGCTGTCGTCAAGAGCGGCATGCAACTTACGAGCAGCGATTTTAAGCTTTTATTCTAAGCTGTATTCATTAATATGTTTTTTCCTTTCTGTGATATCTTAGTCCTCTTCTGAAACAGTAAAGCATAACCATTTTTTCAACCTCAGTAGAAGGATATTTTAATGGTGTGTATTTTTGAAGTGTAAATATTATTTTAGATTCCCTTAAAAAGGGAATTTAAGGGGCATTCCCAAAATGCCCCTTAAAAAAGAATATAAACAGTGATCCTAAACTTTGACTTTGACAGCAGGCTTGTTGGCCTTCTTGTCTACAGTCCCTCATACAGATGTGGCTTGCCAGAGCACCACTGTAAGTGTTCCTATGGAAGTCTGCCTATTCCATTATTTTCTTTTTCAGTAAACGCTTTACATAGTCTATTTATAATTAAGTCTTTACAACAGCATCATTTACAAGTTATTAGACTAAAAAATAGTGTATATTTCTTAATCTGATTTTAAGAGAGGCGCTAAGAATGGGTACATGTGGTAGAGTGTGTTTTACATATACAAGACTACAAGACTACAATGGCTTCAATTTCAACCACCAAATAATAAGTGACTAAAGTGAGATCCTTTACAGAAAGTGAGCAAACTTCTACACGGAGACAGAAAAGGAAATCCATCTTAGGGAAAAAACAGGCTCACTTTGAAAATGCATCTTCCACAGGACTAAGCCAAGAGCACTGTACTGAGGAAGTGCTGAGCAGTCATCCAAGGTTTGTGCCCAAGACAGGCACTGCTGCCCTGCCTGGGAGCCCAGTGGAGCCCTTCCTCACAGAGCCTCAGCATGATCTCTTTAAACCTGAGCAAGGTACTTTCTGATTTCAGTGGAGTCAGAAAACTGCCTACACACATTCTCTGACCACGTGACTTTTCTGACAAAGGTTTAAGCCAAAGAAGAAAGGTATCCAACATTTCCTAAATGGAAGGGCATGTAACAAGAAGGAAAGAGGCACAAAGAAAGCCAGATGATTTGTGGGTGAAACCAAAGAAGCCTGACCTGAAGGAAAAAAAATGATGAAAACATAAAAGAAAAAAAGGGAAATCTGGTTCACACCCAATCGCTTTGTGAGAGTCAAATCCACTGAGAGAAACACAAGGCCTGTCCTGAATGATTGCCCCTGAATTAGAGAAGGCTTTGTTTTAAACTTAGAGCTGTTTGACTCACAGAAGACCTGCACATGACATAGCCAGGCTGCGATGAACACCGAGACCTAATTGCATCCTTGGGTCAGTTGCAGAGATCCTTTGGGTCAGGCTCCTGGAGTCTGGATGGGGATCGTACACTGAGTTAGCCTCTGGCATGTGGGTTCCCAGACACCCAAGAACGCTTTTTCTTGCCCTTGTAACTTCTTAGTGTTCGAGAACAAAACATGTACCAGGTATGGTACTGATAGGAAGAGTAGGAAAGGAGGGAAAACTGAGGAATGAGAAAGATTCGTCCACGATTACTTTGTTAAAATAAGTTTTTGACAATAATTAAAAAGAAAACTTCGATGTAAATCAATGGTCATACTTTGGAAAATTATCATGTTACTTAATTAGATTTTTCTTTCCTTTTTTTTTTTAAAATCTTTTTTTCTACCAAGAAGGGCTGGAATTAGAATTGCTCGTCTGCAATTTTGAACAGACATCTTGCCTCTTCAATTTAGATTTTCTGTTCTTTGGTGTGAGAGCACGAAATTGCTCAGTCATAAAAATGATTTGTTTAGCACAAGTTCATTTTGTATTGTTTATAGTTTTATTTCACTAAATATAAAATAGATTTGAAGTCCAAGAAACGCTATTTATATAAAAATAATTACGAAGTTTGAAGTGAGAAACCCGAAGACAAAGGATGCTGACAGCGGTTCTGGCAGGAGAATGCCTGGCAGCTGATTTTGTTGCGGGCTTTTGACGACTGCTGCCTCTGCCCTTCTCCATTCGGCCCCGCCAGTTCGTTGCCGCTCTGTGTACTGAAGGCGACGGGAGCGTGTCAAGGCCTTGTCATCTCTGGTCAGAAAAGTATTTCGTCAGGAGAGTTTTCAATGATAAAAGCATCAGTAACTCATCAGAATGTTTGTTGTTTCTTTTTGACAAAAGAGGCAAGTGTCTGTCAAATATCTGGGCTTTCCTTTGCTTTCCCCGAGGAACCTGGAGGCTGGCCTGAATAGCCACAGACTCCAGAAACCTCGTGTGTAAAATATCTGTATTGATTCCTGTAGACTCTTGTTATGTGTGACATCCAATAGTATAAGCCAACATGATTTTGCCCGTTTGTTAGTATGCGCGGAGCACAATGAACAACGTCGATTAGCAGGACGCACGTTATGAGCTGGGAATGGAAGCCTCCGCGGAAACCCGTGGAAACACAACACAGAATAATCCAGCAAGAGACAGCCCATGCTCACTCCAGAGCCCTCTAAATGGTTAACTATTGACGTATTGGTTGGATGTTTAAAATCTTTTTTCTGAGCTAAAAAACTGCATTCTCATGTTCATAAACAAATACATCAGCTGCTTAAGGGTTCTGGGGAATTTGAATGCAAATAGCACGTTGTAATGACACCCCAGAGACTGACATTGTAGTCCATTTCTTGAGAACACATCATGGCAAACTTGGTTTTTGCTACTGGTTTCCTTAGTAACTGGAACAACATATTGTTGAGGATATAAAATAATATCCTGTTCAGCCACTGAGCATCTTGAACTAAAATGTAATTGATTGTGCATGAGGTACAGGATTATTGTGTCCTCTGCACTTCGGTGAGGTATTGCAGCTGAAATGAATGTGGTTGGAAATTGTTTTTATTTTTGTTTTTCAAATCAGCCATTTTGCTTCTAATCATCTCATTGCAAAAGCACTAAAATTCCTAGCAGTGTGGAATGTTCTGTCTCCAAGAGCAGCAGATTATTAAATTGAATTGTGCAGCTGGTGCACAATTCCTCAGCATACGTGAATAATGTTATTTATCTTGCATGTGGGAAGTGTACAACACAAAATTGTATATGTCAGTGGCATAGTCACTTATTTTCTTAGACTTACATAGAATTTAGTACACATCCATGTAGCCTTTGTAACTGTGCAAACAGAAGCATGCCTGGTACTCCGTGTATTCTTAATTTGGAAATCGGGACAAAGACTCTGAAAATTCTATTTTAATTCTGTTTCTGCAGCTGGTCGACTATACTGCTGTGGGCAAATTATTAGATCTCTAGTGTCTCAATATCCTTATCTATAAAATGGGAATAATAACACCCTCCTCACAAGGGTATTATATGGATAATTACTTGATGTGTGCAAGGAGCTTTGAAGATAGAATATGCTAAATCTTATGATTGTTTTAAACTACATATGCAGCAGTATGTTACAGGCATAAAATTAGAGAGTGGTTTAATGAGCTTAGAAAATTGGAGGCCTCTGGTTTAGGATAAGAGTGTCTGGAGACCAAGCAAAGCTTTGTCTATTTTACTGTTCCTGCAAATAGCATTTCCTAGAATTGTATGGTAAGAGCTGGATTGCTCAGCAATTGATTTTGATGCTATTCTTTCTAGAAATACTGGGTTCCCAAGGAGGTGATAATGTTATGTTACAGGCGCCCCTGCTCTAGTGAACTTCATGCTCCCCCAATTCATTGGAAAATTGATCTCCTTCCAAACAGATCTGTGGAGGAATTAGGGTCTGGATGGAGATTTTTCCAGATGGGACTATTGCCTCCCAGAATATCTTGTTAACATCTCTACCAGCAGAGGGTCCATCTCTCCTCACACCAATGAGGGATTCCTTTTATGGGAAGTAATATTGCCAGGAAAAACACCCCAGCTATTAGGCATGCTGTATTAGTTACTTCACTTATACAACAAATATTGAAGATATGCTATGAGCTAGCTACTATTTTAAGCCTTTAGAGCAGTGTTTCTCAACCTGTGGGTCATGACTCTCATGGGGGTCACATAACAGATATCCTGCATATCAGATATTTACATTAAATTCATAACAGTAGCAAAATTATAGTTATGAAGTAGCAATGTAATAATTTATGGTTGGGGGTCACCACAACACGAGGAACTGTATTAAAACGTCGCAGCATTAGGAAGGTTGAGAATCACTGTACTAGAGCTTACAAAGAAATGTTAAAATGTGGTGCCAGTCCCCAAGCTTTTTTCCAATGGGCCAGGGAAGGGTGACATATACTCCAGAAGAGTGTGTTGCAGGTGAGTTTCATGTACAAAGAACTCTAGTTGTTCCGGAGGTATTTGAAATAAATAAATTGAGGAGTAATTGCACTCGAGCTGGGCTTCCCGTACAGGAAGGATTTCAAAGATAATCAGGAGGAAAAGGAAGGTGAAAAAGACTCAGTATACAATTACTTGGAGAGGGCAAAGGAAACAGAAGTTAGATCTCAAGCAGTCTAACCTGTTCAGAGCATTCAGTATGTGGCAGAGTGTACTAGGAGATAACCACAGAACACAACTCTTAAGCAGCATCACTTCTGTGTAAAAGTAACATGCTATTAATAAACCACTGTCAGTCCCCCCCCCCCCCCCCCCCCCCCCGCCCCTGCATCCACTACACACAGGCATGTCTGTTGATGTGTATTGCGTTACTGTTTGTTGAATATGTGTTAAACAACCAGTGGCCATAAGCTTGTCTAACAGGCAACAAAAGGCTACAGAGAGTGTCTCCCCCAAACCTGAAGAACAGAAATACTGTAAGAAAATTGCTGCACATGTTACAGAGCGGGCTGAAGTGTTATAAACCAGGGCAGTACTAACTTGGTAGAAAAATGGTAGCATAGTTTAGACAAGATGCCAGGAGAGAGGCAGTGGTACAAGAGTGCACGTAGAAGGAACTGAGTAGCCAGAGAACTGAAAATCTGGAGGGATAGATGGAGAAGACAAGTGACCCATAGCCGAGTCTGGGATAGCCTCAGGTCATTCAGGAGTGCGTTCTATAGCTCTGGAAACCAGGAGATTAAATTAGGTGAAAAAAAAATCTATATGGAGGCTTGATTTTCTTGTATGTGTGATGTGTGGTGAAATGTGTGAATGTACACTTGTGTGTGTATGCATTGTGTGAATGTGGAGGCCAGAGGACTATTTTTGGAGATGATCTTTCTCACTGACTCAGTAGCTCACAGATTGGCTGGACTGGCCAGTGAACCTCAGGGTTATACCTGCCTTGCCAGGGCTGGGATTGAAGAATTACAGTGCTATACTTGGCTTTTGTGTGGGTGCTGGTGATCCCAAGTCGGGTCTCTGTGGTTATATGGCAAGTAGTTAACTGACTTAGACATCTCCTTTGCCCCATGATCTACTTTTCGAGGTTGTCTATATAGAGTTAAGACTTAGGAACCATGGGAACTTTGAAGGAGGGAGTCTAAAGAGGAGAGAGGAAAGACCTCAGAGACTCACAGTTAAGAGATGGGATGAGAGACAGAACCAAATGAGAGAGACTGGAAGTTAATTTTTTTGTGAAAAGAGAAACAGCAAGGTATATAAGTTTCAGAGGCATTCAAAGAGTATAGCTGAAATTACAAGTAGAGAAAGACTCACAGAACCACTGAGTTTGATCAAAGTTCACTGTTGGTTTTTAAGGGTTTCACTGGACCCATTAACACCAGAGTGTGGTGTTAAGAGATTAGGGCATAATAAAGAGTTTTTGAAGAAGTGAATGTAATCATTGTAAACCTTTCCGTTCACAGGTTGATAGTGACAAGTGTAGAGAAATAGGAACACAATCTGAGGAAGCACCCAAAAGAGAAAACTGTAAGCTTATCACTGTTATGGTTGCTGCCTGAGATGGTCCACCACTCAAAATCACTGCCAATATGGCAATGTCTAACTGTATAGAATCCTGTAATAATAGCCTTAAATTCACGATTTCCATTTCCGATGCATAAAAGCTCATTAATAGTGCCTTGGTGTCCTTGTTCAGTATATATATACTGCTCAAAAAATGCCTAGTTCTGACTCCATAGCTAATGATTATATTCTCACCAAATGCTAAAATAATTTAAAAGTTTAAATACCAAAGCCTCTGATGAATTAAATCTACCCTTAAGCACTGAAAAATGATGAGACATTCTTACATTAATTTCTAGACAGGTACTATATATTTAAAGTACACATTTTGCTTGCACATTCATATGTGGTATATTTTTATGCTTTTGGTAATAGGGTCCTCATGAGTATACTATGGTTTCTGCTTATCAAAGGATAGGTATAAATTTTATATTACAAGGTGGAGACAGTGTCTATGTCTAGAACACAGGACAAATATGAACTAATCACTTCCCTGTAATATTACCCACTGGTTGTATGTGTATTATTTGGCAATTGTAATGTTACTCTGAGTGATGGACATCTCAGGGCAGCAGTATAAAAATGGTCATCTTCTTAAGGCTATTGCTATGCATAAAGCATGGATGTTTTCAATTTCTGGTCCTCAGATGTATTCAAACTCTCTGAAATGAGGCAGACCATCTTATCAGCTTCCAAATAAGATAAACACTTCCCAGGTGTTATGCTTACATTAGTAACATTCAAATAATCAAACCGTTTACCTGTATCAGAAAATACACTGAGACTCTAACTTGGAAGTCTGAAGTATTATCATCCAATCAATAACTATGGATCTAGTATCCATAAGATCTAGGGATGATGAGCATGGATGGCATCACTGAGTGATGAACCAAACAAAAGAACTTTGCCTCCTACTGTCTTAAAAGGAGGAAAGAATGGCACCCTTTTAGAAGTGAGGAAAATGCAAGTCGGTAGAGTACATATCCATGATAGGTTAGAGTGTTCTCTGCTTAGGATGTGTTGAACCCATGTCTGGATGCACAGGTCTGCTTGTTTTTCACCAATCACATAATACATCAAAGTTTTACTTTCTTTTTTACCGTAGAGCCAACATAGTAATTTGAGTTTATATTTTACACGTCTTTGTTACATATTTAAAATTTAAACAATATCTAATAAAATTGTTTAGAAATTGATAGTGAAATAAATTTGTATTTAGTAAAAGCTTAGATTTTAGTTAAAAGTGCATTTGCATTAAATGGCTCAGTCAAAATAGTCCCTATGTTAGACCTTCCCAAAGCAGAAAGGACACAATTGTGTTACAGTAGTTAGAAACTGAAATAATACTTTGTTTTTTTTTTGAGACAGGATATTACTATATAGCTCTGCCTAGCCTGGAACTTACGTAGATCAAGATGGCCTCAAGGTGCATCTGACGGTCTCCCAAGTGCTGTGCTTAAAGTTAAAGGTATGTGCAACTACACTCGGAAATAATTCCCTTAAAAATTCCTCTTCCCTTTCAAAAAATTCTTTGTGGATTGTGTGTGTGTGTGTGTGTGTGTGTGTTCATAGTTGGAAATAACATTGCTAAACAATTTGATGGCTCTAAATTATTTTTTTGTGCTAAATTCCATGTATTTGTATTAAAGATATTTCCAACAGTTAGTATCTTGATAGAGAAGAGGGATGAGAAAAAGGCAGTGTCCTTCAGAGAAGAAATGATGAGAGGCAGAAGTCAGATCCATCCATCCTAACCCCCTTGCCCAGTCCTTACTAGATGTGTGTTTGTACCAAATGACACTATCCAATTTCTTTGTGTTTTCTGGAAACTTGACTTACTGTAGTAGGTTGGAAAGTCTGTTACACGTCTCACTTGACTCGGTGAACTCAATGCTCTTAGCACAGTGCTTGTTGCACAGTGACAACCCTCTGGGAGATTCCCTGAATAACTATCTCAGTTACCGCCACAATTCTTTACGTTCTCATGGTTTAGAGTACCTTTGCTATGAACCGGTAGCTCTGAAGCAGCAGTCTGAACCTTTCACACTATTTCCTATTTCCTTCTTCTTTTTTTTTTTTTTTTTTTTTGGTGTTTTCAAGACAGGGTTTCTCTTTGTGGTTTTGGTGCCTATCCTGGATCTCGCACTGTAGACCAGGCTGGCCTCGAACTCACAGAGATCTGCCTGGCTCTGCCTCAACGAGTACTAGGATTAAAGGCGTGTGCCACTACCGCCTGTCTTTCACACTATTTCTAAGTGGAGTAGAGGCACCTTGACTACCTTGGTCAAGATGGTGCCTGGCTTATAATAATAGTAAATGTCACTAACTTCTACTATGAGCATGTAAGCAAGGTGAGTGGTTAGAAGGAGAAGGAGGAATCAGAATTTTTGTCTCCTATTCCCAGCGCCATTACTGACTTGCTAGGGAAGGATAAACACATCACAAATAAATAAATAAACAGATCACTTAACCTTTCTTCATTTCAGTCCCAGCACAATGAGAGCCAAAGCCTTTGCTTTTTGAGGGCTTTGAAATCATTGACTCAAAGAGTGGCAAAGCTTATTAAGTTCCCAGTGTCTCAGCCTTTCTCATGTGTGCTCTGAGTGTTTGCTTTTCATTTGGGAAATGAAATTTTTCCTTAACATTGATATGTGGTAACTGTAGAAATTAGTGAAACCTGCCAGTCTCTCAGATAAAATCAGAGGACAAATGAGTCGGGTAGTTAATTATGTGAAAGAATAGATGAGGAGAAAGGACAGCTTCAGGAGAGTCTCCTGATTGTTGTTTCAAGTCCAGGGTGACAACTTTGGAAGGTAAAAGAGAGGGTGGGGGTTACAGAGATAAAAGGAACCAGGTTCCTGCTTCCCAGCCGGCTTCTTGCATTCTGCTAGGATTTCTAAGGATTTGCATTGGCTTGCTTGCAAGGCCTACAACTTCTTCCTGCAGGGTCAAGCTTCTCTGCTTTGTAAATTTTAGGCCATTGCCACTCCCTGATATGTCTTTATTTATGAAATAAAACCCACTTTACTTAAAAAGTCATTTTCTTTGCTAGTCTTCATATTCTTCTCTGTCATCTATAAATTTATCCTTGAAAGTACAAGCACACGTCCCCTTGTACATGTATAAAGGTACTATGAACATACACATCATTTTGTTCACATGAGCGATAGGAAGTAGAGCAAATCATCCTGTTACTAGTCACTTGCTATTCTTATTCTCTTAGTTTTTAAATGATGAACATAGTGAGTCACTGAAACATTACTGAAATAATGAAACATTACTATTGTTTTGCTTCTGTGTATAAGGCAGACAAAGGAGAGTTATAGTTTGTTGGTCAAATGAGATCTGATACACGTCTTATAAATCTTTTATTCAATGTGTTTTGTCAAAAATCAATATTATGTTGGTGTAAAGCATAAAGTATAGCATGCAGTGAGTCATTTGAAGTGCTTTATGATACATGTTAATAGATCACATTTTTATTTGAATTTGGGGTTGTATTTTCATGTGAATGTGAATAGGCCTTTTCCTTAAAATTTGTGAATTCCAAGCTTATTTTTTTTCATATGGATGTACAAAACGGATACGGATAACAATGTGTGTGTGTCTTCAGCTTTTGCTGTAGTGGAATTTGTCATGTAACAATTCTTCAAGCAACTACCATAAACACACCAACAAGCCACAGACCTGGTAATACACGTCCAGGTACTGTCCTTGTGTTAATATTCTTTGAAGGAAATCTTAGAGTGCTCATGAATTTAAATACTTCTCATCTAAGCCATGTAAATATAACTATTAACAATCTGTTGTATTCACAATTCAGGACATGAGATTTAGTATTTTCCTAATTACATGGACTCGTGTGGGAGGATGTGACTGCTAAAGAAGATTAAGCCATTTGTGTTTGTTCGTTGTTGCTTTATAGCATTAACTCACAAACGCAGTGCCGCTGCATTGAAGACTGAGGAATTTGATTAGGAGAGCCTTGGAGCCGGCCAATCTTGGCTTGAGACAGCAGACTCCATTAATTGTCTACCAGCAGTGATTTAGCTGTATCATCTTCCCACAGCCTTTCTATTGATAGGAACATTTGAAATCTGAGGAAAATTACTGTTTAATAATCAAGACTTGGAAAAAGCCCACCTGGCAGATGCATTCCCCCGCTTCACTTCTGAGAAAGGGAGAAGGAAGCAAACTTTGCAAAACTTAAAACGTTTTTTTTTTCTTTGAAAAAAAATTTGGAAAATAGGTTTTACAAACATGTGAGCCAGGCAGTGGTGATGCATGCTTTTAATCCTAGCACTCGGGAGGCAGATGCGGGTGGAGTTCTGTGAGTTTGAGGCCACTCTGGTCTACAGAGCAAATTACAGGACAGCCAGGACTACACAGAGAAACTCTGACTCAGAAAAAGCAAAACAAAACAAAATTTAAAAAACCTAAATATGTTAGCAAAGGAGGGAACTAAATTTAATTTCTTCTGTTATTCATTTGCTTTGTTTTGCTTCACAGTTCCAATGAACAGCTAGTCTTATGTTTTGCATGCCAGCTCATGGTTGAATACAGGGGGTACTCATGGTGGCAGAAGTTTTCACTCAATTGTGGCTCTGCACCTCACCTTTCTGTACAATGCACATAGGAGGCATGGTTATCCCATATTACCTAAGCAGGAGTCTGGCTAATATTTTAAGTACATTTATTAGCTTTTATTTAGTTTCTGTGGTGTGTGTGCTTGCCAAGGCTCATAATATGTGGAGGGAGGTCAGAGGGAAACTTGCAGAAGTCTGTTGTCTCCTCAGAAGTCTCAGGGAATGAACTCAGGTCATCAGGTCTAATAGCAAGTACCTTTCTCTGACTAGCCTCTGGCTCCTCTATTACACAAAGTTATGCATGAGGTTTTAATATGGGTTTCTTCTTTTCGTGTGTGCGTACCCATGCACTTATAGCACACTGACGTTGTTGTTAGGAATTGTCTTAGATTGTTCTGCCAGCTTATGCTCTTGAGGCAGAGACTTCTAAACAAACCCAGAGCTCATTGTCTCCCTAAGCAGCTTGCTCCTGGGTCCCTCTGCCTTCTCCATCTGAGTCAGGAATTACAGGGAGGCTGCTGTGTCCACTTGGCATTGATGCAGCTGCTGTTGACACAAAGCTTTCCTACAGCCCTTCAACCACTGAAACCCTCAGATGCAAAGAGTTAAAGATTCCTTTATATATATTTTACATGTCCGAATGTTTTGCCTGAATGAATGTATGCGCAGCACATGCATGGTGCACGTGGAACTCAGATGGTATCAGATCCCTTGAAACTGGATCTATGGATGGTTGTGAGACATCATGTGAGTGCTGAGAACCCAACCTAGATTCTCTGTTAAGAGAACAGCTGAGCCATCTCCCTAGCCCTCAGATTCATTTATGATGAATTCAATACATCCCCACAATGGAAGCCCTTTGTTGATTAAGAAAAATATATTTTACATACATAGGAGAGGCTTATAGTTTTCTAAAACAGGACATATTGTGTGGAGTTACTTGGGTAAGCTAAGTACCAAATCAACCAGGCCTTGTTTGCAGGTTTGAAGAAACAGATATTTATTAATTTTAGATGTTCACATTCTTCGACTCAAGTGAGCTTCCCAGAGAGTTTTTCTAGGATTTCAGTGTTGCATTTCTGAGAGTTGACAGTTCAGTGCACAGAAGGAGTCCCTTAAATGGCCCTCTACTTTTCCCTGAGGCAAAATTTGCAGTGAGCATATGTAGCAGTCTGTACTACTGTGGGGATCCCCAGTGGTGTCACCAGGTTCCTGGAGCCTCACACTACATTTTGCAGTCCTGACTAAGGTGGAGCAGATTCCTAGTTACCCGAATTAGATCTTCACTGTGGGCCTCTTTGTTATTGTTTCAAGGAAAGGCTCTGTTCTGGGAGCATGCCTAATGTATGCTTTAAGTTGGAGATGGGAACTATGTATGCTAAAGGTTTGGTATGCTCTCTCCTCCACACCTGAACTTCTGAGAATCCCTCGTATAAATGAAGAAATGAAGGGCCAGAGAAACAGCAGCTCTGAAAGCAGGGTGATGAAGGGAGAAGAGAGTAAATGCTGCGATTCCAGTGAGACGTACCCGGGGAGCTCCTCCTCGTAACTGAGAACCGTGAGCTAACACATTCGGAGCTTGCAGGGGTTTCTGTTACCATGCCTCCTGCAGCTGGGCAAGGTACATTCTACACTTTGAAAAGAAGCATGATAACCCAGGTTTAGATGCAAGATTTGAATCTCAACCTTGAGTTTGTAGACAGGATATCTTACCCAGATTGTTTCTTCTAAGTCCCATTTTTCTTATTTCTGATTGTGCTTGCAGGTAAAGTGGTACACATACAGAAATGATCAGAATTAGCAAATAACCCCATATTCCTCAAGAAGTCTCATCAGAGGCTATCTCTCCCTCCAACTTAGTCATTTCATATATATATAGTGATATGCCTGTTCATCCCCTGCAAAGCCCCATTATTTCCAAAAGTTGATGTTAAGTTGGTAGAGGGCAAATGCATACAGAACCTTTTACAAAAGTTTTGCTAGAAACAGGGTATTTTTTCATCCTTAATCTATGAAGGATGCCATTTGTCTAGGTGTGTATTTTGCCACTAATCATTATTATTATTATTATTATTATATTATATTAATTATATTATATTATATTATATTATATTATATTATATTATATTATATTATATTATATTATATTATATTATATACTATTTTTTTCTTAGAACAGTCTCACTGGGCATCCCAGGCTAGCATCCAACTGGAAATCTTCCTGCTTTATCATCCTATGTAGCTATGAATCAGGCACACCACTACCTAATTTTGTATGTCATTGTATGTCCTTTTTACAGTGAGTACTGAGTACCCAAATGTAGGATAACCTTTGATTCAGCTACATCTTGGTATGTTTATTACATTTGTTATCTAGTGACTACATATTAACCTAAGACAGGAAAGAGAAGAGATCATCCTTAGTCTTTCCCAGATAACAGTCATTTTAACAGTTCTGTGACCCAAATAAACATTAAATAAAAATATAGTTAGGGCCTAAAGGTCATTCATTCCTCAGATGACAACTGTACTTTAAAAAAAAGTGAAATTGTATTTTTCAGTTATCCTTTGATCAAATAAAGTTATCATCTGTAATAGAAAACTCTTTCAAGTTGTCAGTTTATAGGTTATTTTCAAATTGGCTGTCAGTCATGTATCCATCTCAGAGGATCAGGGAGCTTATCCTTTTCAGTATCTTTCTTAAGAATTTATTATGTATTGTACATTGATAAAATTGGTGAATTGTGTGAGTGAGATTAGTCTCAACATGTGTACACATGTGTCAGATTCCAAACTGGTCAGAGTTTGTAACCAA
Source organism: Peromyscus californicus insignis (assembly GCF_007827085.1). Lineage (NCBI taxonomy): Eukaryota > Metazoa > Chordata > Mammalia > Rodentia > Cricetidae > Peromyscus > Peromyscus californicus. The sequence goes on from NW_026294617.1 coordinate 125,440,118, forward strand.
ACATTTCTTCCAGATTTTGAGAATGTAAATAATTCTGTTTGGTTTGTTATGAGTTTCACATTGACCCATTGTCTATCCATGGAATTTTTCAAAATTGAAGGTGAGAAGAGGTTACAGTGTGAGATTTACAATTTCCCATTAGACATATGATAAAATAGTTGAAATTTTTTAAATATCAGGAATGTATTTCTCATTATTTTATTCATCATTAACAATAAAGAAATGTACAAAATTGAAATCCATGGGCATTTAAATTTTCCACAGTAATTAATACAAGATTATAAAGAGTAAAATAAAAGGATATCTGATGAGTAGTAACATTTTTACAATAAACATATGCATGGAAAATTTTTGACAAATAAAATGTTAATTATGAAATTTGGTTGTAATAGCTGCAAGTTAATTATTGTGACATGAAATGGATATCAGCAGGCGCTGGGAAATTGATGTCAGGTGAATGTGGAAACTCCCTAGGATGCGCTCAATCCCAGATGAAGTGATTGGAAAAGCAAAAAAGCTATTGTGATGTATGCACACATCCCCTGACGAAGCCCAATTAATTCCAAAAGTTGATATTAAGTCAGTGGGGGGAAAAATCCACGCCGATACTTTTACAAAAGTTTGATTAGAAACAGCCTGTTTCCCGTCTTTAACATACAAAGAATGGCCTTTGTCTGGGAGGGTATTTTGCCACTGTTCATTAAAGGATCCACTGAGCCTTGCATCCACCACCTTCCTCGTCCTGCAATTGTTTCATGTCCCAAGATACAAAGTGTAATTTGTTCTTTTTTTATTGTCTTCTCTTTATATGAAAGGAGAAGCATGTGGCTTTTAGATTCTTTTGTTTCATTACATGGCAAATTAGGAAGCCTTCCACTAGCCTGGTTTTGACATTTCATTAATTCTGGGCCGAGCAGTGAGAGGCAGAGAAGAGTGAGCGCCAAAATGCCTCCCAAGGCTGAATCTCTTGCTTTCTCTCTCTCCTTTCAACGTTAGGTGTGGAGGGGCCGGAAAGCTCCACCGATTGAAGCTGAAGATTTTCTAGCTGTGTATGAAGCCAATGTTCTCTACAAAAGCTGTGTTGGTTTACTGTCAGTTCTTCTTCCTATACTTATAATTTCAGGAGACAAATGGGCAAAGCGAATAAATATATACATACATATATATATATATATATATATATATATATATATATTTCACTCAATTCACAACAGTTGCTTTTATATTTAGAATTAAGGATCTAGGCATTGAAGAAAAGGCACAGAGGTTGAACGCACACACTGCTCTTGCAGAGGGCTGGAGTTCTATTCCCAGCTCCCAGGTCAGGAAGCTTACCACTCCAGCTCCAGGGCACTCAATGCCTCTGGCCTCCAAGGACACCTCTACTCACATGTAAAGTCTCTGCTCTCTGTATGCATAATGAAAAATAAATAAGCAAAGAAATCTTAAAAAAAAGAAAAAAAGAATTGAGGGTTCCAAATGGTCACAAGGAGAACATTCCGTCTCCCTACCGATTTGACTTGGCAAGTACACCATGCAGTAAGTATACCTGCTGTCCAGGTAGGTACAGTAGCCTCTTTAGTCCTTGACAATGCTGCATGAAGAATGTCAAATGCGACTCTAGTAGTAAATAGAATAGAAGAAAATGTGTCTCCAACATTCTGCCTTTGCTATAACAAGATAAACAGTCGAAGGCCTGTGTATCACGATTCCAATTCCTTTAACCTATCTCCTGTGATATCATCAATACATTTACCCCTCTCAGTTCTTAGCCCTCAGTGAACTTAGCTTGCTTTTAATTTTTACACCCATCCCTTTGTAGATGGTGTGGTAGATGGTGTACTATGAAATAGTACTACTTCATAGGACAGTGTCTGAGGCTGCTATTATCTAGAAAATGAGTGGATTGAGGACTATTTTGAAAACATTAATTTTATGTGAATGTATATTTATGCACCATGTATAAAAGCCCACAGAGGCCAACAAAGGCATTGGGTCGCCTGGCACTAGAGTTATCATAGGTTGTAAGGCACCATGTGAGTCCTGGGAGCTGAACATGGGTCCTCTGCAAGAGCAGCAAGTGCTCTTAATGATTGAGCAATCGCTCCAGCCTGCGTTGACTGACTCTTACAAGCTGTCCACTACTTCACAGCTGTCCTTGCTTACTTCTCAGCTCCTATTACAACACCCAGCGATTGTACCACATTATTTTGTACTGTGTTATTTTGAACGCTGTTAGATTTCCATAGCTGGTGATAACAGGTATTTCAATGTGGGTGCATAGAGATATATTGTTGTGCCTAGATGTTACAGTAGGTAGTGGTTTCTCATAAACGAAGCTGGTCTTGAGAGTCTGCAAATTATTTCACCAGAACCCAAGTCTTTTCTAAGGAACAGAGTACATGCTCACACATACAACCGTATGTAGTTGAATCAGGTCCCATTTCCACTCATGTCCTTATGCTATCCAGAAGATTCCATGATAATCTGTTGTCCTTTTCCTCACACACTCTTCTCCTTAGGAAAACAGATCCTTTATTAAAGCTGCTGGTATTCTGTGAGTTAGCACCATCCGCCACCATTTACAAAGCCCTACTTTGCCTAGAGCTTGTCAGCTTTCTACATAACTGTGTCTACTTTTGAAAAGAAACATTTTTTTGTTATCTAGTGTATTAACTTGTATGTTCATGTTACAAGGATTTAGTCTATAAATTTCAAAATTTAACTGCAGACAATGAAACTCATCATAATATGAAATAAATCTACTGACATGAATATGGCTCATTCTAACATATAATAGAACTTCACATGCCCAGTCTATTTGGTGGAATGAAGTACAGTCCATATGCAATATTTTCAGGTTATAAAGGCCTATTTATATTCCCATTTTTGATAGCTTCATTTTCATTAAAAAAGGCTCCTAAATGTATGGAATGTTTTCACATCATAACAAAATATGGCCAATGTGATTTAACATTTCCTTAATGACTTTAGGATCTTTATCATAAAACCCAATTGTTCCACTCTCTGTTCCCCTTAGGACTTCTGACCCCTGTGCTTTTCTAGAAAATACCACAGAGAGGTGAGGTTGTATTCTGATTTTGGGTTTAGTATTGCTGTTTTTCTTTGTTAGCATACAGTTTTCACTTTGCTGAGTTTTAGAAAGAGTAAAGATTTTGTGAATGACTTAGAATTGGAGATCACCCTGGGAGTCCCCTTCCCAGAGATCTTTGAGTCACTGTTTCGTCATCAGCTTCTGAATCATTTCAGTCAGGCTCCTCTCTGCTTCTGTGCTATTCAAGGATGTAGCATGGGGTCGGGGAGGGGTGCTCATGTACTGTACTGAAGGACTGGCTAAAAAGGCTTTCCAGGATGGGACAAAAGTGGCATCTATGGCATCTGTCTCCAAGCTTGTTTGGCATTACTGGAAAAGGAATCAATACCTTGGAAGTTCTGGGGGATGGCTCCCATTTCAGTAAGCCCTGACAGCGTAGTCCTGGGGCCAAAGCTCTGTGTTCTTCAGGTATTGGGCATTTCAGGGCTGACTGGGCAGCAGGTAGAAGGTTAAAGGCAAACTGTCCACCTTTCCTTACGTGAGAAGGAGACTTCCCATGCTCACTGCCTCTACAAGCCACTGAGTGTCCTGGAAATGGCTACAACAGATACACTTTCTGTATTTCAGTTAAGGAGGACGAACATCAAGGTCACTTTCTGCATTTGAACGGAGGAAAAAAAATAAGCACCTCTATAAAATATGGATAAAGTGTCAATCAAAGCTTTTTTCCTTTTCCTGTGCATCCTATGGTAATACCAGTTAAATTGCTCAGTTGCCTTTTATTTTTAAACACAACTAGATCTGGTACTTCGGCAGCATTTCCCCCTTCTTTTTCTTTTTCCCCAACCCCAACTTTAACAAAGACAGAGCCTTCAAACTCTTTTCATAGCCAGGCTTGGAAATCCTGCCAGGTTAAAAAAAAATGTTATTGAAAACCTTTCTCCCCTTATAGGCTCGTTTTGACAGGAAATCTTTGAGAGGCAGCGGCAGTGAGGTGCCCAGAGATTTCATCTCTCTTCTTTTGCTTTAGGAAATGCTGAGCACAAGGCTTCCTATTAGGCAAATAGAAAGAGCAGCAAATCCCCCCGAACAATCATCTTCCCCCGGCGCCTGGGCTGACAGCCCTCTGTGCCCTGGACTGCCAGACAGAGCTGGGACTGAGGATTCTAGCACAAAGATGCATGTGAAAATTTGTGACAGTGTCTTACAGAAAATATTATTTTGTCTCTGTTTACAGATTATCTGGCTCTATAAATTTTGCATGGGCTAATCAGAACAAAATCTACGGTCCCGGGAAGGCGCTCCTTTGCAGGATCTCTGCTTCTGTTCTGCACAGTTTTGACATGGACTTCCTGTCTGGGTCCTTTCCCTGTCACTGTGTATGACTGGTTAAATTTCACGAGCCATTAGCCGCTACACTGAAGTATCTGATAAGAGGAGGGTGTTGTGTTCGGAGGTTTTTATTTTTTTTAATGGGCAAAAGTCAAGTTTAAGTTTCAAACAACTTATCAAAACCCAAAATGCCAGCTTGTGTGGAAGTATTGTAAAAGTATAAGCAGATACGCTTTAAAAAAATAATTAGGACTGTGTAATTTGAATAAAACTCATAGTGGGAGTTTTAAAGAATCTTGTAACTTTAGGCATACTTGTTTATGTTAGTTTATATTTTTTTCAAAAAAAATACTAAAATTAGAAGCGTAAGTTTGTGAATAAATTTAACAAAAATGTGATACAAAGCAGAATATATCAAATACTATGTGTGAAATTAATCATACTGTACATCTAAATATAGATTAAACAGCCCGTGTCCCATGAAGCAGAAGCAAGGCAAAGGCAGATACAATATCTCTAACAGTGCCACGTAGCAGAACTGGTTATATCTGTGAAGAGAAAACAATTCTAAAAAGGATGACCTCCCTCACTTTTTTCTTTACAGTGTATTAAATTTAATTTCTATAATCTAGGCTCCTAGCTTTGCCATTAGCATTGAACCACAGTAATCAGAACAATAGATGCAGAGAGATTAAGTACAGGATCTAAAGTTGAGGTTTGCCAAGGGCATCCGGGTGCTTCTCAGTCCTGCCTGGGGTAAGTAAGCCCTGCCACCAAGCAGCTGCATGGTGATATTCTTCAAAGTTGAAAACACAAAGTCACACTGCATTATAGAAATTCTTTAGCAAGTTTTGATGCGGGGATGTCCAGCTTCCTCTTGATCTTCCTGTCCTGTATCTAAGGTCACTGTCTTAATGTAAATGTTTTCATTATCATGGTTGGTCCTGTGGAGTCAACTAAATACTTTCTACGATACAATAGCCTGAATATATCACCATTAATTAATTAGTTGCTATAAATAGATTGAAGATAAATGGATATTTCTTTTGCCTCTTCAGCATTCCTTGTCCCCTAGCACCTCTTTGGATGTTTTGTTTTGTTGTTGATTTTTTTCCTTTGGGGTGTGTGTATGAGAGGTCCTACCTCTCTTCCCCAGGTAGTTTTGTGAGGCAGTGGGAACCCTGATCTGCCCACCTGCAGAGGCTAGCTTTCAGATTATATAAGTCAATCAGAACATGCTGTATCTTTCTCTTACTTTAGGAATGGGTCTGTGTATGGACAGGCTTATTGGACAAATAAAGTATGAGGGTAGATTTGGGGGGAGTTTCTTAAAGAGCTCCAAGGAGTGAGTAATTCTGTTGTTTTTAGCAACCCAACTCTAATTACTACTTTTGTTTTGCAAATCTCTCCAGTCAACTGGTGAGATGTTTTTCAATGTACTATTATTTAAGCATTTTAATAGTTAAGTCCATGCTTAAATCATGCATTTTACAGGTTTTTTTATAATAAATCATAAAGTACTTTCAAAATTACATGTAGAATGTTCCAACAGGAAGGCTCAGTGTCCAGGGTCACAGGTGACTTTGGTGCATTATATAGATATTAAAATGTCATACTCTGCCTTTGTGGGCAATTACTATGTGTCAGTGAAAAATAAAAATATTTTAAAAATCATATCTGGAAAGTCTAAACAACAGCAAATCATCAATTGTAATAAAGGTTATTAAATGTCCGGACATAAACTGTACTAGCAATGAACTTAGTTCAAGAAGTGACTGCAGTTTGAGTGTAGATTCTTTTCATTTCCTCTCTGGTTTAGTATGTATTGGTGTAACATTAGTAGGGGACATTTAAAAGATAATATCCCATCATAAGAAACAGAACATGTAGACAGCCAGGAAATTATTTGAATTTTCAGTATGTAGTAAGGGCTGTGGAGGCCTGCTACACATGTTGCTGGTGGGTGGAAGCCCTGCTTCTAGGGAACCTGGCTCCCTAGTGCCCTTTCCCTGGAGAGAGGGTTGCCTGTCAGACAGTCAGCGGGAGGGCAAGTAGGGTCTGAGGTAGAGCATAAAAACATGGGTGTTTACATCTTTCTCCACAACTCCCTCCCACTATACGACCTTCATAGAGAAAATGAGCCATGTACCATAGCTACTCAACCAGAAACTGAAGCACTGAGGTCCTACAACATTGCAGATGTTCACTTTGCACTGGACTGTACCAGCAGAAAAATCTCACCAATGTGGAGAACATTTTATATCTGCCTCAGTCTATAGACTTACACACACACACACACACACACACACACACACACACACACCTCTACAGACATGTGGAGGTCAGAGAACAACTTGCATAAGTCAGCCTCTCTTTTCACCACAGGAGTTTTGAGGATTGAACTCAGGTCACCAGGGTCAAGTATGTGTTTATTGAATTGAAGAACTCATTTGTCATTTGAAGAAAATGTACAAAGAAAGAGATGTAAATAAAAACAAGTAAAAATGGAAAAAAAATTTGGCCCAACAGAAATAGAATTTTGTCCTGTTAAAATTCTCTCAGAAAGGAAATTTTTGAAAAATCTAGAGTAACCTGAAAATATCAAGCTATTAAATATGCACATGAGATAATATGAAAGAGACAGGTAAAAAAGACTGATAAATCAAAATTGTGACTACTAGTTTTCCAAAAAATTAATAAACTTGTTAAAGTATAGTAAAGAAAATAAATGCAATAATGTTACAAAAGTTAAAAAAGAAAGGGGAGAAATTATAGATATTATTTTACGTGGGAAGTCCTGTTTCCAATATTAAGAATGCCAGAAATTGATGAAAAATAAAATAAAAGTTTAGTCTTTATATAAATATTTGATGAAATTTTCCCCACATGGAAATAACTCATAGTTTCAGAGAATGTTGGCCAAGTGAGAGTGGAACTTTGCAATAAATAATTAGTAAGTACAAATTAAATATTTTATATGTCATTATAAAATTTTAGAACACTAAAAATATGGAAGTCTCAAAAATTTCAGAAAGAAAGATAGGAAGGAAGAGAAAGAGATGTCCAGAGGAAGGGAAGATAAAGAAAACTTTTTTAAAATAAAAGGCAAAACAATTATTGATATCAAACAATATTATTTATATGAGTTACTACAATTTAATAAAGAAATGCCTTTAAATTTATAGGTAAAATAACCTTGGTCTAAAAAGTTTACATTGAACCAAAGCAACATTTCATAAATTAGACCAGAATAGAGACCTTAGACACTGTTGTGACTGTGCACTGTTTTTAGGGGGTGCTGCAGCATTCTTAAAGGTAAATAAAGAACAAAGTTCTAAATCAGCACACTTATGGAGGTTGTCCTGGGACAATAAATATTCAGCAGTAGAATGCGGAGACTTTGAACATGAAGATGTCCATACCGAAACAAGTGGCAGGGGAAACTGCCGGTGTGCGGCCAAGGACACCAGCCAGCTCTTTGGTACTATAACAAAACGCCTGTGGTGACGAACTCCAAGTGAAAGAAGTTGTATCATGGTTCACAGCTTTTGGGAGTTTCTAATCCACGACAGTCTCTTTCTTTTGCCTTTGATGAGGACTAAATTGCTTACCTTATCAGCCAGGGAATGAAGAAGAGATCAGGGTATCATAATCCCCTTGGGTACTTTTCTCATGTCATCTAAGAACTACCCATGAGGCCAGATCTCTTGGAAGTCTCTAGCACCTTTTCCTAAGTGCCACTGTGGGGTGGGGGACCAAACCTTTAGCACATGGGTTTTGAGCGGCATCCAAAAATCCAAACTACAATAGACATGAGGAGGCACTAATAAGAAAATGAAAAATTTTGGTAGGGATAGCAATTTAACATTGGATTAAAAGAATCCAGGCTGCCTTGTAGGCTGAAGTTTCTTGGTCCTGCCCAGGCAGCAGCCATTTTTTATAAAACAATCACACAGAGGCTTAATATTAATTACAAACTGTTTGGTCAATGGCTCAGGCTTATTGCTAGCTAGCTCTTACATCTTAAATTAACTCATTTCTATTAATCTATATTTTGCCACGTGGCCGTGGCATTACAATTCTGCTGGCATCTTGTTTTTCAAGTGGTAGCTTGCAGCGTCTCCCTGGACTCTGCTTTTCTTCTCCTTTGGATTTCCTACCTGGTTATATCCTGTGTTGCCATAGGCCAAAACAACTTCTTTATTCACCAATAGTAACAACACATATCCACAGCTTACAAAACAACCATCCCACAGCACTGCTTTTCTATGATGAAGAGTGTTTTCTATTGCACTCAGCATGGAACAGTCTTTAACACAGAAAAATGGTCTTTAAAACCCTCATAACCAGGCAGCTCTCCTCCCCTATCTCTAGTGGCTCACACCAATCTGCCCCTCCTAACAGGCGCTCCCTGGGAACCCACAGGCTGCTCTAAACAGAGAAGCTAGTAGGCTAACTGCAGATTGTCACCTATCCACACTCCCTTCCAAATCCTATCCACCAGTCTCACCCCTAACTCTACAACAGAACACCTGCTGAGCCACCCCTGCCTCCATCTCCAGTGGATCACACAGGTTTTCCCCTCCAAACTTCCCTTCCTCGCCTTGTCGCCTTATCCCATCCCCCAACTACAGCAGGCCTTCCAGGCTAACACACAGGTCACTATAACCAGTAGTCTAACTGAAGAGCTTCATCTCCCCCCACACACACCAAGTCCAATTCCCTAGTCCCATCCCCAGTTCTGTGTAGGAACTTTGTTGTAGACTCTCCTCACTCTCTGCCTCATTCCCTGGGGACTAACTAGGCAGATCCTCTTGGAACACCCTGCCATACTCCCTCCTGTGAACTCCCTTGCCTCTGCCCCCAGGCCATTTCTGTTCCTAAGTATCAGTTCTGAATATCCTGAAATACATTTTACCTGGAATCAGGCAAAATTTATCTATCAGGACCCCAGATAAACTTCCTACAGGTGACAAGATGTCTCCACACTCCTTAGAGCCAGAGAGGAAACAAACAGGGAACAAAGCATGCGCCCTACAAAGACAAGATTTGATAACAGCACCTAGAATTACAATTTCTTCAGTCTCAGATGCCTAGACACTGGTCTAAAAACACAATCAATAACAGCCATGGCAATATGTCTCTACTAGAGCCAAGCAACCCTATCACAGCAGGCCCTGAACATTCCAACATAGCTGAAGCATAAGAAAAAGACCTTAAAACAGCCTTAATGAATATGACAGAGGTCCTTAAACCTCAACTGAGGGAAATCTGGAAATGAAACATTTCAGAACTCAGAGGAACCACAGAGGCAAGAATCACCAACAGAATATAAGAGATAGAAGAGGGACTCTCAGGCATTGAGGACAGGATAGAAGGAATGGATACCTCAGTCAAAGAAAATGGTCAATCTAAAAAAATTCCTGGCACAAAACATTGAGGAAACCGAATCTAATAATAGCAGGAATAGAAGAAGGAGAACAAACACAGGGCCAGCACAGAGAATATGAAAATATTGTCAACAAAATCTTGGAAGAAAATTTACCTAACCCTGAGAAGGAGATCCCTATCAAAATGTCAGAAGCATAAAAAACACCAAATAGACTGGACCAGAAAAGAAAGACTCTTCAGCACCTAATAATCAGAACACTAAACATACAGAACAATGAAATATTAAAATCTGTAAGGGAAAAAGAAAAAAACAAGTAACATATAAAGACAGACTTACTAGAATTACATCTGACTTCTCAGTGGAGACTTTAAAGGCCAGAAGGGCCTGGACAGATATTCTGTAGACTTTAAGAGACCACAGATACCAACCCACACTACTATACCCAGCGAAACTTTCAATCACTATAAATGGAGAAAATAAGACATTACATAATGAAACCAAATTTAAGCAACATCTATGTTTAAGTGCAACCATACAGAAGGTGTTAGAACAAGAATCCTGTGACAAGAATTGCTAAATGGTTTTATTAATAAAAAAAAAACAAACCCGGAGCCAGATATTGGGGTGAAAGTTGAAGGATCAGAGGAATAGAACAAACCAGCTACAGGTTCTTACCACTAGGAAATCCTCAGCCCAAGAGAGCTACTTCCTGGATACTCATGCCTTATATCCTTTCTGTGCCCTGATGTCTTACTTCCTCTCTTTGCCCAACTACAGCACTTCCTCTTTCTGCCCAGCTCTATCATTTTCTGTCTGTTTGTACAGACCTCCAGAACTCTATGGATAACTAGTGCTGGGATTAAAGGCTGTGCTACCATGCCTGGCTTTGTTCCTAGTGTGACCTTGAGCTCACAGAGATCCAGATGAATCTCTGCCTCCCAAATGCTAGGATTAAAGGTGTGTGCTACCACTGCTTGACCTCTATGTTTAATATAGTGGCTGGCTTTGCACTCTGTTCCCCAGGCAAGCTTTATTTGTTAGAGCACAAATAAAATATCACCACAAACTCCACCCTAAAGAGCTTAACTACATCTAAGAAAGTAAAGGGAATAAATAATCCCTGACCAGAAAAGTCAAAAGAAGGGAAGAATGTGCACACATGCACATACACAAACCACCACCAGCAGTAACAGCAGCAGCAACAACAACAACAAAATAACAGGAATCAACAATCATTGGTCATTGATATTTCTCAACATCAATTATCTCAATTCCCCAATAAATGGATGCAGACTAACAGAATAGATGCTAAAGTGGGATCTATCCTTCCGCTGCATCCAAGAAACACACCTTAACATCAAGGATAAACATCACGTCAGGGTCAAAGAGTTGGAAAAAGATACTTCAAGCAAATGTACCTAAGAAGCAAGCTGGTGTAGCTATTTTAATATCTGACAAAGTAGACTTCAAATCAAAACTAATCAGAAGAGATAGGGAAGGACACTCCGTACTCACCAAAGAAAAATTCTACCAAGAGGACATTGTAATTCTTTATATCAATGCACCAAACCCAAGGGCACCCAAGTTTGTGAAAGAAATACTACTACAACTGAAATCACATATTGATCTTCACACAGTGATGGTGGGAGACTTCACTACCCGACTCTCACCAATAGACAGGTTGTCCAGGTGAAAACTAAACAGAGAAATACTGGAGCTAACTGATGTTATAAACCAAATGGACCTAAAAGATGTTTACAGAACATTTTACCCAAACACAAAAGAATATACTTTCTTCTCAACATCTCATAGAACTTTCTCCAGAACTGACCACATACATGGATACAAAGCAAGTCTCAACATATACAAGAAATGAAATAACTCCCAGCGTCTTATATGACTACCACAGATAAAAGCTGTATATCATCCACAACAGATATAACTGGAAGCTTACAAACTCATGGAAACGGAACTGAATGAAAAATGGGTCAAGACAGAAATTAAGGACTTTCTAGAATTGAATGTCAATGAATCTACAATGTACCCACCCTCAATTATGGGACACAATGCAGGTGGTTCCAGAAAGTAAGTTCATAGGACTAAGTGCCTACATTAAAAAATTGGAGAGATCTCATACTAACAACCTAACAGCTTAACTGGAAGCTCTAGAAAAGGAGGAAATTACACCCAGAAGGACTGGATGGCAAGAAATATTCAAACTCAGGACTGCGATCAATATTATAGAAACAAACAAACAACATTGAAAGATTCAACGAAACAAAGAGTTGGTTCTTTGAGAAAATTAGTAAGATTGACAAACCTTCATCTAAATTAAGTGAAAGTCAGAGAGAAGATCCAAATTAACTAAATCAGAATAGAAAAGGGGGACATAAACAGACACCGAGACAAGCCAGAAAATCATAAGGGCATACTTTAAAAACCTATACACTACAAAATTGGAACATCTAAAAGAAATGGATAATTTTATCAATAGGTATCTCTTACAAAAGTCAAATCAAGATCAGAGAAGCAGTTTAAACAGAACTATAACCCTTAGTGCGAAAGAAGTAATCATTAAAACTCTCCTAGCCAAAAAGTTTTAAAAAAAGACCCAGGGTCATATGGTTTTAGCACAGAATTCTACCAGCACAGAATTCTAACTCAAAGAAGAGTTAATGCTAATACTCCTCAAATTATTCCACAAAATAGAAAGAAAAGGAACATTGTCCATTTTGTTTTATGTGGCCACAGTTACAAAGACCTAACAAAGAAAGAAAATTTCTATGAACATAGATGTGAAAATTCTCAATAAAATACTTGCAAACAATCCCAGATCACATCTAAAAGACCATCCATTATCATCAAATAGACTTTATCCCAGAGACTCAGGGAATGATTCAACTCTATGCTGATTTCCAACTTTAACATTCAATCTATGAGCAAAATTAAAAAAAAAAAACCCTGAGGTTTGTTCATTAAACGTCAAAATTATTAACCTTAAAAAAGAACAAAAAGAACTGAAGGGAAATCTAGGGCTCAACAACATCCTTAATATTGGAAGTCAGATATTCTCCTTTGCTGATGCCACTGAGAAAATGATAAAGTTATAGATTTAGGGTGTGATTGAAACTAAAATGCACACAAATAACCTAAGCTCTTATGTCTTAATAGGAATGTGGTTGATAATGTTTTAAATTAAACAAATTGTCATTAGTGAGTTATGTAAAATAATCAGCAAATGACTAGAAGATCTTTATTTTGAAAACTAATAAAAACGAAATGACTATAAGAAGTTTCTTCTGTCAGAAGGAGGAGTGGGGGAGGCAGGATTTCTTCCTACTTAAGTCTTGGCATGCTTTAAGCATACATACAACAGCATGCACATGTATAGTTGGGTACTCCTGTGTATTAGCCCAATGGGCTGAGTTTGCTGTTGTAAACAGGAATTTTGACAAAGTTTCTGTTTTGATTTTCTGCACAAGTCACCCTTTGCCAGATGCCACCACTTGAAGTCGGCAGCTATGAAGTTGAGGCCACAACTCAAAACTAAATGTATGTGAACAACAGTAGTGACAGTAAGGTCTCTGGTATAGGTAATAGACAGAATCTGAGGGGGAAAATTTGAAGAGTTTCTTAGAGGTAGACTGCACCATCAATGATATGTGAGTTGATCATAGCCACACATGCTCAATGACAATGTGACACAGTGTTCTGAGAATATCAGGTACTCTCATAGCTCAGTTAGTAGAAACTCAGTGACAAGTGCTATAAGGGGAGTTTAGCTCTACCTTTCTGGTACCCTAATCATAACAGTAGTCCCACCTGTTTGTTAAGGGGATGGGGTGGGTATGGTGGAGAGGCAGGACTTTGAATGTTCTGTCCTTTGCTAGACAGGATGCTCACCCATTGCTGAAGATGAAATGGGAGGCAGAAGCAGAAGTAGCAGTCCTGATGGCTACACCAGTCACGTGCTACAAGGACATTCAAGTACAGCTAAATGGCAACAGAGTAGAGTAAAGCTAGATGCCATTGCTAAGAGTGGGAGGCAGGGTATGTGTAGACCAGTCCTATTGGATATCATTTCTTTACACACACAGCTTAATTGTCCTGCTTGCAGTTTTACCTTTGATAGAATAAAGTTTTCCAAGATGTCAAACAATCCAGCAAATAAATCACCAACATAACACTAGACAAGCAGAGATTCAGACAGGTGTACCTCCAGTCATATCCCTTTTCCTCATTACCCTTCATCTTGGAGTTCAGTAGTTTTTCCTCAGAGATTGCTCTAGATGTTCTGTCTCCAACATGGCAAGTACTAGTAACTTAAAGTTAGCATAGGGGCTGCAGAGATGACTCAGTGGTTAAGAGCACTTGCTACTCTTCCAGAGGAACTGTTTGGTTCCCAGAACACAGGTCAGTAGCTTGCATGCATCTGTAATAATTCCAGGGAATATGCTGTCCTCTTCTGGCCCACCCACATACCTGAAAACAAATATATTCACACTGACACATACATAGACAAATTAAAAATAAATCTTTAAATATAACCTAGATCATATCACAAGTGCAAATAGTAACACAAGAAAATAAGGAAGTATTTAATTATAATCTTCTATTACAGAAATAGAAACAGAACCATCTTTTATTAAAAAAAAAATAAACAAATTTGAAGGTGTTAAAGCACTTCTCTTGACTACCTTATCATTGCCCTTAAAGGTATCTCAAACTCCTGGGCCTTACCCCTCCTTTCCATTCACCTCTGCTCCCTTCCTTCTGGGATTCTTGTGTTTGTACTTTCTTTGACAAGCTCTTGCTCACCCTTCTACACGAACTGTCTTGTGGAATCCCAAGTGTTCTCTGTCACATGAGCTTGCAAAGCTGATTCACGGTCCTTGTCTCAGTAAACTTGCTGTTTCTCTAGGCCCCGTAAGACTTCCACACTGTAAAAGGCCAACACTTTCTCTTGTGTGTTTGCCACCAAATCCCCAGGTATCTGTATTTGTGCCTGCCATTTACTAGGTGCACAAAATAAATGCTTATTGAGCAATCAATTAGCATACAAATTCAGTTTAAAGGTGAAAGGGTTTACCTTCAGAATGCAAACTTATTGTTATTACTAGGTAATACAAAGCAGTTAGCTTTTTACAAACCAACTCCTCCTGCAATACTTGTCTTTGTTTATTGCTATTGTCCTCTGTCTACTACCCAACTGAGGACTGAGGTCTGAGGATTATATTTCCCAAAAGCCCTTGCGAGCAGAATTGCAGGTTCATATCTGTTGGGTCAAGTCTGGAGAATGACTAAGAGAGGTGTGCTTTTGCCTTTGAATGGAGGCGTTTATCAGGCATGTCGCAAGCAAAAGTGAAGAACAGATGACACAGCGGCTAGATCAAGGCAGCAGAGAAAGAAGAGAATGATGAGTCAGACGTTCACAACATCCAGCAACTCCAGCTGGCCAAGCAACTGCATAGAGTTGTGGGTAGGGCAGAGCAGTGCCTCCTGGATGAGCTTTGTGCTTCCATTCCCACCTCAGGAATCTTGATGCCCTGGGATAACCAAGAGTAGCTTTTTGGGGGCATGGCTTCTCCTTCCATTTTCAAGAACATGGTGTTCCGATTCTTGGGCTGGTTTGCCATTTTCCTTTGTCCCTGTCACAGGGTTAGGGGGCAAGGCAGACATAGGACAAGGGTTTCTGGACTTGACATAAAAATGGTTGTCTGAGACAAGGAGGCTCTCCTCATTTCCAGAGTCTGCTTTCAACAAACTTAAACAGCACATGACAATTAACCAATACAACATACATCACATACCTCAGAGGAGAACAGTGACACCCAAGATACTCAGGCAAAAGCCAAAGCCAGAGCCCCCGAGAGTTCTTCTGACAACAGAGAGCAGACTATCAGTCTCTTACAAGTGGGATCACACAACAGCCTTCATGCACCTAGTTTTAAGTTTTGCATTTCTTTTCTGTGTTGTCACTGGTTGGTTTATGAGACTCCTGTAGCTTACACCTCTTTTTATTAGACAGAGTCTCACATATCTACACTAACCTTGGATGTCATGTGTAGCTAAGGATAACTTAACCCCTCCTCTGCCTTAGAAATATTGTTTAAAAGAGGAAATAAAGTCCAGAGCATTGGTATACCCCTAGTTCTTTGCATCAAACCCCGCAGCCATGTATCTGGAGAAGTTTATGATTCCTAAACCAACAAAACACCATACTTTGTCATATTAACACCACACCACAAACTCTAATGTATTCTAATTTCATATACAAAGTGGTAAAGTTGTACAAGAATGTAAAGAAAGGAAAAATAGCTTACATTAAATTTAAAACAATTATGACTATAATTTTGAATTTGAAATTTCTAAATTTTAAATTTTAAATATTTGAATGAATTTGATAATGTGTTGTTACTACTACTTGGTCAGATACTAGAAAATATTTTCCTGCAATTATCAAATGTTAATAAATACATATTTCCTGTGAAGATTTTTCTTAACAAATGAATTCAAAATCGTAGCTGTATCTAAAAACAATTCAGACTATTTTAAGCATTAAAGATATATCAAAATATCATGTGTTTCTAAATATCAAAAGGCAAATGTTTAGTTATTTTACTCAATAATTTTCTTTCAAAATATGTTAATATGCAATATATAAGAAATCCATAAAATATGTATTTCAAAGGTTGGTAGACAGAATAGAAATTGCTGCAAGAACAGAAAGGCAGCTATGTTGAGAACATATTCATTATCTACACATGAAAGCTGAATTTTCCTAGCTGAGGACACAAGCACACAGTTTGTGTGAAAGGTCTTTTCATAATTGTGCACTTGTGACTTCTGTTCACTGTGTGTCACAGGATAGTAGAAAGCTGGAACCTGAGGAAGAAAGCAAAAACCATTGCTTTGAAATATTTCTGCTAAGTACGGTGTGCTCATCTGAAATATTTGTTCCCAAGGAGAATGCCACTTGCCCCTGTAGTGCCTAGGATATCTTTGATGGCTGTAAAACCTTTAGCCCTTTAAAGCTAGTAAACTGAAAGAAAACCTATGCACCAAGTTGACTGAGTCACCTGACCCCACAAATCCTCATTCCTTATAAAGTAAAATATGAAAATGAAGTAACAATCATGAAAATAACTTCCCAATCATAATACGTGTACAGACCAAATTGACAATGTTAAAACACCTACTTTCCACATGGTACTTATTTGTATACTTGGAACTCACCGTTGGCTTGCTTGTTGGTGAATCCCATGAGGACAGAAAGTAAAATGGAAAGAGAAAAATCAAGGTCCATTTTAAATTTTCCACTGGTGTAAGTCTGGAAGGTTAGTGGTGCAGGGTGAAAGCAGGCCTGAGGAAACATCAGCTCTTGAACTGGACGCAGCAAGCCTTCCTTGCTTGGTCCCTCTCTTCTAGGTACTAAGACAGTTATGAAATGAATTGGAAGGTAGCATGGCTTAGAATCACAAAATGTTTTCAGCAATTGTTGGAGAAGTTGTATCCAGAAATTCACACAAATCAGCATAAGCAAGCCAAGAGTGGCCACCAAGGTTGCATTTCCTTTCCTGCTCTATCTAGCCCTGTCTTGAAATACGACATGCCAGCTTGATGTACAGAACACGAATGTCACTGTGTATAAAGTACAGCCAGGAAATAAAGTGAGCCTTGAAATATTTTTGACTTAGTGATAATCACTGTGGTTTAAGTGTTCCCCAAAATTACTGGGTTGGGACTGAACTGCTCCATAAATGGGTTGAGACGAAGCTCTGCCCAAATAAGTAAACAAATGAATAAATGGCCTCATTGAATGAATGCTTTGCTTGTTGTTGGATTCCTTTGACACAGAAGACAACATTACTGGTCCGCTCTGGAGGATGCAATTAATAAGATGCTGTCTCCAGAATCAGGGGCTCCTCTTCACCAGCACCAGCTGTTTCATACCTTGATACGAGCATTCCCAGGTTCCAGACCATTTTTTTTTTTCAGTCAGTAGTCTTTTGCTCAACTTGCCCAGATGGGTAAAACAAATGTGCAATGACAAGGGACACCATTCTCCAATACCATGGTCCAAACGGGGCTCACAGGTGAATTCAGATGGTACAAGGAAGGAAAAGAAAAACAAGCGTTCCATGGTCCCCACCAGATGGAAATGCTGGGTTTATTAAAGTTGAACCAGCTTCTTGCCTGTACAACTTCTCTTATGCAAAACAGTTTCAAGAGGGGATGATAAAATGCTAGGTTCCAATTTGTAAAATGTCTCTGTTACAGAAAAATGCCAAAACAGCATACACAACAACCTACAGTCAAAATGCATTTAACCATCTTGATTTCCTGTACTCTTTCTAAGCAACTAGTTCAAATGTTGCTTGTAGCTTAGCCAGTAGCAATCCTGTTTTCTGTTGCCACATTTAAACACTGGAAGCAAACAAATCAAAATGCTGGTATCTTTTTATCCCTTACAGATGTCCTTGCTCCCTGGTAAAGAAACCATTGGAATGTTGCCATTTTAATTAGGCTTAGCTACAAAAAAGCCTTAATCTGCCATTGAGATGTATATTTGCCTGTTTTATTAAAGCTTAGTGGATGGGGAAAGGTAGCTTTCCATTGCAGAAATTATGTAATAGTACAGATAAACCTCTTCCAAGAGAGTTTTACAATTTAGAGCAAATTTGAAACATAATTGATGATTTCAAAACTCTTGCCAAAATAATGAACAATTTTATGTTATTTTTAATAACCAGATTTTTTTCTATCATTATTGAAGTGATTATTTCTTGGAACAGTTTTAGTTAGTATAGTGTTTTATAATAAAAGAATCTCCAAGTCAAATACCAAATACTTTGTTAAAATAAATAAATACCACTAGTTCTTAAAGAGACTTCAAATTGTGATGTTAAAAGCCTGTCATCATAATGTACCTCCGACTTTTATTCCGAGTAAATGATTGTGAGAACTTTGAAAATTATAGATTCTTTTTTCTCTTGCAATTTTTTAAAGAATTAATTATGTATATCTTTGGTCCAAATAATTCTGGGTTTATAGAACTGTTTTGGCATTAATATTTGTTTTATAACATAATACATTTCTAAAGATAAAAGATCATAAAAGTGGAAGTGTATCATAAACAGGGCTCCAAAGCTGGCCATGGTGCCATACATCTTTAATCCTAGCAGTTGGTAGGCAGAGGCAGGTGGATCTCACATCTGAGACTATCCTGGTCTACATAGTTGGTTCCAAGCCAACTAAAGCTACATACTGAGACCTTTTCTCAAAACTCTCAAACAAACAGGGATGTATTAGAGATTTGAAACAAGGAAGCCCACTGCTTAGTTTGAAGGTCTGATAAATGTGTGTATTTAGTGTATATTTTATAGAGTGATATGTTCAGAGATCAGTCCAACCCTTGATATCTTAGAAATAGCATGCAGGGGCTGGAGAAATGGCTAAGTGGTTAAAAGTACTGATTGTTCTTGCTGAAGATCCAAGCTGGGTTCCCAGTACCCATGGTAGGCAACTCATAACGCCTTGTAACTCCAGTCCAGGGGATCTGATGCCCTCTTCTGGCCTCCTTAGGCATTTATTTGTGCATCTGCATGCACACAATTATATGAGACAGTTGATTGGCTTGATCTGTTTGGGAGGCACCCAGGCAGTGGGACCAGATCTTGTGCTCATTGCATGAGTTGGCTGTTTGAAACCTGGGGCCTATGCAGGATTGTTTGGCTCGGCCTGGGAGGAGGGGACTAGACCTACCTGGACTGAGTCTACCAGGTTGACCTCAGTCTGTGGGGAAGGCTTTGCCCTGGAGGAGATGGGAATGGGGGGGGGGGGGGGTTGGGGGGAAGGTGAGGGGGACGGGAGGGGGGGAGAACAAGGGAATCCGTGGCTGATATGTAGAACTGAATTGTATTGCAAAATAAATTAATAAAAAAAAAAAAAACACAAAAAAAAGAAAAAAAAAAAAAAAAAAAAAAGATCCACACCCATATCCATTACTGCATGGGTGACCAAGAACATGAGACTAGATAGCCCTAAAACCCAGGGTAAAACCAAATACTACTGTTCTATAAAGATTAAATTTAATTTAATTGAAAAACCTCAAAAATAAAATGACTTCTAATGACAAAAAAAAAAAAAAATTTAACAATAAAAAATAACAAATGACATGCAGGAATACGAAGGGACAAGGAGCAGGAGCTAGCTACACAATGGCAGTTGAACCCTATCGGTCCATTGTAGCTGTTTGACCTTGGAAAAGCCTTCAACCTCTTCGTACCTCAGTTTCCTCACACAAAAAAGTCAGAATATCATTGGCTACTTGAAAGCTTTAGAGACTAGATGAGCTAACACTCAGGAAGTGCTTCAAATAATGCCCCACACGGAGTTACCATTAAGTAGACTGGCTTTGTCTCCACAAACGTAAAATTTATTTTACATTTTCTCATTTCACCCTAAACATTTTAGGTCAGTTCCTTTCTTTTAACTGCTGTGGTTGCCATTGGCTGTTATCACCGAAAGCGTCCAAAAGAATGAGAGCGAGATTGAGTCACATGTTGGAGACGGTGACCGTGTATGGCTTTAAACTGTGAGTCATGGGATGCTTGATCTCCAAAGAATACTACATTTGACTTTTCAGCAAATTTACAACTCCATGGCTAATCTTTCTTCTAGAATATTATTAGATGAAACCATCAGGGGGCCAATGATGCCTCTCACGAACATAACTTTTCCTACTAATGCGTCTATGACAGATATCTGAATTGAAAAAAAAAATGCTATCACATAGTGCCTCTCCCACCCTACCTGTTCTTAGGAAAATATACTTCAGGACACTTACTGTCCTTCCCTTATTAATTATACACTATGTTTAAACAATATTTTTTCTGAAAATTGTAAAATGAGCCATTTACTTGAGATTTCAGTTGTTATTAAAGTGAAATACTGCTGGGGGCTGCTTAAAACCCTGCAGTGATAGGTCCCTGAAGTGCAGGGTTCCTGGGTGCAAGGCCAGGTTTTCCTTGTTCTTGTCCTTACCCACACTTTCTGGTGCCTTCATTCCCAAGTATCATGTGCTATGCTCTATCAACCTATTGAAGTCTGAAGATGAGGCAGGACAGAAAGACACAAGACAATTAAAGGGACGTGGATGGGGAGAGGACCCCTCATTCCAGATCTGATTAAAATCTCTTATCAGGTGAGAAGAGAATGCTAGCAAAATCCTCAAATTTTTCTGGGAATATTACCTCCTTGGAGACAATATTCCTTTTACATAGATATCTCAAGTAAGAATGTTAAAATAATATTGAACCTTACTTAGGGCTTTACCATATATGACTTTTGACCTGCCCCGCTCCCCACCACCCCCAGCTATAAATCTGCATGTTTTAAAGAATCTTACAAATTAGATATTAAACTTTGTCTATTGTCAAAGCACGGAGTGAAGATTCCTTGGGCACTTATGGTCTTTGGTTTTATCAGTCTATATTCCTGTTCAGGAAACCTGAGAAATCATTCTATTATTTTATATACCAAAAATAAAATAAGATAAAAATAACATTTAAAAAGAAAAAGAAAAAGAAAAAAATTTATTCACCAACTTCATATAAAGTAACTTCAGAAGCTACCAAAGTGGCACAAATGGCTTTTATGGACACTTACAGGGGGTTTTCCCAGAAGCCCACACGTGGTGTGTACTTTCTGAGCACCTCTCTGCCAATGCCGGTGCTCATGCCTGAATCTGCATTAAAAACTAGTAAACTGCAGCTCTGCTGTCTGAAATGCTTTGCTAGCAAAGTCAATGATAATGGGTTTCCTGGGGTGATGCTCTTTGGAAGGACTCCTCTGGCTGCTGCAGGTCTCAATGGAGATGTCTCCTGCTCCTGCAGACGAAGACAGTTCATACTCTAGAGTTGTCTCTCATCGTCTCTTGTTACACAGCTCTCTTCACACTTGCAGTGAGTATGTGCAGCAGAATCTTCCCCCCTTTCCCATAGTAACTTCCCAACCCAGACACGGGGCACTCTGCTCCCCACTCACAGCTTATTGGCTCAAGCGAGATCAGTGATAACATGTGTCCTAAGGAATCCAGAGTGAAATGTGGCTGTGGCTGACCGTTTTCAGTAAGAACTCCAGGCTGACACTAGTTCTTCTGTGTCGAGAGAAGTTAAGTCAAAGCCAGCACTGTGGAAAAGCAGGCTGAGACTGCAAGGCGTGAAAAAAGCAGGTTGGGTGTAAGATCATTATTTTAAAAGTGGACTTTTTCAGAACACTGTCTGATGGTAATGAGGGATAAAGAAGGCAGGAAGGGAGTAAAATAAAAGGCAAGAGAATTTCAAAGAAAATAGATGTTTTTAAAATTGTATGCTTACTTTGACTATTTTTTAAAAATCCAAATTGTACTAACTCTAAAGCAAATATAACCATTTGGTCAGAAATTGGTAATAGAAAGTAAAAGTGTATATTAATAAAAATGATACTTCTTAAAAAACTATATTGAGAATTTTATTTCAGGCCAAAACAATAACTCACACCAGATTCTGTCAATTCTATATTCACCATGTCTATCTTTCCCTCTCCTTTGTCTTTCTCCTCCTAATTCTCTCCTCCAAAGAAAGTAATAGGAAGCAGAAAGAGTAAGAACACTGTGTAAATGGGCTCTCTGTAGAAATGGCAGCCAGCAAGTGAAGTCAGTCTTTTTTAATGGCTTGAACTTGGCCTCTTGCTGGGGCAGATAGCATGTAGAGAGGGGTGGAAATGTCATTTGTGAAAGGTCTGCTTCACAAGAGCAACATGTTATATGCAGCAGGTCCATAGTAGGATGAACTGCTTCTGGTAATGGAGAGCATCCACCCACATCCCTGTCTCTGTGCAATGGGAGAATGGCATTTTGGGGAGTACTAACTAAATCAAGATAAATCAGATCACCATACTGGAATTCAGTCCTATATTTGACAGTATCACACTAATTTCATTACAACACAGCGTATACCTTAAATATTTACTCTAAAAAGGTAACCCATTCCCAGCAATGAATGAGGGTTTTCTAAGGCCGAGGCTCACAGGGTAAAATCCCAGCCATGTGACGTACTTTCCCTCCGTGCCTGTGACAATCCTCGTGGTAGCTCTTGGAAAGATCATCTTTTTATGATTAGAACAGAGGGTGCAGTGTCTTGCTGACTAAATTGCTCTCTCTGATGTCTGATGTACCCACCCACCATGTCAGACTCTCTAGTACTAATATGTAGGTCTCTTTAAAGCAGTAGGTTACACATCAAACTTCAGGTTTGAAGCTCTGGAAGATTCTCAAGGATGACAGGTTAAAATCTCCCCAGGTCCAACACAACCTTTCATTCTTCCAGAAGGGATAAATCAGCTGGCACGTACTTCACTGTATTGGGGTGTTTCAGATGGGAACTTATAAACTTCGACTCCTTTGCTTTGTAATGACATTAAAGGTCTCATGGGGTATTTGATCTAAGGGCTGGAGACCGTCCTTAAACCTTGAGCCATTTTTGCTTATCTTGAAGTCTGTGTGATGGAATGTTTAGACACTGGCGGGATAGCCAGGTTCTGATCACCCATATTGAATTATGAAAAATAAATTCTTTATGAAGCACTTGCAGAATTAACATTGTCTACAGCTATCAATTACATTGTGTGCTTGTCCCAATTTCTTCTCTTGTAATAACAAAGAAGGACTTTATATGCTTGTCAGTTTCATAACGTGGCATGGTTGATCTGGTGTCTTGGCTTTTTGTTTGTATTTTTATTTTGTCTTTGTATGTGTTTGTGTTTGTGTTTGTGTGTGTGTGTGTGTGTGTGTGTGTGTGTATGTGTATGTGTGTGTGTGTGTGTGTGCATGTGTGCCTGTAGGGGCCAGTAGACAACCTCAGCTCTCAGACTAAGTTAACTCTCCAACCTCAATGCCCTGTTTTTAATAAGTCCTAGCCTATTGGTATAAGATTCAATTTTAGCACCATGATGTGTCACATATTGAAGCCTTTGCTGATGTCTTTGTGCTAAAGACCCCAAAGACTTTTTGAAGACTTTAATAAAGTTACTCACATTGCCCTGGGCCTGAAGGAGTCTGCCTGGATTACCCCCTGCCCTGTACTATATTATAAACATTCATCTTTGGATTTCAATTTCTGTTTTTTATGCTTTTCTTTTTTATGTTATTGCTTTGAACTGCTGCTTCCTCCATTGTTCACGATGAGTTGATCTATCTTTCTGGCAAGAGAATAAACAGGGTTGAAAGTGGAGGTGCAGTAGGAGAAGGTGTGAGGATGGATAAGGGGGACAGGTTCTCAAAATCAGCATTGAGATGTCATTGTGGGTGATCTGAGATTGGAGTTCACTGCAGAAATCACTGAGCAGCTTAAACTACTTTGTATTTCACATTTGGGCATCTTTTATTTGTTCAAGAGAAAGCTTTATTCAAGGGTTTATTTTCATTTAATTGCAAAGCAAGATCCTGTGGGATCATTATACCAAACATTTTCACATCCTACTCACAAATCCCCATATGGAAGTTGTCCTGTTGGAAATGGCCAAAGAATTACAGGAAAGTACTGAAACAAAACTTTTTTTAAATAATCAAATATATGTGAACTTATCTGTGCAAACTCATTGCTTGTATTAAAGCTTGTACACCCAGTCCCTAAGATATCAGAATATTTCATACTAAAGTCCTTTACAGACCTCCAATGGAGGTATGTTTTCTGTTCTCTTCATTTCCTTTATTGTACTCACAGACTTATGGAACATCTCCCTTTTCCACACACATCATTATAACTAATTTCATAAGCTCCTTGTAGCCTGAGAATTTAATTTTTGTTTTCTTGGAAGTTAATAGCTCTGTAATAGAACAAGTACAGGGAGTTCCTGTGAATGGAAATGCCACATTTTTATGCACCTGAATGAATCTCCCTTTCTGTGTCTAGTGTGACCTGTGTTTTCTGCCAGAACTCTTAATGTCATCTCATTCATCATTCTGCTTCCTTTGGACCCTTTGTCTATCTTCCCCCAAACTCATTCACTGATAAAGCATAATTATATTTCCCTCCTTCCAGGCTTCATACTTTTTGAAAAACAGTATAGTTAAGAACCCTAAACCCTTGTTCGATTTGAATGTTGGCTTCTAAAATATGGTGCAATGTAAAAATTCAGAGTGCTGCGATAACTGTCACACAGGCCGGTGTATGTGTACACACTCCTATGTGACAGACCTTTGTGTCTTATGAGCCTGGATCAATGCCAGACACACATATAGCAAAAGTCTGTTGAATAAATAGAATCACCTCTCAATTCCTATGAGGTTCTGTTTATAGACTGGATTAGTTGAAAATTTTACATATCAAAAATTAAATGTTAGCAATTAATTTGAGGGATCACAACAAAGCATGCAAAAGATTCTAATAAATAGTCCCTCACATTGGCCTGTTTTTGTGTCCTTTGATTTCAATCATTCTCTAGATGGTTAATTTATCACAGGCACCTTATATACATGCACTTCACACATAAAGGTTGTCTCACAATATAAAATTTTACACTAAGAATTCATGCATTTGTTTTTTTAAAACTAATTATATAATATGACCATGGTCTTCATATTTTCAAGGGAGAAACTCTAGGCTAAGAAAACATAAAGTCATTAAACTAAAATAGAATAATTAGGAAGAAATAATGATTATAAGTGAATTGTCAAGTTCTAATTTCCCCCCATTATGTATAATTGCCCTTAGGGAAAGCTATGAGGATCACCAAGTATAACCCAATCCTGCATTTATCTTCAGTAAGATAATGTTTCCCATCTCATGTTCTAAGAATGGAGAAACAAATATACATTGATACCACAAATTTTAAATATTGTGAAAACATTATAGTTCCAAGAACCATAGCAATAGTATCTCAATATACATATTTGTTCAACTTTTCCAAATCATTATTAGACAAGGGTAAGTCATTTATTTAACTAAAATATTTTTTACATATTATACAGTCAAGATTCCATTTTATAAACTTCAAGGTCCTGCAAAACCTCGTTCCCCCCAACCTGTCTAACATTTCTGTCATTCTGAAATCTAGGCACATAGACACTAAGTTTGTTCAGCCTTATTTAGAAGACTCTTAGTTTAGTTATCATCATTTATCTCACTAAAGTATCTTTTCCCACTGTTTCTATCTTAAACCATTTCTATTCTGTTAAGATTCATCTCACATGTGACTCCCTTAACTGCTTTTCATCCAGAAGTTTTTGAATATCCCACTCTTTTCCACATGGCAAGACACTGGTCACACCAGAAGCTCTCAATAACTGCTTGAACTGAATCCTAAACTTGGAAAGGAAAGATTTAGGTGTAGCAGGGATCTTAAAAGTTCTTATTAATAAAAACAAACCTGGAGCCAGGTATTGGGGTGAATGCTGGAAGATCAGAGAAGCAGAACAAGCCACAGCTATCTCACCTTGACAATTCCTCAGCTGATCCTGTTTCCTTAGACTGGATGCCTCTGAGTCCTCGTCCAGAATGAATCTCAGCTGAACTGCTGCTCAAAACCTGAAAGCTTAACCAGCCAAAAGCTTCTAGTTTCTGGTCTTCATGCCTTATATATCTTTCTGCCTTCTGCCATCACTCCCTGGGATTAAAGGCGTGAGTCACCATGCCTGGCTGTTTCCAATGTGGCCTTGAACTCACAGAGATCCAGAGGGATTTCTGCCTCTGGAATGCTAGGATTAAAGGCATGTGCTACCACTGCCTATCCTCTATGTTTAATATTGTGGCTGTCCTGTTCTCTGACCCCAGATAAGTTTATTAGCATGTACAATATTTTGGGGAACACAATACCACTACATTTAGGGATAAGATCTATAGCTGAGTAACTGAGAACACTCAGCTATGTACGAATAAGAAGCAGTGGGTTTTTACTACAGATGCAGGAACCATGTGGGTAAATGCCAAGAAGTGGAGGAACACCTGCTCAGAGGAAACACCATGGGCAGAATGCTTGAGGACAATTAAAGATGGTGGTGATGTCAGATTTGGATGGAGTCTAGAGATATTATGCTAAAAAGATAACACAAGCTGGGCGGTGGTGGCGCATACCTTTAATCCCAGCACTCGGGAGGCAGAGGCAGGTGGATCTCTGTGAGTTTGAGGCCAGCCTGGGCTACAGAGTTGAGTTCCAGGAAAGGTGCAAAGCTACACAGAGAAACACTGTCTCAAAAAACCAAAAGAAAAAAAAATCACAAAAAGTTAACACAAGTAGGCAATCTCAGATTTGTACCATATGCTCCTGGAAATCATTCCTCCATTGACTGGGTGCCACTTCCAGTTGTGGGAAACCCACTATTTGCTTATGGGCTTTCCTAGAGCATATTTCCTTCTTTGTCTCTGTGCATATAAAGGGAGTAATGAGTATGGGGTTTTAAGCCAGGGGCACAAGAGAATTCATGCACCACTCTAGGAATGCCATTCAAGACGATTGCCTGGTGGGTACTGAGGAAAATCCCTGCTTGCTCAAGCTTGAAGTGAGAGAATTCAGTCTCACACACAGTCAGCACAGTCTAGGCATTGCCAAGTGAGGTGGAGCTTGGAATTCTTAATATGTCGTTTTTAATTGGGCCCTCTGCCTTCTCTTCTCCACCTATCCACCACAGTGCCTTCTGATTTAACTGTCCCAAATAAACTAGCTGGACTTGAACCTGCTTTGAAAGGACACAATGAAAAGTACAGATACTGACAATCATTCAGGGAAGCAAATTCTTAGAATGTGATTCAAGTATTGGCTGTTTTTGCTTGCTGTATGGAAAAAAAATGTCTGATTGCCATTGGTGAATGGACAGGTGAGACTATCAGGCTTGTGACTGTCCAGAATTAGCAAGATTCTGACTTGTGCTAAAATGGGTTTCAGAGCTACAGTGGAATAGATCCTATCAAAGTTATAGAGAAGTCAGTTTTCTGTAATAACCATCAAGGCTGTGAAGAAAGACAGTGACAAGCTCCAGTCAATGAGGGTATCAGCTTAAGCATGGCCTGGAAAACACAAGAAGCGCAGTTGTTTCTCTAGAGTTAGGAATGACACAGCCAGGATCTGATTGCAAAAATAGACAACAAACACTAGGTGAATGAAATTTGAATTCACAACCCTCCAAAAGTAACTGAAGACACTCGGGTCAGTCCAAAGGGAAATCTCAAACCCTTCTATCTTTGCATTGGCATGCATGTCTTGCCAGCTGTAGAGCAATGGCGTCCTCTCTCCTAGAGGCCATTCTTCAGCTGCTCGTGACACAATTGCTTTGCAAGAGGATGCTCAGGTTCACTCCAGATCCACCATATGCCTGACCTTTAGATCAATTGGCAAAGACAAAGCCTAGCCTTTCCCCACTGGAAAAGAGCAACCCATGCTATAGAAACAGGACTTTTGCATTAAAATGGCTCAATATGCTCAACGGTACTGTAATAATACATGTGATGATGATCTTAGGGGTTCTGGGCTAATGGGTGGATTGTAAAGCTGGACAAGGGAAATATATTGATATGGAAGCAAGTTTCTGTTACTCTGCGTTTAATGTCCTGGCGAGGACCACTGGAGCCGGTGCTAATGTACTGCTTGGATAGTTCCTTGAAGTTTGGAGAAAAATGATGGCTTACAATAAAAGGTGGATATGCCTGGGTTGTTTTGGCAAAGTGTCATGGAAAGAATTTTAAAAGGTTCTGAGAGAACTGCTGCATCATTCCATGGCTTGAGTCCTAGGAGCCTGACTAGGGGCCATGAGGTAATGAAGAAAAGAGACACAATGGGGTAGTTTCAATAGAATGTCCTCCATTGGCTCATATATTTGAACAGTTGGTTCCCCCGATGGTAGACTTTTTTGGGGTGGGTTAGGAAGGGTGGCCTTTGTTGGATGAGGTGTGTACCAGGCTTTTTTTTTGGGGGGGGGGCACCAACCATCTTCCAAATCATGACACAGAGACTTATTATTAGTTTTGAATGCTCGGCCTTAGCTTAGCTCTTTTCTGGGTAGCTCTTTTAATTTAACCTGTTTCTCTTTATCTACCTTTTGCTTCGGTGTTTTTACCTGTTCTTACTATCTTGCTGTGTCTATGTCTGCCTGGCTGGTGGCTGCCTGGCTTCTGGCACCAGGTGTCTCCCTTGTTCTCTCCTCCTCCTTCTCTTGTTCTTTTTCTCTTTCTCTGGAGCCTAGATTTTTTCCCCTCCTATTTATTCTCTCTGCCTGGCAGCCTTGCCTGTCCTTTCTCCTGCCTACGTATTGGCTGTTCAGCTTTTTATTAGACCAATCAGGTGCTTTAAGCAGGCAAGGTGAAACAAATGCAACACATCTTTACATAATGAAACAAATGCAGCACGAAGAAGTGCAACACACCCTTACATTGCTAAACAAATGCAGCATAAACAAACGTAATACACCTCTACATAGCTAAAGTAATATTCCATAGCATAAACAAATGTAACACATCTTTGCCTAGTAAAATAACGTTCTACATCAGTGGCGTATCATGAAGTATCGTCTCTGAGGTTTCAAAAACCCACTCCATTCCCAGTTAGCTCTCTCTCTCTGCCTGGGCTTGTTGATTAGATGTGAGCCCTGGACTACTGCTACAGCACCCTGTCTGCCTGCTGTTGCTATGCTCCCCAACATGATAGTCATGGACTCTAACCCTGTGGAAGCATGAGCCCCCAAATGAAATGCTTTCTTCTTCTAAGTTGCCTTGGTCATGATGTTTATTCATGACAGTGCAAACGTAACTAAGACATGCATGGACACAGAAAAGTTGGGATTGGGTGGTCTGAACTCTCTGATGGAGAAGCTGCAGCACCCTAGAAGTTCAGTTTCTTAATACGTATGATTGAAGAGGGTTATTGCATACAGTTGAATAAGGAGGCAACTTTCGCTAATCTCAGTAGGAAGTCTCTGTAGATGAGAGTCTCCAGGCTGTATCCATCCAGGGGGCAGAGAGCTATATTGGACATTTTCTTCACACACTCTCAAGATCCATACATGGACCCGAAGAAGGCTATGCCATTTACCAGAGGCTAGACTGGAGCCTAGCCTTTCCATTTCCCATGAGTCTAAGGCATTGGAGTCCTTGACAATGGCTGTTGTAGAATACTATTTTAAGGTGTGTTGCTTTTGTTTATGCTCTGGAACATTTGTTCAATAATGCAAAGAAATGTTAGGTTTGTTTGATGAAATAAAATTCACCTGCAGTCAGGAGGCTGAGTCAGCAACTAGCTGACAGGAAGTGGTAGGGAGGAGCCAGGTGAAGAAAGGTTTTTAAGGAGGGGCGAGGAGGAGCACAAGGGCTTTTTGGGGAAGATGCCAAGGAGGGGAGGGGAGCTCCTTGCTATTCAGCCTCTCTGAGCAACAGAATTCCACCTCAGTCTTTGAATCTTGAGTTCTTTAGAGGGACAGAGATTTAGTTCAGCTCCCTTCCTAGCTTTGAAAGAGTCAAGAGCCTGAGGGAATCCCCTCAGCTCCTAACCTCTGCAACAGCAGAGTTGCAGTTTCTGATTTGGACAGCTGCGGCTTAAAAGGCAGCAACAATTAAATAAAAGGTCAACAAATGGCCATGCATACTATGCCCATGTCAAACAATACACATTCACTTAGGACACCACTCACTTTCCTACAAAGACTTAACATGCAAGAATGGGTTTAGTGTATCAAATCTAAGAACTCACTGGCTAATTATGCTCCTTGGAACATCTCAAAGTATACCCTCTTCACTTACAGGACAGGAATTATCCACTGTGTCTTCCTTCGCAAACATTCTCCATCACCCTCTTCCTCCAGAACTCATTGCTAGTTTTTAGACATAAAGTCCATATGCACACTGGACATGAAATTAAATTAGTTTATCCACTCTTCTATCCCAGGCTCAAGAGCTTTGCTTATACTTAACCTTTGAATGAAAGATAAATTTATTTACTTTTTATCCAAAAAACTTTATGTTGTTCTTGAGTAGACTGCATCCCAATTTTTATTTTAAACCTGGTTTATTTAACCCTCTACAGGGGTTATTTGTAGAACCAATAAGGTAGGAGAGTTGGGAAATTAACAAGATCTTGGGTGAGTCCATCCTGAGTAGACCAATGATCTTTTTTTCTTTTCTTTTTGTAAACTAGGGATCACTCTTGTTTATTTTGTCAGTTTGAATTGAAATTAGAGCTTCAGTACAGAAAAAGAATGCATCCTGGGAAAGCTGAACTACTGTTGCTTTTTTGTTTTCATTTTTAATTAATTAATTAACTAATTAATTAATTTTCCCCAGCCCAATCATAGTTTCTTTTCCCTCCTTTCTCTCCTCCCAGTCCCTTTCCCATCCCCCTCCACCCCCATCCACTCCTTCTCTCTTCCCTTCAGGAAAGTGCAGTTCTTCCATGTATATCAGCCAGCCATGGGATATCAAGTTGCAGCATGACTAGACACCTCCTCTCCTATTAAGACTGGATTAGGCAACCTGGTATGAGGAAGGGGTCCCAAGAACAGGTAACAGAGTCAGAGACAGTCCCCACTCCCTTTGCCAGGAGTCCCACAAGAAGACCAAGCCACACAACTGCAACACATGTGCAGAGGGCCCAGATCAGTCCCATGCAAATTATCTGGTTGGCAGCGGTTCAGTCTCTTTGAGCCCCCATGATCCCAGGTCAGTTGACTCTGTTTTCCTGTGGCATCCTTGGTCCCTCTGGCTTCCATAATCCTTCTTCCCTGTCTTCCACAGGATTTCCTGAGGTCCACCTATTGTTTGGCTGTGGGTCTGCATCTGTTTCCATGAGTTGCTGGGTAAAGCCTTTCTGATGACAATTGGGCTAGGTAACTTTAACTCCAGAAATTCATATGTCAGTTTCATTTTTTCCCTAAAAGAAAAAGGGTCTGAGGGAAAAAAAATCTGGAAGATGAATTTTCTTGGCAATATATTTATTAAAAAGTATTACAAACGACTGCTGACAGGACAAACATTGAATATCAATTTAGTATCAGAATCTTCTCCTTGGTCTGTTAATGCAAAGAAACTAAAGTCAAGACAGTGTTGGAGTTGGGTGTGGTGGCATTCATTTGTAATCCAAGGTCTTAGAATCTCACCAGGGCGGAGGCCAAGGTGAGTTTTAGGCCAGACTAGAGTACATTGTAAGGTCCTGATTCAGAATAAAAAACAAAACAAAACAGAAGATAGAAATGAAAAAGGAATAAAGGAAGTGTGTGTGTGTGTGTGTGTGTGTGTGTGTGTGTGTGTGTGTGTGCGTGCGCGCGCGCCTAATCTAGGAGAGGGGTGTAGCTTGTACAAAACAACGACCTGTATGAGATTCCCACTAAGAAGAAACTTTTGCTTTTTTTTTGTTGTTGCTATCTTTGCACTTTCAGCTGTAATTTCTAGGATGTGAGTTGCCCTGAATATGTTGACTGACAATCAATAGTTCTGGAGATCATTCTCCCAGTTGTTAGAGCCTTCTTGGCTGGAATATAAAGAAATCTAGATGACAAATGAGAACAGTACCACCTACTCCAACAGAAAATGTGAATCTGAGGTAGCTGTCCAATCCTTGGGTTCATCACAGAGCAGGGAAAGGAGGTGGAGAAATTCCCCCTTTGGCTCTTGTTACTGGCTTAAGTGAATCTGGGCAGGTCACTTAACCTCTCCCCCATCCTCTGTGTTCCCTCCACCGATGACACTGGCAGTGAATTTCCTTGCAGTAATGTGGCAATTACCAGATTAATGACTATTAAAATCTCTAAAGATTTAATGGAAGGAAATGCTTACTAAAACGGTGAATGGGAAGAAAACGGAACGCAAAGAGCTTCCAGCCACAACTAGAGAAAATGTTAAAGGTTACTTTGTGAAGAGGGGTATCATCATGTAACTGATGCTGCTGCTCTTCTAACTAGGAGCTTGCACTGCGTGTTTGTGGTGTGTGATACCCGAGACTTGCACAGCAGCGTGGTGAAGCTGCCATTCTAGGAAGCCATCAATAGCATTTATGTCTCCTCCTTCTCCCAGGGAGATGCCTTCTTTTCAGAGAGATTAGGAAACACAAGACAAAACAAAAAAGTAGGCCTTTGCAAAGGTAGAAGGTTAAGTCACTCCCCTCCCTCCAGAGTGAACATCCTCCCCAGTCCCTTCCCTTCTGTCCGGATGGTTATATCTCCATCCTTCCCTGTAGTTCAAAGGCAGAGAGGGAGCATAATGGGATATGGCTGAAGGGCTATAATCCTAAGAATTCCAAAACTTTTCATCGAAGAGCCATTTCTAAAGAGAGCTTTTATCCATTGGCAATTTCAGCTGAGAGCTATTCAGTTCGACTCAGAAGGCGCCACATAAAGGCTTTGAAATGCCTTGGTCTGCTGCAGCCCCTCTGCAAGGGCAGAGACAGGGACTCTTTGTGGCTTTCTCAGCCCATTTGTGATAGCATTGATGTGAAAAAGGAGCAGATTAGAGATGAACCAGAGGAATGGGGAGGCCTTTGCCTAGGCCAGATCTATCAGACCAGTTAATCCCTCCATTAGCACACAGGAAGAGGTCTCAATATTATTAGTCACTTAGGAAGGGATATAATGTTGAGTTGGGAACTTATGTTTATCCAGGGTGGCTGCTGGACAGAGTGAGAGGAGATAATGCTTGTGAGTCTGGGGCTAAGAGTGAAACCATCAGGTAACACACACACACACACACACACACACACACACACACACACACACACACACACTCCCATCTTTCATCAACTCCTTCCAATCTTAAGGGAACAATGAGTTCCTCTTGCATGGAAGAACCTAAAGGTGTATGCAGAGGTTCAGTATTTGTTCTTAGCTCTCATCCCCACCCCTGCCTGCTTGGCTAAACCCTGGCTTTGCTGCCAGCCTTTCTTTGCAATAACTGAGGAAGCTTCTTAGCAGTTTTTCCCACTAAAGAAAGAAAACGTTAATCTACCACAGTAAGTTTTAGAAGTATCCTTCTCATACTTAGTGAGTCATACACATTGCCGTCGCCTTAGGAGGCGGTAGTGGTAATTTATTTCTACATCCTTGTAAGCCCACTGGGTTTCACGATGAGAACTCCTGAGTGCTCAGAGAAAAGGGAAATAAGGTTGTCCTGTGAGAGTTGAATGACTTGAAAACAACACTTAGCAGAATGTTTTCTAGTTCCATGGGAACACAGCAGAATATGGCTTAATTAGTGAAACTGACAATCCGCAGTGAGCATATATTACCCAACGGGAATAGCTATGGTAAAAGTTGGCTTCCTGGGGTCCAACTGGCCCACACCATTGCCACCTGGGAGAAAAAACAGCAACAGGGAGGCTTGGAGAGCATCCTGAAGACTTAACTCCTCCCTGCTCTGATCTTACAAGTTACTGAGCAGCCTTTGATCTAATCACACCTCTTGTTAATTACTTGCTGAAGAGCACTGGCCCTCACAAGGGGCCATCCGTGTGCAAGTTACAGGAACTAAAGTGCCTTATAAAGCAATGGCTTATGTTTCATATCCACTCACCACTCACCGATTTACATGGAGCTAACTTCTCTAAGTTGTTGTCTTTCTAGGAGTCACTGCTTCACGTTTACTTATGGAATTTTCTTACCTGTAAGATGAAGGCTCCTGGGAAGTTTGAGGTGCTGTCATACATCGAAGGATCCTGGGCATGTGGCAGAAGCATGTGAGGATTGTTGCTACACATTCTAACTACTGGAACCTGCGCTTCTCCATTTTAATTTCAGTGACTCCTACTCTGTAGATTTGGCAAGGAGATCTAAAAATTAATATAACCCTTAGGTTTCTTTTACATATGAATGTAATATTTGTTTAAAAATTCCTCTTTGGTTGGTTTTAGTTGACAGTTTAGTATATGCATCAGTGTAATCTGATTACTCTCTTCTCACACATATCCCCTCTCGCCTCCCTCCTGTCCTTATCAAGCCCTACTCATCCTTACCAGTCCCTTTCCCAGATTTGTGATGTTTGTTTTTTGTTTTGTGACCCATTTAGTTTGACTACAGAGACCTGTGTCACCTCTGGATTGGGCTTATCCTTTGGAACCTAACAGGGTCTCAGGTGGGAACACAGCTGCAGGTAATGACTACGCTGAAGGAACAGACCAACAGTGAGAGCTAGGGTCATCTGAGCTCTTTCTGTGTCCATGTCCACCTTGGTCTTCACAAGGATAGGCCTGTCAACAGTGTGATAATAGTCTTCTCCTATAGTATATGAAGACTTTCTTTAGAATCTGTTTTCCAGTCATGCTAGCAGTAATGACATCTGAACTTTCTTTCAGTTCAAATTTATGAGGAGCAACCAAGCACATATAGAATGGGAAATCAGGATGATGACAGAAAAGAATTTCAATTAGTGGCTGTCCTGTCACAATGCATTTCTATCAGTTGTGTATTTAATGTTTTTCTTCACATGGCCGTGATGTGGCAATAACTTGGCAGTGGTGAGAGAGCCACTGGCCTGTAAGTCAAACCGTCACAGACCTGGAGGCCTATTGGGAAGTATAAACATGAGATGACAGTTCTCAAGATAATCCATTCATGAGGATGTGCAGGTGTGTTAGGTTCTGTGAAAAAAACAAAAACAAAATAAAAACACCCAAGACATTATATTGAATACACCGGAGCTGGTCAGGAAGACAGTCTAACAGGTTTTCATTTACAGTAAACCCTAAAGGATAAAAGGAAGAAACTGAAGAAGCAAAGCCAGAGAGAGAAGAATGACCAGGTGCTTTGAGGTAAAAACCAGAACAGTACCTTTCAAGCACCAAAAAAAAAAAAAAAAAAAAAAAAAAAAAAGAGGAAGAACAGGCAGAGGGAAAGGTTAGTGTGAAGAAGAATGTATTGTGAGGTGGGAATGGGGTGCTGAGAGACGATGAAATGCCATGAGTGTGGCTTCAGTAATACAGAGAGCCAAGGAGAGGTGATGAGATGTTAGGGTGTGGGACACAGTCATGCAGCTCCTGCAGGGGTCTGTAGACTCTTCCTTTGAGCAATCTGGGATTTTCACATTTGAAGAGCTCATTCTGACTTTTGTGTAGAGGAAAAGGAAGCCAGAAGTGGGGATGCTCCAAGGAGACCAGTCCAGAGATTATCTGTTATCTTTATCCTGAAAGTGATGTGAATATTTTTAACACAATGATAGTCTTCATTAAAATATTATAACATTACTGTTAGCCTCAGTTTAGTTATTAATTTCTAATATCAAAGCCTTGGTGAAATTAGGCACTCTCCTCCCCTAAGTTCCTGTAGTAATAGTCACTGCTAAACTTCACTTTGATTTCTGTTTCTTGGTTTTGTTTGTTTGTTTGTTTTGTTTTTGTTTTTGTTTTTTTCAACCTGTAGCCATTTGGCCTGAATGCATTCCCCAGCTCTATTTTAGTGGCAGAATAAACTGTACTAATTTTGGCTGTAATTATTCTGCTAGAACAAACCCCAAACCCCTTGGCCTAGGTTTTCCCAGTCTCAAGAAATGTCTTGAATCCCTGGGGCACCCTGGTGTAACAGGACTGTACAACATGGAAGTACAGGCAGACTTTGGCTCTCAGCACCTCTCAGAATTGGCAACAATTCCAACAACACTCATTTGGGATTGCCCGCTCCTCTAGATTCCAATAATTGTGATTTTGGCTAATGGAAATAATTGTGTTTTGGCTGAGGGATCTATCTGTGATATAGATCCCTCCAACAGTTTCCTTGAGCAGGATGACAGCGAGTGCTCAATGCCACGACGTTTCACCATAGTAACTGAACCTTGGCGCTTAGTTGTGCATGACTCTACACCCTTACAGTATGTGACGCCATTCTCTTACTTGCAGTGTAGCTAGCTTACCAGTGCTATAGTCAATAAACTTTTTTTCAGTCTCTGAAATCTTCAGAAGCCAGCAAACTGCAGTCTTGGTTGCTAGAGGTCCAATGCTTGGAAGCCACATTAGCACCTTTCAATTTAGATGACTCTGAACTAGCCAGATTACAATGTGTTTTATTGCTTTGGACTCCGGTTTTGTATGAAATGCCTTCTCTATTTCTGACTTTTAACACTGCTCTGATCAAATACCAAAAGTAAATTAAGGAAAAAAGGTTTTTTAATCCTGGCTCATACTTAGAGGGATTACAGTCCCTTGTGGTGGGGAGGCCATCTCTATAAACCATCATCAGGAAATCCCCATTGCAGACACATTTCTATGTGCCCTTCCTTGTTGTAGCTTGGAGCTTATAGGCCTGGCTTGACCTACTCCTCTCTGTTTCTCCCTATTCCAATGATGTCTTCATTTATTATGGTATCTCTTTTCTTGATCTCCCACTCTGTCCCTGTTTCAGGTCGAACCTCCCGTTCCTCTATATTCTCATCCCCCATCCCTTGCCCTCCATTACCCTCCCCTCACCCCCAGTTTGCTCATGTAGATCTCATCCACTTCTCCATCACTGGGCAATCAATGAGTCCTTCCTAGGGTCCTCCTTCCTAGCTAGCCTCCCTGGAGCTGTGGGTTGCAGTCATGGACCAATAGCTGAGGAGTCCCCATGGTATTGGACTGGGCCCTCTGGATAGGGGAGACAGTTTTGGGCTTGAACTGTTTAGGGGGCCCCCAGGCAGTGGGATCAGAACCTGTCTTTAGTGCATGAGCTGGCTTTTTGTAACCTAGTACCTATGGTGGGACACTTTGCAGAGCCTTGGTGCAGGGAGGAGGGGCTTGGACCTGCCTCAACTGAATGTACTAGGCTCTGCTGACTCCGTATGGGAGACCTTGCCTTGAAGGAGGTGGGAATGGGGGGTGGGCTGGGGATTAAGGCTGGGGGGCAGGAGGAGGGAGGACAGGGGAATCTGTGGTTGGTATATAAAATGAACAGAAAATCTCTTAATAAAAAATGTATTAAAAAGAAACAGTGTTAGGTATGGGTTCCATCTCATGCAGTGAGTCTTAAATCCCACCCAAAAAGTAGCTGGTTATTTCCATAACATTTGTGCCATCACAGTATTAGTGTACCTTGCAGGCAAGTTACTCTTATAACTTGTAACCTACTCTTGTAGGTCTCAGGGTTTGTAGCTATGTGATATTGATATGATTAACTTTCTCCCCTGATAGTGAGCAAAGCAACTTTTAGCACCATGAATGCTTGTAGGTAGGACTAAAGCTCAGAGTTGAGCACTGGTTTGATGTTTTCCCGTGTTGGATGACATATGACAGTCATGTGTTTAGCAATAGAGGCTTACAGTCAGGTTGTGGAGGGCACCAAATCGCCTTGACTATAGTCTCTGATGTTTGTAAGTGGTTTTTGAGACTCCTTTGGCCCATGAGTCAATAAGATGTAATCTGTTTACTTGCAATGGAGATTATGTTTGTCTGCATAAGATATTTAGTTGGGGCATTATTTTCCCCATTATATGGTGACTCCATTTAAATTCCTTTGATACAAGCACACATTCAGGAAACATCCACAGTAGTAGGTTTCCATCGCTTTTCAAAAGGCCTTTAGTGTTCATACAGCCCTTATGAATATCACTATGGTTGTTCCTCAAGAAACTGAAACTCAAACTATCAAGACATCCAAATATATCACTCTCAGGAATATACCCAATGGATGCTACATTCTATTACAGAGATACTAGCTCATCTGTGTTCATTGTTGCTCTGCTCATAAGAGCCCAGACTGATTCTTGTTGGCAGCATTCTACTGTTAGTTGGTTTAAAAATATGCAAACTCCAGTGTTCCTTGGTTTGATGATTGGTTATGATGATTATTTCTGGGAAAAAGATTGAGAAGCAGGAAGGTTTGTTGTTTGGATTTTTTTTGTTTTTATGCGTTTTTAAAATTTATTTCACCTTGCTGATTTTGAGTGGCTACTAAATAGTTATTATAAAGTTGTACCATAGAAGCTCACAAGGCACCCTGCCAGGGAAGCTGGTATGTTAATTGCAATACTTTCCCTCTCCCTCAGCTTTTCCACATCCAACCCCCCAGTTTCATCCACAGTTCTGCAGTAGAATACCTGCAGCAGCCTCCCTCTACCTCTACCCTCACCATGATTCCATCTCCCTTAGACCCAACAGAGTTCCACTCCTCACCTCCCTCCTCCAACTCATTGATGTACCCAGTCCCCAACTCAACCAGGACCTCCTTCGAACCCATTGACCACTTCCGCCTGTGAAGCAGGGAGGAAGAAACAGATCTTCACCTCTGCCTCTGATTCTCCAGATCCTGTTCCCCAGTTTCATCTACAGATCTACAGACAACATCTGCTGCAGCCACACTGTGACCCCTGCGCTCCATAATCATCTCCAGTAGATCCCACAGATCCCACAGATCTTCCTCCCTCACATCCATCCTCTGACTCATTGACTGGTCCCAGTCCAAAAATCCACCAGGAACTCCCTAGGAGCACATAGGCCACTCCTGTCAGTGAAGCAGGTAGGATCCTTGACATCCAATTCCCCAGTTTCATCTACAGATCTCGAGTACAACACCTGGTGCAGCCTCCCTCTACCCCCCAACACCTTTCTCACATCTCCAGTAGGTCACATAGATCTTCATCCCTCACCTCTAATCTATGACTCATTGATTTGTCCCAGCCCCCAAATCTACCAGGAACTCCCTCTGAACCCAGAGGCTACTCCTGCTATTGATGCAGATAGGCTGCCTACAAATCTTCAACTCTACCTCTGGTCCTCGAGATCGACCCCTGGTTTCATTCACATCTCTGAAGCAGAATATCTGCTGCAGAGACCGTCTACCCCATCACCCTGCTCCCATCTCCAGTACACCCCACAGATCTTTACCCCTCAACTCCCTCCTTAAACGCATTCATTTTTCATAGGCCCCATATTCCCTGGGAGCTCATAGGACACTCATGTCAGCGAAGCACATAGGATGAATACAGACATTAACTTCTACCTCGGGTCTTGCAGATCCAATTCCCCAGTTCTGTACAAAGATCTACAGTATAACACCTGCTCTAGCCACCCTCTACCCCACCACCCTGCTCCTATCTCCAGTAGATCACACAGATCTCCCCCCATAATCTCCCTCCTCCAACTCATTAATTTGTCTCAGCCCCCAAATTGACCAGGAACTCCCTGGGAAGCCATAGGCCATTCCTGCCATTGATGTAGATAGGCTGCCAGCAGATCTTCACCTCTACTGCTGATCCTGGAGATCTGGTCCCCCAGTTTCTTCCACAGATCTGCAGTAGAACATTTGCTGCTGAGTCCCACTATGCCCCACATCCAACTCACATCTGCACTCCTTAACTATGTCCTCCAAATCATTGATTTGTCCTAGCCCACAAAGCTACCAAGAACTCCCTGGGAACCCATAGACGACTCATGCTGGTGTAGCACGTAGGATGAATACAGATATAAGCCTCTAACTGTGCTCCTTGAGATCCAGTCCCCCAGTATCATACATAGATCTGTGGCAGAACAGCAGCTACAGCCGCCCTCCCCCCACCTTCTCCAGTAGATCCCACAGATCTCCCCCCATCACCTCCCTCCTCCAATTCAGGGATTTGTCCTATCCCCCAAATATACCAGGAACTCCTTGAGAACCCATAGGCCATTGCTGCAATCGAAGCAGATAGCCTGCCTACAGATTATAGACTTCCTACAGATCTTCTTCACCTTACCTCCGATCCTTGAGATCCAGTTCCTCAGTTTCATCCACAGTTCTGCACTCCAACATCTTCTGCTAAGACCTCTAGGCTCACATCCTGCTCCATATCCAGTAGATCTCACAGATCTTCAGCCCTCAACTCCTTCCTCTAATTCATTGATATATCCCAGCCCCCAAATCCACTAGGAACTCTCAGGGATCCCATAGGCCACTCCTGCCAGTTAAGGAGAGAGGCTGCCAGCAGATCTTCACCTCTACCTCGATCCTCTAGATCCACCGGCCCTGTTTCATTCACAAACCTGTCCTAGTTCATATGCTGCCTCCTCCCTCCAACCTCCCCATCCATGTCTCATCTCCAGTAGATCCCACTGATATTCTCCCCTCACCTCCCTCTTCCAACTCATTGATTATTACTTTATAATAACTATTTAGTAGCCACTCAAAATCAGCAAGATTTTGAGGGAA
This sequence comes from Peromyscus californicus insignis, assembly GCF_007827085.1. Taxonomy (NCBI): domain Eukaryota; kingdom Metazoa; phylum Chordata; class Mammalia; order Rodentia; family Cricetidae; genus Peromyscus; species Peromyscus californicus. The sequence goes on from NW_026294617.1 coordinate 125,480,987, forward strand.
CCAGGTTGACTAACCTCCACACTTTACCTCTCCCGCAGTCTCCAAATTCAATCTCCCGTGTCATATTCAGATCTGCAGCAGAGTACATGCTGTAGCCTCCCTCTGCCTCCACCCTCACCCCATCCCATCTGAGTATATCCATCAGATTTTCATCCCTCACCTCCATCCTCTGACTCATTGATTTCTCCCAGGCCCTAAATCCACCTGGAAGTCTCTGGGAAGCCATAGGCCTTTCCTGCTTCCTTCTCCAGTGGATCACAGAGATCTTCCTCTCCAAACTTCCTTCTTCTCACCCATTGCTTTGACCTAGCCATTAAATTCCAGCAGTTGCTCCGTGGAATTCCATGAGTCTCTGTGACCAGTGTTTATGCAGGCTAACTGAAAATCTTCACATCTTCCTCCATTCCTCCAAGTCCAATCATGGAGTCTCATTCCCAGGTTTCTAGCAGACCACCTCTTCCCTCTACCTTTATCTCCAGTGGACTATAAAAATCTTCCTGTCTTCACCTTCTTTCCCCCACTCTTTGCTTTTTCTCACCCTCCAACTCCAGTAGGCAATCCACATGAACATACAGGACTTTGTAGCCAGAGAAGCAGGTCAGGATATTGTAGCGCTTCACCACTCACTCCTTTCTCCCATGTCCAACCTCCCAGTCTCCTCCCCAGCTGTTTAGCAGAACTTCTGCTATGGTTTCTCCTCTCTGTCCTCATTCCCAGAGGACTAAGTGGACCCTGGAAGAACACCCTGCTTTCCTCTTTCCTGCAGAATCCCCAAACCCTTCCCCAGGCATCTCTACTCCTAAGTATCAGCTTCCTAATGTCCCCAAAACACATTTTGGCTGGAATCACCATGGCCACAGCTATCAGAGCTCCCAATAACATTCCTACCAGGCAACACACAGGTACCAAATTCTCCTAAAAATCAGAGAGATGGCATTAGGAACCTAGGAACAAGACACCCATCAAACCAAGAGAAGACCAAACATCAGCTCGTACATTTACAGTATCCCAAATCCAGATGCCTAGATGCCAGTGTAAAAACACAATAGCAGCCTGGACAGTATATTTCCACCAGCAACCCTAGCACAACTTGCCCTGAGTATTTCAACATATTTAAAGCACAAGAAAAAGACATTAAAATGTTCTTCATGGATACAATAGATTGTGTTTTAGAGGAAACAAATACATCCTATGAAAAAAATCTATGAAAACATAAACAGACAGTGGAAGAAAATGAATAAACTTTTTAAGACCTAAAAGTGGAAATAATAATCAGTATAGAAAACCCAACTGAAAGTGAACTGGAAATGAAAAATTTAGTAACTGGAACAAGAAACACAGAGGCAAGCTTCACCTACAGAAAGTAAGAGATGGAAGCGAGAATCTGAGGCATTGAAGATATAATAAAATAAATGAATACCTTGGTCAAAGGAAATGTTAAATCTAAGAAACTTGTGGCAGAAAACATGCAGGAATCTGGGCCACTGTGAAAAGATGAAATCTTAGAATGATAGGAGTATAGAGGTAGGAAACAAAACCCAGGTCAAAGGCACAGAAAATATTGCCAACAAAATCTTAGAAGATAATTTCCCTAACCTAAAGAAGCAGGTGCCTATAAAGGTACAAGAAGCATACAGAACACCAAATAGACTGGACCAGAAGAGAAAGTCTGCTCAACAGATAATAATGAAAACACTAAATATACAGAACAAAGAATATTAAAACTGCAACGGAAAAAGAACATGTAACATATAAAGGCAGATCTATTGGAATTACATGTGACTTCTCATGTAAAACAGAGACTCTAAAACAGAATGGCCTATACAGATGTGAGACAGAGTCTAAGAAATCACAGATGCCAGCCCAGCCTTCTATACCTAGCCAAACTTTCACCAGAGATAGAGAAAACAAGAACATTCCTTGATAAAACCAAATTCAATCAGTATCTGTTTACAAACCCAGCCCTGCCGAAGGTGCTAGAAGGAAAACTCCAGTCGAAAGAGGTTAACCACATCCAAAAACACACAAACAAAACCAGATACAGACACACACACACTGCCACTACTACCACCAACGACAACAGTAACAGAAAAAAAACAGGACTTAACAAACACTTGTCATTGCTATTTTTCAAAAACTAGTCTTAATTCTCCAATAAATAGACTCAGACTAACAAAATGGATGCAAAAACATGATCTGTCCTTTTGTTGCAATCAAGAAATACACCTTAACATCAAGGGTAGACATCATCTCAGGGTAAAAGGTTGAAAAAAGCTATTAGAAGCAAATGGGCCTAAGAAGGAAGCTAGTGTAGTGTCTGCTGACTCTGGGAGGCAGTGGGTCTGTGTTTCTATCCAAGCAGCATGTAGCGCAGAAACCTCTTTTTTTTTTTTTTTTTAACTAGCAAAAACTATATCCACCACACAACATAGTGTGCAACTTAGAGACACCTCTTTGTAACGTGGCTTAGGTCAAACCCACACGCCACGAACCTGCCATAGAGTAGCTCAAACCCGCAGGCTGCTGCTAACTTGAGAGAGACAACTATGAAGCTGTTTTTAGCTCTGTTTCAGAATCTTCTTTCTCAGGTTTTGGGTGGAAACTCTTGCCAAACTGTTGGGTGCCATTTGTAGCTGTAGTTATCCTGTTCCTGCCTGGCTCCCATGGCCTGCAGACCCTTATATTACTTATAAACTGTATGGCCATGGCAGGCTTCTTGCTAGCTGTTCTTATATCTTAAATTAACCATTTCTATTAATCTATAAGTTGCCATGTGGCTTGTGACTTACTGGTATCTTTACATGTTGCTTCTCATCACGGTGGCTGGCAGTGTCTCTCTGCCTAAGCCTTCCACTTCCCAGAATTCTCCTCCCTCCTTGTCCCACCTATACTTCTTGACTGGCCAATCAGTGTTTTATTTATCAATCATCCACAGCAGTAGCTATTTTAATATCTAACAAAATAGACTTCGAACCAAAACTAAACAAAAGAGATAGGGACAGATACTCCATACTCATCTAATGAAAAACCCTCAAGAAGACATTGCAATTCTTAACATCCATAGCCCAAAACAAGGGCATCAAAATTTGTAAAAGAAACAGTAGTGCAGCATAAGTCACATATTGACATTCATATATTGATAGTGGGAGGCTTCACTACCCAACTCTCATCAATAGACAGGTCATTCAGACAAAAACTGAACAGAAATGTTGCAGCCAATTGAAGTTATAAATGAAATAGACCTAACAAGTAGTTATAGAACATTTCATTCAAACATTAAGAAATATACCTTCTTCTCAGCACCTCATTGAACAGTGATTCTCAACCTTTTTAATGCTTTGAGTGCTTAATGCAGCTCTCATATTGTGGTGATCCCCAACTATAAAATATTTTTGTTGCTACTTTATAACTGGTTAATGTAAATATCTGATATACAGAGAGTCTTAGATGACCCCTGTAAAAGCATCTTTAGACCCTGAAAGGTGTTTTGACGCACAGGTTGAGAACTGGTGTCATAGAATTTTCTCTGAAATTGACCATGCACATGGACCCAAAGCAAGTCATAACAGATACAAGAAAATTAAAATAACACCCTGCATCCTATCTGATTACCACTGACTAAAGCTAGATAACAACAACAGAAAGCTTACAAGCTCATGGAAACCAAACAACTGTCTACTGAATAAAAAAATGAGTTGAGAAAGAAATCCAAGCCTTTCTAGAATTGAATAAAAATGAATACACAACATAGCTATACTTACGAGACACAATGAAGGTAGTTCTCAGAAGCAGGTCCATAGCATTAAGTGCCTTCATTAAAAAAAATGGAAATATCTCATACTAGCAGCTTAACAGCACACATGGAAACTCTGGAACAAATAGAGGAAATCACACCCAAAAGGAGTAGTTGACAAGAATTATCAAACTCAGGGCTGAAATCAATAAAATAGAATCAAAACTCAAACAAAAAAAGTACAAAGAATCAATAAAACAAAGAGTTAGTTTTTTGAGAAAATAAAATTTACAAACATTCACCCAAATTAAATAAAAGGCAGAGGAAGAAGATCCAAATTGACAAAATTAGAAATGAAAAGGTGAACATAACAATAGACATTGAGGAAATCCAGAGAACCATAAGGGAATACTTTAAATACCTGTACTCCACAAATTTGGAAACTATGTAAGAAATATAATATTTCTCAATACATACCTCTTAATCAAAGTTAAATAGATAACAGAGAAGCAATTTCAACAGAACTATAACACTTACTGAAATGGAAGCAGTCATTAAAAGTCTCCCAATCAAGAAATGCCCATTGACAGAGGACTTTTAGCACAAAATTCTACATGAATTTCAAAGACGAGTTAATGCCAGTACTCCTCAAATTATTCCACAAAATAGACACAAAAGAACATTACCCAGAATATCTAAAACTAGATACACAAAACATGATAAATGAGAAAGTGGGAAATAGCCTTGAACTCATTTGCACAGGAAATGATTTTCAGAACAGAACACCATTAGCACAGGCATGAAGATGAACAATTAATAAATGTGAACCCGTGAAATTGGAAAGCTTCTCTAAGGCAAAGGACATCATCATTTGGGGAACCATCAGTCTACAGAATAAGGAAGTATTTTTTACCAAGTCCACATCTAATAGAGCTAATGTCCAAAATATGTAAAGAACTCAAGAAACTATGTATCAAGAAAACAAATAACCAAACTAAAAATAGGGAACAGATATAAACAGAATTCTCAATGCATGAAATTCGAATGGCTGAGAAACATTCAAATGTTCAACATATTTAGCCATCGGGGAAATGCAAATCAAGATCAAACCTACTTTGAGATTTCATCTGAAACCTGTCAGAATGGCCAAGATCAACAGAACAAGTGACAGCTCATAGTGATGAAGATGTAGAGTAAGAAGAACACTCATCCCTTTGTTGGTGGGAGTGTAAACTTCTACAGGCACTATGAAAATCAGTGTGTCAAGTCCTCAGGGAGATGAGAATCTATCTACCTTAAGATCCAGATGTACCACTCTTGGGCATATACCCAAAGGATACTCATCCTACTACAAAGACTTGCTAAACCATGTTCACTGATACCCAATTCATAATACCAGAAATTGGAAACAACCTAGATGCCCCTCAATATAAGAATGAATAAAGAAAATGTGGTACATTTTCACCATTCAGTATTACTCAGCTATTTTTTTTATTGACATCATGAAATTTTCAGGCAAATGGATGAAACTAGAAAAAAATATCATCCTGAGTGAGGTAACCCAGACCGAGAAAGACAAATATGGTATGTATCAGCTTCTATGTGAATATTAGCTCTTAAGTCATTGATAACCAAGCTACAATCCATAGAACCACAGAGAATAGGCATAGAGTAACTGACTAGCAGGAACAGATAGAACTCATTGGGAAAGGGGAATAGAATAGGTAGTTATAGATGAATGTGGGGTGCTAGGATGGGGGAATTAAGTAGGACGGGGTAGGAGACAGTGAATTGAGTGAGGGAATATGGGGAGAGGCAGCTGAAAATAAGGGGGCATTTGAGGGGCAGTTAGGAAACCTAATAGAGTATAAACTTCCTAAAATACACACATTTATGAAGGTGATTGAAATCTAATTGTCAAATAATTCTCTTGTCACCAAATGAAGCTTTCAATACAAGGATTGGGTTACATTTGATTGAGTTTTTTGTCAAAGGGGTTCCATGGGAATCCCAAAACTACCCAGGCTGTTGCCAAGACAATGGGTTGCTCTCCATAAGTTGACAGCAAGGCAACATTGCTGAAGACAACCCCTCCACAACTCATTGAACATGGAGAAGTTGAGTTGGTACTTACATAGAGCCTCCACCCCTGTGTGCTAGGGGTCTTTGGTACAAGAAGGTATTTTACATACTACCAAAAGGGAACCATAAACTATCAATCCAGCTAAAACCCTTTGATCTACAGTGGTGTCCTGCCTGCAAGATACACTATGGGAATGATCACACAAAGCTTGTGAGGATAACTAACCAATGGTTTATTTATTTGAGACCTACTTAATGAGATGGAACCCATACCCAATGCTGCCTTGGTGACCAAGTATCAGCGATTAGATAACCCAATGACCTATGGTAAAACCAAATACTATTTACTGGTCTAAAGAAAAGAAAACAACACAGTGATAAAATGACTCCCCATGATATTCTGCTATTTTCATAGATTAGTACCTTGTTCAGCCATCATCAGAGAAGCTTCCTCCTACATCAGATGGAAACAAATACAGAGACCCAAGCCAGACATTACACAGAGAATGAAAGACTTGAAACACTCATCCCTGAATGGGATGTTTCTATCAAATCCCTCCCATTAGAGTTCCAGGAACCTTTTCAGAAGAGGAGATGGAAAGAGTGTAAGAGCTGCATGGGAGGGAGGATACCAGGAACACAAAGAATTCTCAATCAACATGAGTAAAGCTCATCCAAACTCACAGGGACTACAGCAGCATGCATCGGGCTGTACTATGTCCTCTGCATGTATGTTATGGCTTCCAGTTGAGTTTTTAAATGGGATTCCTGAGTCAGCAAATGAGTGGGTCTCTGATTCTTATGCCTTCTCTTAGGCTATTTTTCTTGTGTTGGTTTGTCCTGTCCAACTTTGATTAAATGGTTTTTGTTTTATCTTACTATAGTTTATTTTGTTGATATTATTTTATTTTTATTATTGTATATTTTTATTATAATCTCTTAGAAGCCTGTTCTTTTCTTATGAGAAATACAATAGGAGTGGATCTGGATGGAAAGGGATTTAGGGAGGAACTGGGAGGAGTAGAGGGAGGGCAAACTGTAATCAGGATACATTATATAAGGGGACAAATCTATTTTCAATAAAAGGAAAAAAATGAAGCTTGGCAGGTTGGCATTGAAGAATGTTCAAGTGTAAACACCTACTCTGCATTTAACTACAGTACTGTTTTGGAAACAGTATTTTGCACATCACACACTCCACTTTATTATGTTTATTTTGTTTGTATGCATGGGTATTACAGACCTCTTACTGAAGGCAGAGAACTGCATTCAGGAGTCTATTCTCTATATCAGGTGGTTCCTGGGGTCTAACTCAAGTAGTCAAGCCCACCATCAAGCACCTTTACCCTCTGAACAATTTCATAAACTCTTGCTCATTCTTTCAGCAAATTTTAAGTGAATCTGTATTGTGTATTAATCATTGTGACCAATCTTACAATGCTGACCATAGACATAGTCCTGGACCTTGTGGAACATAGAGTTTAATCACTGAGAGTCATGGGATAGATATGTAAAAAATTAAAACAAAACTCTGTGTAATGATGAACCTCATTATGCTATTAGAGAGTGCACAATGGGACTTGAGACCTATTTTTGAATTGAGGAATAAGTGGAGATGGGAAGGCCTTGAACATTTTAGGCATGTTGGGAAAGTGTGACATAGTTAGAACCATGTAATCTGGGGAAGAGGAAATAAGGTATGGTATTGTTTCATAAATGGAAAAGAATATGTGCTATTACAGAAAGTACATATCTAAAGGTTGAAAGTATAGAGTTCTCAAAAACTAGGCAAAATGAAAATAGTCAGATTAACTCACAGAGAAAAGAATTTTATTTAAAGAAAAAAAACAACAACTGTGTTCTTGACCTAGTAAAAAGTACCCATCTTAATCCCACTGATGATCTTTTTCAAGTTAGGTTAAATCATGCTTCTGTGTTCCTCTTCCTTTTCTCTCGGCTTAGAGTTGTGTTTTCTTAAGTTTTTACCATTAGGCAGAAAGTTATTGAGGAAGGCAACATTGCCTTTCAAGTATCCATTTTCTTCTAACTCTGTACGTACAGTATCTAGTAAAACATTGTAGTCTGTTTCTTACTACTCTATTTCTGTCATGGTTTGGACATAAAATACAACTAAATGTTCACATGTTGTAGTTCATTGCCTGGCTGGTGGTAATAATAGGTAACTGTCTGATCCTGCTCCCCCTTGTCTGCCATGTGGTGCCATGGGTGAGAGAAAGATGCTCTCCCCCCTTCACCTGTTACCACCTGCAGCAGGTGAGAGTGAGAGAATTAGCCTTGCTCCTCACCAGCTGCAGGGCACAGGAGAGCAGGCCCTGCACCCTATCTGGGCAGCACACTAGAGCTAACCCTCTTGTCATGGGTGCAGGTGAGGCAACACTAAGGGCTTGAGAGCAGGAGAGCTGACCCCATTTGCCCCCTACCCACTTACAAAAATCAGGAGAGAGGGCCCAGCACCTTTCCTGGGCAAAACAGTAGGGCTGGCCCTAGTGGTGTGAATGTGGGTTACCGGGGTCTGAGGACCTGAGAGCAGAAATGGCTCCTTTCCTTGCTTCAGGCTACATTGGATGAGCTAGCTGAGGCAGTGGTGGAGAGCTCACCATGGTAGTGAAGATGAGGAAAGGCTGGCAAGCTGACCAACCCAGCTACCACCCAGGCCCAGAACCAGGGCTATGTGTTGGCCCACCCCAACATTCACATCGTCTATGAACTGTTGGAGCATGTGAAGGGGATGAACCTATAGATCCAAAACTGTAGAATCTCCGGGACATAGGACAACAACAGGATATCTAAAAGGAGCTCCAGTCAGAGCTCATCATAGGTGGTGTAGCAGAAGCCAGAGGTCTCAAACCAGACCAACCACTTGTGACAATGAACATTTGAAAGTAAAGATGAATGGACTGAAGGGTAAACTGTGTGACTCAGTGGGCCACACGACAGCTTCCACAACAAGATTCTCTCTCTCTCTCTCTCTCTCACTTTCTTTTTGTTGTTTGTTTTGTTTTGTTTGTGGATTTTCCTTAAATTTGGGCAGGAGGTTACAAGGGCAGAGGGCGGATGCAAGGGGATGGAGCAGTAAGTGGGATCCGAATGCATGATGTAAAATGTACAAAGAATCAATAAGTTGAAATAAAAATAGACAATTGGATCACGAGGGTGGTAATGGTAACACTTGATCAACCCATAATGAGTTCGTAGATGAATGAGCTGTTACGAAATCATGCCTTTTTCTCTGGATTCCTGTTGTGTTTGCTTCCTGGACATCATGAGGTAAGTGGCTTCCTTCACTGTGTGCATCTGACACCAGGGTGTTGTCCCTCACCACATGGTCATAGGAATGGACTGACACCTCTGAAAGCTGAAATGAACCCTCCCTACCTTAAAGTGTTTATCTCAGAGGGAAAAGTGACCCACGCTACAGCTGAGCATTCAAAGAAAATTTACTCATATTCCTGTCTTGTTTTGGTGATTCTTGATAGTGGGTTTCTGAGCCTCAGCATAAAAATTGATAGTTGCAATTATTATTCATTTTATGCTTCCCCCTTTATTCACTTTCCTTTCAGCAACTGAAAGAGCATTTTGGACACTGAAACAAAGAATATTTTTACATATAAGTGTGATAACCCTCATCTCTAATTTGAGCACAATGTGCAGGAAAATGAGCAACGTGGGAAGTAGCCACATTCAGGAATTTCACTCCTCTATTTGATACTTTAAGATTTTTACCCCAATACTTTCTAATTTGTTTTTTCTCCTCTTTCCCATATTTATTTTTCTGTTTGCTTAGTTTTGAGACAGGTCTTATGTAGATCTGGCTGGCCTTGAACCTTGCCCCATAGTGGAAGCTGGCCTTAGACTCCAAATCCTGACCTCCTCTACTCCCCAAGGGCATGAGGCACCACCCTCTGGATCAAACCCTGTGATTTTCAAGTTTCACACATCCAAGTAACTCTCTCCTTTCATAGGTGATAACTACTGGGTCTGATGAGGCCATCTTTGCAGAAATAGAAATGAAAGGAGCGAAGAGGATGCTGAGACTGAGGTGACCCTGCTGAGTCCCGGAGCTGGAGCCGGTAGGACTTCAGGCCAGGGGAAAGCCCAAAGCACAGAGGGAGCGGGACAGAGCACTTAGGGAAGTGCTTCAGGGAAGGGCTTCCCCCCCTCCTAGAAAAGCCACGTTAACCTTGTTAAGACTCCACTTTGATCTTGTTAGCCTGCCTCTGAAGAAAAATGACCTTGCCAGGCAAACAATAACAGCAGCTGAGTGTAAGGGACCAGAAACTCCTTTTAACAATCAGATTCAGAACCTAGTTTGGAGCAGTAGGAAAGTGTTTCCATTCCTGGAAAAAGGCATCAAGGTAAGCTTTGTGGGCACTGATGTTGATGGAGAAGGACTATGCTGTCTCCTTCTTATGCAAGGAGCTATTTTCCTTTCCTTTACTCTTGGAATACTTCACCCCCTTCCCTGCTTCCTTCCTGATTCCCTTCAGTTATTCTTTCCCTCCTAAACCTGCTGTAGGAGGCTGCCACCTGGCATGTCCTGAGAGTGCAGCAGCTTGAAACGCTGGAAGGCTACATGTATTGAGGATGCAGACCCCAGACCACCTTGTCCTTGGATCTGTGGATGCAGATGGAAAGGCTTTCATGTCATCAGAGCTGCAGTAGGAAGAATCAGTGCTGTTCTCAGTTCACATCCAATGGTTGAAATGGCATTTGCTTGTTACAATCCATGTGTGGAAGTCAGGAGATAACTTGTGGCAGTCACTTGACTAAGGGCATGGGGCTTGGGTATAGGTATTTCATCTGTTGAACCATTTCACTAGTCCTGTGTTTAATAGTTAGACTTCTTTTGTTTTGATTTAAATTTTGGCCTTTTTTGGTGGGGGGGGGGTGCGTTGTTTTGAGACAGAGTTTTCTGTGTAGCCCTGTCTATCCTGGAACTCACTTTGTGGTTTGTAGTCCATATCTCTGTAGTCAAAGTCAGAGATCCACCTGCCTCTGCCTCCCAAGTGCTCCACCACTGCCCTTCAATTTAATTTTTAATCCTCCTTTTTTCATCTTTCAATTATTTTGACCATACCCCTCCCCCACACCTTCAATGTCCTTCTTTCCTTCTCATCCAACTAACTGTGTCTGTCTTCTTCTTTTTTTAAACCTGTCAAGTCCAATTTGTGCTACCCATAAACTCTGTGGTATTTACTGGTCGACACACAAGGGGCTGCACTCTTAAAGAACAGTGAATCTCTCTCTCCCTGCAGCTATCAGTTGTCAATAAGTCCTTAGCTAGCAGTGAGATTTGATGCCCACCTCCTCTTTCCATGTTAAATTGTTTTCTAGTTTGAGTTGTTTAGGTCTTGTGCATAAGTTATCCATATGTATACATAATATGTACATAAACATACATATATTTATTATTTATGCATAAGAAATACATGTGGGTCGTTACTTATGATGGATTCATTTGGCCTTCCACACCGCTCCTCTTCCCGTGTAAAGCCAGCCCTGTGATTGTAATAACAAGAATTTCTCTTTGGCTCCCTTTCCCCTTCAAGTCAGTGTCTGGCTTCTGTTCAACCTCGACTTTCTAAGAGTCATCGTGGTGATGAACTTGACACATGCTGTGGTCATCCAAGCAAAGGGTATCTCAATTCAGACAGTGCCCCATCAGATTGGCCTATAGTCTCTTCTGTGCGGCAGTTTCTTGTGGAAGGGCACAGCTCACTGTTGTTGGTGCTCTTCTTGGGCAGGAGGTCCAGAAATACATAAGAAAGATAATTGAACAAGCCAAGGGGAGGAAACAGGTATGCAGTGTCCCTCCATGGTCTCGGGTTCAGTTCACAGCTTCAGCTTCCTGCCCTGATTTTCTTTACTAATGGACTGTGATGATAATATGTAAGCCAAATAAATTCTTCACTCTCCAAGTTTCTTTTGGTCATAGCTTAGCAAGAGAAAGCAAAATAAGAATAGCAGTCCATGTGGGTTGGCAGCTTTTGATGTCTGTTCTCATTGTGGGTGTTCAAAGAGTCTCATAGCATCTCCAGACCATCAGCATCAGCATCATAGGAGTTTCTAGAAATGCAAACACTTGATGTTTGCCATGCAGAAGTGCAATCTATGGACTGTATTTAAGCTTGTTGAGCCTCAGTATCCTCATAGGATGTGACTTTGAAACGTATTTGTTTTAAGTTGAAGAGCATTTGAAGGACCTTAGGTCTATCATTGGCCTATTATCTTTTTTCTCTGAGTTCCAGAGAAACCAGAACTTTCTCTTCTTGAAGGTGGATCATAGAGGTAGGAATATTATTTCATTTTCTCTGTCTCTTTATGAATGAGTTGATCATGACAGAATTTCTTGGTCTATTTTGTGTGATAGAAGGCCATGATATCCTCTTTCCAGAGAGGTCTTGCCCCTTGCCTAGAGGAAGGATGCTCTAGAGAATCTGAGAGAGACTCCTTAGGCTTTTCTGGTATTCTTTCCCCCCCTCTCACTCCTGTCAGACCCTTTGTACTAATGCATTTCTACCTAGCTGCCATGTGTCAATGACTCTAAACATAAATTAGAAAGCCTCCCTTATGCCTTTGGGACTTTATATCTGAAGTCTTCATGCCGGGTTGATACATTTGTTGTGCTATCCCTTTGTAACCCCTCATTCAATGTAGGGGTGCCAGCCTTAGGAGGCACTGCAGCCCACAGCCATCCACATGATTCTAATAGGCACTAACTTTTAGACCTGTTACTATGTGCTATTCTATTCCTTGCTACATTGTGATGAACTTATTATTGGGATGCTGATAGACATCCTGGCTGCTTTGAATGTAAGGCTAACATAAAGATCTTTGATTGTTCTAGCACGTGACATTTGGTGATGAAGAAAATGCATGGATTGTGAGCATTTGCCAAGGAGTCTAATTTCTGGGTCCTAGGATAAATTTTGTGTTGGACAGTGCCATAGATGTCTCCATTCAGCTTCCAAACAATCGATCACACTAATCTGTACTCCGCAGCAGGAGATGGGATTCACAGATTCCTAAAACCCTTCTCAGTCTCCAAACACACTTGCCACTCACCTTATTTTTTGACATTCTGTTGTCAGTTAGTGGCATTCAATATTCTTTTCTCCAATGGCCAGTGGCACTTCATGCCTTTTCCATCTGCATGTCTTTCTCAAAGCATACATTCTACCTTTCTTCCTCTTTCTTTGGAGTGTTCTACCTTTATCTCACTGACTTTCAGGCACAGGACTTTGTTAAATATATCATAAATAGCTCTCCCTATTTGGGATATCTGGCAATTGAACTTCTCTGAAAACAAGTGTTCTAAAATACAGACTGAAAACATGACTTTTAACATATTTTTGGACATAACTTCACGTTTTCCGGCTGTTCACTCACCTTCATTTTTAATGATACTTTATTGCATGGGGTAGCCCATTTTCATTTCATTGTGTATAAAATTGCCTTGATATTAGTAAAACCATGTAAAAAGTATTTGTGGCAGGTCAGTATCCTACAACAAAGTCCACAGAAGCCAATGTTTCGAGTGTATGTCCCTATGTCTTCCAAATGTCACAATTTGTATGCCATCCAAATAACTGGCTCCTGGGTGTTTTCAGTAACAAATTCTGATGGCAAAGGAGGTAAAGCACACCTGGAGGGAGGAAAGAGATGATGTCACAAAGACCTTTAGCTACTGTTTGGTTATTTAGATGAAAATCCATCCAGATTTTGATCCCAAGACATTCATGAAAATAAGCTCCAAAGTGAAACCAAAGGTAAATATAAAAATTCTAACCATGAGGAAATAGAAGATAATGTTTGTGAATAATTTTGACATCTTTATGATAAAGAAAATCTAAATGGGAAGATGTGCAGATTGAACCATGTATTAACTGAAAACTTTGAACTTCTAAAAGCAAACTGAATTAAGCAGTAAAAAAATGAAACTAAACTAAATATTAAATATTTAAGATATATGTCTGAATTAATACTTCGAGTATGTAAAGAACATGAATAGCCAAGAATGTGGTTACAGACTCAATTAAGTAATGTACCAAAAGCGAAACACAGAGAGAAGAGGGATAAGGGAGGGACAGGAGAGGGAGAGAAAGAGAGGGTTGAGAAAGGGAGGGGAGAGGGAGGGGAAGAAGGAGGGGGTGGGCAGTAGGAAAGAGAATAAAATTAAGAGAGATTAACAACTGTCTATTAATTTAAAAGAGATACTTGTTTATCTTTATTTTGCATGTATGGCGGTTTTCCCAGCACATATGTCTGTGCATCACATGTGTACAGTGCTGATGAAGGCTGAGGAAGGCATTGAATTCCCTGGAACTGTAGTTACAGACAATTGTGAGCCACCACATGGGTGCTGAGAACTGAACCAATGTCCTCTGGAAGAGCAACAAATGTTCTTAACCACCGAGTCGCTCTCCAACCCTAGTTTTATTGTTGCTTTAAATAAAAATAAGAGAAAAAACCCTCACAGTCAAAGACATGATGTAATTTTGAAAAATATACTTTCAATACTGCAGAAGATTTATGATCAAAGTTAGTTTGAATGAAGGAGAAAAAAAAGCCTTCCTTGAGGTTTCTATCGTAGTGAGACATAAACTAAAGGGAGGTGGGGTAGCAAGCCCTTTGCCATGCTATTAAAGAAATGAGCCTGGAGCTGTCTGCTCACAGCCCAGAAACAGTAGATTCATAAGCTGTGTGTTGGGGAACAGAATTGCAAAGTCTAGTGACGATTAGAGGTTGTCATTAATTAGAACTGGATGTGGGTGGAGAGAAGAGGACCCCACTCTCTGGTAGTTCAAAAACATCATTCACTGTGTTGAACACAGTCTACGAGTCCTGGCTAGAGTGAAGCTGACACAGATGAATACAGGGTATTCCTGCCTTCAAGGAGCTGAGACTGCTTAGTTGATCATTTGAATAAAATAGTGTTGAAATGATTATATAGAGCTGGCCTCTTGAATAGGATTTTATTAAATTTGCCCAGAGCACTTCTACCCAGCCCCTTGCAAATGCAAGCTGTTTCTGATTCCTGTGTGTGTGTGTGTGTGTGTGTGTGTGTGTGTGTGTGTGTTCCAATTCAAACGAAAAACGAAAGCTGATGATGATACCCCTGATTCAATAGCAAGAATGAAATAGAATTAGTTATATCATAAACACGACAAGCTATGAAAGGGTGTATTTTCCAAAGATTTGGAGCAAAAATGATATAATATAATAATTCAGGCTCTTACAGAGTTAATCTGCAAGCTATACATCTCTGAATCCACTCAAGGTTCTGCAGTACGGCCATGTTAGAGCTGAGTTTCCTCTGCATATATAGGATGGAAGCCTTCCAAAGAGCTCTTCACTCCACTGCCGTTGGGAGGACAGACCAAAATACTAAGGAAGGAGAAATAGGACGTGTTTAATTTTTGCAGCACACCAATTTCCATAAGGACAGTCGCTTCAGGAAAAGTCAGAAGTGAGGATGTACACACGGTACTAAGGACATGAAAAGGAAATGTGTTGTTTCTGTGAACCATTACCATAATTTCAATTGTTTCTTGCTGGCAGCACGTAGGTCATTTTCTGCAACCTCTGCTTCCCTTTGCAATCTTATCCTGTAGTTTATTGCCATTCCTACCTGAGGAGATGTTTCACATTGAGAAGCTTCCTTTTGCTTTTTGCAAAATATAATCTTGGTTTTTGTAAAATGTTATATTTGGAATATATTCTTAAGTATTTGTGTGTGTGTGTGTGTGTGTGTGTGTGTGTGTGTGTGTGTGTGTGTGTGTTTGTGTGTGTGTTTGTGTGTGTGTGTAATTAGAAATAGCATTCTTAAATGAGATCCAGAAATATACTCGTTCATTAGAAAGGAAAAAAAACCCTTTCATGCATCATGTAACTGATGCTTTGGGAAATTCCATGACAAATATTCACCCATTGTTTTCATAGTAATCATCACATCGTGAAATTAAAACTGTTTCAATACTAAATGTTTTCTAAAACAATTACCCAGCAATGAAATTACTATATATTTTCTTCTAAAAGCAGGTTGTACGGTAGGTACAGTTACATGAAAAATGGCTGACCTTTTTATTCAGCTCCACAGCTGCCTTCCTTAAATTCATTCTTTAATTTCTTCCATTGGTTCTTAGAAAACCAGAGGTTGAGCTGACGGTCCAGGGTGTAGGCAGGTGGACAGCATTCCTCTTGATCAAGAACAGACCTGTCCCCTCTCCTTACCCCGCTTTCCCCTTTTGTGCTTGTGTGCTTCAGAACAGCCTTTCAAAAGACAGTCCCAAATTGCACCGACGTCCCAAATCACAGGATTAATGTGTCTACGAACAGACCTCTTATGCCTCCAAAATGAACTACTCCTTGCTAATTTCTCTTCAAGACACCAGCTTAATTGCATTTTAAACAAATGGGCTGCTTTGCTGGCCAACTTTTAAATGAGATAACAGCAATGTTCACTCTCCAGCAGTGATGAGTGCCTCGCAGTAGATTCAAAACTCTGTTCAATAGCAGGTTTAATCTCACACCAGCAGATTTACTGCGGAATAAACTGCCACTGAGATCATAATTAGTAAAACAACAACAACAAAAACCCAACCTACTAAATATTATTTTCCAAAGCAGCAGGCAGCATTTTAGCTGAAATTTTCAGCCCTGTTCTTTGTGTGTTTTATTGATTTTATGTATGATATTGGGAATTCATGCTATGATTTGAGGTAATGTTCTTTTATTGATCATGTAAGCAGTTGCTTCACTACCCAGTATGAAAATGATGCTCCCCTTCTCAGAGTCTGTGACATACACACCTGGGAGATGACAGTGTGACTCGCTTTTAATGTTTCTTTCATTTCTACTTTCTAACAGCATATTCAGTGTTAGAAAACAACAGCCAAATAAAAAAATGAGAGCTTTAGAAGCTATCATCTCATAATTTTCTTTGTTGCAGCTTTCAGTGGCTGATTGTGATTCAGTGAAAACCTCGTTCAACAAACAGATGTTGCACAGGGCATACTCTGTCTATTGTATCTACACAAATATTAATGAGGTAATAGGAAAGATTGGAGCGGGGGAGAGGGTTCACTATGTACTTATCATCTCAGACAAAACTCTGCACCCTCCTTACATTCCTGTTTATCTTACACAATAGTAAAATGCATTGTAATGGAATACCAAGGGACTTGTTTTTCATAATTGCCTCAAATACATGTGTAAAAATGTGTGCTACATGATTTTAAAGAGGCTCATTTGTAAGCAGAGGTGAACAAAAGCTTTTAAGTTCAAGTGGAGCAAAGTATACGTGTGTGTGTGTGTGTGTGTGTGTGTGTGTGTGTGTGTGTGTGTGTGTGTGTCTTTACATACCATGAACAGATTTCAAAAAATTTTCCTGTTGTCTTGTAATCATATAAATATACACCATGTGATAGTGAAGTAAAATGATAACAAAGAAAGTTCATAATTAGCCTCTGTAAATTGGGCTGTTTGCTTTTTTCCAACAGTTTTTCAACCAAAGTTGTCCTCAGCAAGAGTGCCAGCTCACCTCCCATCACTCAAACACACAGTAATGGCATGTGAGGCTCGCTTTATTTCTGGCATTAACCTTTTGATAATGAGTGTTACATCAAATGGAATTTGAGGAATCTAATGGTACTGCTGTGCGCTTTATTTTTTTAAGACCCGCAAAGCAAATTAAACCTCAGTGAATCAGACATCATATTCACAGACAATAGCAGTTTTAAGAAAGAATTTAGAAAGTACCAATTCACAAATTAAGCTTTTAACACTGTAGTTTTTCTAGGTGATGATTAAAAAATTTACTCATTTTTTTTATAAGTTGATTTTTATTAGTAAGGAAAATAAAAGGGATGAAAGCCCTCAACCTCTGTCCTCAGGTAATTACTCTGGTATTTCTAACTCACAGACCCACTCTGGTATTTCTGACTCACAGAAGTTTAGAGGTCCATGGTCACAGGAGTTTCCATAATTCCCAAAAGAAGGAAGTAACATTGGGGAGCATTATGTGATAAGCTGGGGCACATTTTTCATTTGCTTCATCTGCCTGTGGTGAGTGTTTATTCCTTTATCACATACTTAAGACTTTCCTCAGAAAGCACTCAGCTGCATGAAATTTTAAAGTCGTGGCTCTTAACAACACACTGGAAAACTGTATCCAAAGCATGGCCTCCTGACAGATCTTTTGCAAGATTCTGTTGTTTATCCCTGAAATTTCAGTTTTAGCCTAAGCCCTGCATAAATAAGCATTTTCATCAGTAACTTTTGGCCACCTTTGTTGAAGAATAGCAGACCCATAAATTGTACCCATTTTTAAGTGTGTGAGTTTAGGGAAAAACCATTTTCATTATGATACAAAAATAATCATCTTGATCCCCAAATTGTCCTCCCACCTCTTTGAATGAATTCTCTTCTCTGTCATTTCCAATACCAGAGACAGATTTTTCTTGATCTAGGCAGAGGTGTATCTAACCTATGGGTCTCAGGATGTCTGTGAACATGGTCTAACACATCTGTAGATGGTGTTGTCATGTTGGATTGTCAAAAGCTGGACACCCCTGGATAGGACTTCGTATAAATGGAAGTACTATTTTACTAATTTGACTTGACAACTGCTTATATAGGGTATATGGTGTGCAAGACACTGGATTCTGAACAATAGCATAGCACTTGCTCCTCATAGCTAATATGAAATCGGTCCTATTTCTGTAGTGGATAGGTGGTCCCTCTGCTCATAGGTGGTAGACCTGGAATTTTAAGCTCATTAATCAATCCAGACCTTAAGTCATTAAAACTATGTAGTATCATATGAAAAAAGGTAACCACAAAGCCAACTATCACTCCTTGCTGGCCACTCTGACAAGCACTTTCTAATACCAGCTTATTTTAACTCTCAGAACTCTTTTGAGACAAGAACTTGCTTCTCTTGAGTGCACAGATGAGAAAATGGTGTTGGAGCAAGGCCCAGGATCGACACAAAGCCAGGAACTTGACATACACCCTTTGTGAATCTAGAACCTGGAAGAGTGCCTGTTTTGTGCACAGTGCTCGATGAAACACAT
This sequence comes from Peromyscus californicus insignis, assembly GCF_007827085.1. Taxonomy (NCBI): domain Eukaryota; kingdom Metazoa; phylum Chordata; class Mammalia; order Rodentia; family Cricetidae; genus Peromyscus; species Peromyscus californicus. The sequence continues at coordinate 125,499,899 of NW_026294617.1, forward strand.
GTGCAGTCACATATGTGTATTTGATCACATAGTACACTATAGATGTTATATACATATTTCACATATAAGAACGTATGTACTTCTGACAAAAAAATTGGCTTATATTCGTGCTGAGTTTCTCAGCATTTCCATTTTAAAAACGAGAAACGAAAAATGGAGGTTCAGAAAGAAAAAAATACAAGGAAATTTGTAAATCAACTAATGGATTGAATACCTGTAAATCCAGGTCTGTTGGTTTTCAAAGAGATTATTTTCCAGCATTTTTTCAACCCTGCTACATAAGTGCACCCTGTAGCTTGTATGCAATGATCACATATGCCTACAGAGAAGTGCTTTTTATCACCTTCCCCTTCTAGAGGGCTTGCCCATCCCCATGATACCTAGCTAAGGAGGATTATTCTGTATGTTGGAATTCAGGTGAAGACTGCAACCTGACATTTGCGCATTTGAAAATCTTCATTGTGTGGGATATGTTGGAAGTATACGATGTTACCAGATGAGGATAAAAGGGCATGGAACAAAAATAAAAAAGCCAGTCACATTGTGTGAGTGCTTCTGTGTGTCAAGAATCTGAAACGTGATAGTTTATTAACTCCCACATTCTCACTTCTTAAGATAGGGAAGCAATCCAGATTTGGAATCAATGAACATGGTATGTTCTCTCTGATTCTGATAAAAGTCCTGCATGGTTATTATTTCTGTTTTACAGAATAGGAGAACAGGGCTAGCAGAGAAAGAGACTGAGCTTGGGACCCAGAGCCTGGGTTTAGGTGGCTCTTGTTCCATCATAGTCTTTCCTTATTGTTTTTGGCACCATCAGACTGTTTCATGTTTGGGGTGCTATTCCTGGAAAAGGGACATGGTAGAGAGTGAGCACTCACTGTAGGAGAGCATTACCACATTTCTGTTCCAAATTGTAATGTTTATACTACTATATTTTGAACTATTTTAAAATTAATACTGTGCGTGTGCTCTGGAATCAATCTGCTTATGGTTGCACAAGATCCCATGTTGTCTAATGTGAACAGTCTTTAGTTCAAATGGTTGAATCTCCTTTTTCCAGATTGCCCTATCTTTCTGAGTAAGCTGCTGACCCATGATGACAATGAGGCAAATGCAGTGTTTTGACAAAATGCTCCTTTCAATGTGCTCCTTCAATGCGTTTCACTTTAGCTGTAGAATATTTTAAAGTTTTGGCAAAAACATTTAGTTCAGAGCCAAGAACATTGTTTGGCAGGAAAAGGCATTTATTGCCAAGCCCAAGGGCATGAGTTCCAGCTCTGGGACCCACATGGTGGAGGGAGAGAACTGACTCCTGCAAGTTGTCCTCTCCTCCATATGTGTACCCCTCCCAATAATATACATTAAAAAAACACTTATCCAAGTAATTGTAAAAATGAATAATTCATATGTCCTACTGCCTTTTAAAACTAATTTTTAAGTAGTGTAAAATTAAAGCTGCATACAAATAATTCATTAGAGGAATCGGTTCCCCACATTCACTCACAGTTCCATTTTGATCTTTCATCTCTGAAGCAAGGCTCGTCAGTTCTGCATTAATCAGGTGGTACTCCCCCACTCTTCATCAGCTGGACAGGGCTGTTTTTCAGAATCCATAATATTGGCTTTTCTTCCCATTTGTGAAAGCCCTCTATAATTTAAAGACTCCATTTTGTAATGGGAATTTTGATCATAGCAACTTAGAAGTTTCTTGTGAAGAGACATATGATTGTAGGCAAATAACTAATCACAGAATATCCGATTTCATCAGCATTCACAGAGACACATTTTTGTTTGTTCTTTATACAAAAAATCAAAAACAAAACATCAATAAAACATTAGTTCTTCATTATTTTCTCCAAATAGTCTCAATAAGAATTTCTAGTTGCCTATCAACTTTTAAGTTTGAAACAAATGGTAATATTATGTTGATATTTTCAACTCACTGTCCCATCTCCCTCTCTCCCTTCCTTTTTCCCTCCCTCATCCAGCAATAGCTTACTAACACCAATGTGGTAGAGAATGGTATAAATATATAGGTAATCCATACCGGATACTTCATTTGAGTGCTATGTTTTATGTACTGTGAAGCTCCTTTGTGTCTGCACCCTGTGAAAGTTGAGCAAGAGTTTGAACTCCCTTCGTTTAAACAGTCCCTTTCAGAAGAGCCTTGGAGGCTGTGGGGCTGCCCCGTGAGGCAGTAGCTGGTACTTTTGGAAATGCCTCTGCTCAGAGAAGCCTCTCAGGCTGTGCCTCTCTCTATTGTTTCCACACTGAGTTCTTCATGACACTGCAACAGGACTTCTCACGTTTTCAGTTGCATTTGCCTGTGCAAATCTCTGACCCCGATGCTGATTCCCATGTAGTAGGTGGGGCAAGTCTTTATCTTAACCACAGTAGACAGAAAGCTGTCAAAGAGGAGCCAATCAGCTGGAGGTAGTAAACAGTTAAGCTGTTTTGTTTCAATTATTTAGCTTGAAAAACAAGTTTCAGAAATTTAGAGACGAATGTTTTGTTATAATTTATCTCAGACCACAAGCACTTTTCACCACTAAAAATTTCAACAAGGGCTCCTGAGGATTAAATGTTTTCATCGTCTGTCATAGAATTTATGGACTTTTCTTTTTTTGAATGTATGGACTTTCAATGAAATTTTTTTAAACAATGGTGTGGGATAACATTCACCAATGCTAATTTGACAAAGAAAAAACAGTTGATAGAGGTAAAATAAATTTTTAAAAGGGTAAAAATATGTAGTTGTTCCTGGATGAGCTCTCATAGTTGTATTTGATCTCACTGAAAAAAAATAGCTATGTAAGATCACTTCTACAAAAATAAATAGTAGACATTTTATATACATTCTAGATAATTGTAAAAATGGTGTAAGAGCATATGAGTGAGTGCTTACAGCTGAAGTAAAATTTACATTATCATCCCATTTAATCTAATTTAGAAGACTTTAAAGCTATTCTTTAAAGATACTGAAAAGATGGCTTAAAATAGAAATTATTGATCATGAGGCCACTAATAATAAAAACAGTAGATATATTTCAATCATGTAAGTGATGTATTTCAGGTGTAGGTGCATCTTTACATATTAATATTATATATATTAATGTAAGGCGATATTCCTGCTATTCTAATTTATTTACTTTTTATACACTATGGATAGTTGATTAGCATGTTCCCATTAGAATGCTCTCCCATCCAGATATTTCCTGCTTCGTTATATCTGTCCTGCTAGAGCCCACATGCCCATCCTGGATGATTAATGTCTTGACTAGTCCAGTTGGATATTGCTTTCCTGCCCTTGGCTATCTAGACCCTTCATAAGGTGGTTCACAAAACTTTTTATCCCAAGTAGCTAAAATATATAGTTCCATATGGATTACACATACTTTATCATTATACCTTTTAGATTTGAAAACTGCCTGGTGGGGAGTCTTGCACACGGCAGACACTCATTGATACATGTGGATAGACAGAATGAGTAAAGACTTACATAGAGTTAAATCGTGTGCCTTGGAGCCTCTGTTCAAATGTTCAATTGAGGCTTCCTTCTCCTGGCCTCCTATTTTGAAAGGATGAGTTTTACTGTGAACTGCTTTATGGTGTTAATGTTATGGAAAGAATTATAGTCAGAGACATTCATTCTCTGATATACCCTAGCTGTGAAATGGCAGGCAAGTCACATAAAGGGTGAGTTATTCTTTTCATAATTAGGAACAATAAATAAAAGTTAATGTTAAAACATCCTGAGTGTATGTCAGGAACTCTTTGAACACTGTGCTTATCTTCCTGTCTTTAATCCTCCCCAAATCCTACCCTGTTATTGTTACCTTTCTCCAAAACAGGCTGGGTCAGTTCCCAAGTTCAAATAGCTATTAGTTGATAAGACATGGAATTTAAACCCATTTATTTGAACTCCAAATGTGGATTCTACATAGTTGGGGGGTACGATGAATGCTTTAAGGTTTTAGTGTATATTTTTATTTTTCATTTTATTTTTGCCTAGTAATATTTTTAAAAAAGCAGTGAAAACGCAGTTTTCCAGTCATATTGCTTGCCCAGTCATCCAGGCCCTGTCCATGCATGGTCCCAGGGTCAGTTTGATGTGTCTTGAAATTTATAATCAACTTTGAATCTAGCTTCAGATTTTCACTTTACCACACTCTTTTCATCTTATACCACATTGACAGACTTAAAGTTTTAAGGGTATATGATCGTATTTTGTCAGAATATAAATGTAAACATTCTAGACTCACATCCTTTTCCTTCAAATTCACTTCAAAAAATCAAATACACTTTAAAAATCTATATTCCAGGATAGATAAGAACTGTTCTTTAAAAAGAATTTCCTAAATAAGGTGTAAGTATTAGAATGTCCATCTGGGAAGCATAAAACATTTGGTGATGTACACTCCTGCTTAAGACTTCGGCCCAGATCCCCATGAAATAAGGTATATAAGCACGTGCATTTCTGTCTAACCTTTGCTTGATAATTTCCACTATGGCTCTTTACTCACATTCCTTTGTCATTCTGTCCCTTCCCTGGCTACCTTATTCCTCTGCATCCTCTGGGCAATCTGTGGCAACTCATCTAGATTTATTATTCTGCTTAGCAATGACCTGTGTTGTCTCTCACAGCTGAGAGATGTGTTGTGTTTGGGAAAATGGATAACGAGACACTGCGGTTAGGCATTTAGCTTGACATGGGTATAAATGAAAAAGGAAGGTCTTTGGATGTCTGATGTGCTGCTTCATGGGTTTGGTCCAGCGACTAGAAACAAAGTCCTCTCCTTTTCAAAGATCCCGTCTCCTTACTATGAGAATAGTTTCATGAAGACCCATAGGATGTGCAGGACATGTGGGAATGAAATCTAGAGAGCTGGTGTCATCTACAAGATCTCTGCTTGGGGGATGAATGGTCGTGTAAGTGATGCTGGCAAAATTCATGCGAATAAATGATATTTTGGATAAATACAGGAATGAAATGGAACAAAAATGATACTGGGGAGATTGTACTTCAGCTTCTTTTGAGGTTGCAGAAAGGTTAACTCTTCTGCAAATTTAAGAGAAGAAGGCATGAAATCACATCTGTGTAAATGAGGATCTGCTGCACATGGACCTAGGCTATATAGGGTCAGAAGAACAGTTATAAGCAGAGTGCCAGGCAAGAGGCTGTGCGGTGTTCTACTGAAAGGAATGAACCAACCAAAGATTTTATGGAACAAAGAATAACAGGTAAGATATGTGACATGTAGAAAAATTATTCTCTTCTTTCATAGAGTTCTACATTCCACAGCCTAGACTGTGAATTTACTAGTTTAATGGAATAAGGCTACAGATGGTAGTTTGGCCATTAGCTGATCAAGAGGTAGCAATACTGGAGATTCAGGTGGACTGATGTAAGTAGCTTTGGTCCTTATGACTAGAAGAAGGAAGAATCGCGAATGACAGAGTGTTAAGACCTCAGCCAGATGTCATTGGATTTGGAGATGGAGGACTGTGGCCACAAAATACAGAAGCTGAAAAAATGTAGCCTTGCATTTTATTTTTATCTGAGCAGAGTGGACTTCTGGTCCCTGCAGCTATAGGGTAACACAACTGTGTTATTAAGTTCCTTGTTTGTTAAGTTGTTATAGCAAGAAGAACGTCGTTTCTTAAGCTCATGCTACAGCCTGGAAACTTTGTATTTATTTTAAAAATATTAATAATTGATACATATATTAGCTGCCTGCCTACCCTCTTCCTCAAAAGTATTTTCTACCTGTGCCCGCTGCCACCGACAGCTTCTGGATTATTGAGTTATGTAATCAATGTTTGGATTCCATTTGGGGCAGAAGCATACATGTCAAAATGCATTACAGACCCTTCATAAACTACTAAGAATTTTTAAAAAAGTGTTTGTTGACCTTTCTTTACTTTTATTTTATTTTATTCATTGATAAAGGGCCTCATTATGTAGCCTAGGCTGGCCTGGAACTCAGAGATATCTCTGCCTCTGTCTTCAGATTTCTGAGTTTAAAAGAATGTACCACGTGCCCATTTTATTTTGGGGATTTGTTTGCATTAGTTATGTGTATGTATGTCTGTCTGTCCCATGTGTACAGGTGCCCATGGAGCCTAGAAGAGTGCTTTGGATCCTCTGGAGCCAGGCTCCAGGTTGTGAGCCACATAATGAGGGTAGTAGGAATTGAACCTGGATCCTCTGAAAAAACAGGAGTGTCAACTGTTGAGCGATCTCTCCTGCCCCCAATGAACTTTGCTCTGAACACTGTCCAGTTAGTTGGACAAGGCCTTTGCTTCGGTTTTCTGTGCCTGGAGTACTTTTACTACTTGACTTAAATACAAATATCTTTGCTCTAAACCTCCTGCCACTCTCCCAGAATTAAAGGATGAAAGGGGTCACATCTGAAACAGTGCCAAGTCCATCATTACAGATTTTGCTTGTGCCTTTGCTTTTGACACAGGGTGAGACAGCTGTATAAAAACTCGTTTGCTTTCTGGAAACAATTCTGTTTAGACTAATTGAACAGAGAGATTGATATTTACTCTACATCCCTATCACCTTTGAAATGGTAACTATGATGTATGGAATCCATTAGATACTAAGAAGTACCTTGCAAACTGCAGTCCTGGATTTACTGCTATTATACAGCTCAAATGCTCACAAAATGGCAGAAAATCTTTGCCTCTTTTACAAGGCAAGTGATTTTATTTGAGCATCAGGAATATAATTAGTGGTATTAGAGTTAGGAGTCATTTATCCTTTTAGTGGGATGACCAAAGGTCTTCCGCTTCTGCTAATGGACCAAGCTTGCTGGTACCTTGTCCACTAAGGGGGGGTCTGCACAGAGAAGGTCATCAGTCACCATTTATCTGCCAGACTGAAACAGAGACAAATGTGTCTCTGGGTCGACAGCACTGTCTCCTCATTGGGAACTAGGTAGGTATAGTCTTAAGAACTCTGTGGCCAGGAAGTGCCTGTCAGCTTGCAGAAGGGAGCATAGTGGTGAGGATGGGAGAGAGAAATGGGCTAGACAATTTAGGTAAGAGGGTCTTGAAAAAGCAGAGTCTCACTCTTTTCATTGGCCAGAAGCTATAAATGTCCTCACCAGGAGTGGGCTCTGATTTCTTTTCTTTTTTTTTTTTTTTTGGTTTTTCGAGACAGGGTTTCTCTGTGTAGCTTTGCGCCTTTCCTGGATGTCACTCTGTAGACCAGGCTGGCCTCGAACTCACAGAGATCCGCCTGGCTCTGCCTCCCGAGTGCTGGGATTAAAGGCGTGCGCCACCACCGCCCGGCCAGGGCTCTGATTTCTTATTTTTCTTCTCCTAGATGGAAACTTATCTATATTACTATTCATGAGGGTGTGATCAAAACTCCATTTCAGACACTGATCCCTTCTGGTGAAAAACTTTGGAACCGACCTCTATGTTCCTCAATTTCAGTTTATCTCCTGATTGACTTTAGGGTCTCAACTCTTGAAGAAGGAATATTACAGAGTTGTGTAAGTCATGGAGGCAATCACAGATCTGGTGGAGCCCATTAAGAGACTGTTTCTTTTGGTCAAAAGAATGGAATCTACCTCTGGCCCTAGTGAACTGATCAGTTCCAAAGATTAAAACTTTACACAATACTGTCTCTTGAGAGTTAATCCAGCTGGATTGTCAGGAAACCACCCGGCCATGAGTCCTCCCCTCAGGAAGGATGATTCACTTTAAGACATTCTAAGGAGATGGGAGGAATAATTATCTCCCTAATGAGATAATGCACTTAAATTCCCAGAAATGCCCCTGAATGCAGTTGCTTACAGAGCCCCTGTCATGTAATTGAGAAGTCAGCCTACTTTCTGGGTAACTCCAAACAGCCCAAGTTTACTTTTTGATCTCTTATAGACATCTGACCATGCTTTCCCTGATATTCTGGAGTCCCTCGGTTTTTCTCTGAAACTCCCTTCCACCGTGTGGCTGTTTATGAAAGTCAGGATTTTATATCTTTTATTTCCCTCCGATGAGCAATTGCCAAGAGTTACAGCTTGTCTTCCCTATTGTTCCTCCCTTGAATTCTATAAAATCATCCTTGGGAATCCTTTTTATTCTCTTTTAAAAACTTTTATTAATAAGAACGAGCACTCAAAAGAGTGAGCCCCAAATGTTCCCTGTGATATAAAGTGACCCTGAAGTTTCCAGTAACAACAGCAATGCCAAGGTAGGCCTCTCTGCTGGACTTCCCCGTCAGTGATGTGGTCATTGTCTACCCCACTCTAGGGCAGTCCAGTGCACTTGTGTGCCGGTGTGTTCCTTCACCTGGTGATTGGAAGCAATTCTTTCAAGTATCGTTTAGGGTCCTGACTGGAGATTCCCCTGATTTTGGTGGAGGATTGATATCCCAGAGATGCTTTATCAGTCATAGGGTTAAAACAGTCTGACAATTCAAAGTTTTATATAGGATATATTCCAGCGCTGCCTGCCACCCAAAGCTTCCAGTGTGAAGGAAACAAATGTTGTTCTATCGTTTGTATTTCTGATAGATATGCATTGGGGGAGGTCAATATTTCTTCATCATGATAAAAGTAATGTGAAAAAAGCTTAAGTTGCATAAAATGATAGCACTGATACTATTTTTTTTAAAGTTGGAATTTTATCTTTAAAAATCTATTAAGAAAATGACTTTAGTCTTTTTGTCCTTCCTGGAAACCCTCAAACTAATCATTCTGTGACTGAGTAACACTTTCCCCAAGGTAAGCTTATGGGGGAGTTTTCCAAGCCTCCAAACACTCCTGCACTTCTTCATGACAACCAAACCTGCTTCTTTGATCAGATTGACAACACGCCCCAGCTGCTTTCACTGAATTTCATTGTTGTACTTTCCACCTTATCAAATGTAACTGCAAGTATTGATTGTAAAAACTTTATTCCCACTCTTTCTCCATAACACAATAGATGGTATTGCCCACTGTGTGGTGCATTGGCCTTGGCAAATCATCTCATCTAAGAGCTCCCTAACAGAATTCAGGATCAGGGAAGTTTAAGGCAATGAATTCTGTCTTTCCAGTAATAAGGATATTACATTTCCTCTATTTCCTCATGTGCTCTGTCATATTGTGTCAACGTTTTTGAGAATCAGAGCAAATGTCATTTATACTACTCACATATCAGCCTCTGGTTAGAAATCTAGTATTAGCCATTAAATTTTCACTTTTAGGCTAGAGAGACAGCTCCACAGTTTAGAACACTGACTGCTCCTCCAAAAGATCCATGGTTCAACTCCCATGTTCAAAATCATCTGTATCTCCAGTCCTAAGATAACTAAAACATTTGTCTGGCCTATGCATGTACCAGACATTCAATAGGTGCACAGAAATATATGCAGACAAAACACTCAAATACACAAAATACATAAAGTTTTAAAATTCTCACTTTATCCCTTAATTTTTAGTAAAATATGAAGATACATTAGGTAATCCAATAAATCATAAAATCATATTTTACTATTTGAGAAACTGTAAAAAAAAGATGCACTCCAGTTAAAACAAAATGGAAAAACCAAAATAGCTTCAGAGTTCTATTCCAAAAGATAGATAAAGAAGTTTGCAAAGGTAAAATCAGAGCATTCAGTGAGGAATTTGTTCTTTTATGTTCTGATATGGTGGCAGGCATTCATTAATTTTTCCAGTAACATCCATCTTTCACTTACTCAGTGCAGTCTGTAGCTTTCAGAGGGTTCCTCTCATGAGCATCAACAGGCAGTTTCACTGTTTTTACTCATTACTACCTTATAGGAAATACACACTGCTGTGGAACCACCCAGAAGGCAGCTATAATTTATATTCAGAGTGGGATTGAAGGAGAAGCAATTTGAAAGCAAAGGGCAGGAGACAGATAAAAAATGCAGTTATGCCAAGAAGAAGGCTTCAACAGAATGGCAAAAGATGGCAGGGATTCCAAATTAAGAGAAGACGCAGTCTTTAAGAGAACTCAAGCACACTAACCAATATGGCATCTTCTCTCCCAGTAGCATCAAGGTTTATCTAACTTTCTGGAACCCCAACAAGAACATATTAGACTTATTGTTGGAGATCACAGTGCTCAGAGAATACTCGCGTTTATACAACATCAGGCGGAGTGTTTTTATTATGGGTTCACACAAGTATGTTATTTAATAACACACACACACACACACACGCACACACACGCACGCACATACATATATATGTAAACTAAACTAGGGCCTAACTTCAGGAGGACAATTCTATTTTTCTGCTTCCGTGTAGTCCTTCAGGTTAAGACTTCCTTACTTTTCCTTACTTTTCACATTCCAGGGACCCTTGCTCTCTGCTGCTACTATTGAGTTGATGCCTATCACCCAGTTGGCGGAAAGCAGGAACAACCAGGAAAGAGATAGGAAGATGCACTTAACTAAAACGAAAGCCCCTGACCTTGTGGAGCTCTACTCAGTGGTTGGTTAAGGCATACTTCTGTGAGAACATCTAGCTTTCATTTAAGACTGAGAAATTAAGCTAATGCACCTTAATAACAATAACCACAATAATTAGTAACATCTAAGTGGAAGCTGCTGAAGGACCACTGAACTCTGATATTGTATTTACATATCTATATCTGTATAAAATAATGATTATAAATGTTTGTTTAAAAAGGTAAAGAGCAAGTGTGAATTTAACAAGTTGTAGATTTTCAACACTGTACACAAACTCCTTTGTTACAAACAAATATTTATGCTTCTTATCTGCTGATTTGATTATTGAACCGATAAATCAGCTTAATAAAAGTTGCATGATACAGACAGTTACATTGTCTTTGTGTTGTTTGAGAAGAGGAAGAAGGAGAGAGACTCACCAATTACCTCAAAATGTATTAATTGGAATATTACCAAATAACAGTAAAATGTTTGAGTAGTTTCATGACATCTGTATTGCTGTAGTCTGCTTCACTTTACGTCCTTTATATGATAGGTGTGTAGATCTGGAAGCAAAAAGCTCATGTTCTATTTCTATGACATGCCATCTCCCAAAGGGGTTGTGGCAACCATTACAGGAAACCAAGTCATTTGAAAAATGGTTTTGGTTTTGGCTTTCTAACTAGTCAGACCTAAATTATCTAATCAACTGAACTTACGTTCTACTTCTTTTTAAAGCAGGAATTTTACAATATAAAAATTCATGTGATATCAAGTGAAGTAGAAACCTAATAATTATATGGGTGGTATTTTCATTTGACAGAGTTAAACAAAAAAGAACAAAGTTTACATTTTCTAAATAAGATTATTAAATTTAAAAAAACTTCTAGCTTCTTGGACTTCTATTTAGAGCAAATTTTCCCCAATATTTTTTAACCATGATTTGTCATTTTATTTTTTTCTAGAAAAAAATATAATCTCCACATTATATACAGGGAATTTTCTCCACTTGTGCCTGTTTTTATAATAATGGGTGAATATTGGGTCATGTATCTCTTTTTAAATTGCACAGCAGCAAATGTATGAAAACAAAATTGTGTTTCCAGTATTCTACCATGGTCTTACAAAATGTGTTATATGCTTGGGTTTGGTGACATCAGAAAGTATTATAAAACAACCTAGACACTGTGGTGTGTCATGTCACAGACATGAGGTACAATTCTCTGTTGGATTTCCTGGACTTTGCCTGGACTTCGATGCTTGGGTAACAAAGCTGACATATTTGATATTTGCTTATGTTTTCAGGTCAAAATATTTGGATTCAGCAACTTGCAGTGAAGTGGTTATTACTAAGATTTATCTGTGTCATTCCTTGTCAGCCTACTGTGTTGTCATAGACTGAAATTTTTTGAACAATTATATTGATTGCCTACTAAGATAAATATAAAATATGCGAGGTAGAAAGGACAAAAGATATAGGTGGCAATCATTCTGTGTGTTTGGGATATCTAGATAGGTCTATCATGAGATTTAAGGACAGTGTGGTCACTTTGGACCTATGTCCTCAGCATTTCTTCATGCTCACGTCAGTGCACTAGGAATTTCCTGTGTTTCCACATTACTTCAAGCTCTACAAATTTGGAGAACAGAACATTTTTAAATAGATAGCGGCAAATGTAATATTTTAAAGGTTGCAAGGCCATCATTTGACTGAGCAAGAATGATTAGTTTCCAGTTCTTTCTCAAATTGAAAACAATTTATATATTATGTCTTGGTCATGTGCTAGTACTTATTTAGAAGGCAGGAAATCTGGGTTTTCATCTCTGTTTTTTTTTTTTGGTTTTTCGAGACAGGGTTTCCCTGTGTAGCTTTGCGCCTTTCCTGGAACTCACTTGGTAGTCCAGGCTGGCCTCGAACTCACAGAGATCCGCCTGGCTCTGCCTCCCGAGTGCTGGGATTAAAGGCGTGCGCCACCACCGCCCGGCTTCATCTCTGTTTTGCCAGCTTTCGGGTTTATGAACTTCAGAAGGTATCATTGCATAACCAATAAGTGGTGTAATGGCAAATTGATCTGCTGTCTGTGGTTTGTGTGTGGTCTGAGTCTTCTCCAAGGTTGTCTTCTCTCCTAGTTCCAAGTGTCATCATAGCCTGTTTCTAAAGTCATCCTTGCCCTTCTCTCCATGGTGATAGGATACAGCCCAGGGATGGACCAATATCAGCAAAAGGCTCTTGAATCTCCAAAATCATGAACTATATTGACTTCATTTCTGAAGTCAATGAAATTATCTTCCCCAAGTATTTCATCATATTATTCAAAAGCTATCAGATATTCTGAAGAAACATGATACTTTACTGTGTAATCCATTGGCAACATAAGACAAGGAACCACCAAGAATAGCCCACACAGCTGCTATCTCTGTTTTGCTGGAACTCAGCCTTACCTTTCTGCTTAAGTTTTGCGTTTGGCTGCTTTCTTGCTACAATGACAGCATGGACTGGTTGTAATAGAGACCATGAAACCAGGGGAACTAAAACTCATTTTACATTTACAGAAAAGAATCTTAGTAACGCCTGCTATGACAGCCATGCTACTGCTGTCACGTTGGGTCCAGCTTGCCATGGATGGGTGGCAGTTTTCTATCATTCCTGTTCTGTTGCCACTCAACATGCCGTCTGAATGTGTTATCGTCCAGAAATGGAAAACCCTCCTACCTGTGGGGGCAGCTGTAGATAGCAAGCCAGAGCCAACCTGTCCCATTAATAGAAAGCAGATCTCTCTGAGGTGATCGATCGGTTTGCTGACTTTTGTGACGAAAACATGGTTTTAATCATGGGAAAAGTTTTCAAATATCTTATACTCTAATATGATTTACTTTTTCATTGTTATTTCAACTCAATACTAAAATAAAAGCCCTAAATGTGGAAAACCTTCTTAGGCTGAAAAAATGATAATATCTATACCCTTCATCTGTAGAGTTTTCTTAAGCTTTCTTCCTCCCAGTTCTTACCCCACTTTCTAAATACTTGAAAGAGTATATTTATTTAAATTTGGGTACTATATTTGCATATGTGATTTTTTTTTAGTAAGTCAAAGATTGTTCATATTTATTTTAAATAAAATCACATGCACAAGCACCCTAACAAATAAAACAAAGCATGCCAAAATGATTCACAGACCCCAGCAGTTCGGGAACAATGGTTATTTTCTCAAAGTGGACATACCACCGCATCAGTGTGACGTGTAAAATTACTTTAAAAGGAAAGAAAATTATTTTCTGCTGTCTACGGCCATATTCTCACCTTGATTCTAAATAATCTATTGATTGACTTCTCCCTTCAGCAGAGGATTGCTGCATCCCCCACTATTTCTTCTCCTTTCCCCCTCCCAGAGGCAATTGCTCATCACTCTACTGCTGTAATAGCTACCCAAGTGTTCCCATCTCCTCCGTGGCTGCTATCAGAACCCACATGATTCCTGAACAGTTATTTCGTTAAGTGTCTTGGCCTCAACCTTCGTCTTTCGACATGTTATGTATAAAACTAAATAAAATTGCTTTTACCAGAAGATCATCAAGCTGACTTAGGTATACTAAACAAAAAAGAAAACTAAAAGGTAAGTTGAGCAAAATGGTATAAAGAATTCACTCCACTTGATGTACCCTCCCACAATCACAGATACAGTAGAAACAAAACTCAGAGTTGGAGGCTAACACTATACGTCTCCCCATTTTAAAGTTCAGAATTATGTCGAAGACCTGGCATGTACTAAGTACTGGGACTCAATAAAGCAGCATGTCTGACAAAGAAGCACGACTTGAAACCTGAAGCTATGGGCTACGTTCTGGCTTCCCGTTAGAGCTCTGTAGAAATGCTAGGAACGCTGGGAACTGAAATCAAAGGAAAACTTTTGGACCAGCAGCTGAGTCAAGCCTCCTGCTAACCTGCCTAGTGCTGCATGTGTAGTGAGCATGGATTTACATTCTGTGAAAACTTCACTGTGTAAAAATTAAGTTATATACTAGAGCAATGATTCTCAACCCATGGGTTGCCATCCCTTTGGAGTAACATCAGATATCCCGGTTACTAGACATTTACATCATGATTCATAACAGCAGCAAAATTACAGTTATGAAGTAGCTTCAAAATAATTGTACTATTGGGGCTCACCATAATGTGAGGAACTGTATTAAAGGGTCTCAGCAGTAGGAATGTTTGGGAAGCACTGTTGTAGAAGATAGGATGCACTAAAGATGCAGTGTACTAGGAGATACAACGTAGTAAGAGACACAGTAGTAGGATATAGAGTATACTAGGAGATATACAAGGCACTAAATACAATATACAATGTAGGAGATACATTTTACTAGATGATGCAATGTATTAGAGATACAATGCTAGTGTCAAGCAGGTAGAAAGAAACAAAAAGAAATAAAGAAAATCTGCTCACCAACAACTTAGTATTATTTAACTGAGATAACATCTGGACATACATATTAAGCCCCAGATTATCTGGTTAGTTAAAACATAAACCAGGACACTATGCTATATTTTATTTCCATCTAAAAAGGAAAAGCTGTACCCAAAGAGCAAAAGTAAAGGATATAAAAGTAAAAGATATAAATTACTTTACAAACTGTTGAGAAGAAAATTGCCGTATCATTAATGCCATTAGAGCAGAAATATCTCCGTGGTCCAATAACCTTTTAAAGAGCCAACCTCCTAAGACCATCACATTAGCAATATTTGGATTCTGAAGGGCTCCTATCTGAATGATGGCAGAAGTATATTACATAGCAACTAAAGTAAAATCTAAACAAATATTAAAGTCTCAATGTACCTTAATCATATCATCTGAATTTTATACAGCAGGAAAAAATAGAAAATTCAAAGAAGAAATCCACCAACACACAAATTTAATGTACAATATTATAATGAATAAGTTAAATGTGAACAGATATGAGGAATTTGACCAACCAGTTAATAAACTTAGTAGAATATCAATAGGTGTATATCCACAAAACTTTGCATTTAAAAACTATTCTTAGCTATTTCTGAACACTTGGGAAAATTAACTTATGATGCTGTTATTAATGAAATAATTGTCATCTAGATACCCTACTTTATTACAGTCAATTAAAGCAAGAAATTAGTAAGAAACTATTGCATCTTTGAAATCACAGTTTAGGAAAATTTAAAATGCACACTTTCACAACTTATCAGTTTAAATGGGAAATATAAATGATATATTATTTGACAAAAGCACTGAAGGATGTCCTAAAATATATGGACATTTTAAAAATAAGGATTTCATAACTTTTCATTTATTAAATATGCACAAAAATACGTTAGTGTCCATTTGGAACAGTAGAAGAGCAGAATAATCATTGGGATAGCAAAGAGATGCTGAAGTATGAGCAGAAATTAATGAAACAGAACAAAGAGAAAGCAGATTCTTCCAAAAGAGCAGTCAAATAAGCTTACTGTGAGGTTGGCTCTGTTTTCAGAGTAACTTAAAATAATACTTGGATGTAGACTTCGTGGAGGTATAAATCCACACGACATTGATATCTGTGACTACAGATATTTTGATGCTATGTGGACCCAATCTTCACCATTTCTAAGGTGTCCCAACCTCAGTACTACAGAGCCCTCACCACAAATGTCGTTCTGGGGAGAAGCTATCCCTTGCCTGATGGTGGTTTAGCAGAAGACTCAGGCTCTCGCCTTTAACTGCTATGCACATCTTCCCTCCCTGTAGGGAACAGAGACAAACATTTCTCCAGGTACCACCAAATGTGCTCTGGAAGATAAAATAGTCTTGAAACTAAGGCACTATATCATGTACATAACACATAGTTGTAGATATGAAGTCTATATATTTATCTTTTCATATCCCACTGGAGAAATTCAGGCATGAGAAATCTAAGTATGCATGCAATATTTAATGAGAACTGAGGCATCTTTCTCTAAAGTATGGACAGTAAGACCTACCTTTCAGTTTTTTTTCTTTCTTTTTTAGAAGTTGGAACATGACACAGGAATGGATTCTTTTTAAAGTAAATTATGAAGAGCTGGGAAAAGAGCTTACTGGGTATGAATGTTTGCTGGTCTTGTATGGGACCTGGGTTCATTTTTAATACTCACAAAGCAGTTCAAGATATATGCAATATATCCATAGAGGATATAATGTCCTTTTTTGGCTTCCATGGGCACTGTATGTATGTGGTACACAGCCAAACATTCAGCAAACAAACAAACACATGAAATAAAAGTTAAAATAAAAATAAAATAAAAATATACATTGTTCCAATTTTAAAAGCAAATTATGTGCCCTACCCCCTCATTGCTGAACTATTTCCTACTGATAAGAATCAAGGAAATGTGAATCGTTGCCTTCAATTCTGTACTCACTGGTGACCTTACCAGGCACCACTCGGTAGTCACAAACCAACCATGACATAGGTGATCCTCATTAAGCTGAATGGCTCACAAAATAAAACACAGGATATGAATACAAGAAAGAGACAGGTAGGGAAAAGAAAGGATTGAGAGGGGTAGCAGAAACATAAGAGGGTGGGGAAATGGGTGACCAGAATACACAATATACAGGTATGAAATCTTCAGATATCTAAGTCATAAATTAAGAAGTGATTGCACGCATAAGATAAATAGCAGGTGTAGAATAAGTTGAAACAGTAACCATCATACTAACATGAATTATGGTATGTATATCAAAATATTTTAAAATGTTTAAAATAATTTTAAAATAAGAGAATACAAAATACAGTTTTGTTGCTTGGTGTTCCTTTTTCTCATAGTTTCAACGTTTTATAGGTTTTAACACAGGGTGATGACTAATAGCTAAGGCAGTTATTGGGGAATTAAGTCCATTTCCATAGCTGTATAACAGTACTGACCCGTAGTAGATCCAAGAAGTGTCTGAAGAATCTCTATCTATAGATAATTTACTAAATTAGTTTACAAGTAGATACAATAATCTACCTTAATATCCCATCCTATCTATATCATACATTTCTGTACCATATTCTGTAAGAGAGGAGAGAGATGGCTCAGCGGTTAAGAGCACTGACTGATGTTCCAGAGGACCCGAGTTCAATTCCCAGCACCCACATGAATGCATCTGGCCGTCAGCTGCCAGGAGGGAGAGAAGAGAGGGAGGCCCCATCGATCTTAAGCTAGCCCTGAGGCCACGCCCTTGCGGCTGGTACCTCAAGATCATAGGTGGAACAGGCACCCACTACATTCCAAATCATCTAATCAGATAAAACCATATAAGATTATATATATATATATATTCTGGAGTAGTCTTCTTTAGCATTTTGGCTTTTGTCACAATTATTTGGCTGCATATCTTGACCTTTTCCAACTTTTCCAACAGTATCTCCACTCCCAGTAATCCAGCATATTCTCCTTGTTCTAGCTATGTCCTTATATTCTAGTTCCATGTCTCAGATGCCTTTGCTTTCCTGTCATCCTAGAGACTATGTTTTTTGTTTCGGTATTTTTTCTTCTTCTAAAAGTTGGACAGGCTTCTTAGTGTTATCACATTTACGGACAATATCAACTCTACCCATCAAATAAGAATCCACCAAGCTACCTTTCCACAAGGATACTGTACCACGGATGAAAATATTAGTGGCTCAAACATACACATGTGCTTCTTTGAGGAACAGCACCCCTGAAGTGACTGCTGACAGCAAAGCCTGCTTCTTTGTTGACACTGTCAATCCTCTGTTTTAAAAGTCAGCGTCTCGGCAATGAAAATTCTCTGTGTGGTTAAACTTGGCAGCAAGGCTGGAGCACTCTAGAGTGGTATTTCCCTCTCTTCGAGTTTAGAGAGAAAGCCATTAGTTTGATTTTAAGATCTTAGCAGGAAGGAAGGAGAAGGGGTGCCAACAGGGAGGCTTCCAAAGCTTTTTATTGCCAGAAAATTGAATAACCAGTTGGCTTTATTTTAAACAATATGGAAACACGAAAACTAACTTTGGACTTTTGAGGGTTCTTTCTCATCTATGCTACCACGAACCCGTCTAATCAATTTTAATTTCCTTTCTTTTAATGTTGAGAGTAGATTCTGGCCCATGCGCAGTTGTTCATTTTCTTCAGAAATTTCATAAGGATTTTTAGTATGAAAACTTATTGAGCATGCAAGGTTCAGGGGATGAAAAGCTCCCCAAGCATGCATTGACAAGGAGGACCAGGGTTGTTACAGTTTGTTGTGTCAATGATTTGCAAATAATGGGTCTCTGGGAGACTTTTAAATTGCAGCTTTCACTCCAGGCCGTGGTGCTTTGTAGGATGAGCTGAGTTGCTATGAGGCTTGGCACTCTTCAGTGCACCTTAGGCAGGGTCTCTAATACTTCCATTGAGATTGTAACAGCTGGCCATTACCATCAATCTCAATGACATATTTTTCTTGCATTTTTTCTTTTAATAAAATAGCAAAAAAGCACAGTCAAAAGACAATATTAAAGTTGTAACTTAAACCTACCACAGTGAAAAGATTTGATGGAATGTATGGAAGGCCATGAATCAAGTCATTATAGAGCCATGTTTAAGCCATACATGGCTAAAGATATGATTCAAGAGTGCTTGTCTTAAAATAAATGCATTTAAGTCCTTGAAATGCTATCAAAACGTTTTGAATTGCATATTAAATTAGGAAAGGTGGAACGATTGTATATACTTTTAATGACAAATATATGAAGACCACACTAATTTGCGAAACTGTAAAATATTCTATATTCAAATTTATAAATGCTCACCTTTTTTTTCCTTAAGTAAATTCAGTTTTAGCTGGTCAAACTGTATAACACAGCATCCTTAATGTAGTATTCTGGAGTTTAGGAAATCAAGGTTTTTTTGTTTTTTTGTTTGTTTTTGTTTTTGTTTTTGTTCTTGTTTTTCTAATCACTGACATTGTCATGATTGGATTGTCTGGAGGAGGTCCTTTGTTGGATGGTGATATAGGATTATACTGTGGACTTAATAGTTCAAGATTTTAGAAAAAGATTTCAACAAGCTAACATCTCACTCTAGGTATAATTTTACCTGGTTAAAGAATTATTCATTACCAGTAAGCATTTCTTCTGTGTGCTGGGAGTGTATATTAGTGAAAATCATAAACTTTGTATATAAGACATTCTGGGTTCAGTTCACACTATCAAAACAAAAGAAAGCTTTTCTTAGAAACATAAGAAATAACATGTTAATCCTTTTCTATATTATGTTTATACATTTCAGTAGTGTCTGCTGACTTGTCTGTGGCTCCCTTAAAGCAGACCATCTTCCCAGTTACTTGTTGTTTGTCCAGCATCTGTACCCTAGTCTGGCAGGAGGGCCAACAATTAATTGTTGGATTTGAGGTTATTGCTGAATGACTATTGTGCCTGTGCCAAAACTTCTGTCAACATTTCCAAACAGCTCTGGATAAAACTGAAAAGGGAATTTGAGAATTATTCCGAAAGTTACGAAGAACAAGTGTGAATCAGTCAGAAGCCCATGAAATGTTGTGAAATCATCAATAGATCATGGAGAATAAATACACAAAAAAGAAAAATGGACAAAGGTCCCTATGGGAGCACGAAATAAATGTGGAAGGCAGGATTCAGGAGCTACTACCAGGTTAAACAAAGACAAAACCCTTCCTCCTTGTAAGTTAAGATGCTATGGAACATAAAATCATCATTTAGAGATGGAGTAGGGATTTCTAGTATCTATGATTTCACTCTTGCTGGAGAGGGGAAACAGGCTTGGAGGGAGTTAAAAGAACAGAGGAGTTGTGTGGTTACCGGGTTACTTTTTTTCCATGGACTATTTCTTTGCTTCTTCTAATTTTTTTTTTTATTTTACAATATAATTTAGTTCTACATTTCAGCCACGGATTCCCTTGTTCTCCCCCCTCCTGCCCCCCCTCCACTTCCCCCCAGCCCGCCGCCCATTCCCACTTCCTCCAGGGCAAAGCCTCCCCCGCGGATTGAGATCAACCTGGTAGACTCAGTCCAGGCAGGTCCAGTTCCCTCCTCCCAGGCTGAGCCAAGCATCCCTGCATAAGCCTCAGGTTTCAAACAGCCAACTCATGCACTGAGCACAGGACCGGGTCCCACTGCCTGGATGCCTCCCAAACAGATCAAGCCAATCAACTGTCTCACCTATTCAGAGGGTCTGATCCAGTTGGGGGCCCCTCAGCCATTGGTTCATAGTTCATGTGTTTCCATTCGTTTGGCTATTTGTCCCTGTGCTTTATCCAACCTTGGTCTCAACAATTTTCGCTCATATAAAGCCTCCTCTTTCTCGCTAATTGGACTCCCGGAGCTCCACCCAGGGCCTAGCCATGGATCTCTGCATCCAGTTCCCTCAGTCATTGGATGGGGTTTCTAGCACGACAGTTAGGGTGTTTGGCCATCCTATCACCAGAATAGGTCAGATTGGGCTGTCTCTTGACCATTGCCAGCAGTCTATTGTGGGGGTATCTTTGTGGATTTCTGTGGGCCTCTCTAGCACTTTGCTTCTTCCTATTCTCATGTGGTCTTCATTTACCATGGTCTCCATGGATAGGCAGGACTAACATAGTAAAAATGGCAATTTTACCAAAAGCAATCTACAGATTCAATGCAATCCCCATCAAAACACCAACACAATTCTTCACAGACCTGGAAAGAATAATACTCAACTTCATATGGAAAAACAAAAAACCCAGGATAGCCAAAAGAATCCTGTACAATAAAACAACCTCTGGAATCATCACGATCCCTGACTTCAAGCTCTACTATAGAGCTACAGTAATAAAAACAGCTATGTAGGGTCGCTTGGCTCGGCCTGGGAGGAGGGGACTGGACCTGCCTGGACTGAGTTTACCAGGTTGATCTCAGTCCGCAGGGGAGGCTTTGCCCTGGAGAAGGTGGGAATAGGGGGTGGGCTGGAGGGAAGGTGAGGGGGGCGGGAGGGGGGGAGAACAAGGGAATCCTTGGCTGATATGTGGAACTGAACTGTATTGCAAAATAAATAAAAAAAATAAAAAAAAAACAGCTTTGTACTGGCATAAAAACGGACATGTGGACCAATGGAATCGAATTGAAGAGCCTGACATTAATCCGCACACCTATGAACATATAATTTTTGACAAAGAAGCCAAAAGTGTACAATGGAAAAAAGAAAACGTCTTCAACAAATGGTGCTGGCATAACTGGATATCAACGTGTAGAAGGCTGCAAATAGATCCATATCTATCATCGTGCACAAAACTTAAGTCCAAGTGGATCAAAGACCTCAACATAAATCCAGCTACTCTGAACCTGCTAGAAGAGAAAGTAGGAAGTAGTCTTGAATGCATTGGCATAGGAGACCACTTCCTAAATAGAACACCAGTAGCACAGACACTGAGAGAAACAATCAATCAATGGGACCTCTTGAAACTGAGAAGCTTTTGTAGAGCAAAGGATATGGTCAACAAGGCAAAGCGACAGCCTACAGAATGGAAAAGGTCTTCATCAACCCCACATCTGACAGAGGACTGATATCCAGAATATATAAGGAACTCAAGAAATTAGACATCAAAATGCCCAACAGTCCAATAAAGAAATGGGCTATAGAACTAAACAGAGAATTCTCAACAGAGGAAACTCAAATGGCTGAAAGACATTTAAGGAATTGCTCAACATCCCTAATTATCAGGGAAATGCAAATCAAAACGACTCTGAGATACCACCTTACATTGTCAGAATGGCTAAGTTCAAAAACACTGAAGACACCTTATGCTGGAGAGGATGTGGAGCTAGGGGAACTCTCCTCCACTGCTGGTGGGAATGCAAGCTTGTACAACCACTTTGGAAATCAATATGGCGCTTTCTTAGAAAATTGGGAATCAATCTCCCCCAAGATCCAGCTATACCACTCTTGGGCATATACCCAAGGAATGTTCAACATACCACAAGGGCACTTGCTCAGCTATGTTCATATCAGCATTGTTTGTAATAGCCAGAACCTGGAAACAACCTAGATGCCCTTCAACTGAAGAATGGATAAATAAAATGTGGTACATATACACAATGGAATACTACTCAGCAGAGAAAAACAATGACATCATGAGGTTTGCAGGCAAATGGATGGATCTAGAAAATAATCATCCTGAGTGAAGTAACCCAGACTCAGAAAGACAAACATGGTATGTACTCACTCATAGGAGGATACTAGATGTGGAACAAGGATGACTGGACTGCTACTCACATCACCAGGGAGGCTACCTGGAAAACAGGACCCCAAGAAAGACACGGGGATCACCTAATGACGGAGAAATGGAAGAGATCTACATGAACAGCCTGGACATGAGTGGGGGTAATGAAGGGCGAGGGTCGAGGGAAAGAGAGCTTGGGGGATCAGGAGATCCCAGCTGGATCAACAACAGAGAGGGAGAACAAGGAATAGGAGACCATGGTAAATGAAGACCACATGAGAATAGGAAGAAGCTTCTTCTAATTTTTAACAGAAGGAAGTTGACTAGAGGTTACTAATTAACCGTGAATAGAGCTTTTGGTTATGTACTGAATGATGTAAAGGCAAATTGAGGATACAGAGAGAGTATTGGGCGTTGGTAAAATTTAGGTACAACAATGACCTGGAAGTATCAGGGAAAAACTTCATTTAGGTATGATGGGAAATGGAGGCACCAGAGCACAATACAGAATAGAAAAAGGGCTGATGGTAGATTTGATATATAACCCTGTTTCAAGAATGGAAGTTTCATCTTAGGTAAAGGGTTAGAGGGGATAGGCAGCTTACTCTACATTTATTCTATTCATTGCATGAAAAATGACATTTAAGAAAATAAGAATGGAATTATTTACTTCCATCAATATCTCAAGGCTCTCCAACAGCAGCAACTATGAAACCATCCAACTTTCAAAGTCAGAGAAGCATAATCTTAATGGAACATTGGATTATATTATATTTCTACATGCTAAGAAGACTAAAGAAAAATGCTTTTGCTCCAACTGCTACCCATTTACTACCTCTGGATGCCTAAGCATGGATGTGCCTCTTGAATTCTTTTTTCTTTTTCCTATTTCTTCTTTTTGTCTTTTTTTTAAATACACATCTTTACATATACAACTAAAAATACTCTTTGAGAGTCAGAAATACCTGTAAAGCTCTTGTATGATGATCATGAATTCTGACATTTTGAAGTAAATAAAGAAGCATTCCCTTTTACAATTACACTTAGCATGGGCATGTTGGGTCCTCAGATCACTCAGCCAGTTGGAATTTCAACCACTTCATTTACTTCAATTTTGATAGTTGACTGTCACAAACCAACACCTTTAAGTAACAAAAGGCTTCACCAATATTTAAAGATGGGTGGCTAACATAAAGAGTCTTCTTAGACAATGGGAATTTGTCTTAACAAGAGCCACACTATTAAAATTAAACAGTATGAAAAGTGTCTTTGCTCTTAAACTTTAATGCCAATTTTTTTCTCTATCAGATCACTTTGAAATCAAAGGCTAAATTTCACAAAACAACGTTTATCTGCTATAAAGTTACAGAATAAGAAAAATAAAGAAACGCAGATCTAGTCTCAAGGCAACAGACTTTTCTAAAAGCAAGTGAGTCTTGTTGCATCTGCCCATGTAGAATAAAGGAATTTTTCAGGAATGCAGTTTGGTATCTTCAAGCTATCTTTAGGTGAATGAGAGGGTCTTATTATCCCAGACTCTTTCTTTTAAATCAACACATGCATGAAACATACACTATGGCCTTCAATATGAGTGTCAAACTCAGTGTCAGTAGGCGATTACCCCCCTTCTAGCACTTGTTCTCCCAACAAGATCTTTAGGTGGAGTGCTTATTTTTCTACAGTGCTTAAATATGACTTAATCCAGAGAAGTCTGTGACTACATGTTGGCAAGAAAATATTTTGACAAGGAATAAATCAAGGCATGCGGCCACTGGTAATGCATGAATCTAGCCAACAAAACGTTTCATCAAAATACGTCTTTTGAACCAATATGTCTGTCATAACTCCTAGGCCAAGTGTTTAATGAACAGCTTGTCTAAACACAACTGTCAAGAAAAAATGATTTTGGCTGTCAGCTTCCCAGATGTAAATGACTAATAAAGTCACACATTGAAGATCAAAGCTCTTGAGGTCTAGGGGCAGAATGACCAGTGGGTGAGGTAGGGGTGTTCAAATGGAGCCCGGGCCTCCAGATCTGACCAGGTGAATGTAGTATCCCACACTCAGCATGTCTAGGCAGCTGACTGATTAATAACATGTGAGACATCAATGGAAATTAAAAAATGGCATCTTACCATAGTTCTTGAATTAAAATAGAGAATTATTTAAAAGTCTGTTCACCAGGAATCAGAGACTTTTTATTGATTCAGAACCAAATGTTATGATAATGAATTTGTCCTGATTTGTCTATAAACTGTCCTGATTACAATCTATAGTAATTTCAATGCATTTTGCACATTTCTAAGTAAATGAAAAACATTTATGCTTGGGATATATAAAATTTCATGCAAAGGAGAATCCCAGATTATCAAGAAAATGATAATGTCTTCGTGATATTAATGAATAATATTTTCCATATATTCAAGTAAAAAAGTTTGGATATTATTTAATTTTATTACAAAGTCAATAACTGTAAGCAATTTGAAAATGTTTTTTAAAATTGGAGTCATTTTTTGTGTGCCAACATTATTTTGCACATTATGACATCATTAATACTCACAGGTTAATATAAATATACTTAGAAAATAAATTTGATTATAGGGCACCAAAGTTGTTTGACAATATAAGTATAGAGCATATTGCTTGTAGAAACCACTTGCTGTCTTTGATATCTTCAAAGAACAGTTTTTTGTGTTTAAATCTGATAAATTGTACTTAAATCAATATAAGAATGTACAAAGATTTTTCTTATATTAAATGAAAACATTTCTGTTGGCTATTTATGTAAGTTATGCTAGAAAAACAAAAGTTTGTATATAAAATTGTTTATATATACATACATAGGAGTTATTTTGAAATGACTTGGTTCTATAATCTACTTTTCATGTGAATAAATTAAGGACATTAAACTATTTTCTCCCTTGTAATTACAAAAGAGACATTGTGACAAAGATCACTGCTTTCCCAATGTATAATAAATAAACATAATAGAAAATAAAATATTTAATTAACCTAATAGCATCATTCAAATTATTTTTGTTCCAATTCAAATGAATTAAAATTAATGACATCCATTTTTCTTTATTCATACTGCTGCAAGGGTGTTTGGTATGTTATGACTGATTTGAAAAGGTAATATTACCACAACTTCAAACTACAAAGAACTTATGAATTCTAATAGATGGGGGGAACTGATGAATTCTAATAGATGGGGGAACTGATAAATTTTAATAGATTGGGGTAACTGATGAATTCTAATTTATGGGGGTGGCTGGTTGAATCCTAGGTTACACAAATGCTCTCATTGGGAAAATCTCTTCTCCTGCTTCTCTGATCCCGCCTAAGAAACTTATTAGCACTGGTTATCATGTATTTAGGGAAGACAGTGAACAACCAATGGACTGTCCTTTAAGGTAAGTATGGCTGCATGTGCTGGGGTCCAAAAGAAATGAGGCATCTGGCCTAAAAGAAATCAGGTAATGTTCCTAATAAAGGCAAGGCAGCAGGCCTAATGAGACAGAGGCAGCAGGCCTAATGGGACCCAGGCAACAGGCCTAGGAGAGCAATGGACTCCATTCTACTTGGTCTTTTTGCTAAAGTTTGAATTTTCTAAGTGAACCTACTCAGAATCATGCTTGAGATGTAATTGTCTGACTAGTACAAATAAACTAAGTGCTATTAGTACATAACCAAGAGTCCATACACAGTCCATCTGCTTTATTGAATTGTATACGTACAAGGAATGGGACAATCAGCAGCTCCTGTGCACACCATCACAAGCAGCTATCAAATGTCACAGATCAAATTTGAGATTATTCCTGAGTTCCTAAGTTCATGTTTTTTTAAGCCTCATTCATAGCCTTTGTCCTTAGCTATTCATTAATTCATTTATGATAAAATATTAAATCTTTCACTAAGGATTTATGAGGATTTAAATGAAAGGCATGGATATTGCCTTTAAATCAAAACAAGAATAATACAGGCTATAGTCTTTCTAATATTTGATATTTAAAAAGAAATATTTATGTAAATTCCATGGATTGTAGGCCTAAAATATTTAACACATAGCAGAAATATGGTTTTTTTTTTCAGTTCTTTTAGAAACAATTTGAAGAGCCATGTGGTCTTTCCTTCACAGTTTATATGATAATGGCTCCTCCTTTGTGGAACTCTCAGTGGAGTGGAAAGACAATGGACACACAAGAGTGGAAAGTGCTATCAACAAAACAGACACTGTGGTAGAGAGTACTGAGTGTGAAATAATAATCCCTTTGCTTGGTCAGGAAAGGAACATTAATGTGATATTATGCTACAAGGCCAAGAAAGCAGAGCAATGATCCACAGTCTTGACTGTCAGACTAGCATGCACATATCAAGACAATGTCTGGCACAAATGAGGAATTTAGGATCATTACAAGCTGTCTTTTGTCCATGTGTTACCTGGTTAAAGGTTTTTCCTGTGGCCTTGTCTCCTTGCAAGGAAGAATTCAGTCTAGAAAACAAACAGTTTAAGTAGAAGTTTATTTAATAAAGCAAAGTAAGAATACTAAATAGCATTTGAAGCTAACTGTCGAGCAAGGCAGTGCAGCAGTATGGCAAGTCTGTGTTTTTTGTTTTTTGTGTTTTTTTGTTTTTGTTTTTGAGACAGGGTTTCTCTGCGTAGCTTTGCGCCTTTCCTGGATCTCGCTCTGTATACCAGGCTGGCCTCGAACTCAAAAAGATCCGCCTGCCTCTGCCTCCTGAGTGCTGGGATTAAAGGCGTATGCCACCACTGCCCGGCCAGTTCTGTGTTTTTATGAATATTTATGAGGTGGGTAACATGTCTGCATGCTGCAGATGACTGCTATTCCCTCCCAAATCATGGGAGACTAGATCTCCCCTTTAGACTATTCCCATGACTCTTTTGAAAATCCAATGGGACAAGTCTTTTAAGGATGAAGATCTTTCACTTACATGTATTTGTGGCAATTGAGAAGGTGTCCTGGTACATTGGTTTCAGACAGAACAGGAATCATCCATCTCTTGTTTTCACGATGTTTAACCAAAGGAAAATTTTCACCCCAGTGGACATTGCTGCTGAGATAGTGTCAGTGTCCCTTGTTCCCTTGATAAGACTCCTTACTAGAGAACATAGCTTCCAACCTAGAGCTGTGGTTTTCCTTGTTTCCCTCACATCTAACTTGTTTACATAGTATCACGAAATTATCATGATGTGTGATATGACAGAAGGGATATAGAGGCAGCCATGCTGGCTGAACTTCTTGGTCTGGCATTTAGCAATTCACAGTCAAGGGAAATACTTCTTTATCATTTTGCATTCTTCTTGCTTATAATGTAATGCATAATGTGATGACCTATGAGACTTGTATTAAATGAGGACTAACTAGATATACTTTTTGGACATTTCCCTTCAGCATAATCATTTTATCATATATATATATATATGTTAAAATATATTTTTCCATAGGCAAACATGATACAGACCATACAAAAATATGCACCATAAATGAAAAGTAAATATTGTATCTTCAAAATTTTATGGTACTTTAATTATGCTAGACATCTTAATGCTGCTTTCCTTGTTTCTAGAATTATTATCAGAGAAAATCAACCTCAACTATTTAGGATGTGTTTCTTTTTTATTTCAAATTAAATCAGAAAGAAAAAAACCCACAACAACACAGAATAATATGTCTGACATGTGGTTTTCCTTCAGGAGATATTGAGGTTTTAGATTTTACTAAGTCCCTTAGAAGCTTTAGGGTTCTTATGATGCCTGAAGTCAACTCTGAGCAACTTTCCAATTTACTTTAGAGAATCTTAATTCAAATTCAACAAAACACTGCAAAAAAGGAATGCTTTGGGGGCAATCATACTTCTCCCAGGGCATCGGGATGAGAGTCCCCAATGAGGAGATGGAAGATGTAACTAACATATCTCTCTAATAGTGTAATATGTTAAATAGCAATGATGTGAGAATACTGGTTTAAGCAATATCCATTTCATTGAGGTGTTAAGACTAGGTGTGGAAGCCTTCATCAGTTACAAGAATTCCATTTAGGGCTTCTATTTTTATAAGGTTTTTATTGTTTTGGTAATAACTCTTCTGATTAATTAAGCCATCAGTGAAAACAAGTGCAAGATTATGTATTATAGTTCTGATAATGCTCACTCTTTCCATTCAACCAGATATCCATTCGGTGCCAATCATATAAAAAAATATTCTAGATATGGATGATACAGTGGTAAGAAGGATCAGAAGTACCTGTTCACCCTCTTCTGTCCCAACTGAAATAATAAAGGTGTTCTATCTCCTGTATTATTATGTTGGAAGACTCTTGCCTAGTAGCTGTTCAAATGTTCTTCATTCATGATCAAGTTGGGAGCCACTGATGAGGGCCCAGGAATCAAATCATTCTACAAACTGGATATTGAATTGAAATTAAGCACAAATTAACTGTTTCTATTTTTTTAAGTTTAATGTAAATGAACTGGTAAAGAAAGTTGTTTTGTAACAAGGAGTTCTGTATGGAAGAAATGAAGGAAAGGGCCTAGAATCTATACTCATTCCTTCATTTCTTCCATACAGAACTCCTTGCTAAAAAACAGCTTTCTTTACCAGTTCATTTACATTAAACTTAAAAAAAATAGAAACAGTTACTGTGCTTAATTTCAATTCAATATCCAGTTTGTAGAATGATTTGATTCCTGAAGACAGAAAGAAATGTAAACAAAGGAAAATTTTTTCTTTCTTCTATTATAATAAACAGGAATATTTTGTTTCCCTGGTTTGTGAATTTAAATCAACTGCAGTCCTCGTTACTTTTGACAGTCACCAATCTTTGACAATCAAACTGATTGATCTTGGCTTTTAAGATATTTGGAAAAAACTCTAGATATTATGGAAAATTCTCTTGTTTTCTAGTTGAATAGGATTTCAGACTCACCTTATAACATTGTTTTCCAAATCTAAAGTAACTTGTGCTTCCAGTGGTCTGTGCACCCTCTTGTTGAAGGTCTTCTTCAGAGCCTAAACTTCTCCCTGATTCTTAAAATCTTGTAAAGGGAGACAAGAGTTTGAAAGAAAAGTATTACATTTTACTTAATGAGTACTCTATATCAGAAGCAGAAATAGACTCTAATTATTGAATCTATGATTATCTCCTGATGCATACCTCATTCTTCTCAACTCTATTACACAGTACTATTTAAGAAACAACAGCATCATTCACTCAATATTTTGTGACAAGAACTAGTCAATTAAACTTGATCCCAACACCTTTAATTTTTTATGTCCTACAACAGTATTTCATTTGGGTGCCATTGTCATCTTGAATTCACAATAGACAACCAAGTATCTCACAAAGATGACAACGCTTCTGCTAACTTTCTTTGTTAAAAAGATTTAATGAATAGCCCTATGATTTATCTTAAATTCCTTCTGAATAATCACTATTGTGATTCACTAAGATGAAAGAGACTACATCTTCTATCATATTCCCTTGTTCTTCTTGGGGTAGTTAGTCATGATATAAATTATTTTAGTGCAGATATTTAATTTAATGAAATGAAAATTTGTAGTGATGACAAATGCATAAGTTCTTAACTGCAAGTAATAAAATTCAACACAAAACTTTAATAAAAGTCTTGCAAAAAGCCACCCTGAATGATAAGCCTATAGCAAATTGTAACAATAGATTATGAAATCTCAACCTACATACCATCTATAATTTGATTGTGTGTTATGAAATAAGATGATATCAAATACTATGTTACAATAAACATTCCAATGGCACTATTTCCTCTAAATGTTGAATACATTGTTATATTTTATGTGCATATATTATAAATCACAGAAAATTAGTTAAAATATATAAGATGTTACATAGGAAATGATAATTTTATGCAAATATACTCATCTATTTGTCAAGTATGTTAAAATCATAATTATACACCTATCTATTTCTGCCTCTGTCCTAAAGATGATACAGTACTTGAAGGAGGCTAATGTGCTCAAAATCTGAAAGAATCTCCTAATTAACATAATGATAAGTCATCTTCAACAGGTTGTACATTAGAGATTCATCAAGCTAAACATAAGAACAAAAGCATGTTTAGGTGGCTGTTTGAGAATCCAAGAAACAAAAGCTATCTAAAGCATTGGCTTCTGTAGAGCTAGAAGATTAATGGTAGGGCTGGAGGAATGACCCAGCAGTTAAGAGTGCTTATTGCTCTTTCAAACCTTAGTCAAGTACTGGGTGTTCCAATATTATTGAAAGAGCAGGAAGAACAGAAGGAATTAGACAGAGAAAGTGAAGAGAAAGAAGAAGAATGGCATACAAGGAAGTTCAAGAGAGTGTGGTGTCTTGAAGCCATGAGCTTTGTCAAAAGTCATAGTGAACTTAAGGTTGTTCGCTGTAACTAGCTGACGTGGATTCTAATGGTGGCTTGTAGATTCTATTGGTGGATCTTTACAAAGGAAAAGATCTTTTCTTAAAGAATACAAAATGGGAATTAGTTAGGAGGGAAGAGGAAGTATATTTTAAAAACATATATAGAAGAAACTAAAAATTCTGTGTGGTGATGTTATTGGTATAGTTAAAATAGGTGGAAAACCTGATGATCTTATTTTATAGTACTTACAGAATTCTAATTAACATAATCATTCCCAGTGGAAGAATCCAAGAAGAGAATGTTCATGTGACATGTCCATTCTGTGTGACCTATGTACTTTCAAAGCTCTGTATTTCTTCCAGCTCATCTTGCAATACTTGCTCACTTCTGACTGCCTGTTGTTGTGTTCTTCTTGTGAGTTTTCATGAACAGAATGAATACTCTATTCCCTTAAAGACTGATCTTTCATTTAAAAATTGACTATAATACACACACAGACACACACACACACACACACACACACACACACACACACACACACTAGTGCACCACTCCTTCCCATTTCTTCTCCTACTTTCTATATTTGAATATGAAGTTTAAAATTTTTTTTGAAAATAGAATCTTCTCTCATATAATACATCCCAACCACAGTCTACTCCTCCCAGATCCCCACACAAGCTCACCTCTCCAGCAAATCCCCTCCCCTGCTGTGTCATCTTTAGAAAGAACAGAACTCCAAGAGACAACAACCAAGTAGGACAGAACAAGATATAATAAAACAAAGCAAAAACCTCATAATATGGCTGGACAAGGCAATACCATAAGAGGAAAGGAGTCCCAAGAGCAGGCAAAGGAGTCAGAGACACATCTGCTCCAACTGTTAGGAGTCCTGCAAAAACACCAAGTTAATAGCATAGCATACATGCAGAGGACTGGTGCAGACCCATGCGGGCCCAATGTTTGCTGCTTCAGTCTCTGTGAGCCCAAATGAGGCTTGCTTAGTTGATTCTGTGGGCCAGAAATATATAATAACACACACACACACACACACACACACACACACACACACACACACACACACATACACGATCAACTTCAGGTATACACTCAAATAAAGTTTCCAGAAAGAAACAAAGGCCAGCTCTGCCTGCAGGCATACTAGTTAGGTTTTTGTGTTTGTTGCTCTGACACAAAACAGCTTAAGAAAGAAAAGATTTATTTTGGTTCTTGGTTTTAGTTCCTTATGACAGAGAGTGACAAAGCAGAGCAGTTTATACCATGGTGGCCAGGATGTAGGAGAATGTCTATTGTAGCTGACTTACCCCTTCCTTTCGTTATTTTTGGTTCCCAAGTGTGGGAGAACATCTCACACATTTACAGCTGGTCTTTCCCACTTAGTTAATCCTCTCTGTGGAGGTCACATCTGGAAGTGTCTTACTGATTCACTAGGTACTTCTAAATCCAGTCAGCTCCACCATCATAGACAGCATGCTAACATTATTTAAAAATAAATAAATAAAACTGATGGCTCTAAAATTTGATAACATGTGTCACTGTAGAATTAAGTATTATGTAGAAAACATCTTTACCTTCTCAATAGCAAAATCACAGATAGAGAAGTTATGTTGGCTACTTTGTGTGAGTACCTAGGAATCTTTGTCCAGGAAGGCATGCTGTTTAGGAGGCATTAGCCAAATAACAGAAAGTAGATAGCATCCATCTGAGAAGAGATGACACCCAACATATACAAGCATCTGAAGCTCATGTAACAAGACTATGCCTAGACAAAATGGCTAAATGAATTAAAATAAACATTTTCCAAAATAAAATCCACGAGGAGAGTGACCATAAAAAGAGTTCTTACCATCATTATTAAGAGAACTAAGACCATGTTGAATGTGTACACATCTAGGAGAACAGCCAGAATAAAACATTTGATCTAAGTGTTGACAAAAATCTGTACTAGTTGAATTTACATTCACTGTGAGTGAAAATTCAACAAGCTTCAACACGATATACATTTATGCACTGTCAGCAGCTATACTACCATTCTGTACTCTTCCTAAACTCACTCATTTCTTCAGGAAATAGGTTGCCTGAGACTATCCATGGCTGTGCTATTCCTAACATCACCAAAAATGTAAAGTAAGCAACTATCCACCTGTATTAAAATCAAATAAATATATAGTGACTTGTAACTACAACAGGATGGAGCAGTGTATCAGTTTGAATCCAAGAAGAAGGTAGAGAACTCTTATAACCAAATGTTGGGCAGAGGGAGAGAGAGAGGAAGAGAGAGACAGAGAGACTCTAAATCATACACTTCCACTTTTCTTTAGTATTGCTCACTTTTGAAATTCATATAATCCATACTTCTTGATGTGGGAATCATAGTTGCCTTTTCAAAGGGAGTGATGCTGACTGGGCAGCCATGTTGTTTTAGTTCTTCTCTTGACACTAATTTCTAATATGTATTGAATTTTTGCAAACCCAGTGATCTCTTCACTTAGCCTGTAGGACATGTCAATAAAAAACTTTATCTAAAAGTGAAATAATAGATAAGTGGTGTGCTGACAACTTGGCTCAGAGTTGACATATGCTTACTCTTTCTGGTGTGTGCTTGTTTGCCTGTGCATAGGAGAGCTAGCTGATGCTTCCCTCTCAGACTAACTGAAATAACAGGGGATAGTTTTAAACACAGCTTTCTGAGTGTATGAAGGACATAGGGGAAATGTTTGTTTGTAGAGGTCACATCTTCATTACTTTAGGCCAAAATCTATTGCACTTTTGGTATTATTTAATAAGAGTATCACTATTCTGTTCAGAAGGGTTGGGCACTGCTAATTAAATGGAATTAGTCTTGATGTTACTTCTGTCACTACTGTCAAAATCTATTCTGCATCCTGTGAAAGGACTCGTGGAGCAGAAGCTTGCCTCCACTAACTTATTTCATTCAATTAAAATTAAATTACACAATTGACTTTCTTTTCTTGTCTTTTCTATATAACATTTTAGTTAATTGCTTAATTAAAACTGAAGCCTGACATTTGTTTCCTTCTCTTTAGGAAAAAAGAAAAAGAGGAGAGAGACATGTTCTTTGCCACTTTCCTAAAAGCTGCAGAAATAATTGACATTACCAAAAAAGAAATGGATTACTCCTTTCCCATGAAGAACTTTTAAAGACATGCAAGATTATTGACTCAGAGCCAGATGCCAGTTTCTAAGATGATGTAACTATGTGCAACAAATACCTCCCATTTCCATTGCACTAAAGGCAAATTAATATTCCAGGTGCATCATCTTTTTTTAACATCTTTATTATTTCTCAGTAGCCATATTGCATGTGGGAATGTGGTTTCCTATTGGTTGCAGGTGGCCTCTTATCTTAGTGACCCAGTCTCCTCCAATATAATGACCAACATTTCTACAATGGTTACCTTTTTGGTCTCCTCAACATCTTTTTTTTCTAAGATATTGTTCAAATTTTGTATATGTTGGAGGGTTTAGAGAGATGCTCAGCTGTTAAGAACACTTTCTGCTCTTGCAAAGGATGTGGTTTGGTCCTGAGCAAGAACACAATGGCTCATAACTGTGGTAGTATTGTGTTCCCCAAAATATTGTGCACCCTAATAAACTTTTCTGGGGTCAGAGAACGGAATAGCCACTAGATACAGAGGCTAGAAAATTGTGGCACTCATGCCTTTAATCCTAGCGTTCCAGAGGCAGAAATCCCTCTGGATCTCTGTGAGTTCAAGGCCACATTGGAAACAGCTAGGCATGGTGACTCACACCTTTATTCCCAGAAAGTGAGCCTTTAATCCCAGGGAGTGATGGCAGAAAGCAGAAAGGTATATAAGGCGTGAAGACCAGAAACTAGAAACATTTGGCTGGTTAAGCTTTTAGGCTTTGAGCAGCACAGTTCAGCTGAGATTTATTTGGATGAGGACTCAGGAGCTTCCAGTCTGAGGAAACAGGATCAGCTGAGGAATTGGCGAGGTGAGGTAGCTGTGGCCTGTTCTGTCTCTCTGATCTTCCAGCATTCACCCCAGGTTTGTTTTTATTAATAAGAACTTTTAAGATTCATGCTACACATAACATTCTTTTTTTTTTTTTTTTTTTTTTTTTTTTTGGTTTTTCGAGACAGGGTTTCTCTGTGTAGCTTTGCGCCTTTCCTGGTACTCGCTTTGGAGACCAGGCTGGCCTCGAACTCACAGAGATCCGCCTGGCTCTGCCTCCCGAGTGCTGGGATTAAAGGCGTGCGCCACCACCGCCCGGCCTACACATAACATTCTTAACTCCAGTTCTAGGGTATATAATGTACTCTTCTGGCCCCCTGGACAACTGGCACACATGTGGTACACATACACCCTCACAGGCAAAAGCCTCATGCACACAAAAACAAAATCTTTAAATATTTTTAAATAAATTTTTATATATTTGATTTCTTAAATTTATGTAATGTTTTTAATCATTTCCATCTACACCACCTCCCTTCAGTTCTCTCTAATGGTCCCCAGCTCCGTTTCAGTTCCATTTTCAGAAGTCCCTCCCTATACATACTCAAGTTTGGGCTGCTTGTAAGGCCTTGTGTACATACCCACAGGTACTATGAGTTAATATGTTCAAGAGCCATGGTGTGTCTAGAAGGCAGCATTTCAGAATTCTGTTTTCCACTTTCTGGCTCTTACAGTCTTTTCTTCCCATCTTCCTGTTTCCCTGAGCTTTGCATTGGAGGAGGTTATAAATGCTTCTTTCATAGCTGAGCACTCACAGTCATTTATACTGGACACTTTATATTGTCAAACCCTTTTTTATTTATTAACTCTTTTGATATACATGTCATGCTACCCTGTAGTTTTCCTTATTTGGTCAGATGAGCAAATGGAGACACAAAAGAGTTAAATTATTTGCACAGGTATGAAATGTCAAAGCTGGGATCTCCAAGCAGGCAACAACTTTCATCCTGGTAATTTATCTCAGGAAGTCTCTTTCTTATCTAACATATTTTTGTGTTGTGTTCAAGAAAAGTCAGCCTCTTGGGCAGTTTCTCATCTGAAACCATAGAGTGCGTTTTTCCCATTTGCTCATTAAATTAGGTAAGATTTACTGGATTTGCATCACATACAAATGTGCCAGGCATGTATCAGTGTGAAAACACATTCCTTGTCCTGACAGCACATTATGGTGATATTTTATTTGTGCTGAAATGTGATTTTATTTGTATGTTAATAAATAAAGTTTTCCTAGAGATCAGAGATCATAGCGACCCATTAGCAGAGTCAGGTGGTGATAGCACATGCCCTTAATCTAATCACATGGCAAGCAGAGTCTCTGTGTGGTCAAGGACACAGCCAAGCATGGTGACACAAACCTTTAATTCCAGTACCAACCATAGAGACCTAGAGGTCTGTATAGACAGGCAGTGATGAAGAAGTCTTGTGGTTGGGTTTAGAGCCAATGAGAAGGCAGAACAGAAAGGCAATTAAAAAGACAAGTCAGACAGGAAGAAACTCTCTCTCTGGGGAAGCAATGGTGGCAAGGTGGTAAGATAAGGTAGTCATGACTCTCTGATCTCTTTGGCTATTTATCTCTGTATTTGGCTCTGTGTTTCTTATTTAATAAGACTGTTTAGAAATTCATCTACAGCACATAGACAACATGTAAGTAAAAATAAGTAAACAAACATGGAATTGAAAATGGAAATTAACAAATGTTCTGACTGTGAGACCATTTTCATTTTGTGTGTTCACAACAGGTGAACTTCAGTTGCTAATGTACACTTTCATAAAGTCAATCTCTCAACATAGTTCTTATTTCAGTTGCTATCGTATTTTAACTGAATAACTGCACAAGATACCAAGCTGTCTTCTGCTCTTCAGTCCACATATAGCTGCATTTATAAACAATACACATTGAGATGATTAACCAATGACATTAATTACTTCTTTCAAAATCTGCCAGTGACTGATTTCTGTCCATCTGTTATTCAGGTCCCATGCATAGGGTAAAACCTTTTGTTGTGCTGCCTCTTACCTTTCAGCGATAAACCCATGGGACCTTTCACCAAAAAGAAAAGACATTTCAAAAAAAGAATTGAGAAAAATGATGAATGCACCAAAAAGAAAGTAAAAGTGATAAATGTAGATAGGGACACTCAAATTGGAAATAAATGGAGGTACAGAAGAATTGCTATGTTGACAGTATGTCCACTTGAGAGTCTGGCCACATAGCCAGGGGAATTTAGTGAAGACAAATTTATTGAAATGAATGAGAAAAAATGATTTTGACAGAAAGGATGTCCATATCAAGTGAAGGACCCAAGCAAAATCATGTAGAATGGCAAACTCACAGAAATATTCCATGGTGACAGCAGCACATAGAGCTTTATGCTAGAATAGTTGGAACCGACTCAGACTTCCAAAGGAGTATAACAGTTTTCCCAGGCACAAAAATCATTTTGCTATGTGTTATATGTTATCCAGAGGGCAGGGACAAGTATTAGTCACACAACTTAGTCTCACCAGCTTCTTCTTTTAATGGTTCTATGGATGCAACACAGAACCCTAGACATATTAGACAACTCTCCTAATACTGACTTCCATGCCAAACCTTAAGCAACTCTCCCTCTGATGCGTATGTGTACATGTGTATGATTGTGTGTGTGTGTGTGTGTGTGTGTGTGTGTGTGTGTGTGTGTGTGTGTCGGTGTGTATGTTTATGTTACTCTGTGTGTACATGTGTACTATATGGTCATAAGTGTGCAGGAGTACACACCAGTGCATGCACATGTGGAGGTCATAGGAGGATGTCGAGTGTCTTTCTCCACTGCTCTTGAGCTTGTTGTCTTTGGGACAAGGCATCACACTGAGCCTGGCTGGGTCTTTAGACTAGGCTGTCTGGCCAGAAAGCTCTCTGAGATTTACCTGTCGTTG
This sequence comes from Peromyscus californicus insignis, assembly GCF_007827085.1. Classification (NCBI taxonomy): domain Eukaryota; kingdom Metazoa; phylum Chordata; class Mammalia; order Rodentia; family Cricetidae; genus Peromyscus; species Peromyscus californicus. The sequence goes on from NW_026294617.1 coordinate 125,537,839, forward strand.
CCTCCCGATGCTGAGGCATCCACAGACATGCCTTCCTTCTATGAGGATGCTGAGGATTTAAATTCAGGTCCTCTTCTTGCATGGCAAGTGCTCTGCGACATCCCCTGGATCCTTAGACAACTGTTGCTGTGACTCTGATACAGAAAAATAAAACACTGACTTTCAGTATTTTTAATGTTTTCAATGACAGTATTAAATGTGTACTAGTTTTTCTCTTATATGTTTAATTTTCTGTATGTTTATTATCTAATATTTTAATGCTTTCAATAGTTTTTTAAATATCATATCATTCTCTTAATATTCCCATTGAATAAATATTGAAAGTGGCACAATTTCAGCATATAGGATGATTGTTTTGAGTCTCAACAGTTGTGAAAAGTGAAACTTGTCTATACAAATGAAACAGCACCAAATCTTGAAACACTAACCCATGTCTTTTCTGGAATTATCACCCTACTGTGAAAACAGCAACTAAAGTAATATTCTCATATCTCCTCTTACATCAGTGGTTCTCAACCTTCCTAATATTATGATGCTTTCAGACAGTTGCTCATGTTGTGGCGACCCCCAAGCATAAAATTATTTCATTGTTGCTTCATAACTGCAATTTTGCTGCTGTTATCAATTTAAATGTAAATATCTGATATGCAGAATATCTGATATATGACCCCCCCCTCAAAGGGGTTGTAACCCACAGGCTGAGAACCACTCTTCTAAATGATCTATTGCTCGTAATTTGGTTTCCTTCTATACAGGTGTGAACTTGGCTTAATCCTCCTTGCCTTGGAGTAGTATTGTGAAGTCACCCTTGTTTTGTACTACAGCTGGTTTTCTTTACATCTTTAAGTATATCCCACATAAACAGAAATAAAATATGAAGGGCTTGGCTGGTACCTTTCAGTGTTGATTTGGAAATTCTAAAATTTGTACTTTTACTTTAAGTGCAAGATTACACTTATTCTGCTATTTAATTATTGTGATTATTAGTCATATAATTATATATTTTTCTCAACAAGGATTCAATACTAAAAATTGATACAACATATTTTATTATGACTATAGGACTGCTGGGTCAAACAAGATTAATTTAACTTCAGCATTTTGGTTTGTAAAAGTTCAACTTAATTCAGCTCAACTTCCTTTTTACAGTACTGTCATTACTGGGAAAGTGGTGGGATACAGCATATATTGAGTTACAGAGATCATGCTTGACTCACTAATATTTCATAGGGGTGAGAGTGAGGACTGAAGGTTCAGTGTCAGAATTTGTTTCTCTCAGTGCTCTCAACATGAGGCCTCCCTCCTACTCTCTGTGACAATCCTGAGGCTACCTTTCGTATCGTATTTTGCATGCCATTCAGTGGCTAACTCAGCTCTGTCCCTCTGTTCCTGTGGATCCATCTGTCTGTGCAGGACACCAGACGCTGCTGTTGTTTTTATTTCTTTCAATAAAATAAAACAAAACAAACAACAAAACAAAAAACATTCTCACTGCCTCACTGGACAATAAATTCTTTTCAATTACTTCCTCATATAAATTCGCATACTCCCAACTCATGTATTAGATTTTGAAACCTTGTATTTCTGGTTGTGTCCTGGAAGAAGCAGATAGGAAAGAGAACTCACAGGACAAGAGTTATTAACCAGGGAGGGAAAGAATTCGAGGAAAAAGCCTACTAGACTGAACACAGCTCAGAGGAAGCATTTTCCAGAGCAGTGGGTGGGAGGGGCAGGCAAGGCTTCCAGCTGCGGTGACTGTTGATGGAAGAAAATGTCTGGTTCTAGCACCTTAGTATTTAATTCTTCACATGTAAAACTAGTGAGGAACAACACCAGCTTCATGTGAACCTTGCAATAAACTCCAAGGCTTGTAGATGTGGCAGCTGGAAGCAGCAGCAAACTTCAGTCCTCACAGCATTCTCCCTCAAAGGGAGATTGGAAAACTGTACCCTGATGGCGAGTGCAGCCCCCTGATGGCCAGTGCAGCACCTTAGGAGGATCATAGCATCACCTGCTTGCATTATCCTGAATTAAAAGATTTGTCATGACGCAATTCTTAAACCCTCAGTCAATGCCTAGACTATTTTAACTTTCATTGTACGTGCCACTAGGTTAAGTGAGGACATTTTTACATTAGTATAGAACGTGCTTTGAGCATATTGTTTTCCGTACCCTGATGCCCAGCCCCTTTTCCTTCCCCTCTCCAGTTGGTCTCATTTATTCCCATAAACAGTTTGTTTCTAGGCCAGTTACCATGGAAATCAGTGTGAAGACTCTTACAAAATCTGAAGATTTATCTACTCTGTGACACAACTATACTAGTCCTGGTTGTTTGCCTGAAGGACATCGAGTTAACATATCCTAGACATACTTGTACACCAATGTTTGTGACATTATTCATAATATAGAAAATAAGCTATGTGTCTGTCAACAGAGGAATGGATAAAGAAGTTGTGGCACACATACATATTTATTGATGTTTGTATTGCTTAAAATTGTCTTAAATTGTTAGAGACCTCTTCTACTGATTTGCATATGGCCCCTCATGGTTTATCAAGTGAACACTGATGTTTTGAGTGCTGGAACTGGGCCCCACACTGTGCCCCACACAGCCTTAAACCTTCTTTGGCTTCAAGCACAGGCCAGGTGTGACCAGAGCTGATGTGCTGTCTTTCCAGCCGAAGCCTTTGTTCTCAGAGACCAGTCTTTCTAATCCAAATTAAAGTCTCAGTTCTGTGATTTCAGTGCATTTACCCTTAGCACAGCTGCATTTTAGTGTCTACAGTGTATGCAGTATTAAAACTTGGATGCTTTACCCATGGATCAGGATTTAGGAGCTTTTACTTCATTCTTTTGAATTACAATAAGTCTTCTAGATGTCAAAATGTCTTCTAAGTGTCAAAATATCAAAAATCCAAAACATATGTATTATTGTTCCTGTTCCTAAAAATATGCTTTTCTGTTGTTGAGCCATTTACTATATGAAATATATTTATTGAACATTTACAGATATAAAGTTGGTATGGCTTTCAGAATGGCCACATAATAATGACAGTAATTATGCATCAAGCACTACATCAATCTAATGGGATAGCAGGCATTAAAGAGCTACATAAAAATCCAAAAGATAATATAACAGAATTATTATAATTAAAATAAAAACATGATGCATATCTTTTGAATCAGGTATAAAATAAAGATATGTGTTTTTCAGGAAAGTTTGGAAAATGGATTAGAGGAAGATTCATATTTATAGTTATCAATTAAGATGCTTTTTAATTTATATTCAAAGATATTAGAAAATATTGAAGTGCCAATTGTGACTTTGTTTTAATTTTAGACATGAATACACAGAGCTTCTGAGATTTTTGTCAGATACAAGATGTATTAACTTAGCATACATACTATTTCAATCACTACAGAGTGATATGTTTACACACACACACACACTGCAATTATACACTTTAATTTAAAAACATTAATTGCCTGAACCAACAACCAGGGAGCCTGCATGGGACTGACCTAGGCATTCTGCATATATGTGACAGTTGAGTAGCTTGGTCCTTTTGTGGGACTCCTAACAGCGGGAACAGGGTCTGTCTCTGACTCTTTTATTGGCTTTTGGGACCCTATTCCCTATGCTGGGTCACCTTGCCCAGCCTTAATACTTGGGGGAGGTGCTTAGTTTTACTGCAACTTGATACGTCATGTTTTGTTGATACTCATGGGAGACCTGCCCTTTCCTGAACAGGAATGGAGGAGGCATGGATTGGGGGTGGGGTTAGGAACAACGGCTGCGGTTTTATTTTTTGCTGCTGGAAACCCTGGCAAAAGCAGCTGAAGGGAGAAAGGTTTGTTTCAGGCCACAGATCCAGGTCACAGTCCATGCTAGTGGAGAAGTCACAGTGGCAGCAGCTTCAGAAGGCTTCACATCCAGCCCTAAGCAGGGACAGAGGAAGCAAATGTGCATGTATTGACCCACCATCATTTTAATAAGTACTTTTATTAATTCTTGAAAATTCCATAGAATGTATTTTGATCATATTTATATCTCGACTTCTTTCCCTGACTCATTCCTGCCACTCCCAACTTCATGCCTCTTGTTTTTTATTTACTGATTTCAATTCATGTTGCTCCTGAGTATGGCTATAGAGCTACGTACTTGCATGTGGTAGACTTACCACAAGCCATACCCTTAAAAAAACTGACTCTCCCTACCCCAGAAGCCACCACCTGTAAATAGCTCATCAGGTAGTTGTGGGACTCACAAGCCTCTGTCATCTTCCTGCTACAGTGTTGACAAGTTTGATATTGCGCATGCTTGTGCACCTAACTACAGTGTCAGTGAGGTCCTGAGCTCAGTGGTCCTGTCACACCCAGGAGACATTGCTTTGTTTCACTTATGTCTGCCTCCTGGCTCTTAGAATCTTTTCATTCCCTCTTTCATGATGGTTGCTGAGTCTTAGAGAGAAGGGTGTGATATAGATGTGTGGTGATATATTGTGTAGCTTAATAAATTTATCTAGGTATCAGCGGACACTAGATTAGGCATAGAGGTCAGACAGTGGTGGTACACACCTTTAATCCTATCACTCGGGAGGCAGAGATTTATCTGAATTTCTGTGTGTTCAAGGCCATACTGGGAACAGAGCCAGGCACGGTGGCATACACCTTTTGTTTGTTTGTCTCTTTTGTTTTTTGAGACAGGGTTTCTCCGTGTAGTTTTGGTGTCTGTCCTGGATCTCACTCTGTAGATCAGGCTGACCTCGAACTCACAGAGATCTGCCTGCCTCTGCCTCCCAAGTGCTGGGATTAAAGGTGTGTGCCACTGCCGCCTGGCCCTGGTGGTATATACCTTTAATCCCAGCACTTGAGATCTCATGTCTTTGCTTGGAAAGCACACATGCTTTTAATCTCAGGAAGTGACATGGCTGGGTGGAGAATGGTATATAAGGTGTGAGGAGACAGGAACTGAGCAGCAGTTCAACTGAACCCTCAGGGGTGAGGACTCAGAGGCTTTCAGTTTGAGGAGTCGTAGAAACAGGATCGGCTGAGGAGTTGGCGAGGTGAGGTTGGCTGTGGTTTGCTCTGTTTCTCTGATCTTTCAGCTCTCACTCCAATATCTGGCTCAAGGTTTTTATTATTATTATTATTATTAATAAGACCTTTTAAGATTCATGCTACACAGATGTCCCATTTATGGCTCAACTCTCCACAGTCATTTTCTTTACTTTGACCATTTGTGATTTTCTGCATTAATCATTAAAAACTACACTGCCATCATTCAGGAAAATAAGAGAAAACTGAGTGACCTTACTTCTGTTAAAGAGTAGAAAGTAGTATACAGTGACTGAGATTAGGGGATTAATAAACAATTATAGGGAAGGGTTGAGATGATGAGCATTACACCTGGTTTCAATTTCTGTAGGAAGTAGGGTTTCTGTTTGATGCTCATAACAACAATCAGCCTATAAGAGAACAATGTTTTTCAGACTACCATGCCACATTCTTGAAGTGGCCTACAAGGTTAGTGAACTTAATGGGATAGCCCTATTTGGACAAGAAGAAAGGAGCAGACAGCAACAATATTAACTGGGGGTTACAGACAGGCAGGTGGTGAAATTTGGTGTGTCTAAGGATCTTTATACTTTACATTTTGGAAAAAAATTTGCTTAAAGAGAGTTTAAGATGGAGGTTTGGTAGGGTTTTGTTTGTTTGTTTTGTTTTAATTCAGTTACTAGAGGATATTCTTCACTCTCTCTACAAGCTTGAATTATGTTAGGAAATACATTTGCTGTAATTCTCATTTTTTTAGAACTAAAAATTTTGCATATCTACTTTTAGAATTAAGATTTCTCTTTGCACACGCATTTAAAGCAATTTAGTTATAATGTGTTTTAATGTAAGTCTCCTGTTCTTGTGCTTTTGCAGTTTTGGTGGGGTGCTTCTTTGATCTGTGAGCTTGTACTTTTTTTTCTAATCTGGCAAAAAAAGTCTGAATTCCATTGTTCCTCAAATTAACTTGTTCTCGCCTTGAGAGTCACAAATACACAAGCATATACATAAGCACCCATCACTTAAAGCTGTTCTATGTTTTAATAACCGACTGTTCTTCTGGGAGAGTGTGGTCTTGTGTCTTGACATTTCTATCCACCTGTAATCCCATGCCAAGCACTCTGGACTGTGTATTACTTATATTCATCATGTGCTTCATTCATATTCTAGAGCTTTCTTCTGAGATGTAGTTAGGCTTCTTCGAATCAATGATACTTCTTTTAAGTTTTATTAGGTGGGACCAAACCACATTCATGGTTAAAATGAAGCTTCCAGTCTAAGACTCTTTTTTATTCTTATTACTGTGTCTTGCATTATGAGACTTTCTGTATAATTGCTGGGAACTGACAGTGTTCCTGGCTTCATGTATGTGCTGGAGATAATATTTTCCAATACATTTTTGAAGGAGATTTGTTTATCATGTTGGCATAGTTTCTTTACAAAGTTGTTCTTAGTGTTCACAGCAACCCTCTGTAGACTCTAGAGTGCCATCTCTGTATGGTGACCCCTCTGGGATCTCTGTTCTGTGGTGGAGCTGTTCTCCTCTCCCTTATCTGTCTCTCCACCCAGGAAGCCTACATGACTGCCCTCCTCTTCCACCACAGTCTGGAAACTTTCTCTAGGCAGTAAGCTGGGAAACCACTGGTCTCATTACATCAGTTTTCCCATTTCACATGGGTAACTGTCTTGCAAAAGACATGCTTGATAACAATTGCTTGAGTCTTGTTTTATGTGTTTCTCTTGATCTTAGCTTTTTTTCAGGCATGAGACTAAAATTTCAAATTTTATTTCTGGTCACCATTTGAACTGGTAGTCTGGTAGTCACTGAGCTCTAGATCTTGATAATATTAGCAGTTAAGTGCAAAGAAAATTAACACAGAAAAAAGAAACCTTAATATTTGAAAGTTTTAATTGCCCAGAGACATAAACATAGTTTAAAGCATAATTATGCAAATAGATGGCAAAGTTTAAGAGAAAGGTTCCAAGTCTTCAACCTCACGTAGTAGAAAGGAACATAGTTTGAACAAAAATATCTTAATTCATAAGGACATCTCAGAAAGTCTTATCAAAAGGACAGTGTAAACTTTACTAGTATGGCTCATTAAGTCAGAAACGGACTCTGGAAGGGTCATGGAGATTAGAGGTGAGGTAAGTCATAATCAAAGCAATTAGCAGTGTATTATATCCCCGGAGTTCCTTAGAAAAGGAAATCTCAGTTGCGTTGATAAAATCCCAAATGGCATTTACTTGCCCAGATGGAACATTACCTAAAAGGCAACTAACTACCTGCTTTACTACATGAATTGACCACACTGTCCTTTGTCCAAAGTAATGAGTTGCAAATACTAAGATGTGAGTTTTAAGTTTATGCATGTTACACCAATCACATCTGTTTTTCAACTACTTAGAAATTTTATTTTATTGGAAGTTTAACTAGACAGAGAATGCATAGCTTGGCTTTAATAGAACTAGATATTTATTATTTTACTGTAGGGAGTACTTAGACATAGGTAGTTCAATTAATCCAGATCTAAATCTTGGCTACCAATCCCCACTTTGAATTGTATTTTAATGGTTTTTAGTGTTGCTTCTCAGTTCTTTTCTTTTTTCTTTTTCTTTCTTTCTTTCTTTCTCTCTTTTTTTCTGTCTTTCTTACTCTTTCATTCATTCTTTCTTTTTTAAAATATACTTCAAATATAGGGGCTTTGGCTCAGTGTTGGAATCTTTGCCAGGCATGCAGGATCCTGGGTTTGATCACTACACCACTCATACACTACACCAAGTCTGAAACCTCTAGGATTCTGTCATCTACAAAGTTTGTCTGCATTTTTACCCTTCTGAGCACTTTCTTGCCCAGTGGCTTACTTTTGCCACAAAGAAAGTAAACTCCATGTGGAGTTTCTTCAATGCCCATCATCTTCTCCAAAGAAGATTGATGCCGCCAAGAGCAGACATGTCTCATTGTCATAAAAAGAACCTTTGTTATTATAATATCTTAAATGCCATATTCTGTAGACCTCTGAAGTGTTAGAAAATGACCTATCTAAATTATATCTGTTTGACATTGAAAACATACTCAATATGATTACAAATGGATTGTAATAGGTGACTAACTACTAACCTGCATTTCTTTATTATCCTAAATAGTTTGTAATAATAACTTCCAAGAACTAGAAATTTGCATTACATTGTTAATGAGTTGTATAGGTACAATACCTTGAACAAGATTATAAATGAGCTGGGTGGTGGTGGCACATGCCTTTAATCCCAGCACCCAGGAGGAAGAGCTAGGCAGACCTCTGTGATTTGAGGCCATCCTGATCTACAGAGCGAGATCCAGGACAGGCACCAAAAGTACACAGAGAAACCCTGTCTCAAAAAACCAAAAAAGAAAAAAAAGATTAGAAATGTATGTACAGTATGTTCCAACAAAAATATTCTCAATTTGTATCAATATACAAAAATCCATATAAGTGTAAAATATTTAAAACTAGTAGTTTCTTTTTTGTTTAAAAGTAGATTCAATAATCTACCTTTTTATCCTATTTCTACATCTGCCTTTTGCTTTTAGAGTAGATTCAATAATCTACCCTTATATCCTATCATATCATACTCCCTTTTTTTCTTTTCAAAACAAGAACCCTGAATCTAAACTCCTTTGTTCACCCTTTTTTCCTGTCCATTACCAATAACAACTTGTAACCATCATTCTTAAACAATGACAAATAACCCAATGAAAGACCAAAACCACCCACTACAACTCTTCAGAATATGGACATCATGTTCTTAAATTTATTTCCTGCTGTGTGGGGGCAACAGCATCTTTAGGGGACCCTGAAAAGAAAAAATTGGGGTTAACTGTCAAGTCCTGGGAGAAGTTTCTGTATCATTTGTTGTCTAGTTTCTATGTATTTGGAAACTGCAGGGCTTGTCTCAAGTCCTGGCTAGAGTATCTGTGAGGCTGGATTATATCTCAATTAGCCAACTTGAAATTGTCCTGACCATTTTGTAGTCCAAAGCCAATCTTTAGGTGTTGTTTTTTAACTTAGTGGTGTTATCATAGTCCTGGTGGAATCGTTGTTGTAGGGCCCCATCAGCCTTTTGGAGACTTCAAAGGTCACTGTTAGGCATGGTCATGGTTCACTGTAGAAAACTTAAACATTTAAAATGTTGCATGAAACATACCTCAAAGAGGTCAAAGGATTAATATTTACCTTGTTACCTGATAGAGACTCAAACCTGAAATCATGTACAGGAAGCTAGATGAAGCCTTTTTCTAGAATTAGTTAGTAGTTTATATGACCATTAATATCATGACAAAAAGTTTAATATCTATATGTATATTAATCTTATAAACTTTGAGGTAATATTTATACCTTAAGAAAACCTGTTAAAAATTTAACACAAAACCAAAAGATTATGAGATTAGTGGCAATAAAATAGTCCCTAAATTTTGGTTTTTCATCTGTTCCATATCAGGTGGCTCTTCTGACATGAGACAGAGATTTTGGATTTTACTTTAACAAGCATGCTTGGGTTTAGAGAAGTGGACAGCCACACTCCACCTCCAGCTTTAATTTTCAATTGAAATGGGACTACATAAAGGCCATTTGTCTTATGTGTCTATAAAGAAGAGCAGAAACAAACATTTGGGAAGATTTATGAAATTTTATCCTGTTGGAGATGTGATAGGCCAGTTTACTCTTTTTCTTGGAACATCGTCTTTGGATGATTCATCCTTTTTCTTCAGATGTCTCATTTGTTCAGTGGCCCTCAGATTTCTTAGCTTGATGCCTTCATTCTCCTGAAAAGACAAAAACAATACCATTTGTCAATCCTAATTTTGGGGAGGTTCCCCTTTGACAAGTTATGTCTGATCAAATGAGAAGCATTTGTTAGTTGTTTAAGTTAGTTAAGATTAAATGGTCACATTGTTTGATGAACTATCACTTCTTCTAATTAAGAGGTCTCTTGTTCAAATTGAACCCTTATCAATTTGATGGTATCTATAGCTTTTTTTCTCCATTGGAAACCAAAGCAAAACCCTGTCCACAATGTAACACATACCCTATTTTCCATTCTGAGGTCAACACATCTTTAAAGTACACAGGCTGATGTAATTCTGTAGTTTTTTCTAATATCCAATGTCTTGCCACTGCCACAGCTGTCATTCCTTTCAAAATTAGAAAATAAGCATTTAGAAAATTCAACATTAATACAGCATAATGCAGTCTATTCCTGGGGGGTCCTTATTACACCTTTCTGTTTATTAGGCATATCTTTTAGAGTTCTTATGGTGGTATTGTGTTCCCTGAAATATTGTGTACCCTAATAAACTTATCTGGGGTCAGAGAGAGAATAGCTACAATATTAAACATAAAGGTTAGGCAGTGGTAGCACACACCTTTAATCCTAGCACTCCAGAGGCAGAAATACATCTGTTCAAGGATACAGCCAAGCATGGTGACTCACGCCTTTAATCCCAGAAAGCGAACCTTTAATCCCAGGGAATGGTGGTAGAAAGTAGAAAGGTATACATGGTGTGAAGACCAGAAACTAGAAGCATTTGGCTGGTTAAGCTTTCAGACTTTGGAGCAGCACAGACCAGCTGAGGATCCGGCAAGGTGAGGCAGCTGTGGCTTGTTCTGGTTCTCTGATCTTCCAGTTCACCCCAATACTTGGCTCAGGTTTGCTTTTATTAATAAGAACTTTTTAAGATTCATGCTACAATTTCTCCTTGATCTTTCTATAGCTGCTTGGCCTGTAGGATTGTGTGGTATCCCTGTAATGTGTTTTATATTGTAATAAGCAAAAAAACTGTTTCATTTTACTAGAGACATATGCTCGAGCATTGTCAGCCTTAATTTGTACGGGTATAACCATGATGGCCATAACTTCTAGAAAAAAAATCAATGGTGTTGTGTACATTTTTTAATTTTTCAAATTCTAAAAAATGGAACAAATCCACCTACCAGATTTCGTTCCTTTGAGTACCCTTTGGATTACTTTCTGCAGGTAGTGGAGTTTGGTTATATAAAGAACAAGTAGGATATTTCCTTATAATTTCCTTGGCTTTTTTGTCAAATGATGAAAAAATCATTTTTCAAACCCTTGCTATTGACTACATCTTTTTATGAAACTTTGAGGCCTTCAGCACATTTCCTATCAATTGTTGATCAATTTCTTCATTATCTTGTGCTAGAGGGCCTGGTAGACCTGTATGTGATCAAATGTGTGTTGTATATAAGAGATGAGTCCTATTTCTGATTATTTCTTGTAACTGAATAAATAATAAAGTCAATTCTGTATCATCTGGTATAAATTCAGCAATTTCAATATGCAAAACAACTCTTTCTGCATATTGAAAATTAGTAACTATGTCAAAAGGTTCTGTAAAATCCATTAATACCATGAGAATAGCATAATATAATTTTGACTTTTGGATAGCATGATAAGGGCTTTAAGCCACTTTACTTAAAATTTCTCATGTGTAACCCGACTTTCCTGATTTATTTGCATCAGTATTAAATGTAGGGGCTCCATATATTGGTGTTTCCTGTACAATGTGAGGAAGGATCCAGTTAGTTCTCTTTATAAATTGAATTCTATTGCTTTGGGAATATTTGTTGTTAATCACTCCCAAAAATTACTTCAAGCTCTTTGCCAAGGTTTACTTTCTGCCCATAATTTGTCAATTTCATCATTAATAAAAGGTGCTACAATTTCTCCTGGATCTATTCCTGCTAATTGACAAAGCCTCAATTTTCCTTTTAGAATCAACTCAGATACCTTTTCCCCATAAATTTTTAATTTTTTACTTTGTTTGTTTGGTAAAAAGATCCATTCTAAGACAATATCTACCCCCTGCATTAACATTCTTGTAGAAGAATGCATAGAGGGTAAAATAACCAGAATGCAGTCAAGCTCTAGATCCAAATGATCCACATATGCACCCTATAATTTCTTTTCCACTAAAGCCAATTCTTTCTTGGCTTTAGCTGATAAGTCTCTTGAACTATTTAAGTCCTTGCCACTATTTAAGGTTTTGAATACATTACTCAGTTCATCATTATCCCATTACTTCAGAAGTGGGCTGTAGATTAGAAATGTCTCCTAGCAATCTTTGAAAGGCAGTAAGAGTCCACAATAGATCTCTCCTAATTTGTACCTTCTTCAAATATTCTTTCTAAAGTATCTACATTTGAATCCTCCAGTAAAATATCATCCATGTAATGGTAAACTATAGATTGAGGAAATTGCTTACGTATCATTTCCAATGGCTGTCTTACAAAATATTGGCACAGGGTGGGACTGTTTAACATTCCCTATGGGAGAGCCTTCCATTGATATCTCTTAACAGGCTGAGGATTATTGTAAGTGGGCACTGCTGGGGGATGTCTTTCTGTACATTGTGAATATGTGCTGTTCCCATTGGCTAATAAATAAGCTGCTTTGGCCTATAGCAAGGCAGCTTGGAGGCAGGTGGAAAATCCAAGGAGAGAGACAGGGAGGAGAAAGGCAGAGTCTGGATAGATGCCAGCTGCAGCCAGGAGAAGCAAGATGTGAAAGTACTGGTAAGCCATGGCCATGTGGCAAAATATAGATTAATAGAAATGGGTTAAGTTGTAAGAGCTAGCTAGAGAGAATCCTGCCATAGGCCATATAGTTGATAGATAATATTAAGCCTCTGAGTGATTATTTTATAAGCAGCCACATGACCATGGGGTGCTGGGTGAGACTGGAGGAACGTGGGACCATGGGACTGGGCAGGACTTGAGAAACCTTCCAGCTACAGGGCACCATGAAGGCAAATTTTTCTCTGTCTTTTTCTTGTAAAGATATAGTGAAGAAAGAGTCTTTTAAATTGATAACTAAAAGAGGCTGTCTTTTAGGTAGCAGAGAATGCAAAGGAATTCCAGACTATACAGAGCCCATTGGCTGAATCACCTTATTAACAGCTCTTAGGTCTGTTACCATTCTCCATTTTCCAGATTTCTTTTTAATAACAAATACAGGAGAATTCGAAGGGCTGGTTGATTCTTCAATGTGCTGAGCATTTCGCTGCTCCTGTACCAGTTGTTCTAAAGACTGCAGTTTCTCTGATGTTAAAGGCTGTTGCTCAACTCATACAGGTTTGTCTATTAATCATTTTAAAGGTAGGGCTGTTGGTGCCTTTGAAAGATCAGCAGCTGTTGTGCCCTGTTTTTGAACAACCTGAATGGCTATTCTTTATAATACCTTCTAATACTTTGCCCAGACGTATGTCAATTTATGGTTAGTTTATAATATTGGAAGAATGTTAATCTGAGTATTCCATTGTTGTAACAAATCATGTCCCCATAACTTCATTGCTATGTTAGCCACTTATGGCTTTAATTTTCCTCTCTGTCCTTCTGGTCATATACATTCAATCCATCACATGCTCTGTTTTACATGAGATAAAGTTTCAATCCCTAATAGATGAATATTTACCCCCATGAAGAGGTCAATTTAGATGCTTAGATTCTGGTGCAATTATTGTTACATCTGTACCTGTGTCTACAAGAGCTCCAATGATGACATCATTTATTTGTGTTTTTAATTTTGATCTTTGTTCATTTATAGAAATTTGCCAAAATATCTGCTTCACAGTTTCTCCTAAATTTTTTGTTCTCTCTTCTATAGCTGTTCTATCATCCAGAGCAGTATGTTTTTTGTTTTTTGTTTTTGTTTTTTAACAATAGGTATTAGGTTCTTTAATTGCTCTGAGAAGGAGTTTCTTCCATGATGGCAGGAAAGGACTGGACTGAATTTGACATGGGGGCTTGTGTTTCCCGATGGCAAAGTGTTACCTTGTCTGTTCTTTGTTGATCTACATTCATTAGTTCAATGTCTGTCTTTGTCATACCTTCTGAAAACTTCAGAATGGAGGGGAATTCTCTTTGGGTTATTCTTAGAAACAAACATTGTTTCTAGGAGTGCCCTGTTTACAATCTCTTTTTAGGTAACCTTGTTTGCCACAATTGAAACACCTGACACTTTGATTTTTCTTCAAACCTCTGGAAATCACCTCTCCTATCAAAGCATCATCATGGTCAAGAGATTCAATATTGATTGCATTTTGGGTCCATTCTTCCAAGGGTGCTGATCTTGCCTTTAAATGCCTAATTATCCTTTTGCATTGTGCATTAGCATTTTCAATAGACAGAGATTCAATTATTATTTGTCTGGCTTCTGAATTTGGTATTATTATATTTACTGCTGACATCAATCTTTGTAAGAAATCAATGAGGGTTTCTTTTGGACCCTTTATCACTTTAGTAAATGACTTAATTTTTTTTCTACTTCTTCAATTCTGTCACAAGCACTCAAAGCTGCTGTATAGCATAAAGATAGGGTGTGTTCATTACATAGAGCTTGCCTTTCTATACTAGCATAATCTCCAAGAAGTTATTCTTGGGAGATTTCCATATCTCCAGCCCTACTTCATTGTTCAATGGTCTTATCCTCATCTTTCCACCAGGTCCTCCATTGTAATTGATGACCAACTTCCAATACTACTATATACAAATCTCTTCAGTGTTAAGGGATAATTCTTTTACAAGTTGAACACAAGTTTAACATCTGTTTCACAAAAGGTGAATGCATGTCATATGAGACTATCACTTCCTTGAATCTCCTTAAATCTAACATTTGCCCAGGAGTCCATTCAGCTTTTGCACAGCCTTGGAGATATCTATCATTTGGCAGCTCCTGTAAGGCCACTGGCTAAATTGTAGTTGGTTGTTTGAAAACCTTATTCTGTTACTCTCTAACTTTATAATGCAATGCTAAAATTGATTCTCCTTTAAATTCCTCTGTCTGGGTCTGAATATCTCTATGATCTGTATTAATAAGTTTATCTAAGGCTTGGTCTTGGCACTCATATCAACCAACTGTTTTATAGATAAACCAAGAATTATCAAACTGACAATAAAGATTATCAAAATGATAATTAACATTATGTTAATCCTGGTTTAGTTGATTATCCCTACATATTCCCCCATGACGATGAAAGGGGAAATGGACTGTGGCTGCATAGAACAGTAGAATCCCAAGTAGTTTTTGAGGCAGCTACGTAGTTTGGCAGCAGCCTTAGGAGTGGATCCAGGGAAAGCCCATAACCTGCTGGGAGAAAAGAAGCCGAAGAGCCAGCCATCTGCATGGTGGAACTTGTGTAAGTGGCTAACTCCTGCGGTGCTTGGAGCCCAAATGCCTGTGGAGTCTGCTGAAGAGAGGCTCTAACAGAAAAATCCCAGATCCGCTCAGAGGCTTAGGGAAAAAGGAGAGGAGAACCTAGCCAGTGGGATGGTGACTCAGGCCATGTGTAGCTCCGGCCTATGCTGGTGGCTGCAAAACCACAGGCAAGTGGTTTTTTCGTGAATTCCATGCTCTAAAGTTGGGGCACCAAATGTAGTGCAAATTCTAATTATTGTTAATAATAAAAACCCGGAGTCAGATACTAGGGGGTGAAAGTTTAAAGATCAGAGAAGCAGAGCAGCCAGCCACTAGGTCTTACCTCTATGAAATCCTCAGCCCAAAAGAGTCTGAGCTCCTGTCTCCTCTCTGCCTCATCACTTCCTCTCTCCACTCAGCTATATCATTTCTTGTCCATCTGTACAGACCTCCCAACCTCTATGGTTAACTAATGGATAGCTCTACCCTCTGATCTTCAGGCAAGCTTTATTTGTTAAAAGCACAATCAAAATATCACAACATTTCCAAGTAGGACTCTGTTCTAATTCGGCATTCTACCCTGGCTATCAGCAAAATGACAGAAATTAATCTTGTTTCAACATAAGACAATGCTATACTATAGTCTTTTGTGTTTATACTGGGCATTCACTTTCTAGCTGAGGATGGTTAGGAGGTACTAGGTCTGTGTTTGACTTATTGGGTAAAAACATCACTGTGGAATCATGTGGCCTTGGTTAAAACACCTTCTCAGTTTATTAGATAATGATGAAGCATTATTATTTATATTTTATAGGTGAGGCCAGGCTAAAAGGTTATGTTTTTAAAATAGTCCTTATCTCAAAGCATAGATTCTGAAATACAGTTAAAAGATAGGATATGGAATATTTGCTGAAAGTAAACCAAAGGTGGGGAGAGTGTAAAGATTTGGACAAAACAAAAATCGTGAATTGACAGTTACTGAAACCAGATGGCGAGTTGTTCTATCTTTCTCTCCACGTTTTCATCTTAGAAATGAAATAAAACTATTCCTTTTACATAACACATGGGCTTCAGATAATTTGCTTAAGCTTCAATTCTTCACATATACAGGGAAGGGACAACAGACACCATCCTCAGAGAACTATTTTGAGGACCAAGTGAGTTAATTGATACAGTGTGCTTAACACATTTCTCTTCTCACAGAAGTGCCATGTGAATATTAAGTCTGAAGAAAATATATCCATTTCATGCCCATTTTTAAAATTAAGCTTTTCATTGTGGCACAACCATAGATTCACATGCAATTCTAAGATACAAGCACAGAAACTCTCTACTTCATTTGTGCATTTTCCTTCAATGGAAATACCTTATACCACTATAGTACAACATCTTATCCAGGATATTAATACTGATACAATCAGGGCACAGAATATTATTATTATCAAAAGAATTTTTTACTGTTGCCCTTTCATAGCTATAGCTACTTCCACTCTCTCCTTAACCCCTGGTGGTAACAATCTCACTGAATGTAACCTTTTAGAGTAGGCTTTCTTCCTTATCGTCATTGTCTAGAAATTAATCTAGACAGTTGTTTGTATCGAGTTCATTCATGGTTTTTGCTGAGCTCTATTCTATGACACAGACAGTTCAGCCTGTTTAATCCACTCACAATTTCCAAAGTAGTATCTGGATTATTATCTGTTTGGCTACTGTTAAGAGTCTATAAACATTTGTGTAGAAGTTTTTTATTGGTTGTAAATTTTCATTTCTCCAGAGTCAATGTTCAGGTGCACGGTTGTTAGGTTATATTGTAGTTTTATCTTTAATTTTACAGGTGCTGCCAAGATGTTCTAAAGTTAACAAATGACATTTTTGTTGTTGTTTTATGTTTTTGCTTTTGTTTTTGTTTTTGAGACAGGGTTTCTCTGTGTAACTTTGCGCCTTTCCTGAAATTTACTCTGTAGCTCAGGCTGGCCTTGAACTCACAGAGATTTGCCTGCCTCTGCCTCTGCCTCCCAAGTGCTGGGATTAAAGGCATGGGCCACCATCACCCAGTTCAACAAATGACATTTTCATTTCTGCAGAATTGAATGAGTGATCCAGTTACTCTACATCAATAATTAAGTAGTTGTCCTTAAGAAACATTTTTAACAGTCATGGCTGATAAGGAGGATCACACTTCACAAGAGCTATTTTATAGGCTTATTTGCCATCTTTTAAAAACATATCTGCCCAAGTCTTTTGCCCATGTTCTAATTAAATTGTTTGTTTTATAATGAGTTTTTAAAAGTCTTGCTATCCGACTTTCAGTTGTTTCAGAAATGGCTCAGCAATCTACAGTACCTGCTACACTTGTAGACAGTAAGAGGTGGTCTTCAGCACCCATACTGGATGGCACACAGCTGCCTGTAACTGCAGATCCTTCTGTTATCTTATGTTCTTCAGCTTTCTCCATCAAAATTATCATTCTACCAACCCTAAATACTTATTTCAGATCCTCATTTTAGTGCCTGGCATTTCTCCCAAGCAGCTCCTGGTTTTCAAACTGGGCCTCACTTAATCTAAAGATTCTTAATTTCCTATTCAAATCAAACACGGCACACATTACTTATTCTTACTCAATACTTGCCAAGTCATGTAACCTTGCTGAGAATTTCTCCATAAGTATCATGATGACACCACACATGGTCTGGAAATTTTCTGATTGGTCAGCTGTTTGGGGCAGAATTTGCTCTTTCAATCAAGTATCTGACCTTAAAACTCTTGCTTTTCTTGCTTTGTGATACTGCCATAGGCTAATTAAGAGAAAAACGTTTGGACAGCTGCTTCCCTGAGCCAATTTATAAAGTGTTAAAAATATTAATTTGGTGCTAAGATAATATCTGAAACATACAGAGATGGAGAAAGTTCTATTTAACAAAGTTCTTGTCATGAATCACACTGTATATTTCTAGAAGAAGTGTTTGACAGGCCACTTAGAGTGCTTTCTAGAATGGGCTCTGCTCTATGACCCTTAGGTAATCTGTGTGGGTCAGGAAGGGGGTTTCACTATCAGTTCTTGTCTGTTGCTTCTTCCATGCAGAGGATTCAGCCACTGCTTAAATCAGAGATGAGCTATCAGTTGAGGAACCTATGTGGGGAAGAGGGGAGAACAATAGGCTGTTGGTACTGCCTGTGTCTAAGTCTAGCTAGTGTATATTTTAGGTGATGAGAAATTATCCAATGAGGAAGTACATTCATACCCATGCCCTTGCTAAATGTCTTCTCCATAGGCATCGTCTTCAGTATGTTCAACATTCTAGTCAGATGGAAAATTGGGATATGTGTGTATTTCTTAGCAAACACAGAGGAAATGTTAAAGAACATTCCTAATCATAGGGGGAAATGTATAAAGAACAAAGATCTAGATGTTGCTTGATCTGACATGGATCATGACAATAAAACTGAAAGCAAATAGATCATTGATACGTAGCATATCATGTACAGTTAATGCTCTTCAGATAATGTCTCAAGGCTTGTGTTCTTAGTTAAAGGTGATAGAGTTATAAGGATCATATTTTCAGGGTTGGGGGCGGCACTGGGAATGCTCCAGCTTCTCTTAGATGTTAAATGATCATTCTCAGACTGCAATACTGTAATGTAGTAGGCCCCATAGCATCAGCAAGAACATGACAGGGCACTGGGAAGATTCTGCTAGCTTTGACTTCTGAAACACACATTTACATTTTTCATATCAAATCAGGGTCTAAAACGAGGCTGTCTTTCAGTTTCAGCAATACAGCTGCCCCAAAGAAGTGACAGAGACGAAATGACTGCAGTGCTCACTCTAGACCATGCCAAGAGGTATTGGAATTAGCAATAGGTTAGTCTAAGCACGTGGGAACATTTTCAGATTCACTGACAGTCAAATGCAGAAGTGAGAGAATTCTCGTTTGCATATTTATTAGAGTGATAGAAAACTCTGTGCGCATATATATATATAATATATATATATATATATATATATATATATATGACATCTATGTGTAGTATCTCTGAATCAAGTTTGAATATTTAGTAAGAAGGCAAAGGGCTGCTTTTGTACTTTTAGTCTGAAGTCTTTTATAAGTAAAATACTAAACTTAGGTTTCTATTTCTAGCAGCCCGAACTAAATTCCACCACATAATCATAACACTACACTAGGTCTCAACTTCTTACCTTAACAATATAGTCATAATCATCAGAACATTGCCCTCAAGAGAAACTGAGAATTGATATAATTGCACACAGAATTCAGACTAAAAATATCTCCCTTCACCTGAGCATTCCATCTGATTGCGATCAGTTTTGATCCATGTCATGGGGTAGATAGATCCTTACCCAAACGCTTCATCTGCAACTCTACCCACTGCCAAGAACATCTTTCAAAGTCTTCTGTGGCTTCAGTTGTTACTTTCTGAGCTTGATTTGAAAAGCATTTGGGAAATAATGACCTGTCGAGTTCCTGCTACAGTGCCAAGGCAGATTGTGACATGGCATTGAGAGTTAACTCTTTCGCTGCACACCTTCGTTCAGTGGCATTTAACCTCAAATAAATGAGAATATAATTATGGTGGCATCATAATAGCTGGTCAAGGAGAAGCTGGTGAAGGTGGTAACTTTGTTTCCTAAGGTGAGTTTTCACAATTTAAGACAGAATAAGCACATTCAGAATAAATTTGTTGATTCTTTTATTAATTGGAAATCTCCTTGGGTCAACATCCAGTGTTGAAATGTGGATTGTATTGACTCCATTACTGTAGAACCCTTCACACCCAGTAACATTTCCAACTTCGATAATGAACGTGTTTGGGTACCAACACTCACACCATTCCTTGGAATCTTGCCCATGAGCTTACTCTAACATCATAAAATATTAGCTGTGTTGTGTGCAGTAAGGAGACCAATAAAACACCATATGTTGCGTGACTAAACCATTTAAAATTGACCTAGCATTTCTTCCATAATATTCTATGACTTGCTAGAATTTCAGGTTTGACGTTGTCTAATAAGTATGAAACAATTTTGTTTTTTACTATGCTCCTTTGTCAACTTTAAGATTTGCTTTTCTCATGAAAAAAAATACTAGAAGCTTGAATTAAAACACAGTAAATGCAGAGAATACTCCTTGCACTGCCCTCTCTAGGTCTTCTGTGTAACCAATGGGTACCTACTGTAAGAAATCTAAAAACCATGTTCCATCTGTCCCAACTGTCTAAAACATGGATGCTTCTCTAAAGACAAACATGAGCATGGAATAAATAGACACAAAACCATTTTTTTAGGATAGCTTCTTGAAGAAGCTAGGCTTAGATAAGAGCAATGGAGAAAAATGTCATCCTTCAAGATTTTTATTTAAATCCAACTTTTGAAGGATTTCAGTTTCAAAACTCTGCTTCAAAAATCTAGTCTGCTTATCATGGCAAGATTACCAAACTGTACTGGGGCAAATGGAGAGGAGGTAACTATTTATAACCCAAATATAATAAAATACTAACATGAACAAGCAAAACCATGGTGATATTTACAACTTCTCTTGCTCCCAACATCAATATGTCACCTCCTCTCAGTAATAAACAGAAAAAGACAAAAATAAAACAAAAATGTGCCATAAACACATAAAATTAAAGTTGTGTGGTATCTTATTCTCCTTATTATTGCTATTAGTTAATACTACAAAGTGGGAATTTTATAAAATCATGAAGTTTATTTTTTTTTGTCTCACAATTCTAGTAAGTTCAGAAACATAGCATTAGAGTCTGCCAAGGACCCCCATGTTTCATTACAGATAGCATGGTGCAGGAGGAAAATAGCTCATTTGTATAAAGAAGTCACTCCTGCAAGAGATATCCCATTCTTGAGGAGGCTGCTTTAATTCACTCCAAAAAGGGATTCCTTCTGAGAAGCTTCCCCAACACCAATGCTTTGGGATCCAAATTTCTAGTTTACACTTTTGGGGTGCACATTCAAACCATAAGAACAATTATGTATGCTTCTGGGGAAATGTGGTTAATATCTCATCACTAGATCAAATGTTCTATGAACACTCAAATAAGGTTCATTTGTAGATGAATTTCTAAACAGTCTTATTAAATAAGAAACACAGAGCCAAATACAGAGGTAATAGCCTAAGAGATCAGAGAAATAGTAAATAGCCATAACTAGCCTTAACTTATCACCATGCTGTAGCTTTCCGAGAGAGCTTCCTTTTGTCTAAACTGCACTTTTATTACCTTCCTGTTCTGCCTTCTCATTGGCTCTAAGACCAGTTACATGACTTCCTCATCACTGCCTGTTTGTACACACATCCAGGTCTCTGTGGTTGGTACTGGGATTAAAGGCGTTTGTCACCACGCTTAGCTGTGTCTTTGACCACACAGAGACTTTGCTTGCTGTGTGACCGGATTAAGGGCATGTGCGACCATTGCCTGACTTCTGGTTATGGCTCGCTATGTGACATCTGATCTCCAAGCAATCATTTTTTTATTAACATACAAATAAAATACCACATTTCAGCACAAATAAAATATCACCACGTTCATTCTTTGAAACAAATTGAACAACTCTTTGAAAACAAATACATCTTAACATTGGTTTTTTGCTTGAGTGGACCCAAACTCTCATTGTCTGTAGAGGGAAACATTAAATCCAGGGATCATAGCCACAGGACTAGGTATGCATGCTGTGATGGGGTTTGCCTGTGTTCAGTGTTCAGATCTTGGACAGAAGACTTGAAGAATGAGGGAGGAAGAAGAACAGGCAATGTTTTAATCTTAAATAGTTGGTTCTTTGAAAATGAGCAGCACACACTGTCTACTCTCCTCATGTCAGAAGGCCACTCGTGCTTCTCCTGCCCCCTTAAGTTGGTTTATGAATGCTGTTTTAGTGATGACTTGATCTATCGAGCAAAGATAATAAAAAGTCAATAAAGTTCAAAGATGAGCAACCAAATACCCATTTTTAAAATAGATTTCTCTGTAACAAAAGAGCTTCATAACTGAGAAGATGAGTTAATATACAGATCACTTTAGACAGAGTCCTCCAACTCACTATGCAAGCTTAATATTAAATAGTGCTTCACTTTCACCTCCTTCCTACAAAGGGACCAGAAGTGAGATGTGGACATAGATATTTATAAAGATTTGAGCTGCTTGGTGAAAACTAACCTGTGGTATGTGAAATATTGTAGGGAAATAAAAAGCAGTGCAGGCTGCCTTGTTTTTTACAACATTTGAAAAGTTAAGGCTCCATACAATTTTTAGTTACATTCTATTTTTAATAAAAATAGACTTCAACCTAAAAATTCCTAAATGCATACAGCTGTTTGGTGTTATTTTGAGGCTTCTTTTTCTATGGCATCGAGCAATCACATGGCAGACTCTATGCATTGATTCTGAGATGAACTCAATTTCCACGCATCATTCAATGGTTCACAAAGGTTACAGGAAAGGTGGAAAAACAGATCAAAAGAGCCTGAAGTGGTCTGATAGCTTGGCATGAAGCGCCATACAGCTATCCACTTAGGACAGCATCAATACAGTCCCGTTCAGTGCCCTTGTTAAGCGAGGAGAAAAGGGGACACCCTAGGTTAGGAAATTTGGGAGCATTTAAATTTCTTATTACTCTCTTTGTACATCTTCATAAAAAGAAATGAATTCTCATTAAAATGGGAACATTTTAATTTTAAATGCACAAATTAGCCCTTTATAGAAAATGACCCTTATTCTCAAGCATTTGGAAATGTCACCTCTTAAATGCTAAGAACAGCACTCTGACCTTGTTCACCTGTGGACCACAGTCTGAATCCAGAGTTCAAAGCAAGACATGTGCGGCTCTCGGGACCTCAGTGGCAGACACAGAATCAGGTGGCAGGCTTGCCACAAGCTGTACTGCAAGCCAAAGCCTCCTTCAGTAAAGGCCATTTGCTCTTGGCTCAACAGAACGGTCCACAAAGGCCTGGAGTGGAGCAGGAAGATGTGCATCGTCCTTCACTTTACCCACGACTTCTGAGATTATGTTACTGTTGATTCTACCCTGATCTGTTTGCCTTTTCATTTTCTTTTCTTTCTTTCTTCCTTTCTTTTTTTTTGTGAGTGGGAAGGAGAAACTTTCCTTAAATACTTCTGTAATTGACAGCCATACCAGCAGTAACTATGCTTATTCTGTGTTATTTTGAAACTAGGTTTCAAATGGATATTGCTCAGAGACAAAACTGAATGAAATCTGGAACAAATGGAATAAACATTTCTGTCCTACTGATAAAGCCAGTCTGTGGCATTAGCATTCTATTGCAGGTATAAAAATTCACCCCAAACCTATAGTATCAAAGAGAAATTCATACACAGATCTAATGAGCTAAGATGTGGGTATCAGCAGAGCCCGGTACTTTTCCTGATACTCAAGAGCAATGTCACGTGTCTTCACTGTGAGCAAACCTACCAAATCCCTTTCGCTATGGAAGTGGGTGCTCTGACAGCTCTGAAACTGACATGTGAATGTGAGCTGCAGTAACAATGTAGTCCAAGTTGTCTGCTCAGCCTCTGAATCTTTTTTCTCTTAAAAGAGTTACTTATTTTTGTTTTATGTATGTGAATGTTTTATATACATGTATGCCTGCACTCATGTGCATGCGGTACCCACAGGGGCCAGAAGAGGGCATTGGATCTTCTAGAACAGGTGTTTCAGGCAGTTAAAAGCTGTTTTGTGGATTCTGGGAACCAAATCCTGGCCCTCTGCAAGAGTTTCAAGTATTTTAATTGCTGAGCCATCTCTCACCTGAAGCCTTGAAATCATCTGTAGTGTAATGCAGACTGAGGATCACAAAGCCTCATCTATTCTTAATCATCCAAACACAGTTTTATGAAAAGTTTCCCAACTTTGTCAAGCTAAAACATATTTAAGGCTTGAGATTGTTTCAGTTTTAATACTAGTCAAACCAATAAACACGACTTTCAAAGACAAATATGCATTTACTAGGTTTTATTTGTGAGAGAACTAGATTTAAACCTAGAAAAGATACACCAGGATGATTTGAAGCCAACCAGCGGTTACACCATATATAAGAAGGGAATCAGTTACAGAATCTCAACAAATTTGAGTTTTTAAAGGCTAAAAAACTAAATACTGCTACCACAAATATCATTAATGACAAGCTATGGTGTAATTAAAATAAAATTTATTATTAAAGAAGACATGATTAGTAAAGATAGACATATTTAGCAAAGGTAGCATAGAATTTAGCAGTAGAGCACAAAGAACCGGTTGGGTTTGATTATTCATTTTTATGAATTTTGGGTTTATGTTGGGTTTTTATCTCCTTCAAAATATATATGGGAACAGACCTTACCTGGCTATTGAAAAAAAACCTTTACAAGATAGCATTTTATTTAGGAAATAATTGCTTTAAAAATAGATTTTTTTGTGGAAAGGAAGCTTGTAAAGGCCTAAAAGGCTGGGTGATTCCAGGAATACAGCACATTAGGCTGCAGCAGGATCAATATTAGTTGAAATGCAGTTTTAAATCATTTTGATATAACTAATACCTGTGTCTTGAATATTTCTCCTGGCAAAATATTCCAATGTTATATCTAAGAATAATAGCGTCAGCCTGGAACTCCAGCCTACTTGGCAAAACCTCATTCCCTTATTTTGAAACAAAATGCCTTTGTGATTTCCATTGAAAATTGCTTCTTTACCACCCGGTGTTCTCTGGGCTGCTCAGTGACTGTTGTGTTACAAAGCAGAGCCATGGCTATGTGAGGGGAAATCGAATGACTGGCTACAGAAATGAATGCATATGTGCCCAGAACGCCTGTAGTTACAAAGTCCCATATGAAGCACATCTATTCTTAAGACTTTGTAGGTCTTTAACATTCAAGTCATAGCCATAAGGAGATAATTCCCCCTGGTTCTTTTGTGACACCTGTCACCCTCTACATCTTGGAACATGGTTGCCTTCCACCCTGAAGAAGCTAGCATGGAGGAAACTATTTCAGCATCCACCTTGGTCAGCTTAGACATACTCGATGGTTAGATGTGCTTGATGACACTTGTGCATTCACACATCTATGTCCAACTGGGAATCTGCTACCTTGTGTCACTGGCTAGCACTTGTGTCAAGCAGATACACGTATACATGTCTACGTACACACATGAATATTTGTGTGTGGGAGGGGTCTTGCTACTGTTGTCTAAACTGGCCTTGACTTGTAGGTCCTTCTCTGTCTACATCTTGAGCAGCTGGAACTACAGGGTGTGTCACCACTCTGGCATCCCTCACTGTATTTTAACTAGTTAGATGAATGCTGGCATTTGCTAAAGGCTGTGACTGTGCTCTTATTGCCTGTCTGTACTGTCCATTTCTGAACAAGTGCTTTTCAATGCAGGCTGTTCAGAGTGTGGCCAATTTAATTAAACAGAAGTCCTTAGAGTTATTAAAATGTCAGTAGTATACAGCACTTTTGGGATAGTGGAATGTGGTCGGTAAATCATCCCACAGTCCCTGCCCTCCCATACCCCGACCCACAAAACAATAAAACAGTAAAATCTGTTAAAGGTAAATTTTAGAAATTCCAGAAATTAGCAAAAGCCCTGAAAAATAGGAGTGCTTCTTCAAGAAAAAAAATTACTCTCATAATTGTAATTGGGTTTATGTTATTTGAACTTTGCCTTTCCTTTATCCTCAGCTCTACAGAATCTTTGCAACCAGCAGACTTGAAATTGTAGTATACGTGGAAACCAGAAGGTATGCAAATATAGGAAGGACAAACCAGGTCCAAGTCCGAGAAAGGCCCATCTGTAGAGCACAGGCACTATTGGCCTGTTAGCTCCCTGGAAAAACCTGTTCATAGGATTGTGTCGTTATCTGGTCTGTCTGGGAACTCCCTCTGAAGGAAAAGACCTATCCCCAGAGTGTTTGTAGAAAACATTCAGCAGAAAGCCTTGAACATTACAGCCGCCTAAGGCTGCAATACCAGTTCAGGTAAACAGCAGCCTGGATAAAAAATTTAAAGGAAGATCTGGGGTATACAAGAAGACTGTAGGGCTTTGAAAGCTCTGACAATCCCAGGGTGGCATAAGGACATGCACATATGCACAGCTGAGCACATGCCCAGGAGAGGGCAGAGACAGCCACAGTCTTTAGCCACTGGCTGATGGAGACTTTCCCGATGCAACATGTAAAGGAAAATGTGAGGTTATGGTGTCCCTCTGTGCTGTGCTAGACCCCAGATAGACTCTTCAATCTGAAGTGAAAGACAGCTAGGGAACTATGACCAATAAACGCACTGATCCCAATGATAACCACAGAGAGATACTGGTGGCTACATACTACAGGGAGCACAAACTTAACCCAAGAGAGTAACAGATATCAAACAGTGACAACTCCGAACCACAAGGCAGAGGGAACGATGACTTCTGTATTTATCATGTGATGGAGTTCATATCTGAAATACTCAGGCTTTTTGTCTGGGCATGGTGCTCAGTGGTAGAGAGCTGTCTTAGCATGCCCTAGGTCTGACTCTCAGTCCAAGTAAAAGGAAACAAAGATAAACAAAATATTAAGTTTTTCATAAAAACCATGAAAATAATACATAGAAAAGAAAATACAGTCCATTCAGTCAAGGAAGCATTTCCAAATTGGTCCAGGTTCCAGGTGATGAAATTGATACAGGAGAGACATTAAATATGATCAAAGGGAAAATTAAATGTGAGGAAATTTTAATATCAGCCATAAATAGCATATCCATGAATGAATGGAAACTATGAAGGACCAAATAGAGATACTAGAGGAAAATGCACAATCAACTAAACAAGTGTTAGACATCCTACTTCACAAATCTGATTCTTAAAAATCAGAGTTAAAATTGATACCCTTAAAAACTCACTCAACAAATCCAGAATAGTGTAAACCTAAGTGGTTTAGTTTGACACATCTTGGGGAAACTGCTATTGTCAGAGGTGGAGATCCATGAAGGTTGAAAAACAAGAGAAAGACTATTCAGTAAGAGTAACAGTTGAGTTCTCACTTTAAGACAGGCAGGCAAACAAAAGGAGGTGACAGATTCACAATGAAGCAAATGAAGAATTGTCAGCTAGGAATTCCATCTGTAGCATCAGAGGACAGGGCTGTAGCTAGCAGACCCGCATGATGAGAAATACTCAGAGGAGCCATGTAGGCTGAATAGAAAAGGTACCAGACTGCAAATTTATCCCCCAAATAAAGGACTCAGTAAGGTTAACTACACCTGTAGAACTGAATGGTAGCACAAATATATTTATTTGTTTGTACTTCTCTTCTTATGCTTTGAAAATCGAGTTCACAACATTTATAAACCTATGCTTATGAGTTTATAATATACACATTTGTTATTTATATTACTATTTCAGTACAAAGGTGTAAACAGAGCTTCTGTGTGCTACTGCCAGTCAGAATTGAAAGTAGATTGTCTTGAGTTTAAGACACTAATTTAGTTCTTAGCCAACCATTTAGGAAATTAATACAGTCTAAAGATACAAAAATGTAGTTAAAGTGATATACCAGACAATGACTTGTTGACAGAAAGTAAGGAATGGAGAACAGACATAACAGGTGTGGAGAGCAAACAGAAAACTGCATATATGAAGCCTACTATGAGAAATTATACTAAATATAAATGTATCAAAGGTACATTAAAACAGATTTGAAAAATGAACAAAACCAAAAAATGAACAAATAGATATTGCTTTTCACATTAAGGAAAAGACAGGATAAAAACAAAGATTAGAAAAAGATACATCACACACATACTAACCTCAGAGCTGGACTGTGGAAATTAGTAACAAGAACCTAAATAATTACTAACATAGGCATCAATAAGACAGGGATCAATCATGTCATCCACATATATATTTCATAACATCTCATGCATGTGCACATAATTAGGTTGACATATGTAAATATATTATGTTATTATGTTAATGTATATGTTAATATATTATATGTTAATCAATGGGTAATTCACCAAAAAAATGCAGGTTAAAATCAGACCTGAAATTGCTTCAAGTGAGAAATGACTACACTGCTAAAAGAAATAGACAATTCAATGACAACTGCTGAAGACCTAGACCCTGCACTTTTAAAGGTCTTTAGAATTAGGCAGAAGCTCAGCAAAGATGGAGACCTCACCCAGAACTAACAAGTATCTATTGACTCTAAGCTAAAGGAGAACATTCCATCTTAAATGCATGCGGGAAAATGGTTCAGGATAATAATGTGGTCTGCCATAAAAGCACCTTTCATAGACCAAGAAAGATTGAAATCATTCAAGGTGCCTTTTTCTAAAAACAGTGAAATTAAATAAGAAATCAATAATGGGACAATTTAGGAAGTTGCAGTGAGACAGAAGTTAAATAATAGTCTCCTAAATAACCAGCAAGGCACAGAATAAATCACAAAAAATTTGAAAAGACATTGACATAAAAATATAAAACTAATTAAACTATGGGATGCTACTGTTAATATTTATTGGTGAAAATAGAGCTGTGAACACCTATATTAAAATAGACATGCCTTATGCTAATAAGATAAAACTCCACCTTAGAAACTGGTTAAAAAAGACTGCTCAGGATGAAGAAAATAGCTAATGTTAAATCAAGAATTAACCCAGGTGAGAGAAAAACAAATAAATACCAAAAGTTTCTTTGCTGACCCATTGAACCAAGTAAGAAGACAGAGAAACTCAACAAATTAGGACTAGGCCTGGAGATGTAGGTCAGGGGTAGATCTCTTGTTTAACATGTTTTTAGTTTCAACCTCAGCCCATATAAATAAATAAGCAAACACACAGGGAGTGTAAGGCCCAAAACTCTGGATAATAATTCTATCAAACATTAAGATAAAATAACTTAATAATTATTCTTCACATAGTTGTTTGGAGGAAGAGTGGGACTACTTCTCAACTCATTTTATTCAATCAATATTTTATACTCAAACCACACAAATATATTACACAAAAAAATCCTGACTATTCACAAATAATTTTTCCATGATTACGTATACAAAATTTCTAAAAAATATATGTAATTAATATTAATATAATCTACCAAATCACAAGGTTCAAATCAGGGATGGAAACATGAAAGTTACTCTAACATTCAAGTATCTATAAATGTATCACACCACATGCAGTGGGTTCAATATTTGTACATATGGAACCTGTGAATGCAACCACATTTGGAAGGTGTTTCTGCAGATATAAGTAAGGGATATTGAATTAAGAATTTAGTGGATTAACTGGATGGCCTCTAAATCTAGTAATAAGTGTTCTTGTGGATAAAGAGAAAGAATTGAGGCACAGAACAGAGGAGAAAGAAGGAAGGGAGAATATAAACCCAGGACCACAGAGTCAGATATTGGAATCATGTAGCCACAAGGTATAGGACAACTGGACTTGCAGGAGCTGGAAGAACTATACAAGGAGTCTTTCCTCCTTAGAACATTTGGAGGATGCATATTTCCCCTATGCATCCTAGTTTTTTTCTTTTTTTACCTTGGCTTTAAAAACTTGGAAATTTTTATTATGTCAACCCAAAAGGTAAGTTCATAGGAATTTGCTGCAACAATCCTAAGAAAATAATCTACAATGATATTAAAAACTGTTTTATCATCTCAGTAAATACTGAGAAAAGATTTGAAACTATCAGATGCCTTTTTATTATAAAAATACTCAACAATATAGGAAAAGAAATGAAACTTTCCAATTAGTAAAAGATGTGGGAAATATGCAGTTGACATCATACTTTGTGGTAATGACTGGATGTTTTGCCTTTAGGTTTGGGGACTAGATGAGGACATCTGCTTTTTGTCACTTTAATGTGACATCAGGCTGCAAGTTCCAGTTGGGGAAATTACAAGAGATACAAGCAATACAAGCATTCATTTTATGAAGATGCAAAACCATCTTCCTTTACGGAGGAAGTCATTTGTGTGGAAAGTCAAAGGAAAGAACTAAAACACATTCAACACAGGAAAGACATGAGATCACTACATAGAACTGATGGTGTATGCTTGCGCTGAACAGTTTCAATAAAAGATTAAGGAAACTATCATTTACAGTAGCATTCGTGAGTTCAGTAAAAACTACAAAACATGTTGAAAGAAACAACAAGGCTACTCAGAAAACTCATCCCATTTTCCTGAATCTGAGAACTTAGTATTGTCAGGATGCCAATATTCTCTAAATCGAGTTATAGGGGTAATCAACCACTTTATAACTGGATTCAAGGCCTGTTCCACAAGAGGAATTTCATGTATGGTACTATAAAAACATGCTTAAAGACCCATGACTAAAGAACTCATAGGCCCTAGGGGGAGAATATACTGGTGGTATTTGGCACTCCAAATATTTATATTATTTTCCATTTGTTTGTCATAGAAGCTTCTTTCTCAGTGAATAATAACTAATACAAGAGACCCACAACCAGTCAAAGTGGTGAGAATAAGTTACTGATTACTCCACTAACGATGGGTCATTGACATTAACTCTGTGTTAGTTGGGGTTTCTATTGCTGTGAAGAGGTACCACGACCCTGGCAAGCAACTCTTATTTAGATGGGGCTGGCTTACATTTCAGAGGTTTAGTCCATTATCATCATGGTAGGAGCATGGTGACAGACAGGCTGCTGTAGAAGGCACTGAGAGTTCTACATCTTAATCCTCAGGAAGCAGAAGGAGACTGTTTAGCACACAGGGCATAGCTTGAGCATATGAGAGTTCAAAGCCGACCCCCACAGTGACACACTTTCTCCAAAAAGGCCACACCTACTTCAATAAAGCCACCCCTCCTAATAACGTTATTCCATATGGGCCAAGCATTCATGCACATCTATGGGGGCCATCCCAAATAAAAGTACCACACTCTCTTAATCCAAGGTCCAAGGAAGATCTTTTAAAAGGGACAAAAAGAATATAAGAGCTTGATGATGAGTGGAGGACTGTAAAATGCTATCTTCTCAAAGTGCCATGGTTGACGCACACATCAACTCACAGAAGATGTGGTTGCCTTCACAAGATCTGTAGAAGATTAAGCCTAGTGAAACTTTCAGCATGGGTGGGAAGGGGCTTCTGAGGCCCCACTCCGTAGCTGGAAAGCTAGTGCAGTTACTTGTTGATAAAAGGAGAGTCACTTTTCTTTGGGGATGTAGATGCTGCTAGTTTACTCATATCCTGGTGGATGTAGTCATCACTAATTGACTCATAGAGTTAATAAGATAATCTGGGATGGAGAAATCATTCAGTGGCTAGAGTACTCACTACTCTTATAGAGGACCAAACTTCAGTTCCTAGCACCCTCATCTGGCAGCTAACACCTGTCTATAACTCTAATTCTAAGGGTTTGACATCGTCTTCTGGATTCTGTGGACACCTGCATTCACAGGTACCTACCCATATTCCAACAGACACATATAAAATCAGCAGGGAGACAGGTTACAGGGTCTGGAAGGCAGTTGAAGGGAAGTAATGAGGGGGTGCTTGCAATTAAATACATTGTCATCATGTATGACATTTTCAAAGCATAAATATTAAATATTTTTAAAGATTTCTAAAATGACAATAGAAATAAGGTAGATCCAGAGACTTCAGGTATAGAGAAAAATCAGCAAGAGGGATGTATAAAAAAAATTGAAATAGCAGGAAAGGAAGTTACAATGTTTAAAACTAAATACCCACTCCTAAAACATCTTGAAGGATTACACACTTAGAAATCTTGGACTCTTCTGTTTTGATGTGCAGTTCTAATCTAACACATAGTTTGTTTACACTCTCAAAGAATAACATCACTCGTAGCATTTTATTGGTTTTTACCCTTTAACTTTTTTTTTTTTTTTTTGGTTTTTCGAGACAGGGTTTCTCTGTGTAGCTTTGCGCCTTTCCTGGGACTCACTTGGTAGCCCAGGCTGGCCTTTAACTTTTTAAAATGTTTTTGTTTTATAAACATCAAATATATCATGCCTGAAAATGACTAAGATGTGATAATATAAATTTCTTTGTGGATTCAAACACACTGTTTTAATTTTTAAAATTCTTTAATAAATGTGTATGTATTATTTTATGCATATGTATATGTGTTTCTGACTGTATGTATGTGTAGTGTGTGTGTACAGTCACCCACAGAGGCCAGAAGAAGGCATCCAATTTCCTGGAACTGGAGTTATAGGAGTTTATGAGCTACCATGTGGGCTCTGAGAACTGAACCTAGGTCTCCTGGAAGATTACCAAGAGCTCTTAAATCCTGAACTATCTTCTCAGTCCTTAAAATTGTTAGGTGTATATGAAATATATAATAATTTGAGGCAGATAAGTAATAGTAAGTGTTCTCTGACAAATATTAATCCAGACATTTGAGGGGGAAATTCAGTCTTTAGGTGAATGAAGATATCACCAACAAACTAGCTCAGTAAAAATGCATCAGTATAAGTGATGGGAAAAAAGGGCCTCAGCACACTGAGCTGGATGAAGAAAGTGCATATTTATGCACCTGACAGGAGTCATTTGTGTGAAATTGCTCTGTGAATGCCTTTGGGATTAGCTTTAACTCCAAAGTTTTCCAAATTAAAAAAAAAATAGCTGAAAAGTTCTATGACTTAAAAGAGGGAAACTATCAGTTTTGATTATCTAAACATAGTGAATATGATTTGGCTTAAAATGACTTATTACATGGAGAGTCAATAAATGGAGTGGATGAGGCAGAAGCCAAATTTAATAAGGAGTAAATTAAGTTCAAGGAATTCGATAAGTAGTAGGAAATAGTTGTGCTCTATTGTCTCCACAGATGGATTAAATTCAAGAGAAAAAAGACAGCCACAATGATGCCCAAACCAGGAAGCTAACAAGACAAGCAGCTTGTGCCATGTGCAATTAGTGGCCCGCCGGATTTCATACAATGCATGACTTTAATCCAAAAGCCCTTCCAAGCCTCTACTCCAAAAGGACACGTTGGGTGAATTGAGATTCATGTCTATAACAACTCTGAAGTACAGAAAGGTAGACTAATCACACTTAACAGCGTGTTTTGATGTAAATGGCTAGGTACAGCTATCAAGCAAAGATGATTCCCCATATCTTCAGGAAATGGCTCTTTGATTGTACAGTAGGAATATTTCAGTGAGGGAACAACAGTGAAAAAGCCAGTGTCAGTTACCTCTTGGGTTTATGCTTCATCCCTTACTTTGTAAGGCTATGTAACTACGCTGTGGTGTTATGAAGTTAAGGTTTCTAAGTGTGTAGAAGGCTTTAAGTAAATGCACAATACAAATGCAATGCTATTTATTCATTTAGCAAACACTATCATAACACAACCTGTCAGGTTCAGGTGTGAATACTTTGAAAGCATTAGTTTGCTTAACTCTCAATACAAGTCTATTAGATAAGTATTGTCACTTTGCATTTGAAGGAGACGGTACAAAAGTTTAAATAACTTGTTGACATAGCAATCTGAAGTGATGTGTGGCTTAACTGCTATGATACTGCATGTGCCAAGTATAAACAGCAATGCTTTGCTTGCCATTGAATTCTGGGTAGCAAGTTTTATAAGGGAGGACTTGGGGGAGAAATTCAGTGAGATATCAGAGAGAAAGAGAAAGAAAGAGAAGACAGGTATGCTGGAGGCAGGAATGAGCCTGTTCTCTTTTGGCGTATTTGTAAGAGATTTAAATAGAGCCAGGAAGCACACATTCGACTGTGGACCCTAAAATGTTTGAATATGAAACTTAAATGTTTGCAGTTACTTCAAAAGGGAAAAAGCTGATCTCATCTTAAGTCATGGAAAATCGTATTACCCACTCACAAATGAAATTTAGCAATGAAGGAGCACACTCCACCAAATTCATTCCCTGTCACTGAATTAATGTTGGATATGGCTTTTAAATAACTCATTAGTATGACTCTAATTCAGAAATACTTGGAAGGTATAGTGCATGAGGAAAACACTAAATGTTTTAGAAACCACACAGGCAAACAAACTATTCATTATATCCAGGCTCTTTCATAATAGTAACATAAACAACAACCGTCACATCAATGTTCATCATAAATCAATGCACCTTCCTGTGGCACTGCTATGCTCCTATTTACACAGAACTTTCAAGGAAGAATGCTTGAAATCATGTGTGAACAAACTAAGGAACTCCTCCAAAGCAAAAAAGAGGTAGTTGGGCATCTGTCATATGCATGGACCTAGAAACAGAAGAATCGTTTAGTAAAGGAAAAATGATCTGAACATTGGAGGAAGCAGTGGTTTGGGATGGAAAGAATGGGAGAGAAGAGATTTTTAAATAGGTAGAAAGGGTATATGCAGACACTAACAGTGGAAACTCCAAAATTCGACGTTCTGGGTTTGATGCTACATGCAGGAGGTTGAGCAAAAATTTCACCTTTTGTTATTCATCTTCCAAAGTGTAATAACCACAACAATTTGAAAAGATTTATAGACAAAGTTAAAGAGAATTGTTTTAAAATATTGTATTCATTTATTTTAATAATTTATTACTAACTTACAGAGAATTAGTTTTCATAAAGGCGTATTCCAAATAGAATTGGTTACTGTTGTTTCTCCCCACGCCACTTCTTTCCCATCCCCACTCCTCTTGGACTCTCCCACCCCATAGCCTGATTTCCAGTTTTGTGTCACCTGTGACTATGATCGTTGCCCTCTCTCTTCCCCTTTTGTGGTGTTTTATCTAGTTTTCTACTGTGTACCTCTACATCACAGCCTCTTATGTATAGACATACAAACATTTCAAGTTAGCATCTGCATAGGAGTTTATTTTTATGTTTTGTGATGTCAGGGTTCATAACAAAGGCCTTGAGAATGCACAACCAGTGAATTTAATATTGACAATCAACTGTAGTGACTTGAAAGAAAGTTACGAAATGACAGTTTTTATAGTAATTATTTATCAATGAACAACAAACTTAAAGGAAGGAAATAAGATGGATTGATAAATTATTGCCTTTGATTTGTATCGATAATTTCAGAGGTAAGTAGAAACTCTATGCAGTTAAAAGGAATACAATAATTGTAGCAAATACCTAAAATAAGGAACAATTAAATGGTCATCTGACTACCATTTGCATGTATTTATTCTTCATGTCCAGTTTCTTCATCTTCATGTAAACTGACAATTTCTGTTCTAAGTTTTGAGGCAGGAAGAAAGGTCTCTGTGTGTGTGTGTGTGTGTGTGTGTGTGTGTGTGTGTAGGGGAGGAATAATAAGTTTAAAAAGCTAGTAAAACTTGAGCAGTGCTGAATAGACTATCCAAACAACTGTCAAAAGCACGAGAAGCCTTTTTTATTAACCAGATGCTACCAGGGCCAAAACAACCACAGAGGAAAGCTCTGGCTCAGGGCTCTATGTGACTTTGACAGGCCTGATTTATGAAACATCTGATTTGTTATTTATTGATCAGAAACTGATTCTCTTCACCAAGTTTAGACACAGCTCGATAAAAAGCAAGCATGGCTTTCGTTTGGTTACAAGTAGAAAGTGCCTATTGACTTACTGTGTTGACTGTCTTTGATACTGTGGCATCCAGATGTTCAACATGTGAACACTTCAGAAACAAAACAAAACAAAAAACCAAATATGGGCCTTTTCTGCCACTTAAGAGAGCAAAACATTCAAAACATGTTCCATGAAGAAAAGAACTAATCAGAACAACACAATAGAGTCTGAAACGTTGTCTTAGTAGAAAATAAGAGACATTCATTGAATTATTTTTTATTTGTCCATTTACTGGATAATGGCTTCTTCAGAGCCATGTTTAAGGCATTTGGAATAGCGTGACACTGACAGTTTAGACATGCCGTAAACGAGTGGCATCTGCATTAACAGAGACATAAGAAAGCACCAATTCAGTGGAATTTTAGCAACATCTCAAAGCAGCCCTAGTCTGGATTCATCTCCCATAACTATCAAAGCTGCTATTTAGGCAATCACTCCTCATTCTTGATATCATAACCCAATTGACATTTGTTCTTAGCCAGGAAGTTTCTTTACTTTGTTTTCTTCCCCAGTCAGTCCTGGGAAAATTTCACTGTAAATGTGTTTTCAGATAACACAAGGGACCTCCAATCCAGTAGCATATACGTGCTTATATTCCAGTTTAGGACATTTAAAAGGTGATGCTGAGGCTTCTGTAACATTGATTCTGCTGTGTGATGATTTTATGTTTTTTCCTTCAGCTCTTATGTTACTGAAAACATGAAACTCTACACTGCCATTTGAGCAATCTATGAATTTTCCTCTTTTCTTTAGTATTTTCAGAACAGAAGTAATGACCATGTCCACTGAAGACAGGAGAAAAATTGTGTCTTTTTCAACAAAATTTCTGGAAATGACTTTGTCCAACATGGAATAATAAATGTATTTAGTGGTAATTTAACCTGTCATCCCTCAGGCTTTGAAGCAGATTTTCTTTTTCTACTTACTGTTGTTTGAGAAATGAGTGGTATTATCACCCTTGGCCTTTAGTATAGCAAAACAATTTAAGTGAACTTCACATCATGGATTCTACAGTCACTGTTTTGAGAGCACTAAGGTGTAAATGTGATCACAACACTCATTCAGTGCGGGTTCATAATGAGTTGCCTGCCGTCATCTGTAATGCTGTCCCAGAGGGGTGTCTTCAGAAGCAAATCCCCTAGAAACAAGAATTCCTCAGTTTGCTCATCTGGGTTATAAAGTACAATGGAGGACAGTGTTAAGTATAGGAGCTGCAGGATTATACATCGTATATTGATTTTTAGGGCCATCCTTTACAGCATAGATCGACCTCTTGGAGGCCTTCCTTGTTAGCCTGGGACTGTGGTTCCTATCCCTAAGACTCATGGAATTGATGCTGGCTTTAGAACAGGCACTCTGCTGACAGACAGTTTACAAAATGGCTGGTCCATGCTTGTCTCTGGTAACTACCAAGAGAAAAAATCATCTCAGTTTCTTTTTCCTGACTAGCCTTTTAAAGGGGCTGATGGAGGAAAGAAGAGTTTCAAAGAAAAGCCAAAGCAATGGGAATCGTTTCATTCTACATTAGAGGGCATTGTCTGGAGAAGGCTCCCCTGTGATTGGATAAAAATATTAGCCAAGCTTCAATGACATTCACGCATCTCTAGATAATGAGACAACACATATCCACTTCTCTTGCAAATGTATAAATTCTTTTGTTACTTTTGTAGCTTTAGTGAAATAAGTTTGGTGGTCAACATAGAACATTATAGCTTTGCTAATCATCACAGATGGCTGTACCCATTTGTTAATTTGTGTTTTGCGGAGAAAACTCTTAGTACCTACTTTACACCAAGGAAAATAACAGCATCACCATCTCCTGAACTCTGAAACACTGCATTAAGTGAGATGGCAATCTCAGTTCTCTAACTCACTACATCCATCTTACAGCACTGTGAACTGAACCCCAGCAGGAAGGCCTCACTCACAACAGGGAGGTCTTGCAATATTAGGTGATCACTTACTATCTTATTGTGCTGCTTTGACATCAGAACTACAATCACAATGCCACACCCACACTTTGGAGTCAAAGGGGTGAAGTCTCTCCAGACTAAGTTTCAAATGTCTGAAATCAGATTTAGTGAACCTGGGTTTGATTTAGTGATTTGGGATTTTTTCTACCATGCGAGAGAAGTAGATGTTCTCTGGTACAGGGATATGGAAGGAAAGAAGGGTTTGTAGTATCTTCAAACATAAGAGCTTAGATTTTCATAGAGGTTAAAGGTGAAATGAATTGGAAAAAATCTAAAAATGAAATGAACTCTTTAGAAATAATAACTTAGTGAAATTACTTAACACTTCTTTGAGCTTTGTTTTTCTCATAATTTATCATATAAATACCTCACAATACACAGTGTTTGGTATAGGGTCACATCTTAGTAAGTGTTCTTTGACAACTATAGGATATTCAACTTAGCAACATTCCAAATAATGACTATCTGGAAATGACAAAGTTCTTTGTTGTGTGAATTGGGAAGATTTTCTCTGAGTTGGGAATTTCTTTATTCATTAAAGTTTGATTTGGAAGTTCAGGGTACAAAGTGAGCCACTGACTAGAGCAAGTGTGACATGACTATCACCTACTTGTAGTGGCAAGTTTACAGTTTACAGAATATTTTTAAATTTGGAATTGGAGTGACTCAGTTATCATTGCAACTGCCAAAGGCAGGCAAAGCTAGTATGAACTCATGCTGGGCCAATAAATAATATAAAACAGTTTGAGGACAGAGTCTTCCACCAGGAAGTTCACCATTACATAAAATAGAATTTTAATTCAAATAAACCAAATGCTATTTTCAAGGATGCCATTTCACTTTTCATCTCTTTCAACTCCTTTTATTATGCTCCTTCTTCCTTCACTTATACTTGTTATGTGATGATTTCTTCGACTGGACTTCACTCTGTAAGCACAGAAAATGCACTCTCCCTCACCCATTTTTCATACTCAATCTTCAGTGCAGGGTCTAGCATTCTACGAAAGTTTAGGTTGTGCTTTGTAAATGTAAAAATACCCTGGTGCAGTTTCCTTTACCTCCTGGTTTAACATTTACTGAAACTAGAGACCATGTATGAACTCCATTGTGTTTCACTCCAAATTCCAAGATCTGAGACAGTTTTCTAGAGTTATTAAGTGTTTATTATGTGTAATCAATCCATCATAGCTATTGAGAAGGCTCATTAAAATTACCAAGCTGTTAAGAACACACAATACATGTTTTTGCCTCCCTATGTGACCTTGTATTAATCATATTAAGTGAGTCTTTCTCCGTTCCAGCTTACTTTCTCCTAAAGAATTACAGATTGTAAAATAATTATTCAAACTCTTATTGATTTTAAACATGCTAACAACTAAGAATTCTGATAGTCATA
This sequence comes from Peromyscus californicus insignis, assembly GCF_007827085.1. Classification (NCBI taxonomy): domain Eukaryota; kingdom Metazoa; phylum Chordata; class Mammalia; order Rodentia; family Cricetidae; genus Peromyscus; species Peromyscus californicus. The sequence goes on from NW_026294617.1 coordinate 125,577,016, forward strand.
ACTCATGAGCTTCTATCCTCTGAAAAGCCAGCATCTGTTCTTAGAGAAATTGTACCCAAATGCGGCAAGCTTAGTTTCTATTCAGATCTTGAACACTAGAATACAAATGAATATAAAGGAGTCAAGAAGCCCAAAAAGTTCCATTTGTTGTGTCGTAATGTTCTACTCCCGAAGAAAATGTCACACAATGAAACATCACATTTATATTCCTAAGAATAGCATTACCATACAAAATTTGATCCATTTTTTAAAGTATTTGTGAATTTGATCAAAGGTAAAATTTTAAAATAGCTTTTTGCTAAGGAAAAGGACAGATTCTGCCTCCAGTCAAAACATTCACATTTTAAAGAACAAATTAGCAGATACTGAAGGCATAATAGCATTTTTTGTGGCATAAATTGGCATTTCTAGTAAATATTCTACATATGAGTGGTGGAAAAACTTTCAGTCTCAGGCTATTATTAAATATTACCTTAAATTGAGAATCAAACTAATCTAAAACATACATTGGATGTCAAGTTTAACAAAAACAATGTCATCACAGATTCAAAACATGGCCAGAAAAACGTATGGCTTGGAAAGCACACTAAACCATCATGGGGGGAATTCTGTACATAAAGCAGATCACCAACCCTAAGAGAATAAAGCAAACAGCAGAGGCAGCTCTGACAGGTTTCTTCCACTTTAATGAAACAAGTTTAAGTAGAAAACTTAAAAGATTAAAAACTCACAACAAAATAACTCCCATACATTTTTCTTAGGACTGTCTTCAGAGCCCAGATGAGGCCCAGACTTGGCAGTTCTCCTATAATGGGATCAGAGCAGACAGTCAGGCTAAATGAGACGCTAAAGAACCTGCATTTTCTAGATTAGTTGTCTAGCCTGATCAAATAAACTATAGATTGGCTAAATTTCCAGTTCATGATATGCTGGGTACACACACAAATCCCAGCTCTATTTGGCTCCAGAGTAATAATCAATTTCCAGAAATAACACATCCAGCTTCAGCATGTCTTTGGCAATACTTCCATCTTATTATCTTGGAATTACGCTGTTTTTCATGGCTTATGAAAATCTATGAAGGGTATCAAAATGGTCCTCTTATATTGAAGATTTGTACTGAAATGTATATTGAAATTTATACTCCTTATTATGCTCAACTTATTGACTAGTTCATTATCAGACAGCACACTAAAACAGCACCAGTTAAATGCATGGTGACACTGTTATGGGAGACTGTAGTAGTTTTAAAGAACATGATTATTATCTATTGCTTAGATGAGAAGAGAGTTTATTCTCATCTAATGTCATCACAAACCGCTTAGATTTTGTAAAAAAAAAAAAAAAAAAAGATTGTTTTGGATTTTCCTCCTAAAAAAATGATTTTGCTTGTTGTTAATATAGTGTGTGAACTATCTTAAACACCTCACCTTTGAAAGTATAGCTGGCATTGAATTATACTTAAGCTCAATACAAAGATTATACTAAGTTGTTTTTAAAACATGACCAAGATTGCAGTCTTGTGTTTTCATTAGTAAATATTAAAGTTCAGTGCCTGAAAGAAGCACCCAGTTGCCTATGAACAGATAGGCAGAAAACAATGATCATTTGCTAATATTGTACCTACACAATTTGTCAAGCTGATGTTGCTAGATAAAATAAACGTTATTAGACCAGCTATGGATATTAGAAAGTATTTTGTTATCTTTTGAACAATGAATTTAATATTATATAATCCTACCATGAAATGATTCTGTTTTCAGATTGTTTCATTTATTTTTTGCTTGTTTGCTTTTAATGGAAAAAGAACCCATCATTGTATACTCTCTCTCTCTCTCTCTCTGCTAATCATTGGGTAGAGGTGAGCTCTATTTATGAGCAATGGACCCCAAACAGACTGTTCATAGCATTTGACTCTGGCTGACTAATTGAGTAGCAGACAATTCATTTAATTGCATTTGGAAAGTTAAGAAAATACACTTTGTAGCACTCAAAGCCAAAAAGACTAAATAAAAACCCTGGTGTCAGCTATGTCACAGCCTCATCTGCTCTCCCAAAATACAATTAACATAGTCTTAAATCATTTATTGCAACCTCATTGTGTATGATTGACTAAGACTGTTATGAGCAAGCCCTGGAAAACATTTGAAGCTCCAACTTTGAGCCATTTTGAGATGAAGGTAAATATTGATAGTACCATGCTGTGTGCATATGAAAAATGCCAAACACATGGGTATAACATTCCCAAGGGCAAAGAAGAATCCTGCCCAAAATACATGGTAAAATAAAACAACTTTTACAGTGTGAGATAAATCAGACTTCTGTTCTTGCTTCATATTTCCACTCACTGATGCCTGTGAGAGTGTGAATAAATGAAGGGACTGTACAGACCAGTATGTGTTCTGTTCTTCAGTTATTAACAGACCAGCAAATTTAGGGACAATAGTATTTGAATTAGTGACAAGGTATTTGCTGAACATGTTGTGGTTTATGGAATCCAATTTGTATGCAGTCACTTCTTGACCATGCAGAAAAAGGGTTACTTTAGGGGGAAAACCCATAACAATGCTTGTTAAAATTTAGTAAAGTGTGAAGGAGAGGTGATGGGTCCTGGATTCCACTTTGAGAAGATAATACTTTTGTCTAAGGATGGTTAAACATATTATAAAGTGGAAAGAGGTGAATGAAATGATGTGGAAGACAAAATAGAAGAAATATTTCAAGAAACAAGGAAAAAATTGGCTGGGGTTATAGAGTGAGGTTACAGAGTACCTTGCCTATGCACAGATCTCTTAAGAGTTCAATCCCCAACATTATAAAACTGAAGGTCAATCTCTGGTGCATGATAAGGCCACAAACTCTCATCTCGGTTAATTTCAGTTTCTTTATGTGAGGTGGGTTCCCCATTCCTTAGTTCTCAACAGGAAGATGGTTAACCTTTTGACAAAACTATGGTAGAGAGAGTTTTGAGTTGAGACCTAGGTATCTTTTAAAGTATCTTCTCATAACAAGGCCATATTAAGACACTATTTCAAAGTTATTCATGTTATTTGTATTAAGAAAATTAAAGTGAAAAATTAGAAAACAAGTTTAGTTATTAAAGAAGCATCTAATTTGTCATTATTGTACTCAATGCACAGTAATTTTGTGCAGGATGTTACCTCATATATAATAGTAGATGAAATAGGCAAAGTCTATTAAAGGAGCTCACACTTAGGACAAATAATGTACTTCTACTGATATATTAGTATGCTTAAATACTTAATGATATTACCATATACAAAATTTTAGGCTTTGACAATATTGTTATTCCCTGTCCCAGACAAATACAAACCATGCCATTATTTACTGGCTAGTTGGAAACTAAAATGGAAATTTATAAAAAGAAAACCTAGATAAATCACAAAATGATTACTGCATTTTAGGAGTGTGTAGTGGTTTTGCATGAGAATGGCCCCCATAGGCTTATGTATTTGAATGCTGGTTCCCAGTTGGTGGAACTGTTTGGGAAGGATTAGGAGTTGTGACTTCACTGAGGAGGTGTGTCGCTGGGGGTGGGCTTTGAAGTTTTAAAACACATACCAGGCCCAGTCTCACTCTCTCTCTGCCTTGGGTTTGTGGAACAGATATAAGCTCTCAGCTACTGTAGCAGTGCCATGCCTGCCTGATGCCATGCTCCCCATCATGATGGTAATAGACTCACCTTCTGAAACTGTAAGCAAGGCCTCAATTAAATGCTTTCTTTTATAAGTTGCTGTGTCCATGGTGTCTCTTCACAGTGATAGAAAAGTAACTAAGACAGACTGGATGATACGAATTGACAAACCAATTTATCACAGTTGTTTTTTTTAGATTCCATTGTCAGGTGTATACTCTTTGAAATGTGAAAATTACTCTACCAACCTTAAATAAGTACATGTTAGTGTCCTCGCTAGTTTTCTGTCAACTTGAGATAAGCTAGAGTCATTTGGAAAGAAGGACTCTCAATTGAGAAGATGCCTCTGTGAGATTTGTCTATGGGGAAATCAGTAATGTATTTTCTTAACTACTGATTAATGTAGGAGGTCCCAGCTCAACGTATATGGTGCTACCACTGGATAAGTGGCCCTGGATGCTATAATAAAAGAGGATGAACAAGCCATAAGGAAGAAGCCAAGCCAGTAAGCAGCACCTCTTAGCCTGTGTATCATCTCCTGCCTCTAGGTTCCTGCCCTGAATTTGGACTGTGGTGTGAAAGTGTAAGATGAAATAATGAACCCTTTCCTCCTCAAGTTTATTTTGGTCATGGTATTTTATCTTAGCAGCAGAAACCCTGACTAAGACGTAGAGTACAGAAGTACATGCATTTTTTTCTTTGGCTGCATACATAGATTAGAAACTCTAGGGGAAAAAGGCAGTCAAAACTATATTAGGTTTAATCCTTTCAAAAAGTAATCATAAATCGCATAATTGTGGTTTGTAAACTGGAAGTAAAAGAGAAAGTTATTACAACAGATGTCTGGAAAGACTTTGGTCTACTGTTTCTGAGGATACTTGGCTATTATTCTCACTTTTTTCTGTAGAGCTGTGAAGTCAAAACTGTTTGATACTCCCATGCTAATTGTATTTGCCACGATTCTAATGATATTCGCCTTTTCAGTTTTCAATGTGTTTATTTATGTATGGAGAACAAGGAGGTCAACAAGGGGTATTGGATCTCCCAGAACTAGAGTTACAAGAAGCTATGATACTGGTGCTGGAAACTAAAACCAGGTCCTCTGAAGGGCAGTAAGTACTTTTAACTGCTGAGCCATCTCCCTAATCCAAATTATTTGCATTTTTAATTTTAGTTTCCTTACAAGTAGATTGAGGCTTTCAGAGGTCCTAGATGTGGCATTAAGGATAGACTGGATGCAGATACAGCTGTGACAATACAGATGTCTATTAACACCAATTATTAAAGCTACATTTTATCTTCCATTGAGTTTTCACCTTTCTGAAAGCAGATATTCCCCTTTTCAGGAACATTTTCTCCTAAATGCATTAGCATTTGTTCCCTAGAGTTTTCTTCTACTGTCCAGGCCTTATAATTGGGAATAAGGGAGGATATGCTAGTTAATTTACTAATAATTAGGAGAAATTTAGGATATGGGAGGACAGGCATATTGTATTGTTGTCTACTGTCAAACTATTGGATCAATATTCTTTACTCTATTAACTGTTTTATGCAATCAGAGTTTTGAAATTATGTGTAGAATTCACATTTTGATGATTCAGATTACTGAATTATATTAGTTTATGCTAGCATGAAGCTATCCTATTTAAGTTTTTCATAAAAATAATTGGGATGTTTCTTAAATTTTTCTCTCAGTGTCTTAAAATCTCTGCTGTGGAATATTCCTTTACACTGTGTGAATATATGTTGCTGTGGTTGGTTTAATAAACAAGCTGACTGGCCAATAGCTGAACAGGGAAGCTTAGGCAAGAAAGCCCAACTAAGAATGCTGAGAGGAAGAAGGGGGGAGTCTGGAGTCACCAGCCAGATGCAGAGGAAGCAGGAGATAAACTTGCCATGTTAACAAAGATACCACCACATGACCGACCATAAATAAGGAATGTGGGTTGACTTAGTACATTGAGATAAAACATGTACATCTACACAAAGCCTGAGTAAGCTTTAAGAAAAGGTTCTAAATGCACAGAAACAGAGCCAGATGAGATTTCCTAGTCTTGTGTGTCTCATGCCAGCCACAGTACAGAGACACGTCTCCTGGCAACTGCCAGCACACCATGAGCTAAGCCATATGGCGGGTCCCTGCAATCTCTCACAGGGGGTTGCAGTATAGAGAGGCTTCTTCCAGCCACTGCCAGTGGAATTAAGCTACCAGAGCAAACTCCACCATCATACTGCGTGGTGGGTTTTGGAGACTTGCTCATACAGACAGAAAAAGATTACAGATATGCAGTAAAGACAGATTCAGACAGAGGAAAAAAAAAACCTCTAAACAGGTTACAGAGAGTTTTAAAATGTACAAAGCCTTGGGAAAGAGAAGAGAAAGAGTATATTTGTCGTAGATTAAAAAATATAGTTTTAAAATAATAAAGTTCTTAAAAAGGGAGTAAAGTAATATAAAAAAGCCTCTTAAAGATAGAAAATACACAGAAAGTCTGGATACTGTATGTTATTATTTTGTCTTTGAATTTTTTTAATGTTGAGGAAGGAGCAATGGTTACTAAGAGACACTGGAATAAAGCTGCTAGATTAAACCTACCTATATATTTAAAAAATATCTTAATTTCTAAAGATTTAAGATTAATTAATTAACTTTGTATTAATTAGAAGTGCTTTCCAAGATCTCCTATGCCTTTTTCTCCCAGCAGTCTGAATAGGCATTTCAGGCAGCATGGAGGCTGATCATCCAGGAGGGAGCTTCTAGTTCAGTTCCAGTTTGATTTCTCTATACTTTTAACCTAGTTGTATGGTGTTTTCAACAGTAGGATCTTTTCAACCAGTTTTAATGGGCAAATGAGAAGTATGGCAAGAGCCTGGATTGTTTTCTTGATCTCCCTGACCAATAATTCATAAGGTGGTATCTCACAACTTGTACTAGGGTTTGGATTTTATGTCTTGGCTTCCAGGAACAGCAGCATCTAGACACATAGAGTATTTCCCATGTAACTTACTTTTAAAACATACCTATCTATGAATTCTAGGTACGACAATATCGACCTACCAAGCAAGAGGTGTTTAGTGGTGCAGTAGTGATATGGCTGTCATGGGATTAGCCAACTGGACTTTGGATTCAAGGCCTGCTCTACAACAGGGAATTTACTCCTGGTCAAAAGTCTATGGCTGAGGAGATTGAGGAGGTCTTGGATCCTAGAGATGAACTTGCTACTGCTGATTAGCTGTAATAGAGCCAAGCTGACTTCTAAATATTTATGCTTATGCCAGTGCACAAATGCTATTCCCAAACTTAGTGAGAGACACTTCTTCTTGAGATAAACTTTGATGCAGGTAGGGACATAGTGTGGCTGAGAATAATTTAAAGTTACTTTCTGAACAGGACAGTTAAACCATGCACTGAGGAAGAGGGAGCAGATGAGTGTAAAAGACAGGAGACAGGGAGTAAGGGTGTGAAATGCTATCCTCGGCTCATGGCACAGCCAATGAGTCATGGCAGTACAGAAGCCCTCAGTGTCTGTAATAGGCCTACATAAAATGGAGCCTATCAAAAATCAACTGTGGATTGCAAAGAGCCTGATGGAGCCTTATTTCTCCCTGTTAAGTTATTGGCTACTGGTGGCTTCTAGGGAAGGAACAATCATTGTCTCCAGGTGTGTACTAGGAGGAACCCCACAGACTCCCAGGGATAGTCAGTCCTAAATCCATGGTCATACAAATGATATTGATTAAACTCAGGGAATCTCATAAAAAGACATGGATATGAGAAAAGGATGAAATGCTGGGGCAGTAATAGAGGCCGGGGTATTAGAGATGGTGTGGTTTACAGTAATCAGAAAGTACTATGTACATGAAGGAAATTGTCAAAGAATGAAATCAGTAAGTTATAACTGTTTTTCAAACTATGCTGCCTTTTTCTATTTTTCTGATATTAGATTCTGCAGATGTTATTGTTAGCTTAAAAAAAACCCCACATGACTTTCACAGCTAAGAATCAGCAAAGGACAGATGACATGACATTCCCTTTCTATCTAGTGAGCCTTCCTTGGCAATTCAAAGTGGAAACCCACAGGGTAACCACAGGAGGTAACACCTTCCTGGATCAATATTTGTGCATCAGACGATATAAGAATGTTTTGTAAGGTTCATAAATAAAGGGCTTTTTTATTTCTCCTAACTCAAAGTGAAATTAAAAGAAATTTTGCTGTCAAGGGATTTGGCTTCTCTGGAGCAAACAACCTACTAAAGGAAGGCTTTAAATCCATCAATTAAAGGCAAACATTCAGTGAAAAGAATGGTAGAAACGTTTCTGAACTGAGGGTCTTTTTTTTTCCCCCAGTTAATTGGTAGTTTCATAAAAACTGTGTCATATCAAATAAAATCAAGTACAATCTTTTAGAAAGTGTCAAGTTTGATTCAGTTCCACTGAACACCCATTAAATAGCTAGTTTTTATGATATACAATAATGTTATGGTCTGCCTGTGATACGACGAAGAAAACACCAATCTGGTGGTCTAATGAACCTGTGATCTGCTGAGGAAACTTGGACAACAGTAAAATGAATAAATGAATGAATGAATGAATGAATGAATAATTAGATAATTGTGGAGATGTATTTATTGGTTGTGTAGATTTGCCAAACGCAGCAATGATTGGACTTGGAATTACAGAGCAAGGAAGACTCAGTGAAGCAGACCATGGATTGGAGGTGTTTTTTAACTGGTACCACACCTCTGTGTAGAAGAGACCTAAAAAGCAATAAAGATTGTAAAACTTATGTGGTACAGATGCTGAGCAGCCAAGTTCAATAAGAGCTGTTAGTGGAGATGGATGTAATTGGATTAAGTATCACTAATATTGAACAGAAAGATGACCTCCACCCTGCTAATCCAGTCTTTGGATCTGATAGTATTTAACATCAGGGGACTTGAAGGAAGAGAGTTTGACAGTGGCGGGGGGTGCAGTGGGGCTGGGTGTTATTTATGTGATTGCAGTATGGGTAGTGCTTTGTTAAGCGGATTCCAGGTTCAACTGTTAGTACAGTATTTTCTAACGAAACGGGGATTGACCTTGAAAATCTACTGTACCAACATTCTCCAGTTACCTCACAGTAAAATATTTAAAAGGGACCATTGAATCATGACCCAGTGAAGTTTATTTCAGAGATATCCAAGTGGTTAAACATTAGGAAATTCATTAATATAATTCATCATATAATAAAGTAAGGGGAAAAATCACCTCTAAAGATGCCAAAAATGCATTTAATAAAATTCATCACCACAGTAACTTTATAGTGTAAGAAGCTGGCAAATGTCATCTGAAGCAAATGGTCGAGGTCATGAATAATAATACATGCTGGCATCCTTTAGCCCCGTTAGGACATACCAGTAGTGATGGTGGTCCCTGATAATATTCCTCATCCAACTCTAGATTATTCTGTCAAATCACAGGAAAATGTCAGGATAATTCAAAAAGGGGAATATTCTACAAGGTAACTGACTTGCTTTCATCAAAACCACTGCAGCTGTGCAAGGCAAGGAGAGGCTGCGGAGCTTGCTGACTGGGGACAGGCTGATTAAAGCGCAATGCGGAGACTGCTTCCAGTGTGGAAAAGGAAGCGAAAGGGCTGCTGGAATCTGGAGAACATTGTCATTGATGCAATGCTAGTATGATGCTCAGTTGTCATAAATGCCCTCTGGTTATGAGACATTGATATTGGAAAGAGCCAAAGAATGTAAGAGAATTCTCTGTATTGTCTGGAATTTTTTTTTTGTAAAGATTAAAGTTAATTCAAAATACATTTAAAAAAGCACCATTCAGTTGCACACCTAAAACCGGCCAAATTATATGTAAAGTATGCCCCAACACAGCAAATTATTCAAATGATTGGCATTAATTACGTTAAGTCTGAGAGAAACTATGGTTCTCTTATTTATCTATTAGATATACATCTTTAAATATTTATAGATGACATGATACCCAGGATTCATTAAATTATTTAAATCTAAAGAATAGCTATATATATACATATATATATATATATATTTGAAAATTTGATGACTGATACAGTAATGGGTTTTAAACACTGTCCCAGCTTTTATGAAAGTTTAATATTTTCCTTAATAGAAAGTCTTGAAATAGTTCCTGAATATTTTTATTTTTCATAAACTTTCTAAAATCGTTTTTAAGTGGCTTACAAGTACATATTTCCAGCAAATATTTGTTCTTTATGTAAATACTCTGTTCTAGAGAAAGATGACATATTAACAGTGAAGTGAGAAATGCATGCTACAGAGAGAACATGGAGAAAGCTTAGACGTTACTCACGGCATATGGCTTTGTAAAGGAAAGGGATATATTTCCTCTTAAAGCTCATATCTAAATAATTTAATTGGCTAAAAAGAGAATTAGTAAGCCAATTTTTGGAAAATTTTACCAAATGAAATCTTTTATTGACTATTATTGAATCTTCTATAAGAACTTGTTTCTACCAAAGAGAAACACACACACACACACACACACACACACACACACACACACACACATACACACATTTTTAAAACTGGTTGTGGTTGTTTTTAAAGACAGGGTCTTACTGACTCTGGCTGACCTAGGACCTGCTGTGTAGACCAGGATAAACTCAGGTCCACCTGTATTTCCTTTCCAAATGCTGGGATTAAAGGCATGGTCCCCCAAACCAGTCCATGACGCCTTTTCAAAAGCAAATGGAAAGTTAATTTTTAAAAATTTTATTTTCAAAGTTGTGATACAATCACATCATTTCTCCTTTTCCTTTCCTCTCTACAAACTCTCCTAGGTAGCCCTCCTTGTTCTCTTTCAAGTTTATGGCCTTCTTTTTCATGAATTGTTACATTCATATATGTACATACACACACATATATATTAGTATGTATGTATATATATATATTCCTAAATATAGCCTGCTCAGTCTGTATAATGTTATTTGTATGTGTATTTTCTTTTTTTAACATTTTTATTTTATAATTAATTTAATTTTACATATCAGCCATGGATTCCCCTGTTCTCCCTCCTCGTACTTCCCAGCCCTCCCCCACAATCCACCTCCCATTCTCACCTCCTCCAAGGCAAGGTCTCCCCTGGGGAGTCAGCCCAGCCTGGTAGATTCAGATGGGGCACGTCCAGTCCCCTCCTCCCTACACCAAGGCTGAGCAAAGTGCCTCAGCATAGGCCCTAGGTTCCAAAAAGCCAGCTCATGCACCAAAGACAGGTCCCAGTTCCACTGCCTGGGGTCCTCCTAAACAGTTTCAGCTAATCAACTGTCTCACTTATCAAGAGGGCCTGGTCCAGTTCCATGAGGGCTCCTCAGCTATTGGTTCACAGTTTATGTGTTTCCACTAGTTTGGCTATTTGTTCCTGTGCTTTTTCCAATCATGGTCTCAATATCTCTTGCTCATATAATCCCTCCTCTCTCTCACCGATTGGACTCCTGGAGTAAACAGGACCCTGAGAAAGACACAGGGATCACCCAATGACAGAGAAATGGATGAGATGTACATGAACAAACTGGGGGTGGGGAGGTAATGGGGGGGCAAGGGTCAGGGGAAAGAGAACTTGGGGGAGTGGGAGGTCCCAGCTGGATCAGGAACAGAGTAGGAGGACAAGGAAAGAGACACCATGATAAATGAAGACCCCAGGGGAATAGGAAGAAGCAGAATGCTAGAGAGGTCCCCAGAAATCCACAAAGATACCTCCACTATAGACTACTGGCAATGGTCAAGAGAGTACCTGAGCTGACCTGTTCTGGTGATCGGCTGGCTGAACACTCTAACTGTCATGATAGAACTCTCATCCAGTGACTGATGGAAGCAGATGCAGAGATCCACGGCCAAGCCCCAGGTGGAACTCCAGGAGTATGTATATTTCCAAGGCTGACCATTTGATTTGTATAAGCAATTGTGCTCTTCAGCATTCCTTAGTTGCCTACAGTTCTTAGTGCAGGGTTGAGCCCTGGCTGGCTGGCTGGCCCTGTTCACGTCGGCATGTCTATTGGTGGTGTCCTTGTTCAGCTCCTATTTAGGTAGTCCTGGTGAGACACTATGGATGTACCTTCTGATGTTACTAGAAGATATTGTTCTTAAAGATGCATCTTTCCCATTTTCACCCAGGTTTTAGAAATACCCTCACATGTGCTGTGAGAGCCACATGAAACAAACTGGATTTAGATGTCACAGCCTTACAAAGATTCAAATTAGGCTTTAAACATGGACTTGTGCTTAATCACATTCAAACTCAAATTTAGGAAAGGCAAAAAATAGTTCCTATATCAGAAGAAGTATAATAATAAGAATAAGAAATAGAGGAACATGAAGGACAACAACAAAAACAGCAACAGTAACAACAACAGCAGCAGCAAGAACAGGAGGAAAGAAAAAGAAGAAACTAGTTCATTTTAAAGGTTATGGCATCCTCTCTGGGTGCCTTGTTCTGTGTGTACATTAGGTAATAAATGTACCTGTGTGTTGTTTTAAATATGGATTTGCTTTTGCAAACATTGTGAACTACATAACCCAAACATGAAGATATCCATTTGCATAATTTTCCTGCAATGACAATTTCACTCCATTATGGCTGAATAACATAATAGATTTTACTCATTGAGTCGTTGGATCCAAATCTCTACCAGTCCTAATGATAGATTACAAAGCTCCCAATACTTGGGAAGCTTAGGTAGCAAGAGGCAGGTGTGCTGCTCAAGGCATCAGTCATATTTAGCTCCATTGTTTTGGAGGCATATCATGTATGTGTGAATTCACCTCACTGAACTTTGTTTCCATGACTTCAAATGCATATTGATGCTCTAATGGATGCATAAGTTATCATAAAAAATACCCAGAAGACCTCCAAACACTCAGGAGCTCAGCAGTTATACATACTCCTACTATTCATGATGTCTGTTTATCCTTTCTGTTCAAAATAAGCACCAGAAACTTCCAGAAGTCAGACTCTCATATACTCGGTATTTCTCTTTTTTTTTTGTATATTTAATGCACTTATCTTGTATTTCAACTTTTGAGAAGGATTGCCTTTGTAATGTCAAAGGGGATATTTCCCTCATATTAGAGTTATTTTAAAAACAGATTGAGAAGATATACATTTATTTATTTTGTGTGTATATGTTTGTGTTCATGTAGGTAGACATATGCTTACCACACTTTGGAGGTCAGCTTGAAGGAGCTGATTCTCTCCTTTCAGGATATGGGTCTCAGGGATTGAACTCAGTTCTTCAGGCTTGGCAGCAAATGATTTTACTCACGGAGGTACCTTCCCTACCCCACTTTCTTTCTTTCTACCTTCCCTCTACATGTTTTATTTCTCTGCCTACACAAGTCCACTCATATTAATACTATTTGTTCCATAATTCAGTAAGAGTTCTCTATTTTATTGATCATCATTTATTTGCATATCACATCTACATGTATGTCCACTTACTGTGATAATGTTTAACTATTATGAATACCAGGTGGCACTGCAACTTGATTTTCTGTTGATTTTTTTTTACTTTAGTAAAGATAAATCTAACTGATCTTGCCAATTCCCTCCTACATAGTAAATTGAAGAAACTAATATTTATTGAGTGTTTATTACTTATCAAGCTTTAAAAATATATTTTCTCGTTTGATTCTTTCAAAAGACACTAAAGGATTGTTGCCAACATTTACTCTCCACTTAGACAACTAAGAATTCAAACAAGCTTTTCTCGTAAGGTCATCTTGTTGGCCTTCAGTCTGTGGTCCAGAGCAAATCTGAATGAACTGCCATGCTTCTTGGGTTTAAAAATAAACAAGAAAGCAAAACCGAGCTCCAGATTGTGCCAGCACTCAACAATAGCTACATTCCTATAAACAGAGCTTCTCAAAATCTATAACCTGATAGAAAGAACATCTAAGGGGCTTTGTGGAGAACTGCACTGATGGGCCTCCTCCTCACTCATGGCAAATGTTGAGTTGATTTTTGAATTGCCATTTGCAGAGGTATTTAAGGAAGTGTGGGCATGGATGGTCAGATGGACACGAGAATAAAAATTACTGGCAAAGAAAGAGTTGTTCCAGAGTAAAGAATGGACAGAAGTGAGTGCTTCGGGTTTGCCAGAAACAGGTTAAAAATACCAAGGCCAACGCTAGTGGCTGCGGCTGCTCCACCCTCTCCATCCTCCTCCCCATGTACATATTTTCTAATTTTCATTTTCCAAATCCCTTCTAGTTATTTACCCCCAGGACCATGGGAATTGACTCACAAAGGACCAGTGTGATCATTTCATAGGTAAAAGCTCTGGTGGAGCATAGTAGAAACTAAGCAGGCTGCCCTGAGTTCAATCCCTCAACCTACATAACAGATGGAAACTCAGGCTTGTCCTGTGTCCTCTGCATGCCCACCAGAGAGGACACACACATGCAACACACACACACACACACACACACACACACACACACACACACACACACACTGAAAGAAAAATTTAAAGATGATAAAAAATGATTCATGACAAAAATGTGTTAAAATTATGCTAATCATAAAATGATCCTTGATATTCATTATGCAACTATGCAGAGCATTCTACTGAAATAACACATACACACACACTCTGTGACATATCTATATGTATGCATAGATATATGTGTGTGTGTGTGTGTGTGTGTGACAGTTACTAAAGAGGGGTTACAGATTATCAGGGTTTTTTCTTCTTTGTAATACTTGTAATTTCTAAACTGCCAATAAAACACACATAATATCTTTGCATTTTTAATGACTCTTAATAATGTTAAAAATCTAATTTGGGTCATTTCTCTGGGTATTTAACATGTATGATCCTAATCACCTATCACATCTGACCACTGTTTTCTCTGACACACATGTATTCGCACAAGGAAATTATTTCACTCTATGGAAAAAAATCAAACAATGAAAATTATTTCTACAATGTTTTTGAAAAAATAACTTTTTCTTTCATAATGTGCTCTAATTTACTGAATATTTAATTACATAAAATGAGTTTGGTTAATAACACTTTTTCTATAAGGTTATTAAAATATCAATAGACATGTCTTGGGGAGTTTGCAATACCCGTTTCTACATCAAATAGCTCCCCCCGCCCCATATCATTGTTTTCAAACTGGCAAAGAATTTCTCTGTGGAGAAAAAAAAAAGTGGCGGATTTCATTATTTTGAAGTTTCCTTTTTAATTTGCATCCTTAAAGAAGTGTTCCTTCATTCCAATTCATGAGTTTTCTCGTTTGCATTAAAGTTCATGACAGTACACTTAAGCTATTCCGTCACATCTGCCTCTTCTGGGAAATTTTGACATCTTTCTCTAGCATGCTTGTACTTTTTAAAAATTCGGTAGCAGATCATCAAGCCTTTGAATATGGCATCCCTGGCAGTTGTCATAGCAGAAAGCCATATATGTTTCCAAACACAACAGATGTTCTTCCAGTGATGTGAGTATGTCTATTTAATGAATGGAGGCTGAATTAATCAAATTATTTTTCTGTATTCCAGAGCAGAAAATTACTAAAATTAAATTATTCATGTAGATTAGGTTCCAATAGCAACAGATACTGTACTCCAAAACTTATTAACAAATTATTTGAAGACTTTAAGTCCTAGAAATATAACTAGAAACATCTTCCCAGGAGAAAGCACAAGAGTTCTAAATGAGATTTAGAATCCTTCTAAATAATGCTTCTTTTCTGATAAGTGTTTCTCCAACATGAATATTTCATTATCACAAGTCACTGAAGACTAATGTTTTTGTATATTTGATCATGTATTTATGCACACCTTCTTTCATCAGTATTTATTAAGTATATTTATTATGTACCAACACTAAGTTGGGCTTCTGATAATCACACATAGATTTCTGGATATACTATGAGTACTTGTGAGATAGTTAACATACCTTAGATGTTATATTATCACTAATAATAATAGTGTATGTCATTTTTAGTGACCATGAAGCCATTATGCTTTTACTGTTTTGGTTTGAGTTTTATTTGGCTTTCCAGTACAAGAGTTTTCTTTTTTGAGTGAGACAGCTTGGAAGTAAATGAACTATTTCTGCTCTATTAAATATATGTATGTGAATAAGAGTCATAATTATTTAAGTCTCATTTCTTTATCTACAGAAGAAGACAAAAATGTGTATACATTTTTGAGTTGTGGAGGAACATAAAAAAACAGCTACATAAAATTTGAATATGATTGCATGTATAAAGATATTTTGTATATTAGTTTTTTGATGAATAAATATTATACACAAACCCAATGTCAATCAGGAGAAAATTAGTAAACTTAGTAAAAGATAAATGAAATCATAAAACTGTAAGAAGAAAAAAATGTGTTGATTGATAAGCAATTACCTTGGTGTAGAATATTATATAAAATTAAATTTTAGAAGAGTATATATTGTATACTAATAGTAATAACATGTATGGAGTTCTTAGTTTTTAATATGTAAAATTAACATTATATTAAAAGTTAGCCATTTTCTAAGGCTTTATTATTTTTTAAGATTAGGCAGTGTTTCTCACAACTCTACACTGTACTAGAATGTTAATTTACTATGAACACTGCTTATATTCTTTAGAGACACTTTCATTATTATTTGTAATCCTTCTTGAAACACATGGCTAAGGACTTCCAGAAATAACTGTTATACATTTGCAAATATGGAACATTTAAAAGCTAATTCACATAACGACCTATTTTAGGGACTATGATAATGTGTTCTGGAACTATGTTCTCTTTACCACTATACTGTGAAGGTGAGGTAAAAAGTAGGTGTTAAGAAAGATGCATGTTGCAAGAGTCTCACTGGGAATCATGTTCTTAGTTTTTCTGCTCTAGGTAAGGTACGCCCTTAAACTGTGTAAACGATTAAGTAATTAGAGCAATGTAAGTGAATGTCTGGTTCTCTAGATGCTGACCTTAAAGATGACTTCAATTTTAGGAATTATGTTATGACTGAAAAATGTGTATGAATAACAACGAGTTTAGGAATTGCTCTCAACTTGGCCATTAATGAGAGTGTTTTTAAAATAGAATGTATTTTCTATACAATTATTGAAGAAAACCTGCAAATATCAGGCTGTTACGGTTTCAACATAAAATGTCCCCTACAGTCTCTTGTGTTTGAACATTTGGTCACCAGGTGGTAGAGCTGTTTGGGGAACTTGAGAACATGGTGTTTAGCGGTTGACTGGAGCATGGGAGCCACCTTTGAAGATTGTACGAGAGCTCTATCTGTGGTCTAACTATCTCTTTTCTGTTCTGCCAAGATGAAAACAAGTAGCCTTCTGCACCCAGTCCCTGAGCAGTCATGAATTCGGCCGTGACTTCCCTGCCATGAGATTTGGAGCCCCTCAAACCTTTCAGTATTTTATCTAATCTTGAAGAGTGTAGCTAGTGCACAGACTTACATTTATTCCATCATTCTTGAAAAAACTAACTATGGTATATTTTAAATAAAATTAAGGCTATTACCTTCTTTGCCATATCAAATACAAATATCATACATAAATAAGTGAGTATCTCTCCTGAAATGTGGAATTAAAAGAGAAAACTGAAGGATATTCTCTTTTCTGACACACATTGAAGTTGGAAATAATACTAAATTTTTAATACGGAGAATAAATAAATATAAAGATTGGATATTTAACATGAGGATTCTAATTAAAAATAACATTTTGTATGCTCGAAATTTAGTAAGAAACTAATCCATTTAATTTCTTTTATCACAAAAAGGCACATCTATTACTTGATAACCATATTAATTTATTTGACTACAGTAAAGTTTTACTATGTGTAAGTATATAAAAATCATTCTGAAAACCTTAAATATATACAAAAAATCCATTATTAATTTGGAATATTTCCTATTTTCCACAATAAAATAATTTCATTGTAGTATCTCTGTAGAATTCTCAGCTCTTTATTCATTTGTTAGGAATGAATTTTGGGGAGAGAGTTATTTTTTAGGAAATCTAACTGCATCGAATGTCCAACTATGCTAATTAAACTTACAAATAAAGCTAGGAAGAAAATTCGTTAAATGTTTGAAAAATCAGTATTCATATTAAGATATAAATTCTGCAAAACTTTGAAAGATAAGCAAAATTTGGAGGCCTATGAGTATTATGAGAGACTAGTTGAAAAGTAATATTTTTCACGTATTTTAGACATATAATTTATACAGGAATGCTTATTAATTCCACTATGGTCACCTCTTTTTAAATTATGGGATGTTTTATTTCCAATATGAGTTCAGTTGAATAGCCATATAAGCAAAAGCAACCGAAATGTGTGCCAAGAAAGGTAAAAGTCATTCTCAGTTACGGGAGCTCCACAGAGCTCTTAATTGAGTAACCAGGTGATTCTCAGGAGGAACTGTTAATTGTGGAGGATCTGTAGGCAGAAGGGCATATTTCATGGACTCATCCTCAGGGACTAGCTGTGGTGTCTTGCAATATAATTGATTGTAATAAACTATATTTTAAACATGCTGCAAAATCCAAGGGAACACTTTAGTCGTCATAACAGCAGCACGCCTCTGAGAAAACACGTCGTCAAACCCAGTTCCATATGATGGCTCTGCAAAACACATCCTTCTGATTCTCGAATCTCTAGAAATAGAAATCCCACCAGGTTTCTTGGAGTTGCAAAGAAAAGCGATTAACTTTCAATTCTTTTCAAGACCCAGTATTTGCATAGGTCAATTCTTAATTTAAACTGCTTACCTAACCTATAAAATGCAGTTAATCTGAGTGCTTGTTATCAATCACTACTCCAGAAATGTAACCTTTAATTTATTTTTATTACTTGTTCAAAATGTAAAACTTTATTCAAATGTCACAGCTTCCCTACCTCCATCGTGAAAAGTTGTCTAACTAAAGAGTATGCGAACCTTCCACCAACGATCTTTACTGCTGAGATTGTGGAGAGTTTAGACTGTGGGCTCTTTGTCCTATATTTTAAAATGTGTAGCAGCTTTCTCTTGTCCATTTATCCCCCGCATGTGGTCCATATATGCAATTTTCCTCTACTGGAAACCATTGTCAATATAATGTATAACTGAACCATAAGAGTATAATTAATACAATATTGTGGATAAGGTGTTAGTGATAATTCTACAGTATGCATATGCAGGAGGGAAATATAGTTGAAACAAGGTTTTTCTGACTTTTTGAGAAAAAGTTTTTTAATATGATTTTAAAAACAAAGCACTACTTATATGCAGATTTAGAATTATTTCCATTATTCTCATGAAATGGTTCAGATTTTGAAAGAAACACTCCAGTCAAATAAATATCGATCTCAAAATTAAAACAAACTGAAGCAAAAATCTTACATGAGATTTAAAAATAAATACAAATAGTGTTATCATTTTTGTGGTTCAGAAGCAGAAACAAAGTAAAAATGTTAGAATGGTGTAATATTGTAAGACAGGAGACCATATGAGCTATTGTGTTGTTGGAGGAAGATAAAAATAGTAAGAAGTATGTATGGTCTCCTTAGTGTGAAAGTTAAAAGTTTCTTGTCAAGATTGATAGTCTCACTGTAATGCATACTATATGACCCAGTAAAACAGACATGGTTGGCGATCTCTTCTTTTTTTTTTTTTTTTTGCTTTATTTATTTATTTATTTATTTTTTTAATTTATTTTGCAATACAATTCAGTTCTACATATCCGCCACGGATTCCCTTGTTCTCCCCCCTCCCGTCCCCCTCACTTTCCCCCCAACCTCCCCCCATTCCCATCTCCTCCAGGGCAAAGCCTTCCCCACAGACTGAGGTCAACCTGGTAGACTCAGTCCAGGTAGGTCTAGTCCCCTCCTCCCAGGCCGAGCCAAACAATCCTGCATAGGCCCCAGGTTTCAAACAGCCAACTCATGCAATGAGCACAAGATCTGGTCCCACTGCCTGGATGCCTCCCAAACAGATCAAGCCAATCAACTGTCTCACCCATTCAGAGGGCCTGATCCAGTGGGGACCCCTCAGCCATTGGTTCATAGTTCATGTGTTTCCATTCATTTGGCTATTTGTCCCTGTGCTTTATCCAACCTTGGTCTCAACAATTCTCGCTCATATAAACCCTCCTCATTCTCGCTAATTGGACTCCCAGAGATCCACCCGGGACCTAGTCATGGATCTCTGCATCCAGATCCCTCAGTAGTTGGATGAGGTTTCTAGCACAACAATTAGGGTGTTTGGCCATCCCATCACCAGAGTAGGTCAGTTTGGGCTGTCTCTCGACCATTGCCAGCAGTCTGTTGTGTGGGTATCTTTGTGGATTTCTGTGGGCCTCTCTAGCACTTTGCTTCTTCCTATTCTCATGTGGTCTTAATTTACCATGGTCTCCTATTCCTTGTTCTCCCTCTCTGTTGTTGATCCAGCTGGGATCTCCTGCTCCCCCAAGCTCTCTTTCCCTCAACCCTCGCCTTTCATTACCCCCACTCATGTCCAGGCTGTTCATGTAGATCTCATTCCCTTTCTCTGTCATTGGGTGATCCCTGTGTCTTTCTTGGGGTCCTGTTTTCCAGGTAGCCTCCCTGGTGATGTGAGTAGCAGACAAGTCATCCTTGTTTCGTGTCTAGTATCCAGCTATGAGTGAGTTCATACCATGTTTGTCTTTCTGAGTCTGGGTTACCTCACTCAGGATGATTTTTTCTAGATCCATCCATTTGTCTGCAAACCTCATGATGCCATTGTTTTTCTCTGCTGAGTAGTATTCCATTGTGTATATGTACCACATTTTGTTTATCCATTCTTCAGTTGAAGGGCATCTGGGTTGTTTCCATGTTCTGGCTATTACAAACAATGCTGATATGAACATAGCTGAACAAGTGCTCTTATGGTGTGGTTGAGCATTTCTTGGGTATATGCCCAAGAGTGGTATAGCTGGATCTTGGGGGAGATTGATTCCCAATTTTCTAAGAAAGCGCCATATTGATTTCCAAAGTGGTTGTACAAGCTTGCATTCCCACCAGCAGTGGAGGAGAGTTCCCCTAGCTCCACATCCTCTCCAGCATAAGGTGTCTTCAGTGTTTTTGATCTTAGCCATTCTGACAGGCGTAAGGTGGTATCTCAGAGTTGTTTTGATTTGCATTTCCCTGATGATTAGGGATGTTGAGCAGTTCCTTAAATGTCTTTTGGCCATTTGAGTTTCCTCTGTTGAGAATTCTCTGTTTAGTTCTATAGCCCATTTCTTAATTGGACTGTTGGGCATTTTGATGTCTAATTTCTTGAATTCCTTATATATTCTGGATATCAGTCCTCTGTCAGATGTGGGGTTGGTGAAGATCTTTTCCCATTCTGTAGGCTGTCGCTTTGCCTTGTTGACCGTATCCTTTGCTCTACAAAAGCTTCTCAGTTTCAAGAGGTCCCATTGATTGATTGTTTCTCTCAGAGTCTGTGCTACTGGTGTTCTATTTAGGAAGTAGTCTCCTATGCCAATGCGTTCAAGACTACTTCCTACTTTCTCTTCTAGCAGGTTCAGAGTAGCTGGATTTATGTTGAGGTCCTTGATCCACTTGGACTTAAGTTTTGTGCACGGTGATAGATATGGATCTATTTGCAGCCTTCTACATGTTGATATCCAGTTTTGCCAGCACCATTTGTTGAAGATGCTTTCTTTTTTCCATTGTGCACTTTTGGCTTCTTTGTCAAAAATTATATGTTCATAGGTGTGTGGATTAATGTCAGGGTCTTCAATTCGATTCCATTGGTCCACATGTCGGTTTTTATGCCAGTACCAAGCTGTTTTTATTACTGTAGCTCTATAGTAGAGCTTGAAGTCAGGGATCGTGATGCCTCCAGAAGTTGTGTTATTGTACAGGATTCCTTTGGCTATCCTGGGTTTTTTGTTTTTCCATATGAAGTTGAGTATTATTTTTTCCAGGTCTGTGAAGAATTGTGTTGGTATTTTGATGGGGATTGCATTGAATCTGTAGATTGCTTTTGGTAAGATTGCCATTTTTACTATGTTAGTCCTGCCTATCCATGAGCATGGGAGATCTTTCCATTTTCTGACATCTTCTTCAATTTCTTTTTTCAGGGACTTAAAGTTCTTGTCATATAGGTCCTTCACTTGCTTGGTTAGTGTTACCCCAAGGTATTTTATGTCATTTGTGGCTATAATAAAGGGTGATGTATCTCTGATTTCCTTCTCCGCTTCTTTGTCCATTGTATATAGGAGGGCTACTGATTTTTTTGAGTTGATCTTGTATCCTGCTATGTTGCTGAAGGTGTTTATAAGCTGTATCAGTTCCTTGGTGGAATCTTTGGGGTCGCTCAAGTATACTATCATGTCATCTGCAAATAGGGAAAGCTTGACTTCTTCCTTTCCAATTTGTATCCCCTTAATCTCCTTATGTTGTCTTATTGCTCTGGCTAGAACTTCAAGTACTATATTGAATAAGTATGGGGAGAGTGGACAGCCTTGCCTCGTTCCTGATTTTAGTGGAATTGCTTTGAGTTTCTCTCCATTTAATTTGATGTTGGCTGTTGGCTTGCTGTAAATTGCCTTTATTATGTTTAGGTATGTTCCCTGTATTCCTGATCGCTCCAATACCTTTATCATGAAGGGGTGTTGGATTTTGTCAAATGCCTTTTCTGCATCCAGTGAGATGATCATATGGTTTTTTTCTTTGAGTTTGTTTATATGGTGTATTACATTGACGGACTTTCGTATGTTGAACCACCCTTGCATCCCTGGAATGAATCCTACTTGATCATGGTGGATAATTGTTTTGATGTGTTCTTGGAGTCTGTTTGCCAGTATTTTATTGAGTATTTTTGCATCAATGTTCATGAGGGAGATCGGTCTGTAGTTCTCTTTCTTTGTTGTATCCTTGTTTGGTTTAGGAATTAGGGTAATTGTAGCCTCGTAGAAGGAGTTTGGTAATGTTCCTTCTGTTTCTATTGTGTGGAACAATTTAGAGAGTATTGGTATTAACTCTTCTTTGAAGATCTGGTAGAATTCTGCGCTGAAACCATCTGGTCCTGGGCTTTTTTTGGTTGGGAGACTTTTAATGACTGTTTCTATTTCGTTAGGGGTTATTGGACTATTTAAAGAGTTTATCTGGTCTTGATTTAACTTAGGTATGTGGTACCTATCCAGAAAGTTATCCATTTCTTTTAGGTTTTCCAGTTTTGTCGAATAGAGGTTTTTGAAGTATGACCTGATGATTCTCTGCATTTCCTCAATGTCTGTTGTTATGTCCCCCTTTTCATTTCTGATTTTGTTGATTTGGATGCTCTCTCTCTGTCTTTTGGTTAGTTTGGATAAGGACTTGTCTATCTTGTTGATTTTCTCAAAGAACCAACTCTTTGTTTCATTAATTTTTTGTATTGTTCTCTTTGTTTCTATTTTATTGATTTCAGCTCTCACTTTGATAATTTCCTGGCGTCTATTTTTCCTGGGAGACTGTACTTCTTCTTGTTCTAGAGCTTTCAGGTATGCTGTTAAGTCTCTAGTGTGAGATTTCTCCAACTTATTTATGTGGGCATTTAGTGCTATGAATTTCCCTCTTAGTACTGCTTTCATAGTGTCCCATAAATTTGGATATGTGGTGTCTTCATTTTCATTGATCTCTAGGAAGTCTTTAATTTCTTTCTTTATTTCTTCCTTAACCCATTGGTGATTCAGTTGGGTATTATTCAGTTTCCATGAGATTGCAGGTTTTCTGTAGTTTTTGTTGTTGTTGAAATCCAACTTTAGACCATGGTGGTCTGATAGAACACAGGAGGTTATTCCAATTGTTTTGTATCTGTTTAGATTTGTTTTGTGGCCAAGTATGTGGTCAATTTTAGAGAAGGTTCCATGGGGTGCTGAGAAGAAGTTCTATTCTTTTTTGTTAGGATGGAATGTTCTGTAGATATCGATTAAGTCCATTTGAGTCATGACATCAGTTAAGTCCTTTATTTCTCTGTTAAGTTTCAATTTGGGAGATCTGTCCAGTGGTGAAAGTGGGGTGTTGAGGTCTCCCACTATTAATGTGTGGGGTTTTATATGTGATTTAAGCTTTAGTAATGTTTTTTTACATATGTGGGTGCCCTTGTGTTTGGGGCATAAATATTCAGAATTGAGACTTCATCTTGGTGGATCTTTCCTGTGATGAGTATGTAATGCCCTTCTTGATCTCTTTTGATTGATTTTAGTTTGAAGTCTATTTTGCTGGATATCAGGATGGCTACACCCGCTTGTTTCTTAAGACCGTTTGATTGGAAAGTCTTTTCCCAGCCTTTTATTTTTAGGCAGTGTCTATCTTTGAATTTGAGATGTGTTTCTTGTACGCAGCAGAAAGATGGGTCCTGCTTTCGTATCCATTCTGTAAGCCTATGTCTTTTTATAGGTGAATTAAGTCCATTGATATTGAGGGAAATTAATGACCAGTGATTGTTCATTCCTGTTATTTTTTGGTGGTGATGTGTGGGTACTTCTATACGTTGGGGTTTACTGCTGTGGCTTTATCTGTTGCCTGTGTTTTCGAGGGTGTATCTGACTTCCTTAGGTTGGAATTTTCCTTCTAGTGCTTTCTGTAGGGCTGGGTTTGTGGATAAGTATTGTTTAAATTTGGCTTTGTCATGGAATGTCTTGTTCACTCCATCTATGGTGATTGAAAGTTTTGCTGGGTATATTAGTCTAGGTTGACATCCATGGTCTCTTAGTATCTGCATTACATCTGTCCAGGTTCTTCTGGCTTTCAAAGTCTCCATTGAGAAATCGGGTGTTATTCTGATGGGTTTGCCTTTATATGTCACTTGGCCTTTTTCCTTTGCTGCTCTTAATATTCTTTCTTTATTCTGTACGTTTAGTTGTTTAACTATTATGTGGCGAGGGGACTTTTTTTGGGGGTCTAGTCTTTTTGGTGTTCTATAAGCTTCTTGTATCTTCATAGGCATTTCCTTCTTTAAGTTGGGAAAGTTTTCTTCTATGATCTTGTTGAATATATTTTCTGTGCCCTTGAGTTGGTATTCTTCTCCTTCTTCGACCCCTATTATTCTTAGGTTTGGCCTTTTCATGGTGTCCCAAATTTCTTGGACATTTTGGTTCATGACTTTGTTGGCTTTAGTGTTTTCTTTGACTGATGAATGTATTTCTTCTACTGTATCTTCAACGCTAGAGATCCTCTCTTCCATCTCTTGCATTCTGTTGATTATACTTGCATCTGAAGTTCCCAATCGTTTTCTCAGATTTTCTATTTCCAGCATTCCCTCTGTTTGTGTCTTCTTCATTTTTTCTATTTCCCTTTTCAGGTCTTGGACTGTTTCCTTCATTTGTTTCATTGATTTTTCTTGATTTTCTCTCAGTATTTTATTGTTTTCTTCCAGGACTTTATTGATTTCTTCTAATTTGTTTGACCTTTCCTCTAGTTGTTTACAGCGTTCTTCACATTTTTTTGTCTTTTCCTCTACACAAGCCTCTAGCTTCTTCATGATGTCATTCATAAGGCTGTTTTCTTCTGCTTCTTCCAATTTCTGATGTTCAGGTCTAGGTGTTGGAGGAGGGCTAGGGCCTGGTGATGCTGTATTGCTATTCATTTTGTTGTATATGTTTCTGCCTTGACGTCTGCCCATCTCCTTGTGGTTCGTTCTTGGCCTTAACCGCACACTTGGTTCAGACAGACCAGTGTTCCAAAAGGGAAGTCAGTGTTCCAAAAGGGAAGTCCGGAGCAAGATGGGAGCTGGGGGCCGGCCTCTAAGTCTCAGGAAGAGGCTTGGGGCTCAGGGGGATGGGCGTGGGGGCAGGGCGTGGAGACTGCAGGGTCTGCCAGGGGTCTTGGAGAAGGGGATCCTTCCCGGTGCAGCTAGCAGGGAACCTGCCTGGTGGCCAGAACCTGGGGCCAAGTTGGGTAGGTCTTCCCTGGAGTGGCTGGTGCCCAGGGATGGGGTCCGGGGCAAGGAAGGGCACTCACCAGTTTTCCAAAAGGGAAGTCTGGAGCAAGATGGGAGCTGGGGGCCGGCCTCTAAGTCTCAGGAAGAGGCTTGGGGCTCAGGCGGATGGGCGTGGGGGCAGGGCGTGGAGACTGCAGGGTCTGCCAGCGGTCTTGGAGAAGGGGATCCTTCCCGGTGGGGCTAGCAGGGAACCTGCCCGGTGGCCAGAACCTGGGGCCGAGTTGGGCAGGTCTTCCCTGGAGTGGCTGGTGCCCAGGGATCGGGATCTCTTCTTAATGCCGTATAATTGTATTGAGAAGAAAATGAGAGGGTCACTGTAGAGCCTTACTTTGTGAGTGCTCTTTCTACACTGAAGAGAAAAACATGCAATTCATTTGGAAATCTATTGGCTATTAAATATTATTTGCAGAAATTGTTTTCTAATATATAGATTCATTAATAGGTATCTTCTTCTATGCGGCGGTGGTAGCACACGCCTTTAATCCCAGCACTTGGGAGACAGAGCCAGGTGGATCTCTGTGAGTTCAAGGCCAGCCTGGTCTACAGAGTGTGCTCCATGAAAGGCACAAAGCTACACAGAGAAACTCTGTCTCGAAAAACCAAAAAAAAAAAAAAAAAAAAAAAGGTGTCTTTTTACAGTTTTCTTAACATTCACTTCACATTCTTAAGGCCTCAGTGTGCCCAAAACTCTCATGAACACTTGGAAGACCATAGTGAGCAAAATAGACTATACTCCCTAAGCCCAAAGAATTTAAATTCTAGTGAAGAGAACAGAAAATATTGAAGGAATTGCAGCTAAAACTGTAAATTAGGTTTCCAGGATTGACCTCATCGAGAAACTCAACTTTGAGTAAATATCTAAATCTAGTGAGGAGCCAAACATCTGGCTATGTAGAGAATACATGCTTAGAAGAGGAGTAAGTTCAAAATTCCTAAAACAGAGACCCACCTCCGAATCTGGTAAAAGCAAATGTGCAAAACAGAGGTCAGTAGGTGGTGGTGGGGGGTCAAATATGCCAGATTATATAGTTTGTTGGTTTGAGGGAGGATATGCATCCCCTTTCAATCAAGGAACATTCAGAGGCTATTAGATGAGGAAGAGCATGTGGCATTAGGTCTAACGTGGTTTGTACTGCTGGGATGGTGAAGTATAAGGATGCAAGTGTTGAATGAGGAAGATGATGACTTAGGAAGAAAGTGGTTAGATGCAAGTGAGAAATTAAAGATAACATCAACATAGTGTGATGGAGTTCGTAGTTTCCTAACAGATGTCAGAAGATGAAGTGCACAGGATATTCTGGTGGTCCTGATGTGGCATGTGAGGCAAGGAAGGAAGCTGGCAGACTCCAAACAAGGCTTTGGATGTTGGTGTCAGCATTTACCAGGAAAGAAATGGCCACAGGGGAAGCTGATTTGTAGAAAACTTTATTTGACATTTATCATAGGTGATGTCTTTAGTTTAAAATGACTGTGGTATGTTTCAGGACACTGATCTAGAAAAAATGTTAGTATGACCACAAAAGTAGAGACTGCAAAAGCAAACGTTGACAAGTAGGATTATAATAAACTGCAAAGCTTTTGCAGGGCAAAGGAAAACAACATGGCCAGGGAGAAAAATGGGAGAAAACACTGCAAACTCGTTATCTGCTACAGGGTTAATAGCCAAAATGTAAAGAATTCAAACAACAGTGTAGTCAAATATTGCTTCTATTTTTAGTAATTGAAGAAACAGCATACCCTTAAACATGGACATGTAAACTGTTTCTATATCTATGTCCATCTTCTAACCCTTTAGTATTTCTACATCATTACTAAAATTTTCCTTTTCCCTTTTCACACATCCAAATGATTTTTATTACACAAAGACAGTTTTCAAGTTCCTTTCTCTTTTGTTATAAATACAGGAAAGGTTGCACATATGTCGATCAAACACATATCACATATGTAATATTAAGATACAGGATCTTAGGGCGTGGGGGTGTGAGATTGGCTGCTATAACCTCTCCTCCACACAACACGTGCACTTAATGGGCAACCTGAAATAACATCAACTATGTCTTAAGTTGGTCCTTTAGTCATAAGGAATGTGTGACCACCTACAAGAAAACCATGTACAAACTAAACAAGGTCTTATATTTTCTATACATACCATTTTTTTTGGAAAATTCAATAAAGAAACTAAGTCATCTACAGCTTAGAGTTTCATTGACCTATTTCATATACATATATTCATATACATATATATGAATCAAATAAAACAAATAGCAGTCTATTTCCATGCCAAATCAATCCTGGGCAATTTAACTTTGGACTTTGAATATTTCATAGATAATCTCTGATGACCAATGATTCATGGAATATAAATGACTCACTTCATACCTCCCTGGTCTTGCTACAGTCCTTTTCTGCAATTAGGTTTGGCTATTCCAGGCAATTCCCTGTGACAATTTTATTTGAAAGCTTAGACTGACAGAATACCTCATCTCGGCTCCCACATTTACTTTGGGGTTTAGGATACAGTGATTCCATTCACACTAAATATTCAGACCTGTCACTGTAAAATATGCCTAGGGTGGCTCTGTTCCTCTTCCTCTGTGGCTCAGAAGCCTTTCACAGGCCCATCGGAGAGGAAGCACTCAAGCAAGAACGCTTTAAAGTGACAGTTCTATATCCAAACTCTATGGTCTTAATGAAATCTTTATTCTAAAAAGTGAACTTTTAACTCAGCAAGAGGCACTGTGGTCTCCTGCCTCTCTCTGTTTAATTATTTCCAAATCAAGTTCGCGGGAACAGGAAACATTTTCAGGGTACTCGGGAGACCTGCCTGAACTTGGTAGGTAGTCAGTGGCAGCAGGCACCTCTGAGAACAAGGAAGGACTTTTTCTAGTATCTTAGGTTTGCAGTTTTGAAGTGCTTCTTTGGGCTTTATTTATAATGGGGAAAGGAGAGTGGCTTTCGATTGCCAGTAGAAGTTTTCAAAGGCCCTTGACATTACTAGACCACAAACAAAGTTCAATATGGAATCTGATGGATATTTGTACAGTTCTTAGATGTGGGCATGCTGTAATTAACTTGGCAGCTTTGATGGCTAAACACCATAGCTGCTAGTTGTAGAAGGATGGCAGGTCAGTATCCTGACTCACTGCCAGACTCTCCTGGGCAATTCTTCATGATGCTTGGAGCAAGTCCAGATAGCTAGTCCCTGAAGAAGTTTCCATGAATGATGCTCGCCCCCAAATTAACCTCATCAATTTGAAGCTGTGGAAATGGAAATAGTTAATCCCAGAGACTTATTCTGTCGTCTGAAGTTCTGCCAGTTTCTGACTGCACTGGTTTTGCTCTTTGCATAAAAGCGATCACATTTGTGAGCTTTAACAGTGTGTAAATGTTCAGGTACCCTTTGAGAGGTAACCCAACATGTTTGTTGAAGCCATAAAGTTAACTCAACTATGTAAACAGTTTGACTCACTATAGTTAGGCACCGTAAAACAGATTAATCACTTTCACAGCTCAGTCTTCTGAATTTATTGTTTAAGACTCAGTAGTAGATGGGTGCTAGGTTGTTTTGGATGCTTAAAGGTTAAAAGGAATAGGCAAGTTGAATCCCTGACAACCTTAGAAGAGCTTTAGATGCTTTCACTTACTGTGCTGTTCTTTATAACATTGCTCTAATAATAACAACACTGAACTTTTCCGTTCTTCTTTTAATTGAGTAGTACTATCCATTGGAGGTTGTGCATGTGAACAATAGAGCAAGATGGATTTCAACTATTCCATAAGCAAATTTTACCATGATCAAGGTACTTTGTATGCCTCAGTTTCTTCATCTATAAAATAGGTTTGTTGCATGGCACATATAAAAAGCGCTTGGAGAAGTTTCTAGTACTCTAGCATACTATTTGTGTAGTGGATGTGTTAAATTTTATTGTTCTTGGTTAAGGATCACTCAGTGATTTCCAAAAACTTTAAGAGGAAAATGAACCTGTATGTCTTGAAGTCAAAGAAACACGTTTCATATTCAAAACTGTTTATGAATGGCCAGAGATGGAATTAGATAGAAATTTAACTCATTAACTCTTGAGTGTCTTATCTGCTTGTCTCAGAAGATTGCTGTGGCAAACTAGTATGAATATTTATTATCTTTTGCATTATTTTAATTATTAGTATTTTCCACATTTAATGATAATGCACTCCTAGGGCTAGTGACAAATTCATCTTATAATAAAAAAACAGCAGTGTAAAACTCGAAGGACAGAAGGAGACCTAGATACACCCTGAGCCCAAGGAGATCTCTTTTGTTTTTACTCCTCTGCTATGGTGAGAAAATTCAAGCTCCAAAAGAAAAGAAAAGCAAACAAAACAAAACAAAACAAAACAAATTGCTTTTGACACTCTCCTTTTACAACTCCTTCACAGGCCACCTGCAAAATTAGAAAAATTTTAAGACATTTGTGTAATTCACCCACTCTTTTCCCACCCAGTTGCCCATCTTCTGCTTGAATGATCCTTCCAGAATCTCTGTTTGCTCCCAATATATGGTGCTCAACCCTCTTTCCCATTAGGCTTTCCTCCACAGCTTCCCAGGTAGCCCAATCTTGAGTTTCTTTTTTCTAGGAAGAAAAAGAGCCTATCCTGTCTGGGTGTGTTCTGCTTTGAACATATGCTACCTAATGGAACACAGTACTGCAAATATAGTCTCTCTTAGTCCCTGGTCCAGGGGAAATTTTACTTCTCTTCTTGGACAGTCCATTTCTGTTCTGCAATCTAAGATGAACTTAGTAGTTAGATGACAAACTAGGCTCCTCAATAAACTTATAGTTGAAATGCTCCTAAATGTTTTTCTTAAAAATTCTCTCACACCATCCACTTCTGCTGCTTTGCTCCTGGGTCTAGAAAAACACAACTCAAAATAGGACCATGTACCTACCCATAATAGTTTTCAAAAATCCACTCCCTTCCACCCAGTCCTGAACACTCTTTCTCAGAGTCTTAGTAACTAACTTCTTCAGATTTTTGCCTCATTCATATCACAAGAAGTTTTCTGTCAGTCACGTCCTTGAAATATCTAGAGAGTTGAAGGAGAGACAGACAGTGACTACTGTCACTCCTTCTGATAGTGATCTGTCTATCTATCTATCTATCTATCTATCTATCTATCTATCTATCTATCTATCTATTTATTAGTGTAATCATTCCCCAGTTATGAGTTCCTCTAGTCTCCTCTGGTCCACTTGGTGAATTATTATGAAGTGACCCAGAGGCCCTGTGGAATGTTAGCCAAATGCTGTAGCACTTCTCTGATTTACCCAGAGTTGCCTTAGTGTTATAGCCAACAGAAAATAAAAACAAAAACATGGCTGTAGAGATGGCTCATTGGGTAAAGAACTTGGCATTTTAAGAATAAGAAACTAGGCCGGGCGGTGGTGGCGCACGCCTTTAATCCCAGCACTCGGGAGGCAGAGCCAGGCAGATCTCTGTGAGTTCGAGGCCAGCCTGGTCTCCAAAGCGAGTTCCAGGAAAGGCGCAAAGCTACACAGAGAAACCCTGTCTCGAAAAACCAAAAAAAAAAAAAAAAAAAAAAAAAAAAGAATAAGAAACTAAGTTCAGATTCCCTAGTCCCACGGGAAATGACACAGTAATGGAGTCTGTCATCCCAGTACTCCTATGGCAAGGTAAGAGGACTCAGAAGTGCTTGTGAGCCAGCTAGCCTGGTGTAGCCAAGAGCAGGCAACAAAAGACCCTGTGTCAACAAGCAGAAGTCCACTATTGCCTCACACATATGTTTGATGCAGATATACCTACCCTGACACACACAGCTGTGAGTGTATGGACACACAGTTTAGAAATTCTGGTCATCATATTTGTCAGGAGCTACATCATCTCCTCCATCTGGAGACCTGGAGAGGGAGGCCTTTGGAGATGGTTCAGTGTGTTCTGCTTCTCACCCCATTCATCTCCCTTCCCAGGCCTTAGCATAGAAAAAAGAGACATTTACTTCACTCTGCATGCACACAGGGCACTCAACTAGAAACTCCCATGAATTTTCACAAAGCGACATATTCCCTTACCTGTAGAATTACATTTTTATTGTGACCTACAAGGAGGGACATGAAATCTATTCTGTAGTCTGGTAAGATGACAGACATCCTCATTATGGTGTATTCTAAATTTCTGAGAATGAGGTTAGACATCCCTTCCCTAGAGAATGTGATTCTTTTTTTTAATCACAGACAAGGAAAAGTTACTTCAAATATTTCCCATCCTATATTATAAGGTATTCATTCATTTGGTAGGCACATATGGAGTTCTTAATGCTTGTATATACATCATCTCTCTCTCTCTGTCTTTCTGTGTGTGTGTGTGTGTGTGTGTGTGTGTGTGTGTGTGTGTACTTGTTTTGTTTTGTTTTGTTTATTGAGATGGAATCTTGTTATACTGCCTTGTGCTTCAGCAGTCCTCTAACTCCTGGGTTCAAGTTAACTCTGTCTCAGCCACGTAATTGGGATTGTGGCTGCACATTACTGCCTCCAGTAGCACATCTGACTTTCTTAAGACAGGAAAAACTTTCTATGAAACCAGCACTGCATTTGATGTAGCTGATCTTCTATCCAGCTAGACAGACACATAAACAAGTCAGCACAACTCACTGTTGTAAGTAATAGACTGTGCAATAGGGACTATTGGAGCCTGGTTAAGCTTGTAGCATCTAGAAAACCATAGAAAAGACAGCCTTTAATTTCAGTATTGAGAGAAGAGTGTACCTCAGTCAGAATTTGGGGATGAGCAATATTTAGACTTTCATAATGCATCCCACCAAAGACACCAAGCAACTCAGTAACACACTGGCTCTTTTGTCAATCCAGGCTATTGTTCTACCATCAACTCCGCCCTCAGATCTTTGTAATGGATTTGATATGCTCTCAACATTTTACATTCTATTACGAGATAGGTGCCAGAGAGGTCCTTACAAAGTCTCATTCAAAGCCATCACAAAAGCATTCATAATTTCCCAATGACCCTCTTGATGAAATCAGAGAATAAATGCTGCAGAATAAAGTCAAATAACAATAATCACATAAAACAATAATATCTCTTAATAAAATCAGAGTCCTAAAAGTAATCCCCCAGGCCCTACAAAATATCTACCTCTTCACACTGCCTATAACCTGACTACACAGCTTTGGACATCAGTCCTGTCAACACAGGTTGCCTGTTTGTATTTGGGATGCTTCAAATAACCTTTCTCCTCAGGACTGCTTCTTTTGCCTGGTGCACTCTTCCTAAGATAGTCATGCATTTCATTTCATTTCTACTTCCATACTCAGTTCTTATGTAATCCATAAGGCCATCTCTGACAATATCACCTATTACCCCAGCATCCAAATTGAATTCACAGTCACTTTTAGCCTCCAGGGATATTTATTACAGCATCTATCACCAGGGTTCATTCTACAGAGTTGCTTGGACATTAACCATATAGCCACTAAGATGAGTTCTATGGGGACATAATTTTTAAACTTACTTTTCTTATGAACTATATTCACAAGGATTTTCATAGCACTTAAGTGCCTGAAGCAGAATTAAAAGGTGCAAAAGTTGAATTGGTGACATTTTATGAAGAAATTATTAAAAATGTCTTAGGAACCATGTCCTTTTTCTTGTAGGAAAAGAGGAGCCACTGAATGCCACAGAGAACTTTGGAAACTGCAAGTGGCATCCCTGTGGTACACATACCTCTAGGTGACCTACCCTTACACCCTAATCTGAATCCCAGATGTGGGAGCACTAAAGAGAGTTCTCTTCTAAAGACTTCCATTTCTACAATGCTGGCCACAAGAGTCTGACTGGCCCCTCACTGCTGGTAAGAGCTATTAAGCAATCAATGAAGCCTACAAAATTGGAATCATGGCTATGTACACAGTTGAATGGAGAATGAACAATTAAAGGAGTCATATGATAATGTGGTTTTATAATGCCTGTTTTGTTGATGTGGAGAAACATGGAAGAGGAATTTCCACATTTCAAATATAAAAATTGAACTCTACGTCAAATTTTGTATGTCAAAATGGAGATTTTCAAGTAAACGATGTACATGTGATTATGAGTTACAGTGATGACTTTGTTGTGTGTGTTTTATAAATTATGGGAAATCAAAGCCAGAGAATAAGGACCAAGCAACAAAAGAAGATTCCAAGCAGACTATGAAAAAAGGCAAAATTCAAGGTGATATTCTGGGAAGAGATTAGATGTTTCTCCTTTCTATCATTTGAGAGCTGTTATTTATATAAATTATGAAA
The DNA here is from genome assembly GCF_007827085.1 of Peromyscus californicus insignis. Taxonomy (NCBI): domain Eukaryota; kingdom Metazoa; phylum Chordata; class Mammalia; order Rodentia; family Cricetidae; genus Peromyscus; species Peromyscus californicus. The sequence goes on from NW_026294617.1 coordinate 125,610,912, forward strand.
GGGTTCACTTGGATTCAGAAAATACAAAACTCTAAGAAATACTCTAAAAGTTTACTGTTTTTTTTGTGTTTTGGGGGAGGTCGTTGTTTTTGAGGTCAATATTGAGTGACTAGGAAATCACATCTCATAATTGTCTGCTTCATTTAGCAGATATTAAACCGAACAGGTGAATTTCTTACTGTAAATGACAAGATAAATAAGTGTGGAGAGCTTATATTGCAACTTGGGTAATTATTCTTACTTTTAGCTAATCACAGGTTGCAATAAACAAAAGCTACAAGTTTCCTCCCACTATTGCCCACATATCAACCCAATTTTGTTACTTTCTTTATTTTTTTAATTTTATTTTTTTTTTTTTTTTGGTTTTTCGAGACAGGGTTTCTCTGTGTAGCTTTGCGCCTTTCCTGGGACTCACTTGGTAGCCCAGGCTGGCCTCGAACTCACAGAGATCCGCCTGCCTCTGCCTCCCGAGTGCTGGGATTAAAGGCGTGCGCCACCACCGCCTGGCTCAATTTTGTTATTTTCTAGTGAGATGAAAGATGTACAGGGGAAAGAAGACACTAAAACACCAGAAGAATCTCATGTAAAGAGCATTGTGTTGAGCAAGAAAAAGTTTCTGCTTTAGAAAAATACTTTTAAATAAGAAATTTCTCTTTAAAATATGATTATATTGCTTATATTTAATAGACTGGACATGGTCGATGAAGAGCTATGTTATATTATTCTTTCAATAAGTTGGTAACAGAATGTTATTTTTGGTTGATGGGGAGGTGGGGTTAGGGAATGCTGAGGTGACGCTTTTTTTTTTTTAATAGTTACAAAGTTAAAAAAGAAGTGAAATGGAGACAGGAATTGAAACCCATCTCCCTAACATCTTTGAACTCTGACTTGTACCTAACATACGAAAAGCACATTTTTTGAAGTAAGCTTTAACAATTTTCACTGAAGTTTTACTGACCAATTTATAGTGAACGAGTTCATAGCATTACTTCCCCTGGAATCTCATGGTACGTGGAGCACAGATGGAAAACAGTTGGGCTGGCTCAATTTCCTTGGCCTCAGATGCTCCTCAGTCTCACAGAATAGACAGGGTAAGTAAGCTCTGAGGCTCCCTTCCTGACAGGGTACTGGAAACCTAGCCAACTACCTAAGGCTGGTGAAGTCATGGATCTTGAAGGAGAATCTACAATCACCACTTTCTAAGACAGCACAATCCTCAATTATATCCTAGACATGTGTCCATATGTCCATGGAAGATATATTCCTCACCCTTCACCACAGAACCTTCACTTTGTTACAGGCTGAGATCATTTCAGAAAGTCAGACCAGTGATGTTGTGTCTTCTAGGAAAGTCAGAAGCTATACCCACGAAATCCCACTAACATGACTATATCAATATGAGCTGAACATCGAAAAAAAAAAAAAACAGCAATAGACATGTCTAAGTGAACAGAAGAATAACTGTGAAGCCTTAAGTGTAAACAAGAACTGGGCAATTAAGGAATGTTGAGAGCTAGAAAAGTTTTCCTCGAGGAAGAACACACCAAATGATCAGCTCTGAAAACATACACATACAAGTAACAGTGTATGGATTGAGGAGAATATATTTATATATTTAGGAATATGTAAAGGAATTTATATAGTGTTGTGGAATATTGGTTGGGATATGTTATATTTGTTTATGCTGTGGAATATTTGTTTAACGATGCAAAGATGTGTTGCATTCTTTTAGGTTGCATTTAACTCTGTAAGACTGTGTCACTGTAAGGCTGTTGCCTGTCTAAAACACTTGATGGTCTAATAAAGAGCTGAATGTTCAATAGCTAGGTAGGAGAGAGAAGTGGGTGAGACTGCTAGGCAGAGAGAATAAATAGGAGAAAGAGGGAGGAAGAAGGAGGAGAGAGAAAGAGAGGAGGACGCCAGGGGCCAACCACCCAGGCACACAGCCAGTCACGGATTAAGCAAGATATATAGAATAAAGAGGGGTAAAAATCCCAGAGATAAAGGGTAGATGGGATAATTTTAAAATATCTGGCTTGAAATAAGCCAAGCTACAGCCATGAATTCATAAGAAAGACTAAGTTTATTTGAGAGCTGGGTGGCAGACCCCCTGAGAGCAAAGAGTTAAAAAAGAAAAAAAAGAAAAAAACCAACTACAACATAGGTCATGAAAAGGAAAAAAGGCCATGAATTTGAAAGAGAGAAGTGGATGGGAGTATTTGGGAAGCTTTGAAGGAAGAAAATGATGTAAATATATTATAATCTGAAAAAAGTTATTAAAAAAGATGCCATTGTCTACTTTGTACTCTGGTATAGCAACTACTTGCTCTCACTGGCTGAGTGTCCATTATTCCAATAATACAAATGTTTGTTCTGAGTGATGTTCTGCCACACTCACTGGAGACCATTTTGAAAACAGAATGTCTTCTCAAGTGTTCCTCAATACAAACACAGTCTGTATTAGGAGTATCCTTTTCAGTCAGCCCCAGGCTGCAGCTGCCTATCACTATTGAGTTCTTTTTGTCTCTCTATTCATGGATGTCCTACCTCATCCAAGGGTCACATAGCTCTCTTATAAGATCATTTTTTGGTCAATATTCATTTAAAAGTCCCTGGGTTACTAGCAGTTCCTATTATCTGCCCCAGTTAATACTTCTAAGAAAAAAAATGCTTTCCCCTGATTCGTTTATTTTACTACCCAGTATATTAGTCTGTGTTCTCTGGAGGAAAGAGAGAGAGAGGGAGGAAGAGAGAGAGAGAGAGAGAGAGAGAGAGAGAGAGAGAGAGAGAGAGAGAGAGATAATAAGAAATTTTTTTTATTGCCTTACATGATAGGGCCTGGGCATTATGATATGGCTGTGTGGAAGGGGGTTAGAGCCTGACAGCTGTACAGTCCACATAGCTGAATTTTTTAGAAGTTCCAAATGGTTGTTGGAGGTTTGGAGCTCCCTGGTGAGCTGCTGGTCTTCAATTCAGCAGTTGAAGCTGGAGTTTGATGGCAGCAGTAGTTGACATCAGCTGCACTAGAGGCATGCATTCAGGAAGAAAAGCAGGAAGCCAGCTGACATTATTCCAAAAGAGCAAGTTGCAAGGTGCCGACAATTTTGAGGGTACATCTCAGCCTTCAGTTAATATTTTTTGGAAGTTTCCTCACAGATAGGACCAGACAAGCATTCCCTAGGTTGATTCTAAATCCTTTCAACCATACAATTCAGACCAACCATCTCATCAAGCTTGAGTTTTAAATAGAAAAATTAAGGAAGTAAATATCTCAGCATAAAATATACCTCAATCATTACAAAAGGATAAAATTAGATGAAATAAATGTAGATAATATTATCACATGGTAAGGAAGTCCTGCAGGCATGTTAGTCCCTCAAGGATTGTAGCCTAACAATGCCCTTCATTCCATCCCAGTGGGAATCCTCTCTTCATTAAGCACAGTTGTATGCATTGTCTTTTTTATGTCTTCTGCTGTAGAGATCATTAAAGCCCCCCTCACTGAATGTTAGACAGAGAAAAAGGCAATGCAGCAGTATACCGGCAGAGATAGCTTTAGACATAACCAGTCTATGCAGTAGGAAGTTTGAAATCATAGTCCCTTGCTTGAGCTATAAATCCTAAAATTTCTGAGTCACTTTTTTAAACTGAGAGTAACGTCACCAAACTGATCTGTTCTAGACCACACCTCCCTCTCTCTTGTCTTTCTTCACTTTCCTTTCCCACCCTCTAATGTTTGCTTCTAAATAACCTGAAGATTGAGGACTATGTCCCCATTTCACAGCTGAACAGAAGACAGGAGATGGCCACCTTGCTGGAGTCTGCGGAAGTCATGAGTACTGAAACTGGGATTCAAGTTGGGATCTTTTAAAATGAAGTTAGTGAGTGACAGCCATCACAGGGAAATCATTTTTTTCTTCTTTTCTTTCTGTAGCACTAACTCCTTATCATGAGGTAATTATGTTTTTGCTTTTTTGTTTCTTTGTTTTTGGTAAAGTGCAGTAGCCTTGAAAACAGGAAGAGCAGAAACTGAAAAGGAAAGGAAAGTCAGATACGTCCACGAATATGATCTCACTAAGTCAAGTTGACTAGTTTCAGAGTCAAGTCGTCATTAACAGTCAGTGTGCAGAGTTATCTAACAAAACATCACCTGCTAGTTTTCATCCTCAAACAATTTGGTAATATCAGTCACTCTCTTACTCAGAAAATAAAATCCAGGTTTATCTTTTTTTTTTTTTTTTTTTGAAAAAAGGTCCTGACTTTGAATTTTTCTTTTTTTAAAAATTTTATAATTGATTTAATTTTACATATCAGCCACAGATTCCCATGTTCTCCCTTATCCCCCCTCCCATCTTTTCCCTAATCCACCCCCTATTCCCATCTCCTCCAAGGCAAAGACTCCTCTGGGGATTCAGCTCAGCCTGGTAGATTCAGCTGAGGCAGGTCCAGTCCCCTTCTCCCTTCACCCAGGCTGAGCAAAGAGTCTCAGCATAGGCCCTAGGTTCCAAAAAGCCAGATCATGCACTAAGGACAGGTCCCGGTTCTACTGCCTGGGGGCCTCCTAAACAGTTTCAGCTAATCAACTGTCTCACTTATCCAGAGGACCTGGTCCAGTTCCGCGGGGGCTCCTTAGCTATTGGTTCATAGTTCATGTGTTTCCACTAGTTTGGCTATTTGTTCCTGTGCTTTCTCCAATCATGGTCTCAATATCTCTTGCTCATATAATCCCGCCTCTCTCTTGCCAATTGGACTCCTGGGCTCCACCTGGGGCCTGGCCATGGATCTCTGCATCTACTTCCATCAGTCACTGGATGAGAGTTCCTTCATGACAGTTAGGGTGTTTGGCCATCCAATCACCAGAGTAGGTCAGCTCAGGTAGTCTATTGCCAGTAGTCTATTGTGGATGTATCTATGTGGATTTCTGGGGACCTCTCTAGCACTTTGCTTCTTCCTATAGGCCAAGTGACTTTTAAAGGCAAACCCATCAGAATAACACCTGATTTCTCAATGGAGACTTTGAAAGTCAGAAGGACCTAGACAGATGTAATGCAGACACTATGAGAACATGGATGCCAGCCTAGACTAATATACCCAGCAAAACCTTCAATCATCATAGACGGAGTGAACAAGACATTCCAAGACAAAACCATAGTTAAGCAATATTTATCCACAAACCCAGCCATACAGAAAGCACTAGAAGGAAAATTCCAACCTAAGGAAGTCAGATACACCCACAAAAATACAGGCAATAGATAACACCACAGCAGTAAACTCCAAAGAAGATAAGTACACACACACTACCACCAAAATATAACAGGAATGAACAATCACTGTTCATTACTATCCCTTAATATCAATGGACTTAATTCACCTATAAAAAGACACAGGCTAACAGAATGTATATGAAAGCAGGACCCATCTTTCTGCTGCATACAAGAAACACACCTCAAATTCAAAGATAGACACTACCTAAGAATAAAAGGCTGGGAAAAGTCTTTCTGATCAAATGGTCTTAGGAAGCAAGCTGGTGAAGCCATCCTATATCCAGCAAGATAGACTTCAAACTAAAATCAATCAAAAGAGATCAAGAAGGGCATTACATACTAATCACAGGAAAGATCCACCAAGATGAAGTTTCAATTCTGAACATTTATGCCCTAAATACAAGGATGCCCACATGTGTAAAAGAAGCATTACTAAAGCTTAAACCACATATAAAACCCCACACATTAACAGTGGGAGACTTTAACACCCCACTCTCACCCCTGGATAGATCTGCCATATCAAAACTTAACAGAGAAATAAAGGACTTAACTGATATCATGACTCAAATGGACTTAATCAATATCTACAGAACATTCCATCCTAACAAAAAAGAATATACCTTCTCAGCACCCCATGGAACCTTCTCTAAAATCGACCACATACTTGGCCACAAAGCAAATCTCAACAGATACAAAAAAATTGGAATAACCTCCTGTATTCTATCAGACTACCATGGTTTAAAGTTAGATTTCAACAACAAAAAAAACTACAGAAAACCTACAATCTCATGGAAACTGAATAATGCTCAACTGAATCACCAATGGGTCAAGGAAGAAATAAAGAAAGAAATTAAAGACTTCCTAGAGATCAATGAAAATGAATATACCACATACCCAAACTTATGGGACATATGAAAACAGTGATAAGAGAGAAATTCATAGCACTAAATGCCAACATAAAGAAGTTGGAGAAATCTCACACTAGTGATTTAACAGCACACCTGAAAGCTCTAGAACAAGAAGAGGCAAAGTCGCGCAGGAGAAATAGACTCCAGGATATAATCAAATTGAGAGTTGAAATCAATAAAATAGAAACAAAGAGAACAATACAAAGAGTTAATGAAACAAAGAGTTGGTTCTTTGAGAAAAATCAGCAAGATAGACAAGCCCTTATCCAAACTAACCAAAAGGCAGAGAGAGAACATCCAAATTAGCAAAATCAGAAATGACAAGGGAGACATAACAACTAACATTGAAGAAATCCAGAGAATCATCAGGTCATACTTCAAAAACCTCTACTCCACAAAACTGGAAAATCTAAAAGAAATGGATAATTTTCTGGAAAGGTACCACATACCTAAATTAAATCAAGACCAGATAAACTATTTAAATAGTCCAATAACCCCCAAGGAAATAGAATCAGTCATTAAAAGTCTCCCAACCAAAAAAAGCCTAGGACCAGATGGTTTCAGCACAGAACTCTACCAGATCTTCAAAGAAGAGTTAATACCAATACTCTTTAAATTGTTCCACACAATTGAAACCGAAGGAACATTACCAAACTCCTTCTATGAAGCTACAATTACCCTGGTTCCCAAGCCAAACAAAGATGCAACGAAGAAAGAGAACTACAGACCAATCTCCCTCATGAACATTGATGTAAAAATACTCAATAAAATACTGTCAAACAGACTCCAAGAACACATCAAAACAATTATTCACCATGATCAAGTAGGCTTCATCCCAGAGATGCAAGGGTCGTTCAACATATGAAAGTCTATCAATGTAATACACCATATAAAAAAACTGAAAGAAAAAAAAAACACATGATCATCTCACTAGATGCTGAAAAGGCATTTGACAAAATCCAACACCCCTTCATGATAAAGGTCTAGGAGAGATCAGGAATACAGGGAACATACCTAAACATAATAAAGGCAATTTACAGCAAGCCAACTGTAGCAGGAATCTTAACAGATCTTATTAATAAAATCAAACCTGGAGCCAGTTATTGGGGTGAATGCTTGAATATCAGAGAAGTAGAACAAGCCACAGCTAACCTCACCTGGCCAACTTCTCAGCTGATCTTGTTTCCTCAGACTGGAATCCTCTGTGTCCTCATATCCAAATGGCTCTCAGCTGAACTGTGCTGTTCAAAATCTAAAAGCTTAATCAGCCAAATGCTTGCAGTTTCTGGTCCTCACACCTTATATACCTTTCTGCTTTCTACACCACACTCCCTGGCATTAAAGGCTCGCTTTCTGGGATTAAAGGCGTGAGTCACCATGCTTGGCTGTATCCTTGAACAGATGGATTTCTGCCTCTGGAATGCTAGGATTAAAGGCGTGTGCTACCACTGCCTATCCTAAGTATCTAGTGGCTTTTCTGTTCTCTGACCCCAGATAAGTTTATTAGGGTACACAATATTTTGGGAAACACAATACCACCACAGCCAACAGCCAACATCAAAGTAAATGGAAATTCAAAGCAATTCCACTAAAATTAGGAACAAGGCAAGGCTGTCCACTCTCCCCATACTTATTCAATATAGTCCTTGCAGTTCTAGCCAGAACAACAAGACAACATAAGGAGATCAAGGGGATACAAATTGGAAAGGAAGAAGTCAAGCTTTCGCTATTTGCAGATGACATGTTAGTATACATAAGTGACCCCAAAAATTCGACCAAGGAACTCAAACAGCTTATAAACACCTTCAGCAATGTAGCAGGTTACAAGATTAACTAAAAAAAAATCAGTAGCCCTCCTATATACAATTGACAAACAAGCTGAGAAGGAAATCAGAGATACATCACCCTTTACAACAGCCACAAATGATATAAAATACCTTGGGGTAGCTCTAACTAAGCAAGTGAAGGACCTGTATTACAAGAACTTTAAGTCCCTGGAAAAAGAAATTGAAGAAGATGTCAGAAAATGGAAAGATCTCCCATGCTCATGGATAGGCAGGATTAACATAGTAAAAATGGCAATCTTACCAAAAGCAATATACAGATTCAAGGCAATCCCCATCAAAATACCAACACAATTCTTCACAGACCTGGAAAGAATAATACTAAACTTCATATGGAAAAACAAAAAACCCAGGATAGCCAAAAGAATCCTGTACAATAAATCAAGCTCTGGAGGCATCACGATCCCTGACTTCAAGCTCTACTATAGAGCTACAGTAATAAAAACAGCTTGGTACTGGCATAAAAACCAACATGTGGACCAATGGAATTGAATTGAAGACCCTGAAATTTTCTTTTGACTCTCCTAAAAGTGTTTATTCCTTTGCAATTATAGACATTTTTCTACTCAATTTCATTTGTAGCTGTACTCTTGGAATACATTATTATGAGCTTTCCAAACTCCTTTTGTAAATAGATGAATAAGCTCATAGGTGAATAACCTTAGGTCACAGGTAGTAAGTAAGTAAGCCATGTTCTTGGTGCTTTCCACTTCTTATCTCGTTCCATCCTCAAAATAATCAGGGGATGTGAATGTAAAAATGTGCTCGTGGCAGTTGTTCAGATAAGCAAACTGAGGTTGATTAAAATTAAACAATTTCCCAACCATTCCCAATCTAGAGAAGGAAAGAGTAGGGACCTGTGCTGGTTAATGTGACCATCACATCTACTTTTTCCATCATGCTACTATATAGCAAAAGCCTGCTAAATTTTACAAAATTAAATCATCCTTTTAAAACTCATTCATTTTACTAGTTTAAAATATTTATGCTTTTTCTTTGTGTTACTTATTATATAATCCTTTCTTAACCTTAATCTACAAATGCTACTCTATATTTCAGTGTAACTAATTCCTTTGAATGTGATATGTTTAATGTGAGCCACAACTTACATAGAAACATGCCAGCTTTGTAAACCATTTCAAATCCATCTCTTCTAAAATTCAAACTTTTTATATTTTTAATCATGATATATATCTCTTGTAATTTAAGAAATAATAAAGAAAATATTTAGAAGTACTAACAGAGAGGAAAAGTGAGAGAGATTTTTAAAACTCAGAGGAAAATAGTGTATTAAGAAGTAATTATCTATTTTAAAATAACTAAAATATGTGATTTTGAGTATTTCAACCTAAAAAAGTTATAAATACCTGAGTTAATTCAGGCTAATAACTTTACTATGATCATGATACACTCTATACACATATAGAAAGATCATACCTTAGTCCATAAATTTATACAATTATTATATGTCAAAAACAGTTTAAAAACAGAAAATATTAAAAAGCAGATAAGATTAAAAACTCACTGTGGAGATATTTCACTGAGTTTAGAGAATCAAGACCCTTGGTTAATGTTTTATCAATATTTAGATTCTTATTTCACTATTTAACAAGTTTTCAACATAGATAGGTTTTCAATTGCTAAAAAGATATCTTCAATTAGTCTTAAGAAAGGTGATTTTTGTGTTATACAGGTAATATATCGTGATGATTTAGATGGTAGTTAATATCACTGTTGCAACATTTTGCCTGCCAACCTGCCCCTCAAAGGAAGTTCACAATCACAGTAAGTGAAATATTATTTTCCTTTATTTTTACTGTGTGTGTGCACACTAGTACAAAAATGGCATGGCATGTGCATGTGTAATTCAGGGGACAACTTACAGAAGTTGGTTCTCTCTGCCATGATGGTTCCAGGGATTGAAACGGGGCCATCAGCCTTGGCTGTAAGCACCCTTAACAATAATCGATGAATCTGACCTGGAAATGTTTTTGTATCTATCTTCTGTTTAAAACATTAGCTTTTGTTGTCAGTTGACTTTTTTCATGTTTGGTAATGTAATTACAAAGAATGTTTTAAAAGTTCTTGAATTTTAATAAATGTGAGTTAAAAAAAAACTTACCTTAAATATAGTGAATTGAGTAACATAATCTCAAATATTCCCTTCCCTGTTCCTAACATCTAATTCATTCTGGCAAAGAATCCCTGTTAGCCAAAGTACTAGTAAAACACAATATACCCCATGTAATTTGGAAAGGATGAAATGAATGACTGGCAGCCTTTTTTAAAGAAATATTATTTGTGTGGGAAGAGGAATCATAACACCTAAACACATAGAAAAGACTCATGGAGTGGAACAGCATTCTGGGCTTTGGGAGAAGGCATGTTGTTCTGAGGATTTCAAGTGGTGCTATGATCTCACTGTACTGCTTATTAGAATTTCATGACTCACAAGAATATCCTTGTATTCTCCAACCTTCCCTGTGTAATCTGTTTAAGCAGCAAAGGCACTTGTTTGTGTAGAGTCAAATAGTGAAAAGTGATATAAGTGACTCCTATAGTTTAATTATAGTTTCATATAGATTAACAATAGATTTCTATAGTTTAATAATATCTAAACTTATGTCCACTAAAGATATACAAAATGAAAAAGAATTATGTTTTCTCTGTCTCCTAACACCTTCCTATAATCTCTGGGTTGTTGCACAAACAGCCCTGTTGGTCATGTGACCCTTGCCTAATCTGGCCTTTGCAAACCTAGCCACCATATCTTAGGCAGAGTCAGAATCTCCACACTTTTCTTTCCTATCTTCTTCCTTGTAGAGATTTACAGGCATGATGTGCAAAAAGTATCCTCAAGTATTATTGTTTCAGAAGTCAACGCACTGAAAATTACCCTAATCATGAGTAGTAGAAACAAATGTGTTGCCTAGATTTAACTGATATATAAATAGTGGTTTCCATGATAAACACATGCATAGAATATTTGTTTTAAAAAAAATATGACTATGTCTGAAAAGTACCAGAATTTGAAAGTACAACTCAATGAGCAATATCTTCATTGGTTGAAGCTATCATTAATGGGCTTCAGAAAGAAACAAGATCTGGAGAAACAGAGTACCTAGCCTCCCCTTGCCATAGACTCAGCTAAAATCACCAACCCTGGACAGAGAGACATGGTATTAATAGTTTTATTTGGCTTAAAATCCCACTGACTAATGCCTTGAAAACCTGTAAGAGATAAGAATTGGTTAGCTTACTTCACTGAGACTAATCCTTCAGAGTTTGTACCAAAGAGAACATCCCCAGATTCTTTTATTGGTGCATTTAGCCTACTAAACTCATGCCAGTAGAGTAATATTAAAGGCAAAATACCACCCCGTGTAACCTTTCAAAGAATAGGTTAATGTAACAGAAATTCCAACCTGAAAGTATACAGAGAATTGGCTTTGGATTTGTTGTCTTTCAATGTATTGTTTCAATAACAAGACATGATATTATTTCAGGTAGGAAACCTCTGGAGAAACTAAATATAGGCAATTAGTTCCACTTTCGGGGCGGGGGGTAATAGCCACAATGCAAATATAAGATTACATCATAGTATTGTAGAGCAGGTTTTGACTTCATATGTTAAGAGTTTTCTAATGAACCATTATTTCATTTTTTTCATTTTTGTTGTAAAATCTCACCCCATGAGTGGTCAATTAACTTTGTGTATTCTAAATTTCATTCAAAATGGTAGCATTTGTTTAAAACTTCCAGTTTTAGCAGGTGGTATTTTGATGGCTATGTTCAAAACAATATGACTCAGAGTAACCTGTTCAAGTGTAAGAAAATGGGAAAGTTACCTGATTGAGTTACAACTCTCTAACTTGGCTCACACCATTGTCTAAGTATGGTCTTGGTTTCCCTTAGAGAAATCACAAGGTATTTCAACATTTGATTCCTTAGATGCATCAGCAAACAATATAAACATCTCCAGTTCATCCAGCATTCTGATCAAACAATGCATTGCAGGCTCAAAATCAACAATACAGAGCAGCTGAAATCAAAGGAGAATATTATAACTGCAATTTCTGACCTTTCTGGAGAATGGAAATAAATTACAACATTATTCAGCTCATGATAATGATTTATTATTAATCACAATATTTCAAGAATATTTTTCAAAAGTACTCATTTTTGAGGACTAAAATTCTCCTCTCCTTTTTGTAGGAGAAAAGAACTTTTATCATGTATTTTTTAATACTTATAGACACTTAGACATGCTCCAAGAAAATTAAATGGAAAAAGAGAGTATGAACATATTTCAGAGTATGTGTTTGAAAACTGAACCGAACATGGATCTCCTTCCTGGAAGAGTGCCCCCATTACAGTAACTCTAGGAAGTTCATGGAAAAAATGAGAAGCTTGAGAGTCACTTTGTTGATAAAATAAACCTTTGTTTTGTAAAAATGAGTGGCTGGAGTGCTGTGTACTCCAAACTAGTCAAGAGAATGGTCAGTAGCACCTTTTATAAGTCTGTAATTAAATTTATCAAGTCAATAATATTTCTCCGAAAGCCTAAAGTTGAACATTTAGAGAAGTCATGCACCTGGGCATCTGATTGACATCATTTTTATTTAATATAATAATACCATTTGAGTTCCATGGAGAAGTTCATAATGCCTTTTATTTACATTTAATTAGCACCTCTCTGTATTAATTCCTCATTTTATAAACCTAATTCAACCTTAATACTGGAAGATGTGAATCGAATATGATAACAACGTGTACCTGGTTGTTTTCATTAATCTGTCTAAACTGAACATACCACTCCAAATTCATAAAGATCAAGACTGTGCTACCTTTAGACTTATCACCATGATAATTGGCTGTTGTGCTACAAGGTGGCCTCTATATAATTCCATTTGTGGCAGATACCACAATTCCAGTTGTGATTAGCATGAAGAATAGATTTATAAAATTTATTTCAGATATTAGGCTATTATTAGGCTATTCAGATATTAGGGGGAAGTAAATAAAAGCACTAAAATTTGTTAATAATAAATTATGGAAAACACATGTGACTAAAATATATTCCTGTATTTTTTAGACTTTAATGAACAGAAATTACTTATTAAAATGAGATGTCTGTAAATCATATACATGTAATATACATACAAACAAGCCAATATTGCATGCTATAAACTGTATTACTGAGTATAAATTTGTGCTTAGAAATCCAAGGAAAGGAAAAGACAATCAAAAAATTAAAGGAAATTAACAAATCCCTTAAAGAATGCCAAGAAAGTCAACCAAAAAACAAACAGTTGAAGGAAATTATTCAGAACATGAAAATTGAAACAGAAGCAATAAAGAAAACCGAGGGAATAGCAAACTGAGGAAATTCAGGAAATGGAAAGTCTGGGTAAGTGCTCAAGAAGTATAAACACAAATATTATTAACAGAATGTAAGAGATGGAGGAGAGAGTCTCAGGTGTCAAAGATGCTGTAGAAGAAATAGATTAATCTGTCAGAGAAAATGTTAAATCTAAAAAACTCTTAACACAAAACATCCAGGAAATCTGGGACACTATGAAAAGACAAAACCTAAGAATAATAAGAATAGAAAGAGAGGAATCTCAGCTCAAAACCCCAGAAAATATATTTAACAAATCATAGAAGAAAAATTCTCTAACCTAAGGAAGGACATGCTCAAGAATTTTACAAAACACCAAATAAATTAGATCAGAAAAGAAATCCCCACACCACATAATAATCAAAACACTAAATAAATATAGAGCACAAAGAAAGAATATTAAAAGCTGCAAGGGAAAAGGGCCAAGTAACATAAAAGCAGGCATGTAATAATTACACCTAACTTCTCGGTAGAGACTCTAAAAGCCAGAAGGTCCTAGACAGATGTCTTACAGACTCTAAGAGACCATGGATGCCAGTCCAGACTACTATACCCAGCAAAACTTTCAATTACCATAGATAGAGAAAACAAGATATTTCATGACAAAGTTAAATGTAAATAATATCAATCCACAAATTCAGCCCTACAGAAAGTACTAGAAGGAAAACACCAACTTAAGGAAGTTAACTACACCCAAAAAAATACATGAAATAGATAATCACACACCAACAAAATCCAAAGGAGGGAAACACACACACACACACACACACACACACACACACACACACACACACACACACTGCCACCACCACCACTAACAAAACAACTGGAATTAACATTCAGGGTTCATTAATATCTCTCAATATCAGTGTGTAGCTAGAGAGTTTTCTCTCCGGGTCCCGCCAAGCCCTGGCAGTCAGACAGCCCACTTATAAAATAAACACACAGATGCTTATATTATTTACAAACAGTATGGCCATGGCAGGCTTCTTGTTATCTACTTCTTCTATCTTAAATTAACCCATTTCTATTAATCTATACTTTGCCACATGGTTCGTGGCTTACTGGTACCTTACATCTCCCTTGTCATGGCGGCTGCTGGCAGTGTCTCTCTCAGCTTTCCTGTTCTCTCAGTTCTCCTCTCTGTTAGTCCTGCCTATACTTCCTGCCAGGCTACTGGCCAACCAGTGTTTTATTTATTGACCAATCAGAGCGACACTTTGACATACAGACCATCCCACAGCATCAATGGACTCAATTTGTCAATAAAAAGACACAGGCTAACAATAGAATGTATATAAAAACAGGATCCATCCTTCTGCTGCACCCAAGAAACACACCTCAATATCAAGGATAAACATTACCTCCAAGTAAAGAGTTGGAAAAAGATTTTTCAATCAAATGGACCTAACATAAAAGCTGGTGTGGCCATCATAATACCTAATAAAATAAATTTCAAACCAAAATTAATGAAAAGAGAAGGACAAGTGTATTTCATACTCATAAAAGGAAAAATGCACCAGGATGACATCTCAATTCTGAACATCTATGCCCCAAATGCAAGGGTACCCACATTTGTAAAAGAAACATTACTAAAGTTTAAATCATACATTGAACTCCATAAATGGTGGGAGACTTCAACACCCCACTCTCATCAATAGACAGGTCATCCAGACAGAAATTAAACAGAGAAATAATGGAACTAACAAAATTTATGTCTCAAATGGACCCAACATATATCCACAGAACATTTCACCCCAATGCAAAAGAATACATGTAGTTTAATTTTTTTGTTTTTTACTCTTTGGGGTCCTCACACCCAGCTCCCAAATAAATACACAGAATTATTCTTGCTTATGAATGCTCAGCCTAAGCTTGACTTGTTTCTAACCAGATTTTCTTACTTAAATTATCCCATTTCTCTTTGACTACCATTTGCCTCTGGGCTTTTGCCTTTCTTTGTTCTGTATATTTTTCTTTCTTTCTTACTCTGTGTCTGGCTGTGTGGCTGGATGATGGCGGGCCCCTAGAATCCTCCCCTCCTTCTTTTCTTGCTCCCCCTCTTCTCTCTCTCTCTCTCTCTCTCTCTCTCTCTCTCTCTCTCTATATATATATATATATATATATATATATATATATATATATATATATATATATATATATATTTTTTTTTCTCTCTTCTGCCTAGCTATTAGACATTCAGCTCTTTATTAGACCAATCATGTATTTTAGACAGGCAAAGAAACACAGCTTTACAGATTTAAACAAATACAACATAAAAGATTGCAAGACATCTTTGCATCATTAAACAAACATTCCACAGCATAAACGAATGTAACACATCTTAAGCCAATATTCCACAAAAAATATATCTTCTTCTCACCACCTCATGGAACCATCTCCAAAATTCATCAAATACTAAGTCACAAAGCAAGTATCAACTGCTACAAGAAAAAAAAAAACCTGTATCCTATCAGACCACCATGGATTAAACTTGGATTTCAACAACAATACAAAGTCTACAAAGTCATGGAACATTAATAATTCTCTACTGAATTACCACTGGGTCAGGGAAGAAATAAAGAAAGAAATTAAAGACATCCTAGAATTGAATAAAAATGAGTGCACAACGTATCCAAAGTTATGGGACACAATGAAAGCAGTATTAAGAGAAAAATTCATAGCACTATGTGCCTGCATAAAGAAATTAGAGAATTCTCATACCAGTGACTTTTCAGCATACCTGAAACCTCTATAACAAAAACAAAGCAGTCACACCCAAGAGGAATAGAAGGCAGGAAACAATCAAACTGAGGGCTAAAATCAATAAAATAGAAACAAAGAGAACAATACAAAGAATTGATGAAACAAAGAGTTGGTTCTTTAAGAAAATCAATAAGATAGACAAACCCTTATCCAAACTAACTAAAAAGCAGAGTGAAAATATCCAATTTCACAAAATCATAAATTAAAAGCTGGGGAGCATAAAATGGACACTCGGGAAATCCAAAGAATCCTTAGGTCATACTTCGAAAACCTGTACTCAGCCAGGTGGTGGTGGCAAATGCCTTTAATCCCAGCACTTGGGAGGCAGAGACAGGTGGATCTCTGTGAGTTCAAGGCCAGCCTGGCCTACAGAGTGAGTTCAAGGAAAGGCACAAAGCTACACAGAGAAACCCTGTCTCGAAAAAAAAAGAAAAAAAGAAAACCTGTACTCTACAAAATTGGGAGAGCCAAAAGAAATGAACAGTTTTCTCAATAGATACCACTTCCCAAAGTAAAATTAAGATCAGACAATTTATATATTTCTATAGCCCTCAAGGAAATAGAGGCAGTCATAAAAGTCTCCCATACAAAAAAAGGCCAGTGTCAGATGATTTTAGCACAGAATTCTATCAGACTTTCAAAGAAGAGCTAATACTAATACTCCTCAAACTAGTCCACAAAATAGAAACAGAAAGAACATTGCCAAATTCATTTTATGATGCCACAGTCATCTTGATACCCAAAACACACAAAGATTCAACAAAGAAAGAGACTTACAAACCAATTTTCCTCAATATATTCAATAAAATACTGGCAAACTGAATCTAAGAACTTATCAAAAGGATCATCCACCATGATCAAATAGTTTTCATCCCAGATATGCAGGGATGGTTTACCACATGAAAATCTGTCAATGTTATCCACCATATAAACAAACTGAAACACACACACACACACACACACACACACACACACACACACACACACACACACACACAAAATCATCTTATTAGGTGCTGAAAAGGCCTAAGGGTCATTACTAAACAGAATAAAGGCAATTTACAGCAAGCCTATAGCCAACATAAAACAAAATGTAGTGAATCTCAAAGAAATTCCACTAAAATCAGGGACAGGAAAAAGCTATCTTCTCTCTCCATATCTATTCACTATAGTACTTGAAGTTGTAGCTAGAACAACAAGGCAACTGCAGGAGATCAGTGTGATACAAATTAGAAAGGAAGAAATCAAAAAGTATCATTATTTGCAGATGATATGATAGTATAGACATGTGACCCCTGAAAAGCTACCAGGTCAATTCTACAGCTGATAAACACCTTCAGGGAAGTATATTGATACAAGTTTTCGTTTGTTTGTTTGTTTTAAATCAGTAGCCTTCTCTTATACAAATGGCAAACAAGCTGAGAAAGATATCAAGGAAACAACACCCTTTACAATAGCCACAAATAATACAAAATATCTCGGAGTAACTCTAACCAAGCAAGTGAAAGACCTGTAAGACAAGAACTTCAGGTCCTTGAGGAAAGAAATTGAAGAAGATATCAGAAGAAGGAAAGACCTCCCATGCTCATGGACTGGTAAGATTAACATAGTAAAAATGACCATCCTATCAAAAGCAATCCACAGATTCAATGTAATCTCCATCAAAATTCTATCACCATTCTTACAGACCTTGAAAGAACAATACTCAACTTCATATGAAAAAGCAAAAATCCCAGGATAGCTGAAACAATCCTGTACAACGAAAGAACTTCCAAAGATATCACTATCCCTGATTTTAAGCTGTACTACAGAGCAATAATAATGAAAACCACATGAGACTGACATAAAAATAGACACATTGATCAGTGGGATTGAATCAAAGTAAATCTGCACATCTATGGACACTTAATTTTTGACAAAGAAGCCAAAATTATACAATGGAAAAAAGAAAGAGCCTTCAATAAATGGCACTTGTCTTACTGGATGTTGGCATGAAGAAGAATACAAATAGATCCATGTCTATCACCCTGCACAAAGCTCAAGTCCAAGTGGATCAAAAACCTCAAAATAAAACCAGATACACTGAACCTGATAGAAATGAAAGGGGGAATAGCCTTGAAGACAATGGCACAGGAGACAACTTCCTAAACAGAATACCAACCATGCAGGCACAAAGATATACAATTAACAAATGGGACCTCATGAAATGGGAAAGCTTCTGTAAGGCAAAGGACACTGTCAAAAGGACAAACAAGAGCCTACAGAATCAGAAAAGATCTCCATCAAACCTGTATATGACAGAGAGCTGATAAACAAAATATATAAAGAACCTAAAAAATTCGACTTTAAAAAAACCAAATAATCCAATTATAAAATGGAGTACAGATCTAAACAGAAAATTCTCAACAAAGGAACCTCAAATACCCAAGAATCACTTAAAGAAATGTTGGACATCCTTAGCCATCAGGGAAATTCAAATCAAAACAACACTGATATTTTTATCTTACATCCATCAGAATGGCTGAGATCAAAAACACAAGTAACAGCTCATGCTGGAGGGGATGTGGAGCAAGAGGAACACTCCTCCATTGCTGGTGGAGCTGCAATCTTGTACAGCCACATTAGAAATCAATATGGCATGGTGGTTTCTCAGAAAATTGGGACTAGATTTACCTCAAGACCCAGCTATACCACTCCTGGGCATATACCCAAAGAAAGCTCCACCACAACACAGGACACTTGCTCAACTATGTTCATAGATTTTTTTGTAATAGTCAGAAACTGCAAAAAACCTAGATGTCCTTCAACCACAGAAATGATAAAGAAAATATGGTACATTTATACAGTGGAGTACTCCTCAGCTGTCAAAAACAATGGTATCAGGAAATTTGCTGACAAATGGATGGAACTAGAAAAGATCATAATGAGTGAGGTAACCCAGACCCAAAAAGACAAACATGATATGCACTCACTCATGAGTGGACATTAGCCTTAAAGTAAAGGAGAACCATGCTATAATCCCACAGACCAAGAGAAGCTTAGTGACAAGGGGGGTATACGTATCTCACTGTGGAGGGGAAATAGAATGGACATTGCCAGTGCATGCAGGAGAGGGGCTGAAAGGGAAATAGGGATTGGAAAGGAGGGATCAGGTGGTGGGAGGATTGAGTGAGAGAGTACTGGGAGAGACAACTGAAATCTTGAGGCATCTCTGGGGTGAGCTAGAAACCTAGAGCAATGGAAACTCCCAAGATTCTACAAGAGTGACGCCAGCTAAGACTCTTACCAATAGGTAATACATGGCCTGAACTGGCTACATCCTGTAATTAAGCAAGACTTCCAATGGAGGAACTGGGACACCAACCCAGCCACAAACTCTTTTACCTAAAATTTGTCCTGCTTGCAAGATGTGCTATAGTAAAAATGGCCAGAAATTGTGAGAGTGACCAACTAATGACTGGTCCAGGTGAAGACCCTACCCTGAGAGGGAGCTTATTTCTGAAGTCTAGGACCCAGAGACTGGATAGCCCAGAGGCCTAGAATAGAACCAAATATGAATGGAAAAAAATGTCAATGAAGTGATTCCTAATTATATCCTGCTATACTGATAGACTGGTGCCTAGCCCAATGTTCATCAGAAAGGCTTCACCTAGCAAATGATGGAAACAGATGCAGAAATCCACAGCCAAACATTAGGCAGAGCTTGGGGAATCCTGTGAAAGAGGGGCAGGGAGGATTGTAGGTGCAAGTGTGATCAAGAGCACCACAAGAAAACTCACAGCACCAACTAACCTGGCCTCAGAGGGGCTCACAGAGACTGAAGCAACAGACAGGGAGTCTATGTGGGACTAACCTAGACATTCTGCACATAGGTTACAGTTGTGTAACTCGGTCTTTATATGAGACTCCTAACAGTGAGAGCAGAGGCTATCTCTGACACTGTTGTCTGCTTTTGTGACCCATTCTTTCTACTGGATTGCCCCATTTAGCCTTCACAGGAGGTGCATAGTCTCACTGCAACTTGATATACCATGGCTGCCTGATATCCATGGGAGGCCTATCAGATCTGAAGAGAAACAGGAGGAAAGGCAAAGTGGGAGGAACTGGGAGGAGAAGAAGGGGGAGACTTTGGTTGGGATGTAAAAGCAAACAAACAGAAAAAAAGGAAATCCAAGGAAAAATTTCAACATATCAGTGTTCTGTCTGTATTCTACTTATCTCAACATTCAAGAAGATGAAAGTGAGGAACATGTCAGGAAATAGTGAGACTATATTGGTCTTCAGGGACTAGACAAGGGATAATGAAAATTATGGATATGAGAATGAATAAATTATAGCTTATGATTCTCCCATTTGGAATGATAGCAGGAAACCTCAACTACAGAGTAGTTCTAACATCCCAAATACATTTTTCCTTTACAAATATTGTTTTTTTAATTTATTTACCAGCTTACAATGGGATTGGAGCCAAGACCATTTGTTTAAAGTTAGAGACCAAAATCAACATCCATTCCCAGTAATTAAACAAATGATTGCAGGTTATATCAGAGTATATACCACTAAATTTTGATTATGAGGTAGCCATACTGGAATTAAGAAAAGAAGATTAACCCAATTAGGAAGGCAAATCATTCAAAATACACAAGGATACATCTGAAAATGCAAAGTACCAATAAAAAATGATGTACTGTACATTTAAAATTAGAAATCCTCTGGAGAGGCAGAAATAGGCATCTCTATTTCTGATTTTGAGGGCAGCCTGATCTACAAAGCAAGTTCCAGGACAGCTAGGCTATTACACAGAGAAATCCTGTCTTATAAAACCACAAAAGAAAGAAATAAAGGCAGTCTGCCAGGCATGCAGGCAGGCAGGAAGGATAAAATAAATGAAGGAAGGAAGGAAGGAAGGAAGGAAGGAAGGAAGGAAGGAAGGAAGGAAGGAAGGAAGGAAAGAAAAAGAAAAAAAGAAAGAAAGATCAGAAATTCCTATAAAGAAAATAAAACATGCAATGTCAAATTCTAGTCAATTCTGTAAATTGGGACCAATGCCAAAGTCAACCAAAATTAATGCCACAAAAGCCTAAAGTATAAAAGTTACTTGTAATTTTCTCTCTGATTCAAAATTTAAAGACAAATGTTGTTATATTATGAATGTTTTCCTGGTGTATTTAATGACAGCATTTATAAAACTTTGATATAACTGAAGAAAAATCAGAAGTCTGTTTCTGTTTCCTTTTGATTGACTGAATTGTTCTTTGACAATTTCATACATGCAGTGAATGCATTCTGTTTCTTCTCACTGCTCACTTTATTTCCCTCTGCCACTCTCATTTTCACCTTCCTCTATACAAGCCCCTTTCCCACATTTATCTGTTCTTGTTTTGTTTTCTGACCTTCTGATTTTGACCAGGGTTTGAAATTATCCATTAGAGTCTGGTGGACTCATAGTAGGGTATGCGACTGAAGACAAAGTCTATCCCTTCCCCAGAATCCATCAACAGCTGATATTTCAATGAGGAAGTGTGGGGGTCTCTTGAGCCTTTCCCAATACCTGATTAGTTGTTGACAGGCCCAGTCCTGTGCAGGCTCATTGATTCTGCTCTGAGATCCTATTTGCAGTATCTGTGTCATATGGCACTGAAGAAGACGCTTCACAATCATTTCCAACTTTTCTAGTTCTTATATGTCTTTTGCTGCTTCTTTGAGATGTACCCTGAGTCACAGAGGGAGTGGGAAAGAATGTCTTGGGTGCTGAGCATTCAAGTTTCATGTACTGTCTACACCTTAAACAGCCATCTGCATTCAGCATTCTCAACGAAAAAGAGAAGCTTCCTGGAGGATGAGAGTAGCATTTGTTGTCTGAGGTTATAAACATGAATACATAGAATGTAGTTTGGTACCATGTCAGTTTAGCTAAACAATGATGAATTTCCCATAAGACCTATGACCTTCCCAGCCATAGGATTTTGGGTAGTGTCTATAATACCAGGCACTCATTTTCTCCTTTGAAGTGAGCTTCAAATACAATGAGACCTGTTGATTACCACAGTCATGCTGCTAGTGCAGGGAGTGCACGGTAACTGGAGGGTTGGCATTGTAATTCACAAGGTTCATATTGGATAAATTCACTAATGCCTTTCATTTACCGGTAGACTTCCTAGTTAGCACCTTATAGGACTGTAAGTACTAGCCAAGAACTTTTAGTTCCTTTTCAGATTGATGTCTCTGTATCTGGCAACAAATACCCAAATGTCTTCAGTAATAGGGCCTTAACCATCATGTGTGAAACCAAGAGAAGTAGTAAGAGTCTGTGTTGTTTGGGAAGCCTCTCAGGGGTTTCTGACCAAGGACTCATAGGACGTGCCACACACCTGGGACTGGGATTTTTGTTTATTAAGCAGTACCCTCTAGGAAGAGCATCATCTACTCATGAAAGACATCTTTCTTCTAACACTGTTTTAGTTTTAACTTGTATTTTTAACTGACTTACAAAGTAGTAGGTTTCCAGATGGTTCTTTGTACACATAGCCTTTTGTTTGGGTTGATCCTTTCTTCCCTTGTCCTAGTCTTCCATGTCACCAAGCCCCTTCCCTGTTTCTACTCAGTATTATCCCTCTACTTAAACATCAACTATGCCCTGCTAGCTCCCTGCCTCTGACACATCCCTCTCCTGTGGCCCATTTCTAGTTCCCTAGCATCTTCATGCACTCCAAGTTGAAAACAAATCTCAAAATTAAAAGCTGGGATCCTCATATGAGAGGGAACATGTGACATTTGTCTTTCTGTGACTGGATTACTTTACTTGGTATAGTTTTTTAAAATCATTTTTATCCATTTACTTGAAAATTTCATAATTTTATTTCTACAACTGAAGAAAATTCCATTATATAGTTACAATGAAATTATATATCTCTATATCCATACACAATGGAGTAATATATATATATATATATATATGTATATATATATCACATATATATGCTACATTTCCATTATTCATTCAGCTGTTAATGGACATCCAGGCTGATTCGATTTCCTAGCAATTGTGAACAGAGCAGCAAAGAACACGGAGGAACAAATATCTCTGCAGTAGCATATAGAGACTTTGGTTATATGCCCAGAAGTGATGTAAGCGATCCATATGGTTCAGTTTCTACACTTTTGGGGAACATCTACACAGATTTCCATAGTGGCGGCTCCAATCTATACTCCCACAAGAGTGGAAAAGAATTCCACTTTCCTTACAACCTCTCCGCTGTCTGCTCCCACTTGATAGAACAGTTGTTTTATTTGGAATGTGGTGGTGTCAATATTTTGATATTTTAAGATTTATTGCTTATTGTTTTATTTATGCATGTGTGTTTGCATATTTGCCTTTAAGTACAGATGCCTGCTGAGGCCACCGACATTGGCATTATAGGCAGTTATGAGTCACCCAGCATGTGGCTGAGGACTGAACTCCAGTCCTCTGGAAGAACAGTACCTGCTCTTTATAATGACATTACATGGGGACTTTCTTTCTGGTGCTACTTAGTGCTCTGTATACTTCTTGTACCTGGATGGACATGCTCGCCTCTAGAATTGGGAATTTTCCTATAATTTTACTTAAGACATATTCTGTGGCTTTGGCATGGAATTCTTTTATGCTCATAATTAATAAATTTGTTTTTTCAAAATGTCAGATGTAATGTTTACTTTCCATTTACATGTTTCTTGAAGGAGTTTGTAATTGACCTGAACTGAATTATTTTAAGTTATCCTCAATTACAAATTTTTCTCTATTTTTGTAGAACCATTCCTGCATCTCTGGGATAAGACTGACTTGATCATGATGAATGCTGGTTTTGATGTGTTCTTGAATTTGAATGGCAAGCATTTTGTTGAGAATTCTGTTTTCCAGTCTCCCTAGGAATTGTGCCAAAATTATCAATACAAAGCTTGCAAACTGAATTTAAGAACACATCAAAAAATAAAAAAGAACACATCAAAATCGGTACTCACCATGATCAAGTTGTTTCTTGGTTGTTTCATTAACGACTTAAAGCATGTTGGGGGGCTTTGCGTGGGGTAAATGGTGCGTTCTTTCAGCATTCCTTCCCCTAAATTGTATGTTTTTTTTTTTAAGTTCTATACTATTACTACAATAAACTTTTGTAGTTTGGGACTACATATTGGCAGCCAAGGAAATGATGGTCCCTGAAGAATTAGGTGGAAATTGTGTTTGAATACTGGAATAGCAGCTGGAACAAAATTAACAAGGTATCCCACCCACCCACATTGTCGACTACTACACATTCCTTCTCCTACAACCTTAAATGTCTATGTTTTCTCTTTTTTATCCAGTATGGATAAGGTTGAGTATATCCATGTTCCAAGTGTAGTGAGGTTTCCTTCCTGGGGAGATCAGTGCTATCACTGGGCTAGCGGCCAGCAGAGTTAGATTTGAATTCTGTTTCTTTCTACTTGATTCTGTAACTCAACCAAGCATAAGTTCTTGAGTCTGATTCATTTGTTTGTAAAGACATCATCAATCTGCATAATTTTAGCCCCTTCTGGGTCTCTGGTTGAATCTTTATGCATGCTGTTTTTGTGGAGTTCTAAATTGAGTAATTTTACATTAAAAAAAAAAACCCAAATCACTACAGGGATTTGAAAGAGTACAATATAGGCTAATTAATTTATCATCACTCTTAGTTTATTGGTTACCTTTAGTTGATACTGATAATTTTTCACTTGAGTTCTGTGTCATCTGTATGTTTATTCCATGCATCACTTCTCAGAATTTGAAGGAGACTCCATAAATATAATTTAGAAGTCAATGCCGTTTGGCACAGTCTTATTTGAAAGAAGATAATATATAACACTGAATCTTTTTAGCTTTACACTTATCACATCTCTTTTGCAAAAAGCTAGAGTTCAAAAACAATCTATGGCTTATTTAAGAATTGAAGCTTACTATTTGTGAAAATAGTACACTTGTTTCATAATAAAACTAATAATAGAATTTTCAATATTTTTGAAAGGAGAACAATGCACACAACATGTAATAGTATTAAATCTTTCTTGTAAAGGAAAGATTTAGATGTCCTGCTTTGAGGTGACAAGGCAGAGTGGCCAGGATAATATCAATGTAAAACTGAAAAACTTGTGAGACTTCATGATGATATAATTTTAACAAATGATTTTAATCTTTAGGCGTCTCAGTAATGCCATATACACAGCAGGAATAATAATATACTTACTTCTTATAGTTTCTGTACTTATTAAACAGCATTAATTTGAAAGATAAATGCCAACTGCTTAGCATCATGGTGAGTCTAAAGGGCTTCATGGCAGAGACACTGTCCAAAAAACCTTGCATGGTTTGTCTTAGACAAGAGCACCTTCAATGCTTCTTGTTTTGTTGCTACTAAAGCTTTATAAGCCACAGACTTGAAAATTCAACTCTTCAGTGTGTACTTGAATGGTTTAAATATAATCACAAAATTTTGTAGTTGTCACTCCATGATATTTTAGAACATTTAGTCACTCCTTCCCATAAAAATCCTTATGCTTCAGCCTAAATTTGTCTATACATGAATTCTGGATATTTCATATCAAGGGGATTATGCCATATGTTTTCTTTCTTGGATGGTCTCTTTCTTCTCATGCTATTTTCTGGTTTCCAGCATATTGTAACATGCTTCAATACTTTATAACTTCTTACTGCTGAATGATATTTCATCATGTTGGTGGAATTTCATTTCCATTTTACCTTTCAGTAATTACACATAGCATTGCAAGGAACATTCAGGTGTATTTTCATTTTTTTCTAGTGTAGACAAAAGAGTAACAGTACTAAGGTTATATGACAAAGCTATGTTTAATATTCTGTGGACCTACTATGTGTTCCAAAGTGTCTATAAAACTTTACAGCAACAGGATATGAGTGTTCTTATTCCAGGACATTTCGTTCATTTATTTTCTGTCACATTTTCTCATCTTGCTTTGTGAGAAATTGTCTCTCACCTCAGTTTTTATTTGCATTTCCTTAATGACCCAGAATTTTAAGCATCTATTCAAGTGTCTGACAGTTTGCATTATCTTTGGACACATGCCATTCAAAATTCTCTTCATTTTTCATTTAGTTTACTTGCCATTTTATCATTGAGGTTCAGGAATTCTTTAACACATGTCAGGTACATGATTGAGAAATATTTTCTCCCATTCTACAGATTTTATTTACAACCATTTTATCCTTGAGTTTTAAAGATTAAAGTGACCTAATTTGCTGAAATCCTACATATCTATTTTCCTCTTCCTCCTCCTCCTCTTCTCCTCCTCCTCTTCTTCTCTTCCCCCTTCTCCTCCTTCCTTCTTCTCCTTCTTCCTTCCTTCCCTCCCTCCCTTCATTCCTTCCTTCCTCTCTCTCTCCTTCTCCTCCTCCTCTTCTCCCTCTACTTCTTTTTATTGATTGCACTTTTAGTGTGTTATCCAGAAACCACTATGTCATTAAAATTTTCTCTGAAATTTCATTCTAGGAATGTGCAATTATGGCTGTACCATTGAGGTCTATAACTCCTTCTAGGTTGCTTTTTATGCATGGTCTAAAAAGAAGGGCTATATTCATTTGGTACATGATATCAATCTGTCCAGTCATCTTGTAAAGGACTCTTTTGGTTGACATTGAAATGTTAGCACCAGGCTCAAATAACAATTGACTATAATGAATCATTTATTTGTTGCTTTCTGTTTTTTTTTTACCTACTTTTACAAATGTTTTTATTTAGTTGTCAACTTTAAGTGAAGCTGGTCATTTTACTTGTTAAAATTAAGAGTTGTTATTGAATTTTTAAAAATAAAGATGGTTCCAACTGTTAGCTGTATCGTTCAGCCCTGTTTCACCTCCTCACGTGATCTCGCCTGTTGTTTCTCTCATCTCATTCAACGCAAATCTTGTGTTGCCAATCTTGTGTCCCTTTCAATTTATTCTTTGATCCACTGGTTATTTAGAAAATGCATTGATTAATGTCACATATTTTTGAAGTTCTTGTTTCTGAATTCCCTAATTTTTTTTCTCACATGGGCAATAAACAGTACTTCTGTGATTTCCATAATTAAATTTCCTGAGACACACAACTCTACACAATAATCCTTGTGTGCCTAGAATGAGCCTATGTTCTACTGTTGCAGAATGGAGACTGTAGTTAGCTTGTTTACACTGATATTTATGCTTTATATTTAAATCTTCTATACACTTGTTTATCTTCTGCTTGATTAGTCTCTACATTAGGGAAAGCTGCCAAGTGAAGTCCTCATCTCTTATGGCTATTGCACTTCTATCATCTGTGTCTTTCTTATTCTTTCTTCCATTGCTGCACATCATTTAAGCTCCCATTTATTGAAGTCTATTTCAGCTGTTGTGTACAGTCACAGCCCCGTGCTTGAAATGTATTCACCTTGAGGCTCTCTTTACATCCCACGGATGACATTGATTTCTTCTAAGTTCTTTGACTCTCGGAGATCTTCTGCATCTTCCTGTGAATATCCAGCTGGCCTTTCCATACTGGCAACACATTCATCCATGCTACCATGCTCTACCTGCTAGCTGATGGTCCTTCCCAACAATGCTTTGAAACATAAATTGTCCCACAACCTGATCAAAGAGATGCCTGCCTACTTTGCAGAAGAATTTTTTGATGCAGATTTTTGAAGCTTTCTAATACCAATATTCTAAGAATACCTTTATGTTTGCTATACCCCACACTACATTGAAACGAAAGATGAACCCTTTAAAGGCTCCATGAACTTATCTATGTCCACCCTAAGTAAGACTTCTACCACACTCAGTGGAAGAGGAAAGGAAATGTGTTACAGTGTTGGTATCACAGAATTTTCCTCTTTTTGACAAAATTCCATACATTTTCTTGAATAAGTATTCATTCATTTGTGTAACACAATTTCCTGAGATTGGCTTTTGTTAAGTTTTACCTGTCATAGTTATTTTCCTGGGAAGACTTTGTCAGCTCTATCACCATTCTGGAGAGCTTCTCCTCTCCAGGGTGTTTTTAATTGGTCCATTCTTGTGGCTTGTCTCATTTGGGGTACTTATATAGAAAGAACTTTTTATAGTATAATTTTGTCTCAACAAACATTTTCTGGCCACATCAGGCAGCCAGTTTTTTCCAGTCAGCATCTCCATGACCTCAAACCCCTGAGAAGCCCCAGAGCTGTGAATACAGATGAGGGTGGACCTTGGGAATCTGCTTACTCAGGTCTTTGGCAGATGGCTCTCACTTTATGCTCTGATTTATATTTGTGGGAGGAGTAAGGGTAAGAATATATGTTAGTAAGAGTTTGTCTTGGTTCACAATACAAACAGGCAGGAAAGAATCTTGGAGAAGGCATGGGAAGTCCTTAAATAATCTCCTGTTATTTATCAGTCACCCACATCAACACAGCAGTGTCAATCAAAGTCTATTGCCTCCATATACTGTTTAATGAGATAATACCTGGTGCTTTCTATGCTGGTCAGTTGTTTCTGTGTTTGTAGTTAAACTTATGTCGTGTTTTAGGAAATCTTTTGTGTTCTTATGGTGGCTGGAAATCTACAGATTTTATTTCTTTTTTTTAATAATTTAATTTTACATATCAGCCACAGATTCCCCTGTCCTCCCTCCTCCCCCCGCCCCACCCTCCCCTCAGCCCACCCTCCATTCCCACCTCCTCCAGGGCAAGGACTCCCCTGTAGATTCAGCTCAGCCTGGTAGATTCAGTCAAAGCAGGTCCAGTCCCCTACTCCCTTTACCCAGGATGAGCAAAGTGTCCCTGCATAGGCCCCAGGTTCCAAACAGCCAGATCATGCACTAAGGACAGGTCCCAGTCCCACTGCCTGGGGACCTCCCAAATAGTTCAAGCTAATCAACTATCTCACTTATCCAGAGGGCCTTATCCAGTTGGGGGTTCCTCAGCTATTGGTTCATAGTTCATGTGTTTCCATTTGTTTGGCTATTTGTCCCTGTGCTTTTTCCAATCATGGTCTCAACAATTCTCGGTCATACAATCCTTCCTCTTTCTCGCCAATTGGACTCCTGGAGCTCCACCTGGGGCCTGGCCGTGGATCCCTGCATCTACTTCCATCAGTCACTGGATGAGAGTTCCTTCATGACAGTTAGGGTGTTTGGCCATGCGATCACCAGAGTAGATCAGTTGGGACTTTCTCTCGACCATTGCCAGTATTGTGGAGGTATCCTTGTGGATTTCTGGGGACCTCTCTAGCACTTTGCTTCTTCCTATTTTCATGGGGTCTTCATTTATTATGGTCTTTTTTACCTTGTTCTCCCTCTCTGTTCTTGATCCAGCTGGGATCTCCCGTTCTCCTAAGCTCTCTTTCCCTCGACCCTTGCCCTTTATTACCCCTCCTCACTTCCAGTCTGCTCATGTAGATCTCATCCATTTCTCTGGCGTTGGGCAATCCCTGTGTCTTTCTTAGGGTCCTCTTTTCTAGGTAGCCTCCCTAATCATCAGGGAAATGCAAATCAAAACAACTCTGAGATACCACTTTACACCTGTCAGAATGGCTAAGATCAAAAACACTGAAGACAGCTTATGCTGGAGAGGATGTGGAGCAAGGGGAACTCTCCTCCACTGGTGGTGGGAATGCAAGCTTGTACAGCCACCTTGGAAATCAATATGGTGCTTTCTTAGAAAATTGGGAATCAATCTCTCCCAAGACCCAGCTGTACCATTCTTGGACATATTACCAAGGAATGCTCAGTCATACCACAAGGGCACATACTCAGCTATGTTCATAGCAGCATTATTTGTAATAGCCAGAACCTGGAAACAACCTAGATGCCCTTCAACTGAAGATTGGATAAATAAAATGTGCACAATGGAGTACTACTCAGCAGAGAAAAACAATGACATCATGAGGTTTGCAGGAAAATGGATGGATCTAGAAAAAATCATTCTGAGTGAGGTAACCCAGACTCAGAAAGACAAATATGGTATGTACTCACTCATAGGTGTGCTGTGGGATGGTCTGTATGTCAAATGTGTTGCTGATTGGTCAATGAATAAATCACTGATTGGTCAGTGGCCAGGCAGGAAGTATAGGCGGGACTAACAGAGAGGAGAATTGGGAGAACAGGAAGCTGGGTGGGGGAGACACTGCCAGCCGCCATCAGGACAAGGAAGATGTAAAGTACCGGTAAGCCACAAGCCACGTGGCAAGGTAGAGATTAATAGAAATGGATTAATTTAAGCTGTAAGAACAGTTAGCAAGAAGCCTGCCATGGCCATACAGTTTGTAACCAATGTAAGTCTCTGTGTTTACTTGGTCGGGTCTGAGTGGCTGTGGGACTGGCAGGTCAGAGAGTTTGTCCTGACTGTGGGCCAGGCAGGAAAACTCTAGCTACATAGGTGGATACTAGATGTAAAACAAAGGATGACTAGACTGCTACTCACAACTCCAGATTTTACTTCTTAGACTTTCTCAATACTCTTTTTATTCTTAGTTCTGTCCACGGGAGAGGGAGAAATAAAGAGTGATTCTCCTTTGGAGCTCAGGATCATCTTGTGCAGTAGTGGACCTGGGATGGCATTTAGGGCAGCAGATATAGGAGTGCAGGGTAGGCTAGGTCCCGGTTCCTCTGCTTGACACCAGAGACCTCAAGAGTCCAGGAAATCAGGTTTCTCCTTCCCTCTTTCCACTGGGTGTCACCTTAGGGTTGATAGCCTTAAGTATACTGATTCATCTCGCTCTTCTATTATGCCCAGAAGCTACTCTGGATTATAGACTCTCTGGGCATAATAGAAGGATAAAAGAGGATTTTTTTTGTTATAAATTACCATAATCAAGCTTCATTATCAACTGGACTGTATTTAGAGTCACCTAGGGGTAACCTAACAGGTATGTTTGTGAGGGTATTTCTAAAGAGTTTTAACTGAGGAGACAATCCTCACCCTGAATCTGTATGGCACTTGACCATGGCTTAGGATGCTGTGCTGACTAAAAAAGGGGAAATCTAGATGAACAGCGCCATTTCTCCCTATGCTTCCTCAAGTCACAAAAATGAGCTACCTCCTACTCCTCCCACAACAGCAAGAGTCACTCTTACCACACCGTCTCTCCACCTCGGTGGATTGCACAGGGAAGTTCTGAGCAGAAGGAAATGCTTCCCTAGTTGCCTTGGTGAGTTTCTTTGTCACTGCACCTAGAAGGGTGAGAAATGCATGACTTGATCCTCAATCCTACACGGCACTTGTCTAAAACTCGACTTCTATACCAGAAAGGTGGGAGGCAGCAACCAGATCCAGTAGCCGCTAGCGTCAGGCAAACTATGAGTAACAGATAAGAGCCAGTGTAAAAAAAAAAAAGTGCCCCCTGGGCATCCCTGCAGACATTGACAAATGTAACATTTATTCGGGCTAAAATGAAAGAAAACTACAGTTATGAAGCTTTTAGAAACAAAATCTTGAGGAAAGCAGCTTTTCAATCTGAAAGTTGCAAATAACATAATAAATAATTATAAAGAAGAAATAAATTGTGCTTTTTCAATGTGTATAACTCATTAAATGCCCTTTTTTAAATTTTGGTTTTGATTTTGATTTTTCAAGACAGGGTTTCTCTACATAGTTTTGGCTGTCCTGGAACTCGCTCTGTAGATCAGGCTGGCCTCAAACTCAGAGATCCATATGCCTCTGCCTCCAGAGTGCTGGGATTAAAGGTGTGTGCCACCATCATCCTGCTTTTTTAAAAAGTTTATTTGGGTTTACAGTTCAGATGGATAAGGGCCTATGATGGTGGACTAGAGGCAGCAGGTATGGTGGCTGGAACAGAAGCTATGGGCTCACATCTTCAACCACAAACACACACAAAGCAGAGCAAACCTGAAATGGCATGAGCCTATCAATTCTTTTTTGACACAGGATTTCTATGTGTAGCCCTGGCTGTCCTGGACGTTGCTCTATAGACCAGGCTGGTCTCAAACTGACAGAGACTCACCTACCTCTTTATTATATGTTTTAAAAGTGAGTAACCAAGCTACAGAGTAAGATTAAACATCACACACACACACACTCTCACACACACACAAGATTTGCCTCTAGGACACATAAATTATTCTTATAACTCCTTTATAAAGAGGTAATACAACCAAGAAAAGATTAAAAGGGAAAAGGATACATTGAAAGAGGGACATACATCTCATCAAAACCACACAAAAGACCTCAACATCATTAGCCACCAGGCAAATACACATGAAAACTATAGGGAAATACCACCAAACACCTACCAGAATGGCTAAAATTGAAGGATGAATAACATCAAACATTGACAAGACATGCAACATCGAATGCTCACATACTGCTGGCAGGAATATAAAATACCTTCACAGTTTCTCAAAAAGATGCAAGAAATATGAATTCATTGACCTCAGAGTTTCTTGACTAAGTATTTATGTGCAAGAAATGAAAATATCCATTCTTTAAATATCTCACATAAGAATTTGCACTTTAGCTGCATTTTTATTAACTTCTAGTTAGAAACAATCTGTACCTCAGCATTTAGAGAATGAAATGCAAATTTTGAGAAAACAACAGTGGAATTTTATTCAGAGATAAAAATTAGTGAGCAATAGTTATAATGGCCACACATGTGAACATCACACATCATATGCTTCATGAAGTGACACAGGTACTGTAGAGTGCTTAGCATGGGGCTTCACTTATTCTGTCCCTAGAATAAGAAGCCATATAGAAGACTTAAGAAGGAGAGTCTTTGTCCTTGAATTTGGGGAGGGTTTATGAAGGAAAAGATCTTGGTTATGATGGATTTATCTTAACTAGGCAATAAGTGACATGAGTTTGTAAATTTACTAGCAGTCCTAATGTTCACTTTTGGTCTGGTATATAACATTATATAAATGTTTTCAGCAAAGAACTTTTAGAGATTATTGAGTAGGGAAATCAAATATGGTAACAGTGGATTGTGTGCTTTGTCATACTCTATGTTACAGTCTTAAAGGTAAGTTATATGTACTTTATCATTGGTCATAAGCTAAGAAAATGTAGAATGTTGTAGCATGAATCCTAATTGGTCTTAATAATAAAAACCTGGAGCCAAATACTGGAGTAAATGCTGAAAGATCAGTAAAGCAACCAGCCACTAGAGAGACTTCTTACCTCTACTGAATCCTCAGCCTGAAAGGGAGCTGAGCTCCTGTCTCCTCCCATCTTATATTGCTCTCTCTGCCCAGCCATATCACTTCCTGTCTCCACCTCTCTAGTGCTGGGATTAAAGACCTGAGATCCCAAGGGCTGAGATTAAAGGTGCCACCACTGCCTGGCTCTGTTTCTCTTTTAGACTGGATCAATCTTGTGAAGCCCAAGGTGGCCTTGAACTCACAAAGACTGGTCTGCTTCTGCCTCCCGAGTGCTGGGATTAAAGGTGTGTGCCACACTGTCTGGCCTCTATGGCTAACTAGTGGCTTAGCTCCACACTCTGATCTTCAGGCAAGCTTTATTTGTTAGATCATAAACAAAATATCACCACAGAAAATGGTCTTTGAAACAACGTAATCTTAAGAAAAGGTAGTCATTAATGATCTCAGTCCATTTCCTGCTATTATTACAGAACAGATGAGACTGGGCAATTTTATTAAAGAAGTCTACTTAGTTCCATGTTCTGTAGCTCTAAGAGAACAGTACTGCTTTCTACTTCATGAGGGCCTATCATAATTTCAAGTCATGGCAAAAACAATAGCACACATGTGCATGTAGGTGCAAGGAAAGGAAGGTGAGCTCCTGTGGTAGGTAATTCACACCCCCTAAAAGGCATCATCCCACCATAAAAGCCCTGCTTCAGAAGCCTAGACTTCATAGAGGAAGCATTGCCTTGCCAAGCCATTATGTCGGCAACTGCATTTCAACATGACCTGTGTGGCAGGAGGAAATCACTCACCAATCAAACCATTTAAATTCATATCACATAGCTGGGTATGCAGTGACTTCAGCTTGGCTTCTGAGGAAGGCCTTTCACAGCTTTAAGACATGTCATAAAACAAGAGCAAACAGAATGGTGAGCCACACTACTACCTTTACCACAGGCCTAACTCTAGTGAGGCATCTTCAGGCTTCAAAGCATTGCAGAAATCCAATGATGGAAATCTACCTTTGGATAGGCAGGTTTGATTCCATTCCACACTCAAGTTCTCTTCTCTTTTTCCTCTGTGTTTGAGGCTGTCTTGTTATTGCTATGGGTTTCATAGATCTGAGTCTCTTAGGTCTGTGATTGGAACTCATTCAATCATGTAACAAATACTGATGAGTATCGTCTGTTATACAAGAGGACATGTTGAGCCCTTGTTGATGTAAGCTCTAGCTAGGAAACTTCTAACTGCATACATACATACATACACACACACACACACACACACACACACACACACACACACACACACAAGAAATTGAAGTGGCCAACTAAAGTGTCATAAGTATTTTTGTTGATTTAGTGAAGGGCAGCACTACAGAATATTGGATTAGAGAGGCTCAGAGTTCTCTTTTTAAAAGCACTAGATTAAGAACTCAAATTATGTTCTTGGGATGATGCAATGGCGTACCCAATAAAGGCACTTGCTGCAAAGCCTAAGGACGTGAATTTGATTGCTGAGATTCACACATTTGAAGGAGAGAGCTAACTACCACAAGGCATCCTCTGACCCCTCTCACACACATGTCATATTGCACACATGTGTGAACACACACACACATTAATAAGTGTTCAACTGTGTTCTATTCCTGACACTCTACTAGATGTAGGTTAACTGATATTGGGTTGATTTTATTGCTTTCAGTCAAGATTTTATAAAACTGGTGTCAACTTCATAAAGACTATATGAGAAAAGTTGTAAAAGTGTATAGTGTGAAGCCTGAAGTTACAGAAAGGCTATGTGAATGCGCTCAGAGATGAGAGCTGGTCTTGTGAGATTGTTGAGCCTGACTGGAGCTGAGTAGAAGAGGGACCTTGTGAGATGATCTTCACCTCTTTATAAAGCTTTGTTTTCCACAGAAGGGAAAAGGAGTGGACTTCTGACTCCACAGTGTGCAGCCTTCCTGACCCTGGTAATTCGATCTCACTGTTGACCTTTGAGTTTCCTGTTGACTCTCACTCCATCTTCTCAGGACCAGCCAGCCTTCTCCTTGGCTGCCCATGCCCTCAGCCATAACTCAGCTTCCAGGGCCTCTGAGTTCCCTCTTCCTGAGCTTTCTGGGCATGTATTGGTGACATGTTTGCATGTAACCCTTGGCCCTGGGCTACATCTTTTTCCATCTATTCTTTGAACCAGAAGCAAGTCTTAGCCACTATCATCATTTCTATTTTGTCAGTTAGAGGCTGTGACAAAGCTTCCAACCTCAGGCTAGTCTCAGCCCTCCCTTTGTTGAGCCCCATCCTCACAGCAGCTGGATCAGCGGCACAGTTACTTTCCATTAGACTTTCAGATGTGTTCAGCACTTCATATATTTTCCTTGTCTTGCTCCCAATATCCCTGCAAGGTGAACAGTCTTAGCTTCTATTTCCCAATGAGAAATGTGAGCATTAAGGAGATTTGCTCCCTTGCCCAAAGTTATACAATGAGAACAAAATACAAATATATAAACTCTGGTCTGTTTAGTTCAAGAGAAAAAGAACAACATACAATGCTAATTATTTTGCTCCTAGTTATACAGAAGGAAAGTCATAACTCTGGCTATGAGCACCAAGTAGAATAAAGAGTGCCCCCCGGAAAGCACTGCTGTTCAATACAGGAGACCCATTTCTTACCCTCCTTTTTCCTGGCTAGCTTTTTAGCTCTTTCCATTTCACCTGCTTGTAGATTAACACTGTAAGTGCACCCATTTCAAATGGCTTGCAGCATCCCTCCCCACCCCTACTCAGCAACATAAGTCAGTCCCTAATACAACAGTCTCTCAAAATAAACTGCTCGACCTTCAAATGAAAGTTTTAATTCTAAATTGGACAAGCTAAAGCTTTTGCTGACACATTTTCCTACTGGTTTTTCAAATTCTTTCAGTGAGGCTAGCAAAATTAAGTGGAGTGCAAGGTGGAAAGAAGTATGTGCAATTTTAAAGTGGAGGGGACACCTTTGTACTTGGATACCATTTTCTTGAATAGTTATGTAGATTCAATACAGTGTAAATTAGGCAAGGGATTCTGTGAAAGAGGCACACTATCAACTAACCTAAATGTAAGATAAAGTAAGAACATAGATTCTTGGTCTCTGTAACGTCTGCATTAGCTCTGGGGAATTGAGCACAGCTCTCATCTGGCTCTAGAAACATCATAAACTTTAACATACTCTTAAATCTGCCTCTACTTTTTTGAGTAGAAAGTTCTATCAGAAAAATTACCAATTAGAGATTACCGTGTATGTGACCTTGGCTTTTATATTTTTAGCAAACTAGTCCTCAAACTATTTCCTGTATATTAAGTGTTGGCAAGTGATAAAAATTACAACAGAGCAGAACTGTATGAAAACACACTAAAAGTAGTACCACAGTAGCGTTTTCCCATCCAAAGTGCAAGCCAGCAGGAGTACAGCTCAGAGAAGAAGATGTGGATTTTAGTTTCAGAATAGGAGTGGAAAAATGTTGAATTGTGTGGGGTAGGTGGGTTTGATGAGCTACTATGATTTATATTATATTCCACTTGGGGCTTCCCCATGTAGAAAACAATGATGCCTTATGGAAGTCTATGGTTTGAGTGGCATCTTTTCAGGAACGCTCATCCGTTAACATTTAATTAATGTGTCCTTTTGATATTTTAAATATCATCTAAACATGGTTTTCTGTGTAGGTAGATAGGAGTTTAAACCAAAAATGAGCAAATAAATAACAGAGCCGTTTTCATCAAATCACCAAGAGACACAACCCTGGACAAACAGAAACTGTCTGATATACAGCAACTAAGTTCCCATTCTCGGTGCTGAGCATCCCATCCTTAATATTTCTGTAAACACATTGTCATAAAATCAAACTTCTTGATGCTTCATCACTTGGAAATTGTGAAGGGACCTGGATCCAGGAAATGTAATTTCCCTGTTGCTTACCTTGTGAAAAACCCTATTTTTAATATCAACTGTATATGAAATAGAAGGATGGTGACAACCTTGTCTCTAATGCAATGAGAGTCGTGTTTCTTTTACTGAGTTTTGCTCACAGCAAAAATGCAGAAAATCCTGAGGAGCAGAGCAAGACTTGCGGGACCTGCTAGTGATTGTGAGAGTAGACGATGAATCATCCATCTTCACAGAGAATTCAGAAACACTGGTAAAATATGCCCCTTATGCAGATATGTAGGCCGAAAAGATCCTAGTGCACATTGCTTCTTGTTACTTAATTCAGTGTGACTCTTTTAGATATATGTATTGAGTGTCTTGTATATGTCTATGCAAAACAGCAGGCAGTATATAAAAGCTGGCCTTTCTCTAGTGATGCCTAATAGTCTATAGTGTTGAACCATGTCAGATTTCGGATGGAAATTTTGTCATTCAAATAAAAATCAATTTTCCCAATGTAGCTCTTTTATTTAAATTATATAATTATATATTTATATGTGTATAGGTAGTGTGTGTGTGTGTGTGTGTGTGTGTGTGTGTGTGTAAGGCTGAGGTTGACTCACTTTCTTTCCACCTCATATTTTGAGGCAGGTCTCTCACTTTAACCCACAGCTTACCTAGAGTCTAGCTGGTAAACTTGCTCAAGAGATGTCCTGCCTTTCCCTGCATTCTGGGATTTCAGGAAGGCTACTGGGCCCACTTGGCATTTTTGTAGGTGTTGGAAATCTAAAGCCTGGTGCTTACAGATACTTTTCAAGCTGAGTCATCTCTCTGAGCACTTCTCTTTAAAAGCTGTTGAGTGTCTAATGAATCGCATGATTCATCTTATGACACCATAAACTGTGGTTGACCAAAATGTTAGAAATAATTCACTTAAGTGTGTTCATTATCATGTAATAAGAGCCAGAGATAATTTCAGATGAATCAAAGACAATATTAATATCTTTTTGTATTTTCACCGTCTACTTGATTTAGAAGTTATTTCAAAGTTTTTATCCACAGATACTTTGAAAAGCCATTGATTTAACAAAACTGTCAGTGTGTTGCTTAGACTGAAACGTTCCTTAAAACTGCCTTTAAGAAAATTTTGCAAATATGTTTAACGTTAATAAAATTAAGTTGGGAAATTATATTTTTTTTTCTGTTGCTGGATTTTTGGCTTTAGTGGATTTCAAACTGAAAATCCATTTGTCCCATGTGAAAAAGTCAAATAAATTATTCTATAGCTGTTTATCATCTGGTCCCTCCTGTCTGAATTGGGACTTCATTTCCATTCTTTT
This sequence comes from Peromyscus californicus insignis, assembly GCF_007827085.1. Classification (NCBI taxonomy): domain Eukaryota; kingdom Metazoa; phylum Chordata; class Mammalia; order Rodentia; family Cricetidae; genus Peromyscus; species Peromyscus californicus. The sequence continues at coordinate 125,649,473 of NW_026294617.1, forward strand.
AAATGACAGAGGGCTATGTGAACCATTGCCCCATTCTACTACTCATGTCTTTTTTTTTTGCTCAGGGCCTTCCATTTGAGGATATCATCAGGGCTTGGTAGCCAGTTCTTCACCAGAGCTAAGGTTTTAGTCTCCTTTCTTGGGGATTAAAACCAGACATCTGACCTCATGACTGACATTCTGCTCCCCCACTTGCTGAATGTTCCCCAGGCCTCTCTTCTCTTCCCACAGGAAGCTTTGCTAAAATCCCTAGGACATAGTTACAAACTTCTCAGAGGCCTGGTATGCATGACCTCCTGAGATACAAGATCAGGTTTACAGAGTCTCAGAAAGCCCCTTCAAACCAGGCTCCAGGGCTACTATTGACCAAACTGAAAATTGACAGTACGTTTGAAGAATTGCTAGACAGATCTGAAAAGCAAGACAGATGTCGAGAGGAAAGGGGGTTAACACGATTCACATGAAAGTCTGGGTCTTCTGACACTCAACCATAGCCAACTATGAAGAGCAACAAAACCAAAGCTTCTGTTACTCAGGTTAAAAAGCATAGAGTGATTTTAGCTATGTGCTTTAAAGGTCTATGGATAATTCAAATTCTCTGGGAGTAAGGGTGAACTCACAGGGGTACCATCATATTTCCAAACCACTTTCTTTTAGAAATGAGACAAGCTCTCTGTGGGTTCAAACTGCTTCTTTTATTCCTTGCTATGTGTCTGTTACCTTGAACATTGACAGATAGATTGTTGCTCAGTAAATGTTAGCAGTGTGAGTCTGTAATAAACAGGTTGATTTTATTGACTACTATAGAGCATGCTCTCTTCTATTTTGTTTCTATTTGTTTTATCATGTGCACTTGATGGAAATTACTATAACAAACTCAATTAACAATGATCGAAGCTCCAACTAGCTCAATGGTAGATGATGCACCCAGTCTGGGTTGATTATCATGTATACTCATGCCCACCCATCCCATCTCACCACACAAATGATATCACACTAAATCTGGACTCCTAAGTCCCTTACTCGGGAGTTGAGACATTGTCAGAAAAGGAGAGTCAAGGAATCTCTTTGGAAGCCTAAATGTGAATCAAGAAAACATTTACAGTCATAGTTTCCATCTTAGCATGGTATAGAAAAATATTCTAGATGGTATGTGCTACCTATTCCTCCTATTAGGAGGGGAGTGCTGCATATATGATGTTTATTGTGTGAGACACTTGAGCATTCTTAAAGTGATTCCTCTAGTTTTCTTATATTACTGAAAATTTCTTTGTCTATGACTTTATAGTTGAGAATTCTGAGGTCCTCCTCTTTTTTCTTCTTACCATCCCTCCTCTCTTCCTCTTTCCTCTCCCCTATAATTCCCAAACATCCTCATTCCTCCCTTTTTCCTCTCTTTCCCTCTTCTTTAAAATCTATCAATTTTCTGTTTAAATCACATATTCCTTAAGAGAGAAGTTGCATTTCAAAATAAATAACCATCGTTAAATTGTCAAATCCCCAAAGACTGAGCCTCATGACCATGTGACTGAAGCAAAGAGAACCATGGAGTTGAGGTGTTTTCATCCCTCAGATATGATTAGCTATTTCTGTTGATATGCTCAGGGCTTAATAGAGAAGATTAACATTATTAACAGAATTTTTTCTTATTAAGTTGCCTTCTTCCCATTAGGTCTAATGCTATGTTTCTTGACAGTATGATTGATGCAATTATTACTCTAAGTGCCAATTACTGAGAAAGGCAAGCACTCTCTGTTTAGTATGAAGCTTCCAGGATGCTCTGAGGTCAAATGTCTGCACATCTTGAGGCCCAAAGCACTGTCAGGATTTGTAGAAGGGACCTGATTTAATGAACTCCAACCCCAAAGGTCATTTGATCTTAATAAAATATATCTTTGTTGTTTCAGTATCTCAGCCTTTAAATGATACTGTGAAGATCATTGAAGGAAGAAAACACTAGAAATTCATTTAAATGGTAATGGTCATGTTTTTGTTTTAAAACAACCCTTGGACCAATTTAAGTACCACTTAATAAAAGTCACCATTACAATATCCATTAATGATGGTTGAGATCTGCAACAAGTACGTTTGCTGTGCCTGGCAACTTGAGAACAACTTTGTACCTCCTGAATTATTAGTTTTCCCATGATTATTTGAGCTAATTTTAAGAAAAATTTTGGCTCTGTTTCTTTGGCAACATGTGTGTCATGATGTCCTGGCACTATAAGGGCTTTGGCTTCTAGGTTTTCATTCGCATAATCCACACTTGGTTGTCAAAGAACAAACTGATGGCATGAAATCCTCCAAATATCCTTTGAGAGTCAATAATCTTCCTTCTGGGGACTTGCTTTTTGTGGAAATTACTGAACAAATTTAGTCTGCAAAATAGAAGAAAGAATGAGTCTGAGGCTTGATAGAGAGAAAAGAAAAAAAAACATTGAAAATATCAAATATAGGAAAATGTTCATTTGCCCTTCACTGGCTAAACAGTGGTTTTGTGAGCCTGCTTTGGAACAAGCCTGCCACTGACCAGCAGAGAGAGATTCTGGGTCCTGCCATGTGGAAGCTGGAGCAGGGAATGTCTAATTTCCAACTGTGGTTGATATACTGTGTACCCTAATAAACTTATCTGGGGGTCAGAGAACAGAACAGCTACTAGATTAGACATAGAGGCCAGACAGTGGTGGCATACACACCTTTAATCCTATCACTCAGGAGACAGAGATCCATCTGGATCTCTGTGAGTTCAAGGCTACACTGGGAACAGAGTCACGCATAGTGGCACACACCTTTAATCCCAGCACTTGCAATCTCATGTCTTTGTTTGGGAAGGACACACACCTTTAATCCCAAGAAGTAATGGCAGGAAGCAGAAAGGTATATAAGGCATGAGGACCAGGAACTAGAGGCTTTTAAGGAGTTCATCTGAGATCCTTTCCGGGTGAGGACTCAAGAGGCTTTCAGTCTGAGGATTCATAGAAACAGGATCTGCTGAGAAGTTGGAGAGGTGAGGTTGGCTGTGGCTTGTTCTGTTCTCTGATCTTTCAGCTTTCACCCCAATATGTGGCCCCAGGGTTTTTATTAATAAGACCATTTAAGATTCTTGTTACATTCAACATTTTCTAGAAGAGGCAGAAGTCATGCCTTCCTTAACTAAGATTTTAGTGGGGAAAAAAGGCCAGCCAGGCCTGTCATCCCAGTGATTTAGGAAGCTTGATCAGTAAGATTACAAGCCGAGAGTCAGTCTAGGCTACAGAAGAGTTCAAGGTCAGCCCAGAAAACCTAGGGAGACCCTGCACCAAAAACTAAAGTATGTAAAGGCACTCAGAACTAAAGTCAGATGACCTGAGCTAGAGTTCCAGAAGCCATATAATGGAAGGGGAAAAACAAAAACAAAAACAGAAACAAAAACAAAACAGAACTCTTACAGGGTACCCTCTGAACTCCATAAACATGCTTCCCACATCCCAATAACTAAATTAATGTAACAAAAACAAACTAAAATGGAAAAAAAAACTTAAGCTGTAGCAAATTACCTAGCTTGTGTGGAGGGACTCTAAGTTCAAACATCTGTACAGAAATACACACACATCATGTAATATTCTTTATACATTATGAAACTTTAATGTTCACAGCAAAAACTTTGTCTCAGCATACCAAAGGTACATGCTTAAAAATACTTTACATCACAATTAAGTATTTAAATTACTGATGAATATCAGCAAACTCAACACATTATATTGTCTTCCTTCTGCATCTTCCTGAAATTATTTCTTCTAAATTTCCTTCTGAAATGTGTCATATTAGAGAAAAAGTACCCTTTTTATTAATGCAATTTCAATGGTCCCACCATCTTAAATTTACATTAAATTGAAATGTAAGTTTTAATGTATTTCATGGTATTCTGAAGACTTTCTAATTTCTAATTTCAACTATGTTTAAAAATATAATCACATGCTTTTCTTAATGTCAACAAATAAGAAATAATATTTTTCAGCCAATGAGGTGGCTCAGCTGATAAAGACACTTGCTGCTAAGTCTTATGACCTGAGTTTGATGCTGGAACCCACAGGGTGGAAGGATAAAACTAACACCCACAAATTGTCCTCTGAACTCCATGCACGCGCGCGCGCGCGCGCGCGCGCGCGCGCACACACACACACACACACACACACATTATTATATTATAAATAGTGGTAATACCCTCAGACAACTGGCTTTCATGTTTTCTGTAGAGCAAAGGTGGCAGTATCACTAAGATAATTTCTTGATTAGTCTCAGCTATATTACCAGTTACAAGCTGACATGGTTTACAGTCTTTCCTCAGAAATGAATATAATTTACTTTAAGAATGCCGACATTCATTAACATATCTATAAATTCTCCATTTACATCTTCCTCAAAACAATTTTTTTTTTTTTTTTTTTTTTTTTTTTTTTTGGTTTTTCGAGACAGGGTTTCTCTGTGTAGCTTTGCGCCTTTCCTGGTACTCGCTTTGGAGACCAGGCTGGCCTCGAACTCACAGAGATCCACCTGGCTCTGCCTCCCGAGTGCTGGGATTAAAGGCGTGCGCCACCACCGCCCGGCTTCAAAACAATTTTTAAAAGAGGTGCAAATATGCCAAAAATATCAAAGCTGATTTGGTTTCAAAAGTTATTAAACACAGCTCTAATGGGCCCATTAGCTAGGCAATGAACACTTTCTCATTCACAGCACATGCCCCTCTGAATGGAGGGTCAAACATTCAATGGTCTCATTGTGTATTAATAGGACTTTGCAAAGTTTTTCCCACTTTGGAAGTAACACGAACTACATTGAAGGATGCTCAGTTTCCACAACTAGGAATTAGAAGAACAGCCTCGGGGAAAGGATGCAGTGGAATCAGGAAGTCTATTTCCCATGAGCATTGAGGTCAGTTGTGTGTTTATCTGTGTAGGTAACACCAAGACGTGCTTAATGGAAGATAGGGCACACGGTGGGTGCACACAAGGCAAACTCTGCCTGGTGTGGAGAATTCATGGCTTTATACATGAAGAACCCAGCTGACTCAATAAGCACCTTCAGAAAGTTTTTACGGTCATAGATTCTCTGTGCTAAATGTCTGGGCCATGTGTGCCGCTCACTCCCCCTTTAGTCATTCTGCCTCTTGCCCTAACTTCCATGTCTAAACTCTGAAAGGATTTAAGCCTCTGACCTTAGAAAAGCACTCTTCATTCTCCACAGACTTATGGATTCCATGGAAACTAAACACAAGTGCATTAAAAAGAGCTTTTAAACAAACATACTCACAATAAATCCAACATAGGAGAACTCCACTTTGTTTTACATTGTTTGGCGTTCTTTTTTTCTTTTCTGGCTGCCCTCTGGGTAATGAATTTTGAAATTTCCATTGCAAAGACTCTCACTTAGAAAGAGCTTCCAGAAGGAAGAGGGAACAGCATTGTCTTGTCACTGCCAGTTACTAATGACTGACTTCACACAATTACTGACTTCTGTCCCCTGATTTGTTCCTGTTAAAACTAGCATGATAATGGTACCTATATTGCAGAATGGTTAGGGGCCCAAGTGTATATAAAATTTGTTGAGCAGCATTTGACCAATAGAAAGTGTTCTGCAAATTTTGCAATTGTTCTTGTTATCAGAGTCAGTCAAATTCAAAACCTCACCTCACTTGGCACAGGAAGCAATTGGAACTGAAGATGCAATAGGCCCTATGGAGGACAGGGTCACTGCCAGTTTAGGAATGTCCGAGTGTCTCAGCTAGTCTCCTCCATCCTTTCTTGACTCATTAGCAATCCACTTCAGGGCCACACAGGCAACTCTCTTCCTGCTTTACACACACAGTTTAGACATGTTCACTTCTCGACCCTTTTACCACCACCACCACCCCATTCTACTACATAGCAGAGCAATGTCTTAGTGCCCAACACAGTGCCCTGGCACATACTAGTAGCTCAATGAATATTTGTTGAGTAAGTGAACAAATGCATCAGTGTATGAGCAAGAGTGTCCATGGTTTGAAGAAAGCTTACTTGTGAGCATTATTCAGGAAAAATTGATAATGGTTCTACCTGTTGCTTTTATTTATTCTGCATATTACTGCTTAAACAAACCCAAGACAGGAGTCACAGCACAGCTCCCCCTCCTCTAATAAATGATGCAATTTCTAGTAAAGAAATCCAATTCTCATAGTCTTGACCTTGTGTTTGAAAGTATGTCTTTTCTTAAATGGAAGCCTGCTTTCAGGAATTAAAGTAAGAAGACAATTCTGTTTTAAAGAAAACAGTTTATTCTGAGCTAAATATGAGTGAGAATGGCCTGAGCATATAGATTCCAGTTATCCTGGGTGACATGTCCCATTTTGGAAGAGGTCATATGAACTTTCATAGACACAGAACAAAAATAGTTATAAATCAATACATCAGTGGAGGCAGTAGGCTGGCGAGAGCAAGGTAGGGAAATCTTTTCAGTGGGTTTCAGATACTATCTCGTGGCATTCTTCGATTTAGGGTGGAGGCCAGAGGTCTACTAAGCTTAACAATATATTCCAGGAGATTTACCTAAAAGTCTCTAGAATGCTAGGTCATGAACAAAGGTAAAAGTGAATTTAAACTGTAAAACAAGCCTGGGAGATCCCAAGGTAATTTTGACTCTCAGCTCACAACATTGTATGTTTCCAGGATCCTGATATGATTGCCGCTAAGGTCAAGCCATCTACAGGACCCTTAATATAGATGTGGCCTCTCTGGAGAACTTTAGTTCCACACAGCTGTTACTACAATAAAGAACTTGAGATCAACACTACATTGATTGGCTAGATGCTGAATATAATTGGTACCATGCAGCTTTCACAACCTAGCCAAACTGAAGCCCAAGGACTGTTTAGAACTACTAAAACTACTCAAAATACAAAACAGATTTGGCCTAGAAGACACTATAAAAATGAAATATTATTAATTATTTCTGAAGAACAGAATAACAAAATTTAAAAGGGTGTTAAAAAACATGAGTTTAAAAGATTGTGAAAAATGATAAAGCAAAAAATTAGAAAAATAAGCAGCTTTTAAAATACCTGTAGTTTAATTTGTGTATATCTCGGTGCATATTTAATTTATTTCCAAGTAAAAAGAAAATGAGCATGAAAAAGAAGAAAGGCTGTGGCTAGAGGTGTGGCTTGTTGGCCGAGTGCTTGCCCAGCACACCTGAGACCCGGGAGGCCCTGAGTGTGATCCCTGCATGCCAGGGTGAGGAGTGGGTGGGGGAAAATGGCAGGTTCTCACTGTGGGAACTTTTGTTATTTTGATAATTAGAGAAAATCATACAGAGTAATAAGAATACAGTCCAAAGCAAGAAGAAATGGTCTTAATAGGCTAGGAGACAGGCGAATATATTCTAAGCTAGGGGGCATTTTTTTCTCACCTTTCTTTTTGTGTTTTCTAAAAATAACAACCATAACAAAAATGGTTATATGCATTTGGTATAAGCAATCAAACCCTCCCCTGTCCTAGCTGTTTTATTTGTCTTGTGAAATTTGCCTGAAACATATAAGACAGATGAGTCTTTGTTTGTACTATATCATACAGAGGCTTTACTTTTCCAGCTACTTTAGTGTAGAGACAAAGGCTATTGAGAAAGATATTTTAAACACTTTAAACTTGTCCTATGTATAAAGTACCATGTGATACAAAGACGGGTGGCAAGGATTTTTTCATCCATTCTTTATGTTCCAAGAATTGGGCGGATTTAATGGGCTTTGCAACAGAAAGAGGTTCATTACTAGTTATTAGCAGGTCATTTGTTAGATGTTTTAGTGTATGCAATTCCTGTGTGTGTTGTTATCACACACACACACACACACACACACACACACACACACACACACACACACACAGGCACATGTATGTCCAGATATGAATGTGGCGGTCAGAAGAAAATTCAGTGTGTTGATCTTCACTTTCCCCTTTATTTGAGACAAACCCCCTTATTTGCCCCATCTGTGCCTGGCTACTTGACCTCCATGCTTCTGGGCGTTCTGCCGCTCTACCTCCATCTTCCCATGCGAGTGCTGAGATTGCAGATGTCCACTGCTGTATCTGAGTTTTACACAATTTCTGGGTATTTGAACTTAGTTATTTACACTTGCATGACAAGCACTTGACCCACTGAGTCCTCTTTCCACCGAGCAGACCAATTTAAATATATATATATATATGAATTAGCTGCTTTATTTATTCTTTGAGAATTTCATACATGTATATATGACATATTTTGTTCATATCGACCCATGATTTGTCCTCTCACTCCCCGAGACACCACCCCAAAACACCAATTTCATGGTTTTTTTATTTAATTTTTTTTTTGAGAATTGCATACATGAGTACTGTATTTACATCATTTCCATCCTTTCCTCTTGCCCTCCAACTCTTCCTATGTCCTTTCCATTCACTCTCGAGGTCATAACCTCATCTTCTTTAGTTATTATTGTTACAAACGCAGCCAGCTGAGCCCATTTATTGTTGCTCTTATGTGTATATGTTTAGGGCTGACCACTTGGGATCATGTAACCTAGCAGGGTGCTCATTCCTGGAGAAGACTGGCTCTCCCTCTCTCAGCAGACTTTGATTGCCTATAGCTCTCTCCATCTAGGGCTGGGGATTTAGTTAGATCTATCCATAAGAATATCTATGGTATCTTCAGCAATAGGGCCTGCCATATATGGTATGGTGACAGCTAAGAGCAATGGTGATAGCTTGTTTGGGAAGACTCAGGAACTTCACTGGCCAATAACTAGTAAGGAGGTATCTCATGCCAGACACTGAGATTTTCATTTAGTAACTCATGTACTCTGGGGAAGCATTCTCTACCCATGTAGGGTACTTATGTTCAAACTCATTTTTTAAAAAGTATTTTTTATAATTTGATTATAATCTAATGAATTTCCACAAAGCTTTTCCATACACCCCTAACTACATTTTACATGTCCCCTAACTCTTGTTCTCTTCTACTCTACTATTCCCATCCCAGCTTAAACATTCAACCCCATTGTTCTTCGATATCTCATGTGTTCTCAGATCTACTATGTGCTTTTATTTTGGTTGCAAGGTGGAAGGTTTCCATGTGGACTTTTTAATCTATCCTTCCTTTGGTTAATTCTCGTCCCAGCCCCCTGCCCCAATTTTCTCCACCTCCACTCCACTTGAATATTTTTAGCCCTAGTAGTGCCCTTCTCTAATTTGATCTTCATTGTTCTATTTCTCTCCTAGAATCTTTCCTCACATGCAGTCCCTTCATAGTCCCTGGATTCTACACAAGTAAAACTATACAAAACAAATCATTTAAAGCTATGATTTGAATGTGAGAAAGAAATGTGGTATATGTCTTTCTGGGTCTGAGTTACCTCACTTAGCGGCAAATTCCACTATATATTTTCTTTCTAGTGATAAGAAATTCAAATGTGTGTATGTACACATTTTCCTTATCCATTTATCATCTTGAGGGACATGTAGGCTGAATCACTTTCTAGCCACTGTGAATAGAGCAGCAGGTATGATGGGGGTACGAGTATCTAAGAAGGAGGATACAAATTCCTCTGAGCTGATTCCCAGAAGCAGCATGGCTGGGCCACCTGGTGGCTTTATTTCTATGTTTTTTCTTTGTTTGTTTTTCAGAAACATCCACACTGATTTCAAAATGGCTTCATTAGTTAGCACTCACACCAACAGTATATAAGAGTTCCTTTCCATGCCTGGTGGTCGTGGCCTTTAATCCCAGCACTTGGGAGGCAGAGGTAGGAGGATCTCTGAGTTTGAGGCCATCCTGGTCTGCAGAGTGAATTCCAGTACAGCCAGGACTACATAGAGAAACCCTGTTTTGAAAACCAAACAACAAAAACAAAACAAACAAACAAAAAACCAACCGACCCAAAACACCCAAAAGAAACAAACAAAAACAAAACAACAACAGCAACCAAAGAGTTCCTTTGCCCACATTCATGCCTGCATTTGTCATTCAGTATATATCCATATTGATGGCCATTCTGACAAGGGTGAGAGGATATGTCTAAATAGCTTTGGACGTTGAAAACTTTTAAAGTGTCTACAGGCCATTTGAATTTCTTCTTCTGGGAGCTTTCTGTCGGTTTTCATAATCCATTTTTAATTGGCTTGTTTGCATTCTTGATATTTAGTTTTCTGGGCTCTTTGTATATTATAGACACAATCCTCACACTCACAGGGCAAGTGCTTTAGTCCCTGAGCCTTCTCCCCAGCCTTGAACAGATCCATTAAAAAGAAAATTCACTTAGAGTTACTTGAAATAGAGTTTTCCCCCAGAGTACTCATGGCAAAGAAAATATAAATCCATTCATTTTTTCTGGCTTTACAAAAAAATTATTAAACATTTTTGCTTTTGACAGTTCTACTCTGTTCTTTCTTGAGGAAAATAGGTCTACTGTATGATAACCCTTGAAATAAGGAGAGAAAAATCTATTCAGCATTACATTGAAGAATACTAGCCCATTATCCTGACAAATAAAAATAGGTTTATTTTAGCTTCAATTTTTAAATGATTTCTAAAAAGTCATTCTAATGATTCAGTGCTTACCCACCTATCAGACAAAACACTCCATGGTTAGAAGCCTCCAAGGATAGATTAGATCTTCTCTTGTCTGAAGGTCACCTGTAATTATTCATTTATCCACCTCCCCAGAGCACTAGGTAGAATGACTAATGTGTCATTGATATCTACTTTAAATGGTACATATTAAAATCCAGATTCACATCTTGTATTCCTTTATGGAAAGTCATTGAAAAGGTAGGATAATGAAATAGTCTTTGGAGACCAGCAAATAAAAAAATTTTGTGTGAGTGGCTGAAGAGTCATTTATAAAAATGGGCATACTAAGGAAGGGCCAAAGCTGCTTAAAGTCCTGGCGCCTAGTGGCATCATAGAGTTTATTGTCTGCATCTGTTAAGTTACATAGCTTCTACCATCTTTGCAAGTGAATTTGATAAGCTACAGCTTATGGGCATGGAGAACTGTCTCAGTAAAGTGCAAGTGTGAGACCCTGAGTTTGTATACCCAGCACGAGTGTAAAACGCCGAGCATGGTGGTATGCCTATCGTGCCGGCACTAGAGAGGCAGAGACAAGCCCAGGGCTTGATGACTAGGCAGCCAGGCCACATCCACATCCAAGAACTCTAGTTTCAGTGACCCTACCTCAAAAACTAATTATGGAGTGACAGAGGAAGACACCTAACATCAACACCCGGCCTCCACATAAACCTGCATGTGCATGACTTATACACCCATCTGTGCATTCACGTATGTGCATACACACACACTCACACCATGCATCCTGAGATTATGATTTTATTTGAAATGGATTTGTTTTAGTACCCCTGCCTTTAGCTAAAAATATTGTTATTTTTTGAGACATAGTTGCCTATTTAAAAAGTGGGACAAATCTTGAAGTTTTGGCTTAAATGCACATTGTTTTCTTTTGGAAAACACATCACGTAAACCTCTCTTTTTTTCACCTAAAGAAACAAATTGTAGCTTAAATCCACTGGGAATCACACCTTGTAAATCTCTCATCCACATTCTAGGAAGTGCATGAGAAATAATATTTCTATAAATCCAGAAAAACTGTTCTCTGAAGCTGCTAAGGTGAGGACGTGTTATAAGCTCCAAGTTAATTAAACATGAAGTGAACGTGTTCTGTATCATGGTGTGGCAAGGCTCCTACAGAGCAAGAATAAGAAAGAAAGAAACAGCCGGGCGGTGGTGGCGCACGCCTTTAATCCCAGCACTCGGGAGGCAGAGCCAGGCGGATCTCTGTGAGTTCGAGGCCAGCCTGGGCTACCAAGTGAGTTCCAGGAGAGGCGCAAAGCTACACAGAGAAACCCTGTCTCGAAAAACCAAAAAAAAAAAAAAAAAGAAAGAAAGAAACAACTTTCAAAGTACCAGTATGTCTTTGGGATGGAAGGATAAATTATGCCTGGGTGGAATAAACTGTTCAAATCCAGGTGAAGCAAGGCAGTACCATGGTAATCCCAGGCAAGCAAGGGCAGAGGGATTGTAATTTATAGGCTAGGCTGAGCTAAATTTCCAAGCCAGATGTAAGATCTACCCATGTGGTCACACTTTGCCAATCTTCTAATTAAACATTAGTGCAATGCTTAACTTTTAACACCAGCTTGATTGCATAAATGAACATTGGAAAGCCAATAAAACTTTTCCTGCAGGTATTTATGATAAACTTTCCAGAAATTGGCATGCAGTCCAGCAGACTGACAGGGCCATGCTCACCTCCTAGTGCAGTGGGCACCAATTAGTCTGCTCAAGACCCAGATGCAACTATATGGCACAGAACAGGTAAATTCTATCCCTGTCTCAGAGCTGGGAAAGTAATCTTTTTTTGAAAAACAGAACTTTCGGCTAGATGTCGTTGGACTCTGAAATTTCAACTACCAGCCATTAGGTTTATGGACGTTCAGCCTCATTACTGAGTTCCTCAATTCTGAGACTTTTAACTTGCATTGAGTCATGCTATTGATATCCCAGGTTCTCAAGTATGCAGAGAGGCTGTTGTGGAACTTTCAGGCATCCATAATTGTATAACAAATCCACTCTCATCTGTCTGTCTGTGTCTCTATCTATCCAAACATCCATTATCTTCATACCATGTGTAGTCTATTGATTTTGCGTCTCTGGAGAACATTGACTAACATAACAGACAAATGATAAAGGGTTTCAGGAATCCTTAAGGTTAAGAGAGGTAAGAATTAAGTGGATCGTGGGAGTAGAATATGAATAGGTACACAAAAGCCCCAAATGAAGAACACCTATTCTCATCTATATTCAAAACCCTGAAACCTGTGTATAGCTTCCATCCAATACCAAAAGGAACTTTTTAGGAATAATGAAAACTGAAAGATTATTTTATAGTACTAAAGAGCAATTAAATTAGGTTATTTTGGATTCCTCAGGCAAGCCTTATCTAAGCACATGAACACTGAAAAACGGAGAATTTTCTCTAGTTAAAGACAGATGCCATATATTGGAAAATAAAGCCCAAGGGATTTGAGTTATGCACAAAAAACTCATGCTTAATGGGCTGGAGATAGTGGGGTCACAAGACAGTAAATGCCAGTGGCCTTAAGAAGCTAAAAGAAGCCCCAGCTGACAGCCAGCATGAAAACAGGACCTGAGGCTGACAACAACGAGGAACTGTTTCCTGCCCACAGCTTAGCAGAGCTTGAATGTGGATTTTCCTGTAGGACCTCCATATGAGAATGAGCTGACTTGTTGACTCTGACTGTATTAGACCCTAAGGAGAAGCAGCAGCCAAGTTCACCAGGATGACTGACCTTCAGGACTGTGAGATGATAAGTCCATGTTGTTTTAGATTGCAGTTTCTAGCAGTAATGAAAAAGACCAGCACAATGTATAGGTGTTATACTTGATTGTATATTTTCCTGCATGCATGCTAAATGTGCCATTTATGTTCTTGGAAGGCAGCTTGTACAGAGATCTATGAATATCATCTTTGTACTAACCACACCATTTGAAAAGCCCCCTGCTGAGTGCTGATGGAAAGATAAGTGCTGAGAAGATGATGTCTACATCCTCTTACCCAAGGGGAAGTCAAGAAAAGATAAAAAATATGAGTATCTATAAATGACCAGATTAAGCTGGGCGGTGGTGGCACACGCCTTTAATCCCAGCACTCGGGAGGCAGAGCCAGGCGGATCTCTGTGAGTTCGAGGCCAGCCTGGGCTACCAAGTGAGTTCCAGGAAAAGGCGCAAAGCTACACAGAGAAACCCTGTCTGGAAAAACCAAAAAAATAAAAAAAAATAAATGACCAGATTAATACAAACTGTGACTAGAGATTCAAACAAGGATACAAGATCCAGAGTCTGAGACAGAGACTGCACCACATTCCTGACAATGGAGTTGAGCCCAAAGAGAGGTGCTCTTGTCAAGACACTGCCACTGTAAGGAATGACCGACTCATGCTGCAAGGCTGATCCTGAACCAGGTGGGTACAGCTGAACTGACTTTCCAGGAAGGTCACAGGGACTAGTAGTCTAAGATGTCCATCCCTAGTGCTTTGACTGCTAAGGTTCCATTTATGTTGGAACTCTTTTGGAGATGGTGAGCCAAGTTGAGAGTGCCTCCTCTTTGTAAACTACAAGTCATTTTTCTCCTGAGCCTTACCAGGAGCAGCCTTAGAGAATTACGGTTGGTCAATGATGTGAGGGTACAATTCTTGCTTCTTTGTATACAGCTCTGAAAAGCTTCAGGTCAGGATGTCAAATATTTTCACTCATCATCTATGCAAAAATTATTTTCTATAAATTCACTGGTACTTCAAAAACAAAGAAAACACTAGTTTTATATTAAAAAAATAACTAGGTTAATGTTCAGATGACCATAATTTTTTTCTACATATACTTTTTAATCACTTATAAGAACACATAGAAACCTTAATGGATTCCAATGTTTTGGGGAAAATATTTTGAAAAAAATGAAGAAAATGTGGTGAAGTTGTTTTTTAATAACTGACTATCATGGCATGACTGAAATAGGGGATTGCCAAGTATTCTAAGAAATATATCTAGGGTTTTTTTGTAAATGAATGTATACAATTTGAGTTTAGATCATTAAAAGTGAGTGTTCTACAAGAAGAACAGCAATGGATATGTCAATGTGGAAGGAAGAAATCTCACAGGCCTCATCCCTAGACAATGATGTGTGTGTGTGTGTGTGTGTGTGTGTGTGTGTGTGTGTGTGTGTGTATAAATAATAGTTAAAGAAGAGGAGGCTGAGAATTTGAGACAAAACATGAAAGGAGCATGAAGAGGGCAGGAGGAAGGAAAGAAGTTAATAGTGAGTGTTGTAGAAGGGGGAACAATAAGGGAGATGTAAGTACCTAAAGAGAGTAAGGACAAGAAAGATACTGAGAAGGATAGAAGAATTACAAAATATAATTTTCTCTTTAATATACATAATATATTAATATATAACTATAAGTATACTATGTAGTGAAAGCCGAAGTGGGGAGTTATTTGGCAGAAGTGAAAGAACCAGCTAGAGAGGGGGAAGGAAGATGGGGAGAGTGAAGACCATCTCAGATTGATTCCTACTAACAATTTACATGACCTTGAATGCAGGTTTTCCTTAGGAACCTTCCAACTACGTTACATCCTAAAGGAACTATCAAGTCCACCTGGGATTCTGACCTCCATGGCTGCAAGAAACACATGTTTGAGATTGAAGCCCTTTAGAACAAATTATCATGATATGTGGTGATATTGTGCTCCCCAATATATCGTGCACCCTAATAAATTTATCTGGGGTCAGAGAACAGAACAGCCACTAGACAGACATAGAGGCCAGAAAATGGTGACATTCACACCTTTAATCCTAGCCTTCTGGAGGCAGAGATCCATTCGGATCTCTGTGAGTTCAAAGCCACACTGGAAATAGCCAGGCATGGTGACTCACGTCTTTAATCCCAGGAAGTAACAGCAGAAAGCAGGAAGGTATATAAGGCATGAAAACCAGGAACTAGGCTGGTTAAACTTTTAGGCTTTTGAGCAACAATTCAGCTGAGATTCATTCTGGATGAGGACTCAGAGGTTTCCAGTCTGAGAAAATAGGATCAGCTGAGGAATTGACAAGGTGAGGTGGCTGTGGCTTGTTCTTCTTCTCTGATCTTCCAGCATTCACCCCAATACCTGGCTCCAGGTTTGTTTTTTATTAATAAGACCTTTTAAGATTCATGCTACAATGATATTGATGCGAATGTATTGCAACTAAACTCATTATTTTACACATTACAAAACTAAAAAAAATTCAATGAATAGAAAGAGAGCTTTCTCACTACTGAGAGTAAATAAAACTAAGAGCCTTTGACTGTCTGTGAGAGTTTTGGAGTTCATGTAAGGATGGTGTTCAAATGCAGATCTGAAGGCTTCCAAAGACCTGCAGAAAACACAGAAATGTTTCAAAAGCTAACAAGTTCATGTTACCATAACAGGATCAAACAATGTTCAAACACGTTAAAATCATACCTGGAAACACATATTGTAGAGCATAGTACACAAATATTATGCATTGATCATTTGTTAAACACCTGGTTTTGAACCTACATCACAGACTCGGTATGTTTTCTAAGATTTTCTGCTTCTACTAGCACTTATACTTATCAATCCATAAGGACAGAGCAAGCACTCGGCTAGTGCTTGAGAATCTCAGAGAAAGGAATGTATCATTTAACATAAGTAATAAGTATCTTTAAACATATCATTAGTTTAGAGCAAAGGTTAATATACTCTAGAGCAGGCAGGTATTACAGGTCTGTGTGTACAGCTATTCAGGAGGTGGAGGGCCAGGACTGCAGATTCAAAGCCTACTTGTTACTAAAGACAAGTTCAGGCCAACCAATGTAGACAACTTAGAACCAGTCTTTTTTTTTTTTTTAATCTTTCTATTTATTTATTCTTTGTGTCTTTCACACCATGCATCTTGATCCCATTCATTTCCCATCCCTTCATAGCCGCCCTCTGTCCTTGCATTTCCCACCACCCCCTAGTAAAATTTCAAAGAAAAAGGAAAAAAAAAAATCAAAGAAAAAAAAGGGAGGGATCTCATCATGGAAGCTGTAGTATGACATAGTGAGTCACGTAGTAAACCCTCTTGTCCATATAGCTTTACTTACAAATGTTCATTGCAAAGAGTCATAGGTCTGGTTCGAGGCCTCTAGTTTCTGCTACACTATCGATGCTGGGCCCTCACTAGAACTCCTCTTGGTTATTCTGCTGTTGCCCTGTGTTGTGGAGATCCTGCAGCTTTGGGTCTACAAGACTGGTCCCATCACGTGCTCCAGCGGACCGCAGATGGGGTGGATAATGGGGTGGGCTGACCCACAACCCTGGTTCTGGCCCTGGGATGTGGCAGGGTTGGTCAGCCCACCAGCTCTTCTCCAATGTCCTCGCTACTAGGGTGAGCATTGCCTTGTCAAGTCCACCCTTTGCAGCAATAAGCAAGGAGCAGGGCCAATTCTGCTTTCATGTCCTCAGCGTCCGATCTCCCACACCTACACCTTCAGGGCCAGCTCCACTGTGTTGCCCAGGCGTGGCATAGGGGTCACTCTTCTGAGTGCTTCAGCAGATGAGGGACAGGGCCAGCTCTCTCACCTGCCTCAGGCATTGATGTGGGGGGGGCAGAAAGGACATCTGTCTCCCACCCATGCCACCACATGACAGGTGAGTAATGGGGACAGCTCTTCCATGCTTACAATATCGGGACTGCTTCGTCCACACTTCTGCCAACAGGGTTGGCTCTGTTGT
This sequence comes from Peromyscus californicus insignis, assembly GCF_007827085.1. Lineage (NCBI taxonomy): Eukaryota > Metazoa > Chordata > Mammalia > Rodentia > Cricetidae > Peromyscus > Peromyscus californicus. Next base: position 125,666,831 of record NW_026294617.1, read on the forward strand.
GCTGCTCATATGAGGTGCAGGACCTGTAGAACCAGTCTTAAAATTAAAGCAAAGCAAAACAAAACACCCAGCATATAGTTCAGATGTAGCGTTTTCCTAGCTTGTGCAAGGTCCTGGCTTCAATTCCTCATATAGAAAAACGTTGCTACTCAGACAGACTAGTGACAAATAGAAACAAAACGTTTTGTCTGCACACTGGAAGAGTGCGCATGCACACACACACACACACACACACACACACACACACACACACACACACACGTGTACACACACACACACACACAAAACACGAAGTGAGTGAATCTATAAAGCTTCAAAACGTATTTCCAGAGATGTACTCTTGAAGTAGTGGTCCATTTCCTAAGGTCCCATAATCTTCCCAAATAATGCAGCCAACTGTGGACCAAGTGATCAAATACGTGAACCTGGGTTTTATTGGTGTATGGGTGGGGGTGGGGGTGGGAGTCACTTCTCATTCAACTTCCCATTACAACCTGACAGTTGGATAATCTCTACAGACCAGCTACTGTCAGCAACACATTTTCAAATGCATCTTAATTTTTTAAAATCCATACTTTTAAAAGGCATATCATAAGTATACTGTGTTATAATAAAGAGTGATTTTAATAACATACAATTTTTGTAGCTGAGTTGTACCATACACTTGCACAACTAGTCCAATTCATTAATAATGAGCAACCATTATGTTCCCAATTTGACACATGGGATACTGAAAAGCATTTACAGCCAATCTATTACAAAGCCTTGGTTAAAGAAGATGTAGATATGAGTTAAAATCACAGTGTGGTTCAGTTATTTTGTGGGAGGGTGAAAAGTTTAAATGTGCTCCCTGCTGTATCAACTGCACATTCATCTTGGGAACTAAGTGTTCTGCCAGGAGAGGTGGCACTCACATTCACAAAAGAGACACTGGTTTTGCTCTGCTCCACCACACTTGCTTTGAAGATGTACACAAGAAGAGGTTGAGCAATTCCACCCAGTAAGAGGCTGTGTGTGCTTCGATAAATCAGATCCTGCATGGGGAGCTTAGTTTGAATACGTTAACCTTGAGAAATAACAAGTCCTGAAGGCTTGGAAAAATCGCTAAAAATAAAAGACAAGAAGCAAATATAGGTCCTCCTTTTATTCCAGACTCTGAAGTTCACATCTATCACCTACTAAAATAGCATTCTTTATACTGTCCAAGTGAAAGGAACAGACTATCTGCTTGTATTTCCTTGCTCTTCTGTAGGTAGCACAACTTCATGCCCACAAACATATCAAGTCATTCTAATATTATACCTATACATATTTTCCTCTGGACTAAATTATGTAAAAATCCTCCACTGAAACAGCACATCATGTCTCATATTTTTTCCAGACCTTTAAAAAGTCATACAGAAGCAACTTTGTGGGAAATAACACATTTTTTTTTTTATGTACAAGTAGACAGGACACACCCTTGACTAGTGACTAGTGGTATAGAGATACAGGGGCATCCACTCAAGAAAACATGAGCTGATGAGATGGCTCAGTGGATACAGGCCTTTGCCTCTAAGCCTGATGAATTGAGTTTGATTCCTGGGACCCATGTGGTAGAAGGAGAGAACTGAATCCTGTTTGTAGTCCTTTGCTTTCAATATCCATGCTGTGACATGCATGTATGTACCACAAGGAATAAGTCAATCAATCAATAAAGAAAAAAAGAAACTTTAAAGTTAAAAAATGTTATTTATAGAATTATTTCTTGTCCTCTGCCTCTAATAGCATATAGCAAGTACTTAATAGTCACTGTAGCTAGAGTTTCCTTGCCTGGCCCACAGTCAGGACAAATCTCTCTCACCTGCCAGTCCCACAGTCTCTCAGACCCGACCAAGTAAACACAGAGACTTATATTGGTTACAAACTGTATGGCCATGGCAGGCTTCTTGCTAACTGTTCTTACAGCTTAAATTAATCCATTTCCATTAATCTATACCTTGCCACATGGCTCGTGGCTTACTGGCATCTTCACATGCTGTTTCTCATCGTGGTGGCTGGCAGTGTCTCACTCAGCCTTCCACTTCCCAGCTTTATTCTCCTCCTTGTCCCACCTATACTTCCTGCCTAGCCAATGGCCAATCAGTGTTTTATTTATTGACTAATCAGCAACACATTTGCCATACAGAACATCCCATAGCACTTCCCCCCCTTTTTTTTTTTCAAAAAGGAAGGTTTTAACCTTAACAAAGTAAAATTACATATAATTTGGGAATTTGGGCGTAGCTTCTTTTACTACTTCCTGCTGGAGGGGGGCACTGTATCTTATGGGGACACAAAGAAAATTTTAGGATCATGGAGTAGTCTATGAGGGTGTATCGACTGAGGCAGTTGCCTTCAAACCATTCTGGATGTTGGATCATCTGGGCCATGGTGTCATCAGAGACCTTTCAGGGGGTCTTGGCTGGTCAAACCTGATGTATCTTAATCTGGAACAAATCCATAGCCTTTGGCTTTCTGTGGGAACAAAAGCAGAGACTCTTTTCCAAAGCAACATATTCTTATATCCAAATTTTGAAGTCAAGGTACCTTTAAAATATACATATTGGCATAACTCAACAGCTTTTACATTCAAATGTTTTTCCATATTTAAAAATCCCAAAGACAACACAATCCAGATTCTCTGTGTAATATTCATCTTTATGTGGCTTATTTTTTATATTAATTTTACTGTCTCTTTAAAGACTTTATTTTTTAAAACTATGTATTTGTTTCTATAACTGTATATATCACCTTTTTTGTCTCTTTCAAGCCTACGTATTTTTTACACACATTGTAAACTACTACATCTGAATCTGTCTTATTGTGAATATATTACTTTAAACTGCAGCAGCTATGACTGCTGGCTCCGCCCACCTCAGCTTCCCAACATGGCGGTAGTACGTTTTCCACCAGCTCTGGGAGCTATCGTGGGTCTATGCTTTTATCCAAGCAGCGTGTAGCCCAGAAACCTCTTTTTTTGTTTTGTACTAGCAAAGGCTAAATCCACCATGCAGCTTAATGTGCCACTTGCAGAGGCCTCATTCCCGCCATACTGCAGGTCAAGCGCGCACACTAGGAACCCACAAGTAGCTCAAACCAGCAGCTGGCGCTCATTTGAGAGAGATAATTAGGAAGCTGTTTTTAGCTCCATTTTAGAATCTTTTTTTTCTCTCAGTTTTTAGGTGGAAACTCTTGCCACCACGTTGGACGCCATTTGTAGATGTAACCAACCGTCTTATTAAATAAGAAACACAGAGCCGATTCAGAGAAGAAAGCCAAGAGGTCAGAGCTAAGAGTCTCACCCCTCCTGATTCAGGGATCCTCTTCAGCCAAGAGAGCTCTCCGAAAGGGGAACCTACTTCCTGTGTGTATGTCTTTATAGTCTTTCTGTTCTGCCTTCTCATTGGTTGTAAACCCAAACATGTGACTGCCTCGTCACTGCCTGTATGTACCGCCCTCCAGGTCCTTAAAGGCGTGCGCCACCGCCGCCACGCACTTTCTATGGCTCTAATAGCTCTGACCCCCAGACAACTTTATTTATTAACATACAATTAAAATCACATTTCAGTACAAGTAAAATACCACCACAAGTCACCGTCCAAGAGATTGACAAGAAGTTTCATTCTAGTCTAGTTGGTGTTCAAGCAAATTGGATGTTGACTCAACTCCCAAAGATTCCTCCTATGCTAAGAAGAAGGAATACTAGCAAAAACTTGCTGATCCCAGATACTTCCTCTCTAATGCAATGCATTCTTAGCTTTGGTACGTATGGGGCAAAGTCAGTGATTCTGAAACACTTAAGATATCCAAAAAGAATAACAATCTGATTGAATGAGATTATCTCATTTACATTTTCTAAAAGAACAACAAAATACCCAAATGTTCAATGAGAATAGCTTCTCTGCATTGAACCACAATTTTACTCTGCAGTCTATTTTGTTTCAATCAACTGTACTGCTCTACAAAACCAAAAACCATCTAATTTGCTTCTTATCCTTAATCTAGTCCTTTGTTAACAATTATTTAATCAGTATCTAAAATGTGTCAGGCATTATTCTAGACTGTCAATTACAGCATTGAACAAGAGTCTCCTTCAAGAATTTGTTGGAAGAAATCAATTAGAAGTATATTTGAGGGGAAGGCAGGGTGCATGTTCTTGTGTCTGCATATGTGGATATTGTGTTAATGTTGAGTACTATAAAAAAAAAGGCTCAGAGGAAGTTAATTGTTCAGGATTGAGAATTCAGGAGACATTTCAAATAAAGCCACCTTGAAATTTCTTCTGTAAGAGATGGGATTTGGATAGTGTAGCTGAGATGGTGAAAAGGAGCAAGTCCCTTGAGGATCAAGTAAGAATCGGTTCCCATAGGTCAGAAGCATATACATAAAGATTCAGGTATGGGGTTTGGTTTAGCCCATTAAGATGCATCAGCAATACCCATGTGGTTTCTGTGGGGTAGAAGGGGAGCATAAATCATTAGGAATCTCTGGAATGCAGGGCTTTAATGATCAATGCTGAAGATTTCCCGTGCTATTCACTGTGTGATGGGAAGCCTTTGAAGGCTTTTGGTTGATGAGTGACAGAGACGGGAACTCAGAACAGGGCATTTTCATGGTCATTGTTTTCTTTTGTAATGTATCTCTGATTAGTGGGAAATATAGGTATATGCTATGAATGAAATTGGAAGAACAATTAGAAGACTAATACATTATCTAATAATTATCTAATACATCAAACTAATAATTATCCCAGGCAGGAGATAATTATTGCTTGAACTAAGCTTCTGGCAATAGAGATGTTGAGATGATTGGATTTCCATATATTTCAATGAAGAAACCTACAAAACTTGCTGAATGAATGGATAAAGAACATTAAGGCAAGTGAGAAGTCAGAGAAACTGCTTTAGGCTTTTGCCTAAGCAACTGAGTGTGTGGCTGTGCTGTGTGTTCAGATAGGGAAGAGCTGGAAGGATCAGATCTGAGCGTGATAATGAGTAATAATCTCAAATTCTGTTTACAGATAATGTGAACACATTTTCAGTTGTAAAGTTCAGTGATAGTGATAAAGGGTTGGATTGCATAAAGTTACACTGTGTTCAAAACTATAAAGGACAGACAAGATTGTCTTTGGATGTGTTCAAGGGAGAGAAAAGGGGAGTGCTTTGGTGCTGGCAGTAGTGCAGGTAACACAATAACAAAATAGAGAACTACTAATTTGATATAATTAACGCAGAAGAGGAAATCAACAAAGAGTATCTTGGGAATCAACTGCATGGGGATAAAAAAATGACTCATCAGTTATGTGCAGTGCTCACTGAGGAACTGAATGTGATAAAGAAATAAAATTGATTACTGGGTTTGTCATAACATGGATTTGCTGGTGATTTTACTAAAAGAGGCTCTGTTGTGTTGTGGTAACAAAACCTCACTGATAACAACGAGAGAAGAGCTGAGCAATTGGACAGTGAGTATGAATTGGCCTCTCAAGGAGTTTTGTTAAAAAGGGTCACTAACAAGTATAATGAAAGAGAGAAACAGCTCTCTCTCTCTCTCTTTCTCTCTCTCTCTCTCTCTCTCTCTCTCTCTCTCTCTCTCTCTCTCTTTCTCTCTCTCTCTCTTTCTCTCTCTCGTGGTGTGTGTGTGTTATAGTATCTGTCTCTCTCACTCTTTCTCTCTCTCTGTGTGTATTATGGTATCTCTTTCTGTCTCTCTGTCTCTGTCTCTGTCTCTCTCATCTCTGTATGTGTGTGTGTGTGTGTGTGTGTGTGTGTGTGTGTGTGTGTGTGTGTCCATTTTACAAATGTTTTAAGAGTTCAGGAAGTTGATAGTAGAAAAGAAAAGAAATCATTGCAGCAACCCAACCTTTGACTAAGAAAGAAGGAGTGGAAGGCTAGAGTTGACGGACACTTTCTATGGGAGCATGGACATTTCTTTATTTTGAAGGAAATTGACATAAAGTGTGAGGCTATGGGCTGAGAAGAGAGTTAATGGAAGATGATACCATTCTCTTTGTACTGCTACTAGATTTTTCTTTTTTTTTTATTTTTTTTTATTATTTTTTTAAATTTATTTTAATTTATTTTGCAATACAATTCAGTTCTACATATCAGTCACGGATTCCCTTGTTCTCCCCCCTCCCGTCCCCCTCACCTTCCCCCCAACGCCCCCCCCCCCCCATTCCCATCTCCTCCAGGGCAAAGCCTTCCCCACAGACTGAGGTCAACCTGGTAGACTCAGTCCAGGTTTTCTGACTGAAATAATAAATCTTGTTTTGATCAGACAAGCACAAGAAATATAAACAATTTTAATTATAGAAGTAAGAGAGACATCAGAATGATTTTAAAGATGGGTCATGGGACACAGGATAATGCATGAGAGATGTCAGAATGTAGCAAGAATATTAGAAAGTCACACAGTCTGGGAACCACAGACTGTGTGGCTGAGGTGTGAACACAGTTCAGTTTATTAAAAAAAAAAAACTGAGAAAAATTTGAGTTGGCAGCCATAATGTAGGATTCTGGAATTTTGGCATTTAAATTGGGGCAGTTAGCTGTCATGGCAAGTTTTAAGGCTTGACTATGGCACTGGGTGTATAAAGCAGAGTTGAGGGAAGAGTCATTGGTGATGCAGCATAAGAAATGAGTCCTCTAGCCAGAAGATTTTCCGGTCCCTCCCAGCCCCGCGGTCCTGCAGCTGCTTATAAAATAATCACTCAGAGGCTTAATATTATTTACAAGCTGTATGGTCTATGTCAGGCCTCTTGCTAGCTAGTTCTTATATCTTAAATTAACTCATTTCTATTAATCTATGTTTTGCCATGTGGTCTGTGGCTTACCGGTCTGCTGGTATGTTGTTTCTTGGGTAATAGACTGGCATCTAGATTTTATAATCTATCCTATATTTCTCTCTCCTGTCTCTCTCCTTGGATTTCCTGCCTGCATCTAAGCTGCCTTGTCATAGGCCAAAGCACATTAGTTATTAACCAATGGAAACAACATATATTCACAGCTTATAGAAAGACATCCCAGAGCACTTCTCCTTTTCCATCTAATCAAAAGGAAGGTTTTAACTTTAACATAGTAAAATTATATATAATAGAACAATTATCAAGTAAGAATTACAGTTACAATATCTAGTCTATTTGTATTTGGCAAAATTAAAGAAAATATTTTATAATCTATCCTATATTTGTGAGTCTAAAGTTTCATATCTAATTTATCTTTTATCATAACCAAGGAAAATTAAAATTATAACTATCTAGTCTTCAACTACCAGCATTGGATGAGTCTATAGTTCTTAAAATTTCTTAAGATGATGCTGCAGAGGAAATAATGACCCCTTATCTAAACATATAATAAATACAGAGAATAAAGACAGGACAAGATGACTGCACAAGAAATACAGTGAGTGCCAGGATTTGATGTCATGTACTTCTTTTGTGCTGTGATTATTGACAAGTCATTATTTGTACTACAAATCAGTCAGGACCTCCAGACTTTGTGATTCCTGAAGCCGTGGAGATCAAGTACTTCTATTTGATAGCAGGGAAACCTGGAGTCCTTGTGGTGGTCAGATTTCAGCACCAAATGGAAACAAGTTTCAGAGATGTCAGTGAACTTAGCAAACTTTATTGTTTACTGAACTCAGTGAATTTCTCCTTTTGGTAGATTTTGGGAGAGTCGAATTATTATAAAAATACTACTGGAATTATGATGATAGTTACGAATATGCAGTTGGCATTCACTCTGCACCAGTCACCATGATGGATATTTTTTGCTCATGTTATTCTAGCTTGTCTTTACAACAGTCTTATGGACCAATTAACTCTACTGTCCACACATAATCAGCATAAAATATTGAAAGCAGGCCTAAAGCAGCTTGGTCAGGTTTGGAATCTGTAGACATTTGTCTGGTGTCCAAGTTTCTAAGTGATGTCTTGTCTGTCATCAACTATAATTATCTTACCATCCACCTCATTTTTGGATCTTGGTGAAGGAAAGACCAACTTATAGGAGTATTGCTTTCAACAACAAATTTAAGTGTGCATTGGCTATGTTAAAAGAACAGGTAGTAATGTTATCAGATTAGCTGAGTTCTTCAATCTGTTGCAAGCAAGAGTTTATAACATGACCTTATTAAAAACTTAATGGATTTTTAGTAACTTCAAGAACAAAGATCTCAGGTTCCCTTTGCTTCCTCATTTATATTTTCCTCTATTTCACATCAGAGCTCATACCATGGAGGGTGAGCTTTCTCAGTTTTAGTTTTCCATTTTTAATAGCACTTTCCATTTAATAGAGTTTTAATTAAGTCTTCCTGTTACACATAAAATGATGCTATACACAGAGGTGAATAATGTTGATGTATTTTCTTACATCTTAAAATCTAGAGTCCAAAGACAAAATAGAAAATAACAATCACATACAAATTATATTTAATAAACGGCCATAAGATGTGATTTCTTTTTAGGATTCCAAGGTCTTGTAAGAAAATGTAATAGTGCAAATGTGATATTATGAGATATTTTCTTTTTTCTGTTGAGTGGTAGATTCGGTGACTGCCTTTGCTCCTGTCAGTTGTGTTCACACTAGGAGTAAGATGAAATCTATAGCTAATACCATTCTAATCAGGATGATTTAGACCTGTGTGTGCAGAACAGAAATAAAGCAAGAGCCCAAACTATCACATAGTGGGTGTAGATTGCATAACTTTGGATATGAATTCTATGTACCAAGAAATTCAGCTTTTGTAACATGTCAGACAACACTGAGATGAAGATGCCTGTCTTCTAAGTCTATCCAGTCTGAAGCTCTGCTTCCTCAAGTGAAGGAAATGTGTCTTTCTGTTGACCTCAGACAAGGACACCTTATGATCAAACATAACTCTATCCTAAACCTCCAGCTAGTCTATCAGAAGGATGAAGGGGCATCAGGAACATAGCTTGCAAAAGCCTGCAGAAGACCTGCAGATATTCTGGCTAGAAACCAGTTTTTTTTTTGTTTGTTTGTTTTTTGTTTTTTGTTTTTTTCAAGACAGGGTTTCTCTGTGTAGCTTTGCGCCTTTCCTGGTACTCGCTTTGGAGACCAGGCTGGCCTCGAACTCACAGAGATCCACCTGCCTCTGCCTCCCGAGTGCTGGGATTAAAGGCGTGCGCCACCACCACCTGGCTAGAAACCAGTTTTATTCTGGGACTGGAGAGACGGCTCAGTGGTTAAGAATGCTCACTGCTCCTACAGAGGACTCGGGTTCAGTCCCCAGCACCCACATGTCTGATGCCTTCTTTAGGCCTTCTTGTGCACTGTGCACATGTGTTACACGTATATGCATGCAGACAAACACTTCTATACATAAAATAAAAAATTTAATCCTGGTAATGTAAAAATGCCTCTAAAAAGTGGATCTCAAATTCTGATAATCGTATAATTGTGGAAAGGCCAGGTATTCATGCTAAAGGAAGAATTCACCTTAGGAGAATATTGCATTCTAGTCCCAGACTGTTTTCCCCTGGACTGAGCTGGCTGATGTTAGATGTGGTGGAGGTAAGCATAGCTAAAATTACTCTCTTGTCTTTCAGTCTCAGCCCTTTGCCAGAAGAATCAAAAGAAGGCCAACCTTCAGAGTCCTGGCTTCTACTGTCTTGCCTGCCCCTTAATAAGTATGTATTCAGAGCACATGACAATAGTGCCATGACATTGTTACTAATATAGAACAAGTCAAAATACAAAGAATTTTAAATGGCTCTGCTTCTTTAAAAAAAATGATTTTTGGAATCGTTTCTTCTTCTAAACCGGAGTCTCCTGCTGCTCCAGTTGGTAGTGAGACCTCTCAAGTGCCAGACAATGGTGACCATGATAAATGGTCTTCATAGTCAAAGGTGTCCCCAGTGAAGAGCAAAGGCATACAAAGCCGATTGCACTTGTGTGATATCACTCCAGGAGACAATACATGTCTGTGCATGTTCTTTGAAAGCCCAGTCTTTTCAGCTGATTGTTAAACAGTTAACTATCAATGCTTTGAAGTGTTCTCATCTATGTGAGCATGCAGTTTGATCAGGGAAACTTTCCACACCACTGTAAACCTAAAGCTTTTTTACAAATCAGTTGAGCTTAAATAATTTAATTATGGCCTTTTAACATGGAAGAGTTTAACCTTCCAGATGGCTGAGAAAAAGAGATATTTCCAATAATCATGGAAGGAATTATTCACTATAATTGACGTTAATGTATAATTTACATTTTATAACATTTCTGGTTCTTAATAAGTCCTAATAAGTAAAACTAAGAGTGAGAATAATTATCCCATAGGCCAAAGTAAAAATGCTATCAGCCCCTTTGCTTATGATTTCAGGGGTTGTTATATTTTGTTTTAAATGAGTGGCTAGGGCTTTCTCATTTCACATCTAAAAGTTACTTAGGCTAATCAGCTCCAGGCGTAGGAAGGTTACTTCATGGGTAACTTAAATATGCTGTGCTGTTATATGCCAAAAGAATCTATATTAAGTTGTCTATTTTAAATGCAAGACGGAGGAAAAAGGAGACAAAGGCGAACACGAGGTTCTTAGATGAGCAATTCTCTCCTCAAACCCCACTGTAGTATAAAATTACATCAAACGTGCTATTGTATCACACTACTACCTACATCAATAAAATGCCAGGTTGACATATTATAAAGAAGAATCAGGAACACTTCAATACATCCAACTCTCTGGAAAGAAAAGGAAAGCGCAAGGTATACAGTATGTTTCATCCACAACAAGTCATCAGAGAACACAGTCACATGACTCTGCTATGCTGTGACAGTCTTCATTTCAAAAGGAGAGCTTCCCAGCACTGGAATCTGCCTTCCTCAGATCCTGACAGACAGGCAACTCTAAAGAATGAGCCATAAAGTGAGCACCGGATCACAGGCTTCCATACTACCTCATTCTCTTCCTCCGTCCCTGTGTGCACATCTGGAACCCAAATTGCATTTCAATATTCATAATAAACTTTTCACTTGGATAATAAAAACATTCTTCTTAGAGACTGCCAACATTCGATCATTATAAAACTGAAACATGGGATGTGGGGGGAATGTCGATTTATTGTTCCTGAAGAACAAGCACAGATGCCAACTGCAAATTTACTGTTCAGTGAAGTCCTGGAGGAGTAGAGAGGGATAAGTAATCACACAGCTCTAGATAGCTGATAAATCTTCCTGGACTTTTCTCTATTAGGTTTCATGAAGAAACCCAGGTTATCTTTGAGGGTAATGTGAAGGGGGGTGCCTGTTCACTTCTAGAGTTCTCTGAAATAGGCTCCAGAATGCATAACTATTTCTCTGGTTCAAAAGACAATTTCTTGGTTACTGTTGCTCTGTTTGGATTGTATGTGGGCTTTTTCCTAAATAGGGAATATACTGCTCACTGAATACTCTATCAATTTTATTGATAAAACTTTGACACTGGACAGCTTATATTCTTGCACCCCTACTACATTGTTATAGCTGATTTTCAGTATCTTTGAAATGTAAAAACAGCTTAGGCTCCACCATGGAGTTTAAGAAAAGTTCCTGCCACTCTCATCTGTACATGACTGAAGAAACTTCATTCACTGGGAGATGAAAATTATTTTCTAAGATGGGCTTAGAAAGATGGCTAGCACTTCCTCCATAGGATTACATAGTATTCCAGCTAGTAGGTAGATAGGATATGAACGATGGCACATGAGAAAAGATAGTGGGGTTGAGCACTGGAGAGCTGTGAGATAAGAGATGAAAGAGTGGGAGACTACCAAGGACATTTGAAAACTAGACAGTTAAGGATTTCCAACTCAGCATACAGTGGTTTGAAGGCATTGACAGGGCATTGAGCAATATGATGAACCTGAACTTCGTTGTGCAAGTATTGTTCAATCTTAATGTGTAGGAAAGCGGTAAAGAGGGAAAGAGAAGATAGAGGAATCTAATTAGATGAGAGATATCGAAGTGACGTGATAAACACTTCCTCCACTTTGTTGGAATTCCCTGCTCAGATTTTTCTAGACTTTGCCTCTTTATTGGCATCCTCCAAATACAGCTGCTGAAGAAAATTCCCTGTTTTAAGGCCACACAATTCAAATCCTAATGCTTAAAAGGATCCTCCAAGACCTCTATGGCAACTCCAGAATGCTTTATAGTTTTTGTCTGTCATCAGTTACGTGTCTCCTGGTAGACAGCCACACAATGTGTGTAAACTGACTGACTAAAACCCATCAGTATCTGAGTCCCATTTGTTAATTTGGTGCAAGTTTACTTTATTCACCCAATGAGAAATGTACTTTCTATTTTAATTTTTATTCTTTATAAAATGATATGTACATAGTAGGTAGCAAATAAATAATAAAGCTGGCAAATGATTCTTAAAAGTCCATATGTGATATTCACACCATTATAAAATAGTCAATCCATTATTATGCATTGTCACAAGCAGTTTCATATTCTAAAGTCACACTACTGAATAAGTAACTAGGGTAAGTCATTTTCTATCTATAAGTGTAAATAAAATGAGGATTGATTTTCTCAGAATCACCAAAGTCATGGGGCTGATTGAAAACCAAGTTAACAAGACATGTACGTGCCATTCAGTTTCTACTCTGCCCTGAATTCCATGTTTTGTGACACTGGAACTCTGTCTCTACTCTACCCTAAATTCCATGTTTTGTGACACTGGAACTCTGTCTGATCGCCCTCTGTATTTCAGCAGCACGGTTGCAATAAAGGGTTCAGGAGACACACGCCAAGGTAGTTCTCCAATGAATTTCGCCATGATCCTGGTCATTGCTTCCCATGAGCCTCACCCAGAGCAGTGCAACAGCAAGCATCTCCTACATGTCACAGCCAATAGCTTCTTCATAGACTTCACAGCCATCCACGGGACGATGACTAGAGAGTCTTTCCTTTATCTCAGGGATAGTTCACTGTGGCCCTCCGGTGAATCTCTTTTACAGAGTTTGGACGGCAGCTTTGTGTTGGAGGAGCCTATTTCCAAGTTTGTTCTTTTCTTCTGTTCTCTTTCAGTTCTAGAGATAGTGGCATTCTGTGACTCTGCTCTGCCTGTAGTTTTATATTTATTTAACTATTTTTATTTTTTTTTGGTGGTTCGAGACAGGGTTTTTCTGTGTAATAGCTCTGGCTGTCCTAGAACTTGCTTTGTAAACGAGACTGGCCTGGGACTCACAGAGGTCTGCCTGTCTCTGCTGCCTGAATCCTGGGATCAAAGGCGAGCATCACCACCACCCAGCATGCCTGTATTTTTAAAGACACTCTTTTACTCTCTTAGTAGCAACCCTCTTTTATCAATTTAATATCCTTTAATATTATATATTTCATGTTTGAAATATGGATGGGATTTTTATACACTGAATGAACTCTGAATTCTATAGTCTGTGAGGAATATTCTAGAGGAAGACAACCACTGGAAGATGATGAGGAAGACATTTATACTCTGGTACTGAGTACAGCATGCAAAGCACCTACGAGTTTCTGATGGATGCTGTGGGACTCTTGATGTTCTTATGTTCCTTCCAGCGTGTTCTTTCCAAATAGCACTCAGGTTTCACACCTATCATTCTTTTCCCAGTGAGCAACTTACACACCAGTCATCTTTCAGCCTTTCTGTGGCTTTTGAGGCACCACAGTGATGTTGCTTACTCCTGCCCAAACACGTAAGTTTAGGTTGATTGTTGCTTATGTTGTAAGTTTAAGTTGTAAGTTGATCATGACTGGACCAACCAACCAATTTTTATGTGACAGAATAACAAGTCTTGACTAACAGATAGAGGCTAAAAGAGGAATATTGGTGAAATTATAGAGGGACATAGAAAGAAAGTCATAAACAATAGCCCCAGGACAGTAGGAGTGAGGTGAAAAGCACCTGCCATGTGCAAACATGGAGGCCTTTGTTTTCCTCCATAGCATTATGCAAAGAGTGGAACTGGTTTAGATATAGCCTTACCCTACACTGGACTCCTGAATTGTTCCTTGTTGAAATCACTTGAGCCAGGCTTCCACAATCTGCAAAGCACTCAGCACTATTGTCTTCCAAGATCCTACAGGGATGACCCAATAATCTCTTCTTACAATGTTCCACCGTTTTTCTAGTCTAAAGCTCCAAAGTACTACACTACCTTCCAAAAAGGCACACAGTCAGGTCTGTCACAGAAATATCCCAACTTCTGTTTTCATGTCTCTTGCTGAGGAAAAAAACACCATGACTAAGGCAACTTACAGAATGAAGAGTTCATTAGGGCTTAAAGTTCCAAAGGAATAAGTCTATCACCATCATAGCAATGAAGCATGGTGGAGAGCAAGCATCTTGGTTGGAAGCTGAAAGCTGAGGAATCCCATCTCACCCCAAACACCACACAAAGGTAATAACTATGTCTTGGTCTCATTATTTCCCTGACATTGAATACAGAAATGGATATTCAATACATATTTGCCAAATGAATGAGTGATTGATGTTCTATTAGAGTACAGTTGTATCAACAACACAAAGAAGATCCATGGGTTGGGGAGATAACTCAGTGTATATGAGCACTTGCTACATATGCATGAGAAACTGAGTTCCATCCCCAGAACCCACCAAAAAAGATGGATGTGACTGGGCTCACATGCAACCTCAATATTGGGGTAGGGGAGGAGATGGGAGACAGGTGGGGCTTGCTGGAATTCATCCATGCTCAAAGTTCAATAGCAGACTTGGTCTCAGATGAATAAGGTGGAGAATGATAGAGGAAGATGCTTACTGGCCTCTAGGCATGCATGGGCACATATAACGCACCCCTGCACATGTTTTACATCACATGTGTGCACACACAAACCTGCATGCATATACAATAAATAAAATAAAATAACTAATAAATAATAATGTAGAATAGCCTAGAAACACACAATGAAACAAGGGTGGGGGATAACAGGTGGGATTTCAGTATTCAGGGTTAAGTGTTGCTTATTATTCTGACTGCTTATTCTAGTTTCATGTGACATTTAGTTAGGCTGGAACTCAACTCTTTCCATGGCAGCTGTGGCATTGTGAGTTACCCCTGACAGTGTGATCTCCTACTTCTTTGGAAATTTGAGGGAGGAGACTGAGCTCCTTGCCTCATTCTATGTGATCTAGAAAGACCTGTCAAATGCTGCCTTGTCCTTGCCTTTGAAGGATTGCAGTCCTGTGTCATCAGGATGCTGCTGAGTTTATAGTACATGCTCAGCCTCTCCAGTGGATCTGTTTCATAATATGATAATCCAAGGGTGAGGCACAGAAGTTGTAAAGGGTGGGAAATGGTGCACTGTCTCCACTTGACTCCTCTGCTCTGTATCTCCCTGTGTATTTGTCTTCTTTTTACACTAATTATTACTAAAGACCATCTACTTAGAACATTCTTAATTGCTTTTGAGAACATGCATCAGTCTATTTCACATCTATGCTGTTCATGATTTTTGCTACTGAAACATCAACAGTTCTATCACCTTAATGTCCAGCCCAGGGATGCCAGTATCTAACAACAAATAGCCCTAGGGATTTAAGACAGTCAAGAAGTAGGCTCCTGTGTCCTCCAGAAAATACCATTACAGCTGCAGGATATTCAGGATCCTTTTCATTAATGATTCTCCTTTATTATAATTGTGTTTAATGGCTTAATTTTCATCAATTGCAAAGCCTTGATCACTGAAAACTATTCTGACAGATGATAACTCATGTTTACACTCTCGTTTGGGAAGCTGATGAAATGATTTTGAAGACTGAGATTTAGGATTTATTGTAATATCTGGTAGATTAAAGGCACCCCCCAGCTGTTTCCCCATCCCTAGTGACTAAGGAAAATTGAGTGTGAATATTAGTAATAATATGTATTATCTTGTTTGAGAGACAAGTTTGATGAAGTTTGAATGTATGCCTTCATGTATTACAAAATGAATGCAATTTGCAAATCCTTCTATATAACACCTTCTGCTGAGCTGTAATGTGCTTTAAGTCAGCCATGATTAAAACTACATTTAACAAGAAAAAACACACTATTTATCTGCCCAGCTACTTCCTGCCTTGTCGTCTTGGCACGGCTGGGTGGTAGTGAGTGCCAGCTGAGGAACTTTCCCTCTTCCATGTCACCATCTGTCTGTAGTTCCACTTCAGTCAATTTCTATTATTATTATTATTATTATTATTATTATTATTATTATTATTATGGAACTCACAAGAAGAAATAAAGAAAATTTGGCTACATATTTTTGATGACCCTTTTTCCTCATTTGTGTCCCTTGGAAATATGTGAGAAATTCGGCATCCAGAAGCCTTTATCATGTTGCATTATGGTTCCATCAGCAGTGAAGACATGTTTCTGTTGCTGTAATATCACATACATTCTATAGCTGAACTATCATGTCAATATCATCTACTCCATTACTTTCTGTTGTGATTACAATTGTTACATACATAAGGTCAATTGTTAACTGTGTTCTCTGCAGGTAGGTGAAATTGTTCACCTTGATTTACTTAAATTGAATTTGAAGACCTTCTAATTTTATTTTTAGCTGCTGATAACTTTCATCAAAGTCCATACAAGGAAATGGTTGATAACACTGAGACTCACCAACAATTCTCTGGTGTGGCAGAAGGAGTTGTGGTTATATCCTACTAAGTAATATTTATTCCAAAAGAAAGTCTGTCCTTGATTTTTAACAATTGCCTAGTCAGCAGATTGTTGAGAGATATCAGCTGTGGAGATGCTACAAACCTCAGCTTGTTTGTTTGTTTGTTTTTGAGGTGGGTATCTCACTAAACACTTTTTTTGTACCTTTATCCAGGGGTTAATATATCAACATTACACTTTGTCCTAGGTCTGAAATTTTGTACACTATATTGAAGCCTGTACAATAACAACAAAGACTTGCAAAGTAATGAATTTGCTCTCTAGGTAAGCTCTTCTCTTTAACAATATACAGATGCCCATCTTCATCCTGCTTCTTCATCAGACATAAATTGATGGCCTCTATGTGCTGAAAATGTTAGCAAAGGGGAAATTGTGTGTATGTGTGTGTGTGTGTGTGTGTGTGTGTGTGTGTGTGTGTGTGACAGAAGTTTAGTGCTGATCTACAGTGTCAATTTTATTGGAACGCTAAACTACATTCTGCATTGATTTAAACATTTAACTTCATTATTATTGTGTGATATGAATGTGTACAATGTGTGTGTGTGTGTGTGTGTGTGTGTGTGTGTGTGTGTAAAAGAGAGGTGGAGGAGAATTTTTGTGGTGGCCTGAGCATCAGTCTTATCTGAACTCTGAGCTGGGTTCTGTTTTATTTAACTTTTTAACTTTATCATTATTATATGTGTATACACAAAGTGTGTATGTGTATTAATACAGGCTGGAAGGTGCCAGTGAGGCTGTGTGGAGGTTAGAGGACACCTTTTGGCAATCAATTTTTTCCTT
This sequence comes from Peromyscus californicus insignis, assembly GCF_007827085.1. NCBI lineage: Eukaryota > Metazoa > Chordata > Mammalia > Rodentia > Cricetidae > Peromyscus > Peromyscus californicus. Next base: position 125,684,302 of record NW_026294617.1, read on the forward strand.
ATGCCTCTACATGGATTTCAGGGATTGAACAGAAGTCATCAAGCTTGCATAGCAAATGCCTTTACGTACTGAATAATTTTGCCAGGCCTAGGCTCTCCAATTCTCAATATGAAAATCTTGAGGCATCCCAAGTTTAGGTGATTTTCCTTGGATGTGCTAGGGTTAGATATGGATCATGGGCCAATATTCTTCCTGCTACAGCAAGCAGTCTATACCAAATGATTACCCAAGGTGTGCATTTACAAATATGAAGAAAATTAGGCTATACAACTGTGGGGATCAACAGCATGGGTTTTCTTGTTACCATCTTGAAAGAAGTCTTCTGTGTAAGTAACACAGGACCACAGGTAGAGTTAGTTACCTGACAGGCATACTTTTGTTGACAGCAACCACAGTCATCAGTCAGCTGGCAAAACAGCAAAGTAAGATAGTAGGGTAGTTCAAAAGCTTCATTTTTTGTTTTATGGGTTTTATTTATGTGTGTATGTATGTATGGAAGTGTGTGTGTGTGTGTGTGTGTGTGTGTGTGTGTGTGTGTGTGTGTGTGTGTGTGTGTGTGTGTGTATGTGAGCCCACCCTCTAAGGCTAGAGGAAAATGTCAGATTCCTTGGAACCAGAGTTTCAGGATTTTTTGAGCAGCCTGATGTGGTTGCTGGGAACTGGACTCCAGTCTTCTGGAAGAGTAGCAGTAGCTCTTTGGCTGAACCAGCTCTCCGGACCGCAAAGTACTACAGTACTACCTCCATTTCAAGTTTTCTAAGTGTCCTTTGCCACCCCTCAGATCAAGAATTTTGTGGATAGACATGATAAACGTGTGGTTGTGAATGCACATTATATATAAACTGGGGTTCTTTTGGGATCTGCTTCATAGAGTACCTGGTCATTCTCAAGGGTTCATTTTTCAAAAGTCTATTCACATGAATCTCCTAAAATTTGCAACTCTTCATATTGAATCAGGCCTTGGGGGAGGAGGTGTGCAGTCTAAATATGGAAGAAAATCTGATGTTGAAAAAGCTCCTCACTAAAAGAATCTCCAACTTCCACGTTCCCAAAGCCTTGAGAAAGGAAGGAGCCAATCCGTCTGATTTTCACTTTAATTCAATGAGGTATTTGATTTTCAACTACTGTCTCAGCACTGTATTAAAACCTTGTTACTAGGGAATAAAAGAAAATTACCTGTAATCCCCTTTCCTCAGAAAGCGTGTTATTATAATGGATTTCTCACTTTAGTCTGCCTGAGCTGCTGCTGGGGAGAGAGAACTTCAGTGCTTCAGAGCACCCAGGCTGCTAACCCGCCTCCCAGGCTCCATCCGGGAACTGAGCTGAACTCACCTGTTGGTTCCCAGGAAGAGACAGAAGGCTTTAGGAGTACAGTGACCTAGCACTGGTTACAGCTTGGGGCAGGTTACAGGGAAGCTAGCAGTAAGATAACTTTCCAAGTGGTGCAATGGAGCAGCTTTCGTCAAAAGGTATCTGCCACACCTGCAAGTATCCGTCTGTCAGGGCCAGGTGAACTGACCTCCATCACACATACTTCTTTGGTATTCTCTGGTCACTATTCAGAAGAACTGTGAACAGGAAAAATCCTCCAGAAAATATGTCCTGTTTTGTTTTGTTTTGTTTTGTTTTTTTTTGCTTTTTTAAAAATATTTTATAATTTGATTTAATTTTACATATCAGCCATGGATTCCCCTGTCTTCCCTCCTCTTATATGTCCTGTTTTAAGAGAGACTGTAGTCCTAGTGAACAGTCAGTTCCACAGACTTGCTTTGTCTGATATGGAAGGCCCTTATCAGCCTGGGAAGATCTCTCCACAGGAAAGTGATTGGGGAGATGGCTGTAGTGATTCAAACCCAGGACTCCAGAGGAGAGACAGGGCATGCTCAAGGCCATTTGGGCTACAAAGTGGTACTTTCTCAACAGACACACACACACACAAACAAACATGAGAGAGAGAGAAAGAGAGAGAGAGAGAGAGAGAGAGAGAGAGAGAGAGAGAGAGAGAGAGAGAGAGGAGAGAACAGAGAAGTGAGAACAGGAGGAGAAAGAGATTAGGGCTCTGCCTCCACACCCACCCAGACGGAGGCTCACAGTTGGCTTCCTGATTATTATTTTTCAGGCAATTGTTTAAAAGTATATGAGTGTTTTGTCTGTCTGTCTGTAAGTGCATCACGTGCTTGCTTATTGTCAACAGAATCCAGAAGAGGGCATTGGAACCCATGCACCTGGAGTTGCTATTGGTTGTGAGCTGCTGTGTGAGAACTGGCAAGTGGACTCAGGTCCTCTGCAAGAGCACTCAGCACTCTTATTCACGCAGCCATCTCTTCAGCCCCTCAAGCAGATTTGGTAATAAAATAAAATCTCTTCCCTCCTCTTCCTCCCACCACAGTATAACTTCTGGCAAGAGCCCCTATGGTTGTTCTTAAGTACGTATAAGCACCAAAGTGTGTGTGTGTGTGTGTGTGTGTGTGTGTGTGTGTGTGTGTGTGTGTGTATGTGTGTCTGTGTCTGTGTCTGTGTCTGTCTGACTGTGTGTCCGTGAATGCTCCAACTATCTAGAGCTCCTTGGATTCTATGGATTTATACAGTTCTTGTGCTTCTGTATGTTAGTACCTTTGTGTCTGCACTGTTTATCTACTGCCAGTTTGCTTTACAGGCTGTCTCTATTGTAACTTGAGAGTGAAAAAAGAAAATGAAAACATCCCAACAATATAAAACATCACTACAGCAGTTTTGTAAATAATGAAAGGTGTCACATCAAAGGTAAAACATCTACTTCCTGTCCTCACATTCACCTTCCTATTTAATAATAGGAAAAGAAGAACTTTGGACTATAGAAGCTGCTTCCGTTATGCTCCCCTGTTTATACCCATCTCCTCTCTACCCATCATTTGTGCTTTCTTATTTTCTATTTGGTTCTTAATTAATGGTCACGTGATGTGCAGCTACTGCCTATTAGAACATAGAAGAGCAGGAGCAAACATGCATGCAGTCTTACTACACAGCTGTTATGCTGCAAGGAATTTAAAATTGTTTTATGGAATGCCTAAGAATGTAGGCACCATTAAATGAAGGAAATTGAAGATTTACAAGGTAATTTTCTTAAGTTTTCCCCTGGGGTAGTAAAAGAATTGCTATTAGTAAAACAATTGATTGGAAGCATTAGCATGGATTAGGTAATAAAGAGGCTGGAGGAAGTAAAAGGTCTTCCATTCTAAGTTCTTGGGGTATATTAAGAAGTGTGTGTGTGTGTGTGTGTGTGTGTGTGTGTTGCAAAAAGGAGAAGAAAATACACCATTAATCATGCAAAGCATGAGAGGAATCAGTGAGTTGATGTAAGGAGAGCAAGGATGTCCAAAGACAGCCAAGTGGAGGCCATCCTACATTAGACAACGGTGAACAGCGTTCACTACAACTTCCTTGTGTTGTGACTTCATTCATCCTTTTGTCCAAACTTAGTTCCTGGTCTTTGTCACTGATGTGTATTCCATGAGCACACTTCAATAGACTCCTTCAGCAGCAGGGTCCATCTTAAAATCTGCTTTCCAGGATTGGTCCCAAGTTGTAAGTTGTCGAACTTGGTCACTCATTTTTGGCTGTTGGCTGTCAATACAATGGTCTGTTAACCGCCTCCACTCTTTAAAGGCTTCAGTACTTGGGTCAATACCTTCTGTTCTACCTCTAACCCATGAATTATTTTTGAGAATGTCAAAACCCACACAATTGATTCATCTAGGCCAGGTAAGAATAAACATAAATAAAATGAAAGAACTCACACCCAGCAGAGTAGTGGGAGGTGTGACCAAGGATGAGGGGAAGTAGCTCAGTCTGTAAGCCAGCCTACTATCAGGCTCTTTGGATCCTCAGCATCCATATACAAAGCTAGGTGTGGTAGCTCACATCTGCAATCTCAGTACTGAGGCAGGTAGAGACAAGCAGGTCAATAAAGCTTACTAGCCAGCCAGCCTAACCAAACTGATTGGCTCCAGGCTTAGTGAGTATCCTTCTGTTTATAAAGAGAGAGAGAACAAAAAGGAGGGAGGTGATATGAGAAGACACCTGAGCTAACCTCTGGCTTCTATATCCATTTACACATATATGCAAAGAAATGTGCACACACACCCAAACGTACACATCCCCACAAGAACATGTACATGCATCACACACACACACACACACACACACACACACACACACACACACACACACACACACAAATATACAAATGAAAGGAAATAATGGGATGAGGGAAAGTTAATGGGTTTGTAAGCCATTGTTAAGAAGTAGAGGTTTGCTTGGAATGAAATCTGAACTTTTGAAAAAGTGGGGATTATAACGGGATCCAATTTTGTATTTAATAAATAAAAATGTGGGCAAGAGTACCATTTAGGAAGTTCTTACAATACAGAGAGGGATAAAGAGAGAAAGAAGGGAGAGGAGAGAGAGAGAGAGAGAGAGAGAGAGAGAGAGAGGATTGATTCAGACAGGACAGATAAGTAGCAGCAGGAGTGTTAAGAAGTAATTAGATTCTAGAAATAGGAGGCAGTAAGAAACCTCAGGACTAGTTTGATATAGAATATTGTAGGAAAAAAATGAGGGTATAGGAAGGAGCCAAGCATGACCTCGAGGCCTTTTTAGTCTGCAAATGGAAAGTTCAAGTTTCAATTGACTCTGGTGGGAAACATTTTGCATGGGATACTTTGCATGAATAAAATAATCAGGACTTTGGCTTCAAATAGATTTTCCTTTGAGCTGTGGATTAGGCATCCAGGCCAAGTAGAAGGATGAATATACAGAGGTAAAAGGTGCTGTGAGTGAAAGGCTCTGAGGGAATATGTGCCTATCCTGGCTCACTCTATTTCCTTTAAAGTTACCTTCGTAGACTCACAGTGTATCCTGTTTGTATTCATCCTTAGTCTCTACAAAATCTTCTGGAGCAACTGGCGGGATCTCTCCTGAGTTTCCAGACCATCCTTTTGCCAGCTTTCTCACTGTCTTGCCCTCAGTTTTCCTTGTGTTCACTTTCCCACTGACCTACCTGGGCTTCATCACCTCTACTCCTGCTGGGTCTCATAGGATCTGGGCATCCTCCCAGGACGTACAATCACTGTCTACAGATTCTGTTGTGCTGTTAAATGCCAAGTGCTCAAGGAATTCTGTTTTCCTTGTCCGCATGTGTGGTTGATATATTGTGCACCCCAATAAACTTATCTGGGGGTCAGAGAACAGGAAAGTCACTATATTAAACATAGAAGTTAGGCAGTGGTAGCACAGAACTTTAATCCTAGCACCGGGGAGGCAGAGATCTGTCTGGATCTGTGTGAATTCAAGGCCACACTGGGAGCAGAGCCAGGCATGGTGGCACACACCTTTAATCCCAGCACTTGAGATCTCATGTCTTTGCTTGGGAAGGACACATGCCTTTAACCCCAGGAAGTAATATGGAAGGACACAGAAAGGTATATGAGGCATGAGGAAACAGAAACTAGAGGCTTTTTAGCAGCAGTTCAACTAAGACGCTCTGGAGGCTAAGGATTTTAGTCAGAGGATTCATGGAGTTGGTGAGGTAATAGCTGGTGGCTAGCTTGTTCTGTTTCATCTTTCAGCATTCACCCCAATATCTGGCTCTGTTTTTTTTTTATTAATAAGACCATTTAGCAATTTGTCTTACACCTATGTCCCCACAGTCTGATGCTTTAATGTCTACAAAAGCCAGGCAGTAAACAAAACTGAACAAAAAGTAAGCCCAGGATGTAGCTAGGTTGTAGAACACTGGACTAGATTGTGCAAGACCTCTAGGCTTCAGTCCTCAACATTCAAAACAATGACAACAACAAAATCTCACATAGAAAAAGTAAACTAGTAAAGGACAGTGTCAGTCTAAAAGTACCTGTTTTATATATGTCAATGAGAAATTTAAACACTGCAAGTGAGACAAACCTACCTTTGGAGTGCAAGAGCTTGGGGTAGATCAGTGTGAGTCAGCATTGCACCTAACCTGCCCAGTCATCAATCCCCTGTGCTGAATATAGCAATAACCTTTGTGCAAATAGTTTGAAGATAAATATCACCGACTTTGATATTTCTCACATTATACATGAACCATTGAACTAAAAAACTAGGGAAAACATGTATAGAATTTTCTTTTACACTAAAGAAACTGTCCTTTGAGAGATTTCTCCATTCTTTCTCCTATTACTCTATACTACTGATACCCAAGGACCACTTCCACCCAAGGTATACAATTCTTAAATACATTGCCTTTTCTGGAAAAATATTAGCTCTTCTAGTGACCTCTGACTTAAACATGTGACCTCAAGTTGTAATTCTTGGAGGTAACTGGCAGCTCTGTTGTTCTTCTGCTTAGCTTCACATGTCTTCTGAAACAAGCACATGATTACTCCAGGAAAGCTTGCCTTTGGGATGTAGAAAATGAGGGAATGTGGATGACTTTTGAGGCACATCTTGGGTTAGTCTGAAAATAGGCACAGTTGCTACAAAGAGAAAAAACAAAACAATAAAACAAAAACAGTTCTCAGATCTAGAGAACTTCCTACTAACATTTAATCACCTGTGTGCCATTTGGATGGCATCCAACTCAATTCTTGGATAAGTAAATGAATCTCTAATACAACTCACGGCAGTACCTGTCTAAAGGCTGCCTATATTGTGTTGAGCAACTGTGTTCCTTTGATGATATCACCTTATTGTGAGATAAACATGCTAGTCAGTGGTGGGTGTTTCTGATGCCAACACTGATTTGATTGATATAGTACTGTGTTTAGATTCTGCACACAGGAGATCTGGTTGCCTGTGGATTTACACTCATGATCTGCTTAAGGGCCCCCCTGGCAGTAGGATCAGAATCCATCCCCGGTACACGAGCAGGCCTTTTGGAACCCACTTCTATGATGGGACACCTTGCACAGCCTTGAGGCAGGGGGAAGGGCTCTACTGAATGTACCTTCTCATGGGAGGCCTTACCTTGTTGTAGGAGGGAATGGGGGGGGTGGGTTGGAAGGGGGAGGCTAGAAGGGCAGGAGGAGGTGCTGTGGGATGTTCTGTATGGCAAATGTGTTGCTGATTGGTCAATAAATAAAACACTGATTGGCCATTGGCTAGGCAGGAAGTGTAGGTGGGACAAGGAGGAGAATAAAGCTGGGAAGTGGAAGGCTGAGTCAGAGAGACACTGCCAGCCGCCACCATGACAAGCCGCATGTGAAGATGCCGGTAAGCCACGAGCCATGTGGCAAGGTATAGATTAATAGAAATGGATTAATTTAAGCTGTAAGAACAGTTAGCAAGAAGCCTGCCACGGCCATACAGTTTGTAACCAATATAAGTCTCTGTGTTTACTTGGTTGGGTCTGAGTGGCTGTGGGACTGGCAGGTGAGAGAGATTTGCCCTGACTGTGGGCCAGGCAGGAAAACTCTAGCTACAAGGAGGGAAGAGGGAGATCTTTGGTATGTAAAATGAATAAAAAATTTTTCTTAATAAAAAAAAAGGTTTGCCTGGTGGGAAATGTGCAGGGATCATAGTTTCCAATCTAATTTCATGATTGTTACTTGTCACCAGTCATAGATGGGAGGACTCATAGGACCCTGTTCAGGAAGCTAATGGCAGTTGATGACTTCTAGTGGAGAGAAGCAATTGTCGTTAGTGATGTAGTCAATGGTAAGTTACTCCGGCTCCAGTGGATATCGTCACACACATACCCACACTAATGACCTGGTTAAATCCAGTGGGTCTCAAAGCAAGAACAAAAATAAAGAGACGTGAAAATGGGATGGGAGCCTTGGAGGAGGAAAGTTAAAAGGGAAGAATGAGGGGAGAAGGTGAGTGTGACCACAATATTAACACATATATGAAATTGTCAAAAATAAGTCAGTTTTTAAAGAGAGAGAATGAGAAGTAAAGACCAGGGAGAGGAAGGAAGGAAGGGAGAAGAGATGGAGTGGGAAAGGATGTAGGTGGAAGTTTCTCTCCCACCTCTCCTGCCTACATGTTCCCAAATACTCAGCAGTCACTTCTCAAATAATTGACTCAGAGGCTTAATATTATTTATAAATGCTTGGTCAGTAGCTCAGACTTATTACTAACTAGCTCTACACTTAAATTAACCCACAATTCCTACCTATGTTTAGCCACATGGTTTGGTACCTTTTCTCAGTGCAGCATGCTCATCTTGCTTCCTCTGTGGTTGGATGGCAACTCCTGACTCCATACTTCCTCTTCCCAGCATTCTTAGTTTGGTTGCCCTACCTACACTTCCTGCCTGGCTACCGGTTAATCAGCATTTTATTAAACCAATCCAAGTGACAAACCTTTACAGTGTACAAGAGAATTATTCCACAGCAGAGGGAAGGAGAGAGGGAGGAAAGAAACTTGGTTTAGATTTGGAATTTTTTCAGATGAATTCCTATAAAGAATATAGTAAATCATTATGACTGAGTGCTCACTTCACGTGATAAGAGTTGTCAAGTAAAGCAATCAAACCATCTTTTGTATGAATATAGTTGTCTTATGAACTTAGCAATGTGTGTTTCCTTGACTGAACCAGAGTTAACTCCAAACAAATGATACCATATAGAACATATATAGCAGCACACACACTATTGAGATATTTAAACTTTGCCTGTGTTTCTAACTAACAAAAATGTTTCTTTTTTTTCATTTATTTAGCCCTTGTTGCAGTATGAATATGATGTTTCCTCCATTGAGTCATGTTTTTAAATATTTGGTCCCCAGCTGGTAGTGGTGTTTTCCAAGGTTATTGAAATTTAGTAGGTGGAGTCATGTTGATGTATGTCACTGGGGATGGGCATGGGTCAGATTTCATAGCCTGGTCTCATTTCCTATTCTCTCCCTGCTTCTAGTGTGTGGATAACGTGTGATCACTCTGCTTCCTGAATGTGAGGCTTGGGTCACTCTCATGCTTCCATCCATTGCTCTACATGATGGTCTGTACCCCCTCAGAACTGTGAACCCAAATAAACCCTCTCTTCCTTAGCTTGATTATGATCCAAGTATTTTATCAGAGCAACGGAAAAGTGGCTAATACAGCCCATTTTCCAGTCCTATAGCCACTACCACTCTTAATCTCCACCCTTTACTCCCTAAGCAATCCTGTTCCCACTAGCTGGAATTTGTCTTCTGCCTCACCTCAAATTACATTCAACATACAGAAAGTATTTTTAACTTGTATCTTTCTTGGCCAACAAAAAACATTCTTTGGGAGCTTTGACTAAGGGAGGAAAAGTTTTCAACAACAGTGATCAACACCAGGACCAACACTATAAACCCTCCTAGGGGAATTCAAGCCCCACCCACTTCCCAGAAGCCCCAGCAGAGACTACCACCTTGGCAGTCATTCTATTTTAGCACAAATAAGTCTTTTCTTTGGTTTTTCTTCAGTTCTGATGGCTTTCTTTAGTTCTGAAGAGTACTTATTTTAGCAGCATCATATGATCCAATCCACAACATCAAAAGAATGCACACAGTCCATATGGCAAAGGAGTGACAATGTAGGGGTGCTAATTTAAATCAGACAGAAACTACCAAGTGAATTTATGAAATATTCTGAAAACTAGTTTTTTTAATAGCGTCATGAAGGGGCAGAGAGACATTTTGCAGGACACAAGTTCTGCAATGCGTGTAATATCAGAATGGCAAGAAATAGTGAAGAATTTGAATTGGAGTATTTTATTAAAGCTACGGTGTGCCAATTTTGACACACTCAGTTATTTTTTGAAGAACTAAAATGAAAGATTATGAGTATTCTAATGAAATAACAAATCTTAATATTATACAAGTGCAGGATACAACCCTGACAAAAATCTATTATGTTCAAAACAAAATTTGCCTTGTAGAGTATGTCATTTTTTTCAGTGTTGTTTAGTCTTTTTCATATGCATCCTGAAAAAGGACTACTGACTGATGACTATATTCCCTGCTGTCAAAACACACAAGGAAAACAAGTGTGCTACTGCAATAAGAGCTAGGCTCTGAGAGTGTATGGGGGTGTATCTGTAGATTAAACAAGCAGATAACATTATTTGTCTTATTTCCTTAAAGTTCAGACCAGAATCTTGAAAATTGAACGTTGTAAGAATTAATGATATGGTCATAGGATCAAAAATGTTATCTGCCAATGAACTGTCTACAAAGCCTAAATTGCTCTTGGGGTCTCCTAATGTCAAAGATAGAGCTTCCTCAAAGTCTGCTTAGTGTGGAGCATAAAACAGCAGCCCTGGCTATCTGCATGATAACTCTGAGTGAGTGTGATGAAGGGGTTGAGAAATTGCAATGTATCATAGCGCCTGCATCTAAAGCAAATTTGTCCTCAGCTTCCCAGGCTCACTGGATATTAAGATAAGGCAGCGGGGATTGGCACATATTCCTCAGTTTCAGAGCCTAGACATGTGGAAGCGATTCTAGCCTAGACGATCACATTCCTTCTAAAAAATGTTGGCAAGTCCTCAGAAACTGAGGCCAGTTATGATTATCATTCTTCTGAACATCATTTGGGAAAAAATAAGGTCTGATAGAAAAGAAAGAAAACTCTGGCACCTTTATGAATAAAAAAAATGTTTTATGGAGAATAAAGCCCTGCAAAAGTGGTACGGAAAAAAAAAAATCAATAGAACTTGATGACTGTCTTTTGGAGTGCAGGAAGGAGGCTGATGTAAAGTTAATTACTGCCTTATTAGGCTGAGCTTTGGACCTGGGAACCCCAAGAAGCCACGTTAAATTTGGAGAAATCATTTCAGTTCTGTCTTCCCCATGGCAGGAAATAGTAGAATTTGCGTGCAGTTTTAAAGGAAAGACACAAGGCACTGACTTCTAAATGCCAACATAATGATGAACAGAATCCTATTCACCATCACCCAGAATCTGTTCTCTAGTACTCTGGGGTACTGAGTAGGAATGGAAATCTCTCATTGAAAATGAAATATAATAACCAAAATTTTCAAGCCAAGGAAAGTCAAGAAATTCAAGTGCAAATTTTTAAAGCTTAGTGATCATCAGTTACTTAGGAGTCAGTTCACTGAGAAAAACAGTTCTTCAAAAGTACAACATAGTGAACTAGTATTACTGTGGACTTGATTCAAAGGACCCATTTGGGAAATATGTAACTTCTATATATAAATGTAATGGAAATTAATGTGTTATCCATAGTATTGAAGCGCTAGCCCCAAAAACAACACAAAAAAGCTAAGCAAACTTATGCAGCATGAGTTTTCTTAACTCTTACCTTAGGGTTTCTGTTGCTGTGAAGAGACACCATGACCATAGCAATTCTTATGAAGGTAAGTATTTAATTGGAGTGGCTTACATTTTCAGAGGTTTAGTCCATTATGATCATGGCGGGACATGGTAGGACATGACAGCATACAGGCAGAAACAGTGCTGGAGAAGTAGCCAAGTATCCAGGTAGACATAGTGCTGGAGAAGGAGCTAAGTGTCTTAGGGTTTTATTGCTATGAAGAGACAATATGACCACAGCAACTCTTACAGAGGAAAACGTTTAATTGGAGTGGCTCACTTATAATTCAGAGGTTCAGTTCATTATCATCATGGTGGGACATGGTAGCACGCAGGCATACATGATGTCAGAGAAGTACCTGAGAGTCCTATATCTTGCAGGCAATAGGAAGTGGTCTGTCTCACTGGGAGTAGCTTGAACATAGAAAACCATCTTCATGACACAACTTCTTTCTTAGTCTCTCTCTCTCTCTCTCTCTCTCTCTCTCTCTCTCTCTCTCTGTCTCTCTCTCTCTCCTCCCCCATATGTAACTCTCTGGTCATCACTGAAGGAAGTTAGGACATGAACTGAAGGCAGGGATTTTTATTGCTTCTGGTATAAGACTGGGACTAGTGAGGTACTAGCTTCGTGGCAACTACTGTAGAACTTCTCTTGTTCTCCATTTCACCTTTGAGAACAAGAGCAGTTCTGCAGTAGCTGCCTCTCACTGGGGCCCCACAACAAACCATTACTTAGTCCACAAGGCTGGTACCTCAGTGATGACCAGAGAGTTATAAGATAAAATAAATTTTTACCACAGGAATAGAAACCCTAAAACAGGCACCTAAAGGAGTTTGATTTCTCTATGCAATTGACAAAATCTATTATTATTTTTGCTCTTGCACATTAAATTGTCTTTCTGGCTTGTAATTATAAAATTGGGTGTTTGGAATAACATATAAATGATATACTTTCAAAGAATGGAATGGAACTTAAAGGTGAGGGTCCATCTTCTTGAGCCAAATTCTTTCTTAATTTTCTCTCTCTCTCTCTCTCTCTCTCTCTCTCTCTCTCTCTCACACACACACACACACACACACACACACACACACACACACACACACCCCTCCTTGGTTCTGTTCTTCTAGAGGACCCTTACTAAACCACCTTCAATGAGAAAATTTCCTAAGTCTTTCTCTGATTCAAATGCAAAATTGTTTCCTAGAAACAACAGAGAAATAGAAAGATTTTTGAAAATTGTATTATGTAGAAGTATAGACAATAGTTAGTGGTATTTTTTTCCTTTTCTTGTTCTGTCTCCTGGACTTTCTAAATGATGGTAAGAGATGACTACCAGCCACCTTACAACCAAGAAGCTGAGGAGCAGGAGAGAATACTGCCGTGTTCCATGTTTGTCTTATTCCCAATCAATGTGGGATAGTGAGTTGGTTTATGGACTCCAGGATACAATCGTGTGTCCTCCATTGACTGTCTATGTGACTTTGCGCTGTTATTTGTCCACTCTGCATCTCTAAGTGTCCACTTTAATAACTGTTATAGAGGCTTTCTTTATGTACCTGGCATGATACTTAGTGATGGTAAAGTACTTACCATAGTACTTGGATTGTGGTAAATACCATGTAACTATGACATATAAATAAGTCTGTCATATACCCAAGTACTATTCTAAATGATCAAATTTATTTATAAACAGTATGTTCAACTTAACTTAGGTTGCAGAGATCTGGGTCATAACATCTTATGACAAGAATAAAAAAGTCCCCTTTCTTCTTAGATTGTTTTTCACTGTTTGTGTGGTGGTTTGAATAAGAATGGCTCCCTTAAGTCATATATTGAGTGCTTAGTCATTAGGGAATGGAACTGTTTAAAATGATTATGAGGATTAGGAAGTCTGGTCTCTTTGATCTCTTTGGTAGGAAGTATCTGAGGTTTCATATTGGTGAAATTATTAAGGCCACTCCACATAGTTAAAAGGAGATTTATTTAATGGCGTAACTTACAAATTAAGGGATAGGTAGGTCACGGGTTCTGGGGAAGGTGTGTCGCAGTCCGGCGGTGTTCTCTGGAGCTCTCCTCGGTCCATTTCCACCGTTCAGGGTCCCAGAACAGAGAGAACCCTGGCCCATCCAGATCTCGGGTCTCCAGGCGCCTCCCTTGGCCACACCTTGTAGGCGTGACAGTTGCTGAAGTCTCAATGGGGGTTGGAACTTCCAGATCAAAGCTGGAATGACTACCCACTACATCTCCCCCTTTTTGTCTAAATAAGAAGGTTCTAACCTAATACAAGACTATATACAAAGGAATGGTTATAAAATATTGTCCAGGAATAATGAGGGATAATGACCTAGATAAGATGGAACTACAACCAATGCAAACAATATCAAGCCAGAAACACATACCAAAATCCAGAGAAGTATAGAGCATAGGTAAATGGCATGTTGCAAAGATCATTCCAAAAGGCGTCCTACCCTAAGGAACCAGAATCTAATACTTAATATGTTCTATCTAAGAATATATATATATATATATATATATATATATATATATATATATACACACACACACTAAGTTGTAGCTATAACTGTTAGTCTTCAATCACATCAAAGACCTGAGAAGGAATATAATGGTACTGGAGAAATGGTAGATGGATGCAAGCAACTTTCGGGAATCTTGTAAGAGTAGACCGAGACAGCTGGCAGCCTGGACAGTCACCTAATGTTTCTCAGCATTGTTGGTGCATTCAAATTGGCTACAGGCCTAGAGTATCTGACAGACCATTTTCAGAAGCAGGAATTCTGAAAGACCATCTTACCCTGTCTTGGCAGAGTACAGTGGTCGCTTTCCTTGTGTCCCGCTTGTCCAGAAAGGACAGCATTGCATTCGTACTGTCAGCCATCAAGGCAAGGGCAGTTTTTTGTCCAGTAGGCCATTTTGTGCCAAGAAGACAAACTTCCAAATGGAAATGTCTTAGAAGCCCAACATTTTCTCGGGATCAAATTGTTGCAGCCAGGAGCAATTGTGTCTCACGTCAACAGAATTGTAAGTTATTTAAATGACATATTCTCTAGGTATATGAAGTGTTTGAAGATTACCTGTCCATCTGACATATGTATCTATAAATCTGGATAATCTAACTAACGTAACTATAGAGATGACAAGCATAGGTGACTATAAATCTGTAAGTCTTATCTACCGAAATAACCTAAGGACTAAGGCTTCACATAAACAAGGTAAACAATCTATAAGAAAATGTATGCTAAAGAACAATGACTTCAAAATTGTGACAATACACAAGATATTTATAACAGAGGTAGGAATATATAGTGCAATATGCAATATGACAGTAATCTTAAATATATATCAATATACTGAATATCCTAAACAGAAGTAGAACATACATAAAGAATGACAGATATAAACTTACAAATATTTCAATTAAGAGTAGAAATATATGTACATTATAACAAATATAGTTCTGTGCTGTGGGACGGTCTGTATGTCAAATGTGTTGCTGAAGTTAGCAAGAAGCCTGCCACAGCCATACAGTTTGTAACCAATATAAGTCTCTGTGTTTACTTGGTTGGGTCTGAGTGGCTGTGGGACTGGCGGGTAAGAGAGATTTGTCCTGACTGTGGGCCAGGCAGGAAAACTCTAGCTACAAATGGCGCCCAACGTGGGGCAAGAGTTTCCACCTAAAACCTGAGTAAAAAGATTTTAAAACGGAGCTAAAAACAGCTCCTAGTTGTCTCTTTTAAGCTAGCAGCAGCCTGCGTGTTTGAGCTACTATGGCAGGTTCCTGGCGTGCGCGTTCGACCTGCAGTATGGCGGGAATGAGGCCTCTGCAAGAGGCACATTAAACTGTGTGGTGGATTTAGCCTTTGCTAGTACAAAACAACACAAAAAAAGGGGTTTCTGGGCTACACGCTGCTTTGATAGAAGCATAGACCCACTATTTCTGAGAGTCGATGGCTCCCAGAGCTGGTGGAAAACGTACCACTGCCATGTTGGGAAGCTGAAGTGGGTGGAGCCAGCAGCCATAGCGCCAGTGCCATTTCAGGCTTAGAAGGCTGCAGTTTAAAACAATAGGCTCAAGCTAATATAAAAAAATAAGCCACGTAAATATGGCTACCACACAGAGAATCTGGATTATGTTCTCTTTGATATTCATAACTGAAGAAAAACATTTGATTACAAAAGCTGTTGAGTTATGCCAAAATGTATATTTTAAAGGTACCTTGACTTCAAAATTTGGATGTAAGGATATGTTGCTTTGGAAAGGAGGCTCTGCTTTTGTTTCCACAGAAAGCCAGGGGCTATGGATTTATTCTAGATTAAGATACATCAGGTTTGACCAGCCAAGACCCCCTGAAAAGGTCTCTGATGACACCATGGCCCAGATGATCCAACATCCAGAACCATTTCAAGGCAACTGGCTCAGACGATACACCCTCATGGACTACTCCATAATCCTAAAATATTCTTTGTGTCCCCATAAGATACAGTGCCCCCCTCCAACAGGAAGTAGTAAGAAAAGCTATGCCCAAATTCCCAAATATACCAAGCTGACTTTGGAGATGTGTAAAAGTTAAAACCTTCCTTTTTAAGAAAAGAAAAGGGGAAGTGCTGTGGGATGGTCTGTATGTCAAATGTGTTGCTGATTGTTCAATAAATAAATCACTGATTGGCCAGTGGCCAGGCAGGAAGTATAGGCGGGAATAACAGAGAGGAGAATTGAGAGAACAGGAAGCTGGGTGGGGGAGGACACTGCCAACCGCCACCATGACAAGCTGCATGTGAAGATCCCGGTAAGCCACAAGCCATGTGGCAAGGTATAGATTTATGGAAATGGATTAATTTTAAGCTGTAAGAACAGTTAGCAAGAAGCCTGCCACGGCCATACAGTTTGTAACCAATATAAGTCTCTGTGTTTACTTGGTCGGGTCTGAGGGGCTGTGGGACTGGCGGGGTGTCAGAGATTTGTCCTGACTGTGGGCCAGGCAGGAAAACTCTAGCTACAGTTCTGTATTTGCATCAATATACAAATTATCTTAAACAGGAATATAAAAATAGTTTGCATTTGTATCAACATATAAGAATCCATAACAGTGCAAATTACAGTGCAAATTATCTAAGGCTGCTATTTTACTAAATTTGTTTACTAGTATACACAATAATCTACCATAATATCTTATACCTATCCATTCCATGTCTTCTTTTTCTTTTTTTTTTTTTTTTTAGAATACTGAGTCTAATATTTTCTTCCACCCCCAACCCTATAACCATCATCCATAACCCTGAGAATTATGAAACCTAAGGGAGAAGGGGTGTCGTTTTCTTAGAATTGCTTCCTGCTGTTTAGGGGGGGTTGGTATCTCTGTTGGGTACTGTAAGAAAGCTCAGATAGTTAAATCTCAGTTAGACTAACTGTAAGTTCTGCAGCAAGTCTTAGAGTAATGGGTAAGATTGTCTGAAATTCTGGCAAGAAGTGTAGTATGATGATGATTACCATGGCATCATTCTGGATTGGGTAGAGTTGTTGTTATTGGGGGCCCCATCTTCCTTCTGGAGACTTCCGAGATTGCTATTGAAAAAACTTATTTGTTATCAAAATGGAAGGTTTGGATTTAAAGAGGACATAGCATGTAAGAAAGGATTCTGAGAAATCAAGAGTAATCATGGAGAGAATTAGAATCTAGAAGACAATTGTCTCTTTTTATTGGTTTCCTTCTGTCCAACACCAGAGGGCTATTCTGATACGGGACTGAAGAATATCTCAAACTTTTCTTTTAGCAATATGCTTGGGTTTAGAGAAGGAGTGAGCCAATTCCATCTCCAAAGCCAGCTTGGCTTGTAATTGAATTGGAACCACAACTTTACTAGATTGATAGAGAGATAGATGTTAGACAGTGAGATTTTACCATGTGTAGATTGGTACCAATAGATTCTTTTTTTCTGTTGTAAACATCCAGATATCCAAGGCCTTATGATTTTTGGAAGATGGGTATTTCCATTATCCTGAAAAGACAAAAACAGAACCCTACCCCAACCTTTGATTGCTAAATTTTTTGCCAGATATTGGTGAAATTATTAAGGCCACTCCACATAGTTAAAAGGAGATTTATTTAATGGTGTAACTTACAAATTAAGGGATAGGTAGGTCACGGGTTCTGGGGAAGGTGTGTCGCCGTCCAGCGGTGTTCTCTGGAGCTCTGCTCGGTCCACCTCCACCATTCAGGGTCCCGGAACAGAGAGAACCCTGGCCCATCCAGATCTCGGGTCTCCAGGTGCCTCCCTTAGCCCCGCCTTGTAGGCGTGGCAGTTGCCAAAGCCTCAATGGGGGTTGGAACTTCCAGATCAAAGCTGGAATGGTTACCCACTACAGTTTTCAAAAGCTTACACTAGGCCCAGAGTGTCTCTCTCTCTCCTCAGGATGTAGCTCTCAGCTACTTCTTCAACATTATGCCTACTTGCCACCATGCTTCTGCCATGATGCTAGCAGACTCTCTGAAACTGTAAGCAAGCCCCTAATTAAATACTTTCTTTTATATGTTACTTTGGTCATGGCACCTCTTCACAGCAATAGAACAGTGACTAAGACTGTTGGGTTTTTTTTTTTTTTTATTGAGACAGGTTCTCTATACAGCAGGCTGGTTTCTAACTTGCTGTGTAGCCATGGGTGACCTTGAACTTCTGATCCTCTTATGCTGAGATTATTACACTACCATACCAGGGTGATAGGATGAAACCCAGGGCCTTCTGCTTGCTAGGCAAACACTCTACCAAATGAACTGGACTCCTTCCTACATGTTTTCTGGCTTTGCTGTCTACTTTGATTTAAGCCTGTACAATTTCCATTAATTTCTACAGTTGGGATGAATGACTGCTTCGCAATTTTAAAGCTGATTAATCTGTTCTCATGCTAATGGCACTTGGTCCCTTGCAAGGCAGGATATAAAGATGACTAACACACAAAGTAGCTTGTAATCATTAGAGTAGATTCAGACATGTGGACAGATAATACTATGGTATAAGCAAAGAGTGGGAATATATATTAAGAATAATAGAAAAAGACAAACTTTGGCTTCAAAATAACACTGTAAATAATACTGATTTTCAATCCTATCATAACAGTTCCCTGAGTGTGAAGAACATTTACCCAGTTGGCAAGATGGACGTGGAGGCCAGTTGCAGGTCTGTAGTTGAGGCTTGAGACTTGATAGAAATATGCATTCTGGGGTCTACATCTTTGTCAGACCTTATTGGCAGGACTGCTTCTGAATGTGAGCAATTCTCATTTTAGGTATGTTGAGGAGCAGGCAAAATGCCAAGAGAAATTTGCAGGATGACTTAGTGATGAGAGATTAGCTGGCATGTGAGCTATTAATAGTAACATTACAGCAGCATTATCGTCCCCACCTTAAGCTGCTGGCGTCATCATTTCTGTGTGTATATCACTCCCAGGGACCTCAGAAGTCATATCTACCATACTCTTTAACAGTCCTGAGTCCTTGAACTGATTTCCATTTCCTCGCTTGGGGCAGGATTTCTTTTTCCTGTGAATTGCCCCAAATATGTTACCTTGAGATATCAGGATGCTTGACTTTTGAGTCAATTTTATATTTTGATTACTTCAGTGGTACTAATTTTTTTCAGAAAACTCAAATAAATACTGACTCTTAAAATTTTTTCTTTGGGTGAGTTTTGGACCAGAATCAAAAGTAAGGTGGCAAGCTTCATTTTTTTTTTTTAACACCCAAGAATGTTTTAATGACAGTGGAAATTATGTTAAAATATGAATAAGAGATAATAGTGATTATGATGAAGCCTAAACACATAAATGTTATGCATGTGTATTTCCAGACAATTGGCTTTACATGTACCTCTGTCAGTGTTAAAGTTCAAGGCTACAGGAACCCATTATCTACTATAGAAAGAAAAAAAAATTGAAAACAGGCCACCTTTGCTTTAGAGGGAAAACTGTCATGATATTCTAAGTATCTAATTCCTAGACACTGAAATTAAGGAAAATAGGTTAATACCAAGTAAATATTGGAGTCAGGCAGGAGAGGTCTGATCTATTTCACTATTCAGAGTAGAGATTCCTATTTGATCATAGCCAAGAGAGAATGAATTCCAGGTGTTGGTAATTTGTGAGGGTCTCTTCTTTGTATACATTGAGAGAATAGAGCCAAGTATTTCCCAATTTAAGAGAGGAAAAGAGAGAAGAATGAGAAATGCATGTGTGTGTATGTGTTTCATCATGAAGTAATATATACACTTTGAGAAGAATCTGAAGCAGTCTCCCATAAACTTAATACAGGGGTTCTCTTTATCCTCACATCTCTTTTAACTTAAGCGTGTGCAGGTCCTTGCCAAATATCTGCTTCCAATAGAGGCCGAGGTTTCAGAAAAATTTAATGAGATAGGAGACATGCTTAATCTCTGTCCCTTAAGATGACCCACTTTATTAAACTCCACATCTCTTCCAGAACTTCCAGCACCAACCGACCACACCTGACTCCATCTGGAAGTCCCCCTCTTCCTCTTATTGTCTAATTCAATGTTGATCATCGGTCTCCTGGTGCTTAGAACATCCCCCTAATGCCGTGACGTGGGGGCAAGACTTCTTTACAACGCTTTGTCTAAACAGTCCCAGATACATTTACAAGCTCAGTTTTTTTATTCTTTCAAATTTATCTTCACAGAGAGGGCACACGGGCAATGTTTCATTATTCCAGCTGATGGGAGGGAGGAGTGGAGTGGATGATTTAGAAAAGGAAGTAATCCTCCTGATAAACCTGTTAACAGCAGTGTGAGAGTCTTTTATTTGAAGAAATAAAAATAAGGATGTAGCTGGGAGGTATTCTTTGGGGACGGTCTGAGGAACGAGATGAATTCTTAAAATCATTCCTTTCCCCACATTAATATTTGCACTCAAAAAAGGCTCTTTCCATTTATTTATTTATAGAAGTAATACCCACCTGGCAGGAGGGTTTTGGATTACAAGAGTGTAGTGCTGCTGTTGGAGAAAGAAAGAGAACTACAAACAGGATTGGAATATATTGTGGCATAGAAAATACCATCAGTGATCGGAGGCTAAATGCGTTGCAGAATGTATTCTTTAAAATGGAAGAGATTTGAGTTCAAATTTTCAGGTCAGCTACTTGATATTTGTATAACATCCAAGTTGCCGAGGATTAGAGACTTGCTTCCTTCTTATACAAGATCAGAAAATTAAAAAAAAACAATGCATAAATGTGGTTGGAGTCAGACAATATGAGTTGTCATGTTTTGTTGATTAATTTTCATTGTCAACTTGACACAATCTGGACTCACTTGGAGGAGACTCTCATTGAGGGAGATTGTCTCTGTTGCATTAACTAATGAAAGAACACACAGCCACTGTGGGTACCGTTCTCTGGGTCTGGGTCCGGACTTGGATGAGGGTGGAGAAAGGTAGCTAGGAGGGTAAGTGTGCACTCATTGCTATCGGCTCCTGACTGTGGATGGGTGCAATGTGCCCAGCTGCTGTGACTTTCCTGCTACCATGGCCTGTAACTTGGAATTGAGAGTTAAAATAAACCCCTTTTCACATGTTGCCTTTTCATCGGAGTAGTTTATCACAGCAAGAGAAGTAAAGCCAGGGCGCATTTATATGGAGAGTAATTATCAACTCTCATGTTTTCATTCTACTGTGGGACATGAAGCCAAACCTGTGACTCTCTCTCTCTTTCGTACCCATTATCACCCTGAACCTAGGACATTTAGCTAGTGGATGACAAAACACTGTCTCACTAGTTCCCAAGTAGAAAGAATCAAATCCCCTTTCCACATGCTCAATATCATCCGTGTATCATGGGGCCACTGTCAGTCTATGACATATTTCTTTCTCTTTAATAAAATGTCCTAAATTCTGCAGCTTAAAACATATCTACTATTACACACAGTTCCCTCTGACATGGGGCCTCTTCAGTTTATACTGAAGAAATCCATCGGAGCTCCTGAGTGGACACATGAAGACTGCCATGGACCAGAGAATGGCTGCCATATTCACATATGTGATTCTTAGCCAGAGGGATTCTGTGTGGATGCTAAGTAAAGCAGTTCTTCACTGGACTCTTGCTTTTCCCAAAAGGTAGAGTACATAAAAAAATTGGAGAGACAGAGAAGGATTGAAACATTAGCTGAAGCTTCTTCCTAACCTCTTTCAGAAGTGACATAACTGGACATCTGCTGTACAGCATTGATCACATAGTCAACCCCTGTCACAGGAGGCAAGGAACAGCACAGTGAGGGACCATCAGACACACTGTGAAGACAGTGACTGCATAGATGCCCATGTTCATGCAGTTATCTATTAATGCATAATAGATTATACTAACTCTCGGTTGCCTTAAAATAATGACGTTTCCTCAAACATCTTTGTATGTCAGGAGTCCCAAGCTTAGCAGGTTTCCTGAGTGTGTATGAACAAGATGTACTGTTTGACAACTCTTAAATAACTAGAGGAAGGTCCAGTCCACAGAACACTGTAGCTCTATTGGCTGAGCCTACATCTAGGTAAGCTTCTAAAGTGGCACCAGCGGCATCCAAACACAAGATCACCAAACACATGCACAGGTAATAATACATGGTCAGATAAAAACACATCCATGCACTTTCTATTTTTCATACACTGTGTGCCCAATGTATGAGACTGGGTCAGCGACAAACCAAATACTGCTCCACCTTGTGCAGCACAAGGAAGGAAGTAAACCACATCTTTAAGGAAAGAATAGGAACATGTAGGAAGTAGGACTCACCTGTTCACTCAGAACAGAAGGGCAAAGACGTGCTGAGAGGTCGGAAGGGGTCAGAGCAGGCAGGGCACTGTACTGATCATATCAGTATCTATTATCACTGTTAAATAAGTCTGGTTATAGATAATATCCCTGCTAAATTTAACCTTTGGGGATTGGTGAATTTAATTTAGTTTAATACCTAGAAATTTAAACTGACTAAGTTTCTTTTGGAGCAGTCTTGATTAGGAAATGTCAGTGGCTCTTTCCTGATCCACACTATTTTTCTGATCTTAGAATCAAAACAAAGAGAAATTAAATTCCATAAAGTGAGAACCATTTATTCATGTAACATTGCATTTTTTAAAAAGGTATTCTTCTCTCATACATTACATCCAGACTACAATTTCCCCTCCTTCCAATCCTCTCCCCCCCACACACCTCCCCTCTCCACCAGATCCACTCCTCCTCCATTTCCCTTCAGAAAAGAGCAGCATTTTTATTCTTGTCATAAATGATCTTTTGGAACTATGCAACAAAGCCACATAGAATATTTTAAATTTTAAGTTATTTTGTAGTAAGTTCTTTCTAAAACAAAAAATGCCAGAAAGCCTAAACTATGAATTTTAAATATAGTAGAAATCTTCATTCAAATTTTGTAATAAAAGTACAATCCTTATATTTTCATAACTTTTAAAAGCCTGCTAGACTAATTAGTTTGTCATTATCATTCCTGTATAAAGTCTGGTCAAACTTCCTTAGAAATTTTTGTTTTATTTATTTGTGTATTTATTTATGTATTTATTTATTTATTTATTTATTGGCAATTAGTGGTTCATTCCATCACCTAGACTGGATGTAGATCTAATCATCTTCGCCCTGAGATGTCACCAGTAGAAAGTGGTGCTCCAAAGGTTTACTGTATATACTGTGATATACACAAAATTTCTAACTTTTGTATATCATGGAATACAACAACATATAAAGGCTAAAGGTTAAGAATTAACAAAAATGCTTTCTCACGGCCTTCCCTTACTTCAGAGTTAATTATATGCCATTGATTATATTAGATTTCAATTTAGAAAATGGACTCAAACAAGGATACAACTAGTATGTGTGTGAATCACAAGACTGAAGACCTCTCAACAGATACCACAGCCTTGGCACACAGGCTGTATTTATTCACCTAAGCAAACCAGAAGCAGAGGAGTGCCTACAGCCACGTAGTTAGAAAAAATAATTCTCTCTGCCTGGTTTAAGGAATGGCTGCAAAGAATGCTATTGGAAGTGAAGAACAGAAACTAATGGGGTGCAGAGAGTGGACTCCGCTCTGCAGCACATGGCCAGCAGGCTCCAGGCACTGCAGCTGGAAAGCAGACATTGGGCCAGCAAGGAGCCTGACAGAAGCTCATTCACATCTGAGTTCACTGCTAATGAGCAGAGCATACTATGTAGCCCAACAATCACATTATTATCTAAGTATTATATTTGGAAGAGAATGCCTGGTATCTTTTTATAGATTTATGTTATTTGCTCCAAGTTCATACTGAGAAATGGAGATTAAGAAGAGAGAGGGAGGAGAGCACTACACAGAGTTATCAAAAGGAAACTTTGTACTGAACTAGGGCATTTTGGAAAGATAGGATCATTAGCATTTTTATGAGCTTTAGCTTCTGGTTTTTCTTTTCTGACACTGATAAGAGATCTGTCTTCTCTTAAATGTAATCATCTGTATATTTGCCCTCATTTGCAAGTTCAGTGTTGGGGGCTGGGGGGACAAATCCAAGTACTGTCTGTTTAGTGCTGGGGTTTCCTTGGGGTGCTGAGACAAAAACAAAAAGCCATTCATTCTTAAATAAGTGACTTCATGCAGAAGGATGCAACATCTAAAAAAAAGAGCTATTTTTGGTTTACTTCATTTGAGAGCAAGCCCTCTGGTCTTACTCTGTTTTGGAGTATGTAGGTAAGAAGGATGGTCGTGTGTGTAGCCAAGAACATCAACATTACAAAAATCATTCGGTAACAACACTACTGGCTGAAAATGTTTAATTTCCCCCAAAGTATCTCTTAAACTTTCTAAATAAAAGAAGGAAAGGATGCTTATTTATAGTTTTTGAAGAAATTTCATTATGTAGCCCAAGTTAGTCTGGAACTAGCACTGTATACTTTAGCTCAGGCTGGGCTGGGATTTGCCATCTTCTTGCCTTGGCCTCAGTAGTTCTGGAATTTGAATATGTGTTGTCATACTTGGCTTGATTGTAAAACATTTAGTTTTTGTTCACCATGATCAATTTGCTTCTCATCTCATGAATTAGGTCCCATGGACTCTACATGTTCCTTCTGTTCTGTCATTAGGATGTAGTATTCAAGGAAACTTAAGAACATGTAGTCTGGATCCCGACTCTTCCATCTTTTGATGCTTAAACCTACTCTTTACTAGGTATGTAAATGATGGAGAATTTAATGTCATTTTGCCTCAACTTTTCCATCTGTGAAATGGGAGTATAAACCATGGTGGTTTGGCATATTAAATGAGATTATGCATGTAAAGCAATTATAGTAGTGTTTAGAGTACTATATTACTTATTATCATGATGTCTCTGCATCATCTATTTCAAGAATATTGAGTTTTGAAAGGGGGGAAATCAGATGTATATAACAAAGCAGAAGCTGACCTGCAAGTTTTACAATTTGCCTCTACTTTCTCAGTGACTTGTGCTGTCCTGCTCTCACAATCACTATCTGCTGACATGAGTCTGGTATCATCTGTGGTGGTTTGAGCGAGAAATGTTCCCCATAGGCTCATCAATTTGGAACCTTCTCTTCAGCTGGTGGTGCTGTTTGAGGGGGTTACAAAAGCTTCAGGCGGTGGAGCCTTCTTGTAAAAAGTATGTCATCGGGGACAGGATTTCAGAGTTTGTAACATAGCCTCATTCCTGCTCACTCTGCTTCCTGTGCTGCTGTAACATGATTTCCCTGCTTCCTGTTCTTGCCAGCATACTCCACCTTACTCACTGTCACAGCCTGTCCCTCTGGAATAGCGATCTAAAATAAACTACTTTTCTTCAAGTTTCTTTCTGTCATGGTGTTTTATCTCAGCAAAAAGAAAGAAAGAAAGAGAGAGAGAGAAGAAAGAAAGAAAGAACGAAAGAAAGAAAAGAAAAAGAGAGAGGGAGAGAGAAATTTTTTTTAAAAGTACCTAATACATCAGCATTTGAAAACAGACAGTCTAGGTTAGAAACATAAGGCAAATAAAGAAAAATAATGATTTAGGAATTCAAAGGTTGACTTTACTAAGGCCCTGGCTGAAAGACTCAGGACTCCACTATACACTGATGCTATTAAGAATCCTGTCTCAAACTAGGTATCTTTCCACTCCACAGTTGTAATTTGTAATGGATCCTGTTTCCTTCACTCATTAGGTATCTTTACAAGAGTAAACCCAAATATCCATGTTTTTTTTTTTTTTTTGACCAATGCAAGGTTGTGAATTAGATTGAAGCTGATGGATTGACATCAGATTCCACGTGCATAGGGGTTGTCCAGTGGTGTGTTGAAGAGCAAGTGATTGGGAATGGCTTTAAAGGGAAAATATTTCCTCATTGCCATCTTTATACACACTCTCTGGTTCTTTTTCCACATCTTCACCATTCCAAAAATTATCCTTTGAGATTTAAAAGTAGCAGAATGATGATATTTTTCCCTTTTCTAAGAATAAGTCCCAATTTATGCTGACACATAATATTTGGATATTATTTCTAATTTTACTGAAGACATTCAGAAGACACCTACATACAGATGTTAATTTTTATACATGCATACATACAGATGTTTATTTTTATACACATAGACATTCCTCCTTTTTTGATTTAGACATTCCTCCTTTTTAAATTTATTTCATTATTTTTGATGAGGTTAGAATGGGGAGGAAAGTGATATGGGGCAACATTTCTTTTTCTGTCTTTGTTTGTTTGTTTGTCTCCTAAGTACTGACCAAGGATGTATTATCACGCAACATGTCCTAAGTACAAGAACACACCATCTCCTCTTTGGTGGCCCTTTGCAACAATGTGCTTGGAGGATAAAGCAGAGGTTCAGGAAAATAACAAGAGGTAAAGGAGTACAGGCAGTTGTACCAGTCATTAAAAAGAAGTTTCAGAGTGTTTTAGGGAGAAAGATCTACTGATAAGATCTGGAGATTTCTTCACTTATGAATGTCATATGTTCACCTACCTGAAATTCTAGTTTTGGTCTTAAGAAGCCATTGCTTGGGGGGAAAAAGATAGTCCTTACTACCTGCACAATAAATTATGTTTTAAATGATAATAAAAGTATGGTAGCTAGCCTTCTAAGTGACAAAACACCATCTCTGTGTTAGGATATTTAGAATGTCGTGTGGACTGGCCCCATGTGGAAGAGGGGTGAATTTTTTAACCAGAAAGACAGGGTTCAAAAGATAAAGCCTGACTTCTGAGTTGTGTCCTGCTGGCTATGGTGACTCCCAGTTTCTCTGTCTCTGTCTCTGTCTCTGTCTCTGTCTCTGTCTCTGTCTCTCTCTCTCTCTCACTCTCGATTCTCTCTGGAAGCCTGGAAGCCAGATGTCTTGCCATGAGGACTCTTGAGCAACCTTAGAGGCCCACACAGGGAGTAATAGAGGCCTCCTGCCATCTGCTAGTGAGGAAGTGCTACTTCCTGCCAATGGCCCTGTCCTTCGGCCATACTGGGAGCAGATCTTCTTGTCTGAGAAAGTTGCCAAATGACTGCAGTCTTGGCTCCAGTGTCAACAGCGCCTCATGAGAGATGCAGATTCATAGAGACTCTCAGGAAGGATTCTTGACTACAGAAAATTTGAGAAAACATTCATTATTGTTCATGATACTGTTTTTAGGTCATCAGTTATACAGTGATAGACAGCTAAGTACACATGAACAGACCAATTGGAAAAAAATCACTGTCAAAGGAAAATATTCAGAATCATTTCCACGTGAAACTTACATAGAAAAAATAAGATTTATAAACAACACCTCCCATGAAATTTTTGATATTTATGATTAGCTTTGTGGGTTAGTGAGTAATTCATAGTCTTTTTCATAAGTATGATGTGTAGGTATCCATTTAGAAGTAAAACAAACAAACAAACAAAAACCTTTTAACTCAGATACAGTGGCACATGGTCAGATCTTAGAATTTGGGAGGCAGAGACAGAAAAAAAAATCAGAGTTTGCTGCACAATGAGTTGGATGCCAGTCTGGGCTATGTGAAACACTGTCTCAAGTAAAATACGTTTTTAGTAGTTTAAAAATACCTGGGGCTGGATTGATGGCTCAGCAGTGAAGGCTTTTGCTGCTCTTGCAAAGGACAGAAGTCATATGGTGGCTCACAAACACTTGTTACTCCAGTTCCAGGGGATCCAACACCCTCTATTGGCCTCTACAGGTATTAACACACACGTGGCACACATTTGTTTTTATTAAATATGTGTTTTATCAAGTATGTGTTCATTACTCAATTAGATAGATTAAGGCTGGTTTTAGTTGTGTAAATCATATGTTAACATAATAATAATCAGGTAACAAATTCAATGTTTGAAACATGAAATTCCAATTTTGACTCCACTTTAAGTAAGGTTATTTTTTGTGAGAAGCTTTCTCCTTAGCTGGTCTACATGAATTTCGGTTTTGGTTTCCTTCAGCTTCAAATACGTCCTCATTGTAGAGCCAAGTGCTATTCATTTAGATTACCTAAGAGAAAATTAGGCTGCAGAAGTTCTGTGAGAGCCTGCCTACGTGTCAAACTGTTATAAATCTTATTGTAAAGGTAATTAAAATTCTGAAGCAAAATAAACATTGGATTCTTGGCCACTTTGTATTTGTTTGCTCTTTGGAAACTTCATACATGTATATAATTGATATGCCACATACCTGAGGCTGAATGTATTAGACGAGATAAAATCTATGTCTGCTGCTAACCTTGACTGCTAGCAGAAGAGTAGTTGAGTTTCTCACCCTGCTCATTGTCAACATGATGCTAGTGCTTCTTCAGCCAGTCTCGTAGTCTACCTTCACAGGAGGAAACTAGTTTGACAAAAAGAAGAATGAGGAGGTTGTTTGTTTGACTAAATCTTGTGATATTCCAAGTGAGAATCAGTGATCTGTAGAACTTAATTGTTTGAAATCATATATAATGATACATAATAAATGGGGAAGAAAAAATGGTCTATTTAAATATTTTGCTTAGAATTTGAAATCTCACAATAGGTAGTCTAAATTTCCTACCAAACAATTTTACCTGTGGTGATGCTGAAAATCGAAAAAGTTTTGCTTTGTTTCATTCATAAGACTTTGTATGGGGAGGGAGAGATGGTTCAGCAGTAAAGAGCATGTGTTGGTGTTTCAGAGGACTAAAGTTTGGTTCCTAACACTCATTTGAGGCAGCTCATAACTTTCTGTAATTCCAGCTCCAAAGAATCTGACACCTTCTTATGGCATACTTACACACACACACACACACACACACACACACACACACACACACACACACACACACAGTAAAAAAAAAACTAAACCTTAGGCAAAAAGAACTTATAGAATGTATTTTAAAGCTGTTGTAAGGACCGAGTGAGATAAGAAAGGGAAAAGAGCATTGTTCCAGGTGTGTAATAAGTAAAAATACATATTAATTTTCTTTTGTTTCCTCCTCCTCCATTGTTTTTATATTGGTGGAAGGTAAGACATAGAGAGGCACTGGACCCAAACAGGAATAAATACATTGAATTCTTTCATACTCACCTCACCATGGCATATTAACTTGCCAGGTGGAAGTGCCATATTCACTACTCACAAGAGGAAATATTACTGTGATAGTTTGGATGCATCTGAAAACATCCTGCTTCAACTTGTTGGGAAAGTTTATACTACTGAAATGCTCACGAAGCAGATAACAATGAGCAGCAAGGTGTCAAATCTAGTCCTGTCAGGAAGAACCAGGAATATCTTCACAAGGTTAATTTGGGGTCTCTGTATCTCTGTCAAAAGAGTGGCATGTGAGCATTTGGCATGCTTAGGACTTTAAGAATTGCTGAATAGCTCAGAAATTTAACATCATTACAGGGGCCTCCCTGGCATGTGTGCAGGTGTCCACTGCTGCATTTTAAGCAAGCTGAGAATTTCTAATCTTGATCTTAATGCACAAGGTAGTTAGTCTACTGGGTACTGTGTTTTCCTGAAAGCTTAATTTCCCTCTCTCCATTTTACTAATGTTACTGTTGGTTGTTTAGAATATTTAATTAATGAGTTTTATTTTTAACAATCTGCTAGTGCCCTGGGGCTTTTAAAACAAAAGACATAATTTTTTAAAATCCAAACAAAGATTAATTAATTAAAATAGTCCTAACAAATTATTGTTCCAATACTCATTTGGGAATATTTTAACAGGCAAAGAATTGGGCAATAAAACAGCTCCTCGTATGACTAGGAGACTCCTCAGAGTCCCTCTGTGCCTTGCCTAAGGCATGCTCTCATAGCCTGACTTCCCAATCCTTTTTTCTAATGGAAGCTGTTGCAGTTGCTCAGAAGGATGAAAAATAAGGGAGAAGATGGTAAGAAAGGAGAGACAGAAATTGAAAACGATCAAGGAAGGAAATAGTTACATTCTACCTGATCGAATCTAGTTTCATTTTTTCCAGTTATTTATTTTTGCTTTTAGTCAGTCATGGCATAACTCTTCTTTTCCTTACCTAATGCCTTTTTAGTCTAGCATCCTTCTCTGTAAGTAAAAATATTAATTTAAGGATGTGTTGCTTCCTTTTATCCTCAGATATTTCCATCTCGTCTGTATAAGAAGATTTAACACCCTGTTTTATACCTGAAAACAGTAGAGGAAAATGAATGGGGCTTTACAAGGTTATCTAGGGCTCCATATTGTCTGATTCCAAACTTGATCCTCCATAGTACCTCGTAGTACTAACCTCATGCCCTTCAACTTCAATTCTGTATGCCACTCACAGTCAGTATTACTATCAAATGATCCCTGATAGGATTCATATTAAGATACATAACTTGCTTGACCTTGTTATAAAAAACAGGGAAGGTGTGATGACTTTAATAAACTCGTTTTATTGCGCAGCTTATAGTATGCATAATAATTTAATGTTTGATCTTACTAGTTCACTAAGGTTCTCCTTCTCTTCTGGTGTCAGTTTAGTCATTTATAATGGTCAAGAACATGTCCAACCTGTCTTGTCAAATGAATTCCATATAAGATCATTCACAATTTTTCTTCTCCCTTAAAAACTCTAATAATACTCATTTGCCCTCGGTTTCTTTTCTTTTCTTGCCTTAAAAAAAAAAAAACAAAGGCTATAAAGTTTATTAGATCTTTTCTGTCTCCCCATAGAAACTTGTATTTCCCCTCTGTTTCTTTCCCTTTAATTTACCTTGTACAAATTTGTAAGGTTTTAAATTTTTCCTACCAGGAATATATTGTGCATTCTGTGTTTGGTTTTCTATTTTGTGACACCCCTCCTTCTGCCTCCTTGGGGCATCATTTTTATTTTAGCCTAAACGCCTTGTGGTCAACGCTTGACTTACTGATTGTTAGCCTTTTCTTTCCTAGTAAACATTTTACACTAGAAATTTTTAAGCAACTATGGCAATTGCTTTTCTTGACATGTTGGGTGAGATATTCCTTATAACTCTTTAATCTGTTTCTTGTGAACAATGTCTGGGTAGATCTAGTTTGGGTGGGTCATTCATTTGCTTCAACCTCCATTTGAGAATTCAAGTTTTTTTTTCTTGTGTCAACTAATATGTTCTGTTTAAGTCATCTTCTTGGTTTTCCTTTTTCCCAAGCCCCAATTATGTTTCTATTCCTCATCTCACTTTAATTATATGGATTAATTGTGAATTCATCAGTATGGTACCTTTTCCTCCTTCGTTGAATTCCTTTGGCTAACTCTCTGTGTAGCACTGATAGCACCTAAAGATAAAATGTGAAGCTTTCTGTCAGCACAGGCTACACAAAGTCATAATCTGAGCACTTTCACAAATATTTGAGGCCTTATGGTACACTTCCATTTTTATACAATGGAAAAACACTAGCAGCTGAAACAATAACCATTTACTGGTTATCCACAATCTTTGGGCCAGAAATTTCGGCTGTGTTCAGCTGGGAAACACTTTAACCATTTGATGTTAGTTTAGGTTAGGATTCATCTGGTGTTGGTTGCACTGGAGTGTATAAGAAGGAAAGTGTGTTTTCCTTCTCATCATCTCAACAATATCTCTAATTGTTCAGTGGCCAAACCCAGACCTCATTATAGCCCAGGGCTTGACTTTATAGAGAATTCCAGGTGGACCAGACCTTGTGGACCATTTTTTTTCCAGATACATATGTCATATTTGTTAATTGGCCAAGAGTTTTTGCAGGGTCAGGCCAGGAAGGACTGTGAAAGGAAGCTAAATTAAGGCATTTATACCATGAGTTGTGCTAAACTGGAACCACTAACAGATTAAAAAATTAAGGGTAACTAAATCAGGAGCCATGGATGTATGAGTAAAACCAGATTACCGTGCCAATGACGAGCTCTGGCATTCTCTTTCTGGTGCTCTCCTATATCATCAGCAGATTCAAGTTTTCTTGTGGCAATACTTTTTTTTTTCTTCAAAAGAATTATAGCTAATATTTCTTAAATGGATGGTTAATTAAAAACAACTTTAGTTTTTTTTCCTGCTTGGAATTAGTTTCCTGTGCCTTCATTTTTGAAGGATATTTTCACAGTATATGGAATTCTTATTTTACAGACTTATTTTTTCCCCATTATCATTTTAAAAATGTTATTTAATGTTTTCTACTTTATGCTGTTTCTTCGAATTTATCCTCTGTGATGTTTCAAGAGGGCTCTATCAGATTTGAAAGCTGAAGTTTTGATTATGGTTAGTAAGTTTTTGACATTCAATATTTGAATATTCTCCACCACATTCTCCCTGTCTTCTTCTGGAAATCCAACTTGAAGTATTTTGAGTATTTTATAGTTGTCACGCATAGTATGCCTTATTGTCTTATCAACATTGTTATTATAACCATATCTGCATTTCCATGTATATTCTTTCTTTTACCCTCTGCTCTTGTCTCTCATACTGAATCAATTACTGAAGCCCTGCAGTATTCCATGTCTTCATTTCTGACCACCTCTCTCTCTCTCTCTCTCTCTCTCTCTCTCTCTCTCTCTCTCTCTGTGTGTGTGTGTGTGTGTGTGTGTGTGTGTGTGTGTGTGTGTGTGTCTATGATGAAGGCATTAATAAACAGACTTGATCATTTAGAAAGAAACGGAAATAAAGGTTGAATGAGTTATAATACACAGGATAAAAGACCATACAGATATAAATAATTAAATGGAAGGGCAAAGGTCAGTTCTTCCTTAAAGTAAAATATCAGGTATATTTAAGACATGACAAAATTTTAACATTATCCCTTAGCAACCACTCATAACAGTAGATTCAAGCAAAAATCATAAAAGGGTGCTAAATAGTAGATGAAACAATGATGTCTAATGAAAATTTATCCAGTTACAAAGACTCTTCAACCAGAAGCATATTATGACAAAGTGACAAACAATGTCTTTGTGGTGGAGAGAACCTGGTTGGCAGCATTTTAACCAAGTGACCAAAGTTAATATCACTAATAATAGGATAAGTAGGTGCCATATGTCTTCTCATATTCTGCCAAGAGAAAGACATAATATCATTTTCATTGTGTTTCTGCCAAAAATGCATATCCTGAATCTAATTATGAGAAAATACCAGACAAGGCCAAACTGAAAGACATTTTATAAAACAAATGAGCTGTAAGCTTTAAAAGCTCCAGGATTGTGAAACACAAAGAAGGGTTTAAGAAGTGGTCCAGATTAAAAAGACATGGAAATTAATTGTATCATGTGATCCAAGTTGTGATGATGAATTTCCAAAAGAATTACTTTGCTGTGAAGGACATCATTCACACTATTTATACAATGTGAATAAAGGCTGTAGATTCAACACTAGAGCTATATTAATGTCAATTTCTTGCATTGATAATTGAGCAGAATGATAATGCAAAGGACCTTATCTCTGACACAATAATGTGAAGTGTCTGGAGATAAAGCCACACACATTCATTAAGTTAAAATAGCTGATGTCCTCATAAAGACTGACACTCATAAAGGGCAATATGTGACTTATTTCCTCTAGACCTAGGAATTTAAGATCACACTTGACATTAAGACATATAAAACATGCAACCAGAGATACCAAGAAATCTTAGCAAACATACAACGGCCTTGGCAGTCACAGCAGACAATGCCCATTGTCTTCTAGCAGATGAGGCACGTTGGAAACATTTGTTTTCTGCACACTCACCTGGCAATGGCAAAGCTTTTCAGCTACCAGATTTTAGTTATAACACAAAGAATTTACTGGAAAAATGTACTCCTTACATGATTTGTGACTTTTGAGTGACCTCCAGGGGAATGTTATCACAGATGATCCCATCATTTAAAATGACAGTTGCTCCCTTTCTTTTCCGATGTTAGCTAATACCTAAGAAATGGTTTCTTGTTCATACCTAAGGGTCCTTCTTACAAATGCTGTCATGAATCTTTGGAAATGCACACACCTGGGTTCACAGCTGGAAAACCTGAAATATCTCACCTCCCAGTAATATTGTTGAAGATTTATATGAGACACTAGGCCTGAAAAGATCCTTGGGAGATCATAGTTTTATAATGTATAGTGCATTACAGTTAAGTATGTGCTATTCTTGAATCAGTGTGTAGATGCAATCTGATGAATTTCAGGTCAATTCCAAATTAGAGTCAGTACTTAAAATTCCCCATTCATTTGTTTTGCTGATTCAATGAACTGTTTACCCAGCATGTCTTTTAAGTTTGCTCACAATAGACCAACAAAACTTGTTATACTAAATGCATTAGTACATAAGAACACACGCGCGCACGCTCGCACGCACACACATACACACACACACACACACACACACACACACACATACACACACACACACCTCTTGTATTTGTCAAATACAGCAAAAATGTAGTATAAAATCCTCAGGTGATATGTGCATCATTGAGAATAACTCAAGGAAAAGAGGAACCACAGCATAGTTTTTTTTTTTTTAATCAGAAGAAAAGAAGTATTAAGGTTAGAAACCATGAAACGCTATCTTCTAGATATAGCAAGTCTATTTGCTAAGTAAAATATACACACTATGATTACTTATACAAGACCTATTCGTGATTAAACCAATCAAAATTTTAGTGTGGATGTGGGAGGAACACAATTCCCATATCTAACTGAGGAGACATTGACAATAAATACCTGCTGTGGGATGGAAAAGTGTTTTTCCTTGAGTTTGTGGGCACTGCTAGGTTGACCATGCACTGTTGGATGGCTGCACATGGACACCACTAATTGGACTTATAGGATATTTAAAAGAAGAAGAAAACTTGAAATTGAGAGAAGAACATATTGGGGAAACACATCATGAGTAATAGGCATGAATATGTTCATATTTCATTATATATATGTATGAAATTCTCTATGATTGAATTAAAAAACTACATTTTCAAGCTCTTAATAGCCAAATTTATAGAACAATTCACATATCAAATACTTAAGATATCTATCCACACAATCTATTGCCATCATGATAATCACAGATATATGAACTTATAGCAATTATGTCAATTTCATTTATATATACATATATGTACACATACAAACATAATATATATATATACATAAATACATAATTAACCAGAACTTACAAAAATGTATTTTATAACTATATTTGACAAACTTCATAGGTATGTTTAATTTATCCAGTATTTATTTAAAGTAAAACTGAATATTATAACTTTTAAAGATATGTAAAACCTACCATAAACAGTTTATCCAGACAATGTAACACTATAAAAATTTATTTTCTGGCTTGCACTATACTTTTGTTTACAATCTACATGATAAATTCATAAGGACAACTAATAAGTACTTGGCATAGAATATGTACTTAACAAGCATTCAAAAAGTAATTTGTATGACTGTACTGATGCTTCTTACACAAAAGCAATAGAATTTTTTTGTTTTTTTAAGATTCATTTAATTTTATTTTAAGTGTATGAGTGTGTGCTTAGATGTATGTGTGTTCCTGAAGAGGCTAGAAGAATGTCATGGACACCCTGAAACTACAGTTAAGGAATGTTGTGCTCTACTAACTGAATCCAGGTCCTCTGCAAGAACAATAACCTCTCTTAACCTCTGAGCCATCTCTCTAATTCCCTCGTATCTTGCCCTTTTATTTGTATTTACTTCAGGTTAAACTTGCATTAAGTGTGTCTAAAACCAACAGGAAAAAAAATTTACAAAGAAGTAACTGTGGCATTGTTGATATTTATTTACTATCTATTGATTCGGAATTGTGCAAGACATTCCA
The DNA here is from genome assembly GCF_007827085.1 of Peromyscus californicus insignis. Lineage (NCBI taxonomy): Eukaryota > Metazoa > Chordata > Mammalia > Rodentia > Cricetidae > Peromyscus > Peromyscus californicus. The sequence continues at coordinate 125,719,828 of NW_026294617.1, forward strand.
GATAACACACCATAAGTCAGTTGCCACTCTGATTTTGAGATACCTAACTCATCTCTTTCTTTACTTGCTCATCATTTATTAGACTATTTGTTCACTTGTGTGCTTTGTACACCAAATTTGGTGGTACAATATACATTTCATAGTGTCCCAGTTTTAAAATACAGCTTGATTAATTTTGGCAGTCCCGTAAACCTGACATTATCTCTCCTGTTTCTTAGGATTCCAGACCCAGGACAAGACTTTTACCACTGGCTGCCCTAGTTCTCATGACCTTGGGCGTGAATTGGATCGGCATCACTGGCTACTGGTTCTGCAGCCAGCACATGGCAGGTGAGAAAACCATTAGTCTCCAACACATAGTCAATTTCTCATGTTATATTTATACGTATAAGTCTATATGATCTTATATTCTCATTCTGAAAAGATGTCAATATGGAATTGTGTCACTGTGGAATTACATGAACAGCTGGGGTCTGTGTTGATGTTAGTTGCCTAGTTACTTCAGGGGTCTGTGTGAGCCATGTGTTGAACCATGTGTTGAAGTGCAAGGGCCATGCTGAGCTGGCCCTGTCCCTCACTGGAGAACTGCCCTTACCCCTCACCAGCCCTAAGATTATTATCTTAGGACTGATGAACCTCACACTTGTGATGTGTGTCTAGATGGTGGTCCCAGCAGTGCAGTCAGACCAACTCAACTACCACCCAGACACAAATCCAGGGGTCTGAGTTAACACTCCCCAACATCTACCTCCACTGTGACCTGCTGGAAGAATGGTCCTGGAGAACCATAGCCACAGGGTCTCTGTGACCCAGGGCAGCAGCAGGATATCCGAGAGGAATTTCTGTGAGGGTCCCATAATGATGGTGTGTACCAGAAACCAGTGGTCATGAACCTGACCACACATTACACAAGAAACACTTGCAAGTAGAGCTGTTTGGTCAAAAGGATATACTGCATGATATGCAGCAGCTCCCAACACCACAGTGACGAATGAAAAGGTGATGAAGGGGTGGGAAAACCAGAGGAGCAAAGTGGGGTTTTTGTTGTTCTTTTGCTTTTGTTCTTTTGCTTTTGTTCGTTTGTGTTTTTGTTTGTTTGCTTTTTAATTAATATTCTTATTTGTACTTTTATTTTTCTTTCTACTTTATTTTCACTGTTTCCTTTTTAGTTTTCCTTTGGGGAGGACACTATAATGATGAAGAGCAGATATGAAGGGACTGGAAAATGAGTGGATTGGGGTGCCTGATGTGAAATTCCCAAAATATCAATAAAATATTATGTTAATAAATAAATGCAAGGAACTGGAGAAATGGCTCTGTGGTTAAGAGCACCAGCTGCTCTTCTGGAGGTCCTAAGTTCAATTCCCTGCAACCACATGGTGGTTTTCAACCATCTATAATGGGATTTGATGCCCTCTTCTGGCATACAGGCATATATGCAGTCAAAGCACTTATACCTGAAAAAATGCATACATAAATATTATTTATTTAAATAAGTAAATAAAATTAAATATAAATAAATGAAAAAATTCATAGGTTTTATGCATTTATCAGTTTATTATCAGCATTATCAGTTTATTATCAGTACCATACATTATTTGCTTTGTAAACTGCTCTATATATTTATAGGATTGGTTGCATGGAATATTTGTTTTTAAAAGCATCACTATAAACACTGGAGTAATGAATCACTCTACAACACTATTGCAGCAACATCACTATGATTGTAATAATTCAGTTCTAGTATAGTTTTAAGAGTCTGTTGTTATATATGCAGTCTATGGTGAACTGAAGCAGTCTCATATGTTTAGAGTTTCTCTGTCACACACACACACACACACACACACACACACACACACACACATCTCTCTTCCTATAGAACATTGTCTAATATAAGACTATACTGCTTGTTTCACTGAGCAGTATACACCTAAGTTTCCTCACGTCTCTTCATGGAATGATAGCCACTATTTTAAAGTCCCAAGTAATATTCTTTTTTTTTTTTTTTTTTTTTTTGGTTTTTCGAGACAGGGTTTCTCTGTGTAGCTTTGCGCCTTTCCTGGTACTCACTTTGGAGACCAGGCTGGCCTCGAACTCACAGAGATCCGCCTGCCTCTGCCTCCGGAGTGCTGGGATTAAAGGCGTGCGCCACCACCGCCCGGCCCAAGTAATATTCTATTGCATGGATATACCACAGGCTGTATATCAATACTATTAATAGTTGTATTAGGATTCCCCAAAGACAGATAAGGACATTTGAAATGGCATTCCTTGAAAGAACTGACCCATAGGATTATGGAGGCAGGGAAGTCCCATCATAGAGTCCCACAGCTAGAGAACCACAAGTTCATCAAAGTTCATGTCAAGATGGGTCAGAGCCAGACAAACCAACAATGCAGTCCATGTCCAAGGACAAAGACATGAGAGTCCATGCTTCTCACAGAGTACGCAGTTTCAGAATCTGGAAATCTTCTCCCAGAGGGATGGAGAAGGAGGAGACCAAAGGAGGGGAGGAGAGGGGATGGGAGGAGAGACACTTTCTATCTTTCATGTACAACTATAGGCATGTATAAAATTCTCATAGGGATTATGCATTAGGTATTGTTTTACTGAGTTTAGAGATTCCTTCTGTTCAAGTGTTGTGTGTATGTAGACAGTAACTATTCAACACACATTGGGGTTTAAGTCTTGCATTTACATGTCTGTTTTAACTTGTCTCATCAATTATTATTTCCCTTTTCCTCCATTGTTTTACTTCATTTGGTTTGATTAACGATATTACAATGTTCCGTTATCTGCTTTATGGACTCATTCTATTTTGATTTTTTAAAAGAAATTTGCTGCTTTTTCTTTAGTTTACAGTGTGTGCTCAGACTTTACATCCTATTTTCAAACAATCTTAAGCCAATTCAGCTATGTATATGAATGTCACAAACATTCCCATTTTTGCATTCTTGGTATTTATTCAATTTCCATACATTTTATTTCTCCATTTGATGTAAACACTACACTGAATCAATATTTTTGCTTTTAAAACTCCATGAGCATTTAAGAAAGAACAACCCATTCTGTCGGACGATGTATTATACATGCTAGCACTCTTTTGCAACATGTCAGACTATCCTTATGTGTTTATAGGAAGACACCAAGTGAAGTGCTTGCTCCTCTATTGTTTCTAAAGGAAAGCTCACAGATTCTTTCATTTTGATTTAAAATTGCTTGACACTGTCAGGTCTCCTATATGCTGTATAAGGAATGAGTATCCCAACAAAAGTGTAGCATTCAAACTCCAAGTCTTCAGGCTCTGCAGTGAATAGCTATGGAGTAAGTTTTAGTTTTGAAACAGAAAAATGTGTGTGTATTATGTGTGTGTGTATGTTGTGTGTATGTGTGTGCCTGTGTTCACGCGCAGGAACACTGGAGGTCCACGTCAAATATCTTTCTCCTGTATTGCTCTCCACCTTACTTTTTGAGACAAGGTCCCTGTCTCCAAACTCTGAGCTTACCCATTAGCTAGACTGTTAGAGTGGATCTACAGCAAGCTCTGGGAACCCACCTGTCTCCCCTCCACACACACATACACCTGTTCTAGGACTACAGAAGCACCTCAGTGTTCAGTCAGTTCTCAAGCTTGAAATTTTAGCACACTTTACCAATGGAGTCATCTTCTCAACCCTCTGTGGAGCTGGAGTAAAATGTTACAGGCCAATTGGACTTCCAGTTCAGGAAACACCTAAAATTTAACTAGTATGAAACGTTTACATTCAATAACCTTTATTTTTGGCTACTATTTCTATGATTTTCATGGTAGATTAATGTTGTAAAGTAATATTTCAATATCTCAGATTTATGTAATACTTTTCCTTGGAATCTTTGAGCTATCAATGGTACATGTCATCACGACAGAAAATATAACTGGAAGAGATTCATGTATTTCAAATCCTACACAAAGAGGTTTATTGCTAAAATAATAGTAGTAATTCTGGACATATTTATTATGCTTTTTGAGGTATGGGGATATTGTCATTCTGACAACTGAGCTTGGATATAAATGGCCAGCAGTTATATAACTTTCAGTGTGTCCCTTAGATGCTAGAAATAATAGTATTTGAATTATAACAGAAGATCACACATAATGTTTGTATTGATGTTGAGATTATTTATAAATTCAGACAGAAAGTTCTTCTTGATAACTCTAGAAATGTTCTCACTTAATTTTACTTTCTCTTTTTCCAAACGTTCATGTACTAAAAATACAAGAACGACTTCCTTGATGTCAGAACTAAATCATAAACTTCAGTTTGGTGCTTAAGTTAATCCTTGGCTTTGTTGTTTGTCTGATCATTTTTGTTATTTTGGGAATCTTGTGTGTGTGTGTGTGTGTGTGTGTGTGTGTGTGTGTGTGTGTGTGTGTGTTTACCTAGAACAAGGTTACCTCACTACTAGTAGAAGAGGATTTCTTCAACAGGTTCTTGGTTGTTGTATAGCATAAAAGCTCTAAGAAGCATTTGGTTTTCCCCCAGATCACTGGGTTGCCTAGTCTTAGATACTTGTTCACCAAGCAGGGTCTGGTATAGGTCCCATCCCATGGAATAGGCCTTAAGTTACATCCAGTATCAGGTGGTTGCTCCCACAAGCTTTGTGCCACCATTGCACTAGCATATCTTGCAGGCAGAACACCACTGTAGATCCTTCGGTACCATGTGGCATGTCATCCTACCCTAAAGGCACTGAACAAAGGGGAGAGGGCTCTGTGCAGGACCAGCTTGACATCTCCATGTTCAATGAGTTGTCTAGGTATCATCTTTAGTGTTTCTCAGTCATTTGAGTTTCCTATTTGGCAAATTCTCTGTTTAGATTTATATTCCTTTATAATTGGTTTATTTGTTTTCTTGATATCTAGTTTTTTTAGTTCTTTATATATATTTGATATTAGCTGTCTATCCAATGTATAGTAAAAAATCTTTTCCACTCTGTAGGCTTTCACTTTGTCCTTAGCCATGCAGATACTTCTCAGTTTCATGAAATTCCATTTACTAGCTGTTGGTCTTAGTGCCTGTGCTAATGATGTTCTACTGAGAAAATCTTTTCCTGTGCCAACAAGTTCAGAAATAGTCTCTACTTTCTCCTCTATCAGGTTCAGTGCATTTGGTTTTAAGTTGAGTTATTTGATCCACCTGAAGTTGAGTTCTGTGCAGGGTGATAAGTTCAGATCTATTTGGGCTCTTCTACATTCAGCCCTCCAGTCTGACCAGCACCATTTGCTGAAGATGCTATCTTTTTTCTAGTGTGTATTTCTGGCCTCTTTAGAAAGAATCAGGTGTCTACAGGTGTGTGGATTTATGTCTGGGTCTTCAATTCCATTGATCCATGTGTCTGCTTTTGTGCCAATATCTTCCTATTTTTATTACTATGGCTATGTAGCACAATTTTACAACTTGAAATTGAGGATAGTGATACCTCCAGCAGTTTGTTTGTTGTTGTTTGTTTATTTGTTTGTTTGTTTGTTTTTCAGGCTTGTTTTAGTTATCCTGGTGTGTGTTTGTGTGTGTGTGTGTATGTATGTATGTGTGTGTGTGTGTGTGTGTGTGTGTGTGTGTGTGTGTGTGTATATGTGTGTTTCCATGTACGGCTAAAAGTTGTCCTTTCAAGATCTGTAAAGTATTACATTGGAATTTTGATGCAATTACAGTGAATCTGTAGATTGCTTTTTGGTAAGATGGCAATTCTCACTATATTAATCCTAGTGGTCCATGAGCATGGGATATCTTAAAATCTTCTGATATCTTCTTCAATTTCTTTCTTTAATGTCTTAAAGCCTTTTTATCATGTGAGTCTTTCACTTGCTTGGTTAGAGCTACCCCAAGACCCTTTGTATTATTTGAGTCTATTTTGAAAAGTTTTGTTTTCCTGATTTCTTTCTCAGTCCATTTGTCATTTGTATATATGAGAGAGGGCTATTTTTTGTGTCAGTTAATTTTGTATCCAGATACTTTGCTGGAAGTGTTTCTCAACTGCAAGTGTGTCTATAGAAATTTTAGGGTCACTTATGTATACTATTATATCATATGTAATAAAGATACTTTGACTTCTTCCTTTCCAATTTGCATCCTTTTGATCTCCTTCAGTTGTCTTATTACTCTAGCTAAAACTTCAAATACTATATTGAATAGGTATGAAGAGATGGCAAACCTCGTCTTGTTCTTGATTTTTGTGGAATTGCTTTGTGTTCCTCTCTATTTAAGTTGATGTTGACAATGGTTTGCTATGAACGGCCTTTATTATGTAGAGGGAAGTCCTTTTAATCTTGATCTCTCTAGGACTTTTATCTTGAAGGAGTGTTTTTGTTTTAAAGTTTATTTAATGCTAATATTCTACCAAAATGACTGCTAATGACATTCTGCTATACTCATAGATCAATGCAATTGATACAGAGACCTATGACCAGACAATATGCAGTGAGTGAGGAAGTGAGAAACCTTTGAATACTCAGCACTAAACGTGATGTCTCCATCAAATCCCTCTCCTTTAGGGCTCTGGGAAGCCTAGGGGAGTGGAGACAGAGTGTAAGAGCCAGAAGGATAGAGGACACCAAGGAAACAGGACCCTCTAAATCAACAGGATGGACACATAATGAACTCACAGAGACTGAAGCAGTATGCATTGGCCTAATAAGTCTGTACAAGCTGGAGTCCTAGGGATGGAAATAGTGGATACATGCCCCCAACCCTAATCCAAAGCTATCTCCAATTGATAACTACTTGCAAATAAAATTTAGTTTTCTTCAAGGGAGTCTCAATGAAGAAACAAACAATTCTGAAGGGTAGACTGCCTGCCCAGCAGTAAATGGCCAACAGAAACTGAACTCCAGGACATCTTTGGCAGTTGTTTCATAATGTTGTTCCAAGGCCTTTTCAAAACTATATCTTACTTTTATTTTATTTATATGTATTTTAATTTTTCTCTTTTTACTCTACAGGTCCTTTGCATATATATATTACAGCTTTCAATTCAATGTTTTTATGGGATTCTGGAGCATGTGAATGAGTGTGTCTCTGTTTATATCTTGTATCTTTTCTTGGGTTCTATTCCCTCTGTTTATGTTTTGTCCTATTGTGATGTGATAGTTTTTATTCTATTATTATTATTGCTTAGAAGCCTGCTTATTTTCTAATAAGAGACTCTGGGAGTCCAGTCAAAGAGAGGGAAGAGGGATTATATGAGCAAGTAGGGTCAAGATCAGGATGAGGAAATCTACAGAGACAACTGAACCAAACCTGTGGGAACTCATGAACTTTAGACTGACAGCTGTGGAACCTGCCTAGGACCAGACTAGGCCCTCTGCCTCCAGCAGACAGTTGTATAACTTGGTCTGTTTGAGGGGCCCTTGGCAGTAGGATCAGGATCTATCCCTGGTGTGTGGCTTTCTGGAGCCCATTACCCATGGTAGGACACCTTGCTCAGCCTTGATGCAGGGGGAAGGGCTTGGTCCTACCTCAACGGAATGAACCATGCTTTGCTGACTCCCCAGGGGAGGCCTTACCCTTTTGGAAGAGGGGATGGGCTAGGAGAGGCTGGAGGGGAAGCAGGAGGAGGGATGAGAGGGGGATCTGTGGTTGATATGTAAAAATGAATAAAAAATTTAAATAAAAAAAAAGTTAAAAAAAAAAAGGGAGAGAGAGACAGAGATGGGTGGATCCAGATGGGAGAGGAGGGCAGGAGGAACTGGGAAGAGTAGAGGGAGGGGAAATTGCAATGAGGATGTATTACATGAAAATAACTATTTTCAATAAAAGAAAAAAATAAAAAACTTCATAGCAATGTAAAAAAAAAAACTTTAAGAAACACTACGTGCCTGTCTACATAGATACAATAATTATTTTGGATGGGTTCTGTCTCACCACTGAGCTAAAGTGTAAATGTTCTAATTTTAGATTTTTCACTGTCTCATGTGTAAATTATAGCTGTTACTATTAAACCAGCCACTAAAAATACTTGTTTTCCATGGCAACTTAAGAGAATAAAGAACTATGTTTTTGTTTACTGTTTCATTCTTTTTATATTTAATTATTGAGATGCATTTGCTAAATTGGATGTCATGATGAGAAGGAAGACATTCTGGAGAGCAAGCTTACTGTTCAATATTTTTCTGAGACAAAAGTGACATACTTCAAGAATGAAGGCAGATCTCATGCACATAACCTGTTGTTGATTTTCCCTGTATTTCTTTTTTTTTTTTTTACAGGTCTTTGTGAAAGACTTATTTCAAAGTTAAGGAATGCCTATAACTCCAAGATACCGCCTTTCATGTTTCCTGACATTGTATCTACTCTGAATACAGATGCCATAGACAGGCAGAGAAGATGGCAGGTGATCTTGTCTTCTGGTGTTTTTGTTTGTGTGTTGTCTATTATGTGAATAATAAGATGATAGGGATAATATCCAATACATTGTTACCTTGGGTACAGATTCTGCTGAAGGTCCAGACTTAATTACATGCACCACTTTTATTTGTAATTGATAATTAGTAGAATTATAGTTACTATGGTAGCAGACAAGTTGTGGATGATATCGAGTAAATATGCTAAATGAAACAGTTTTAAAAATAGAAATGTTTTAGAAGAAAACATATTGATAAGCCATATAATTGATCTTGTTCTAAAGTTTGACTGATATAGAGATTAGATTTTAATTTCAATGCTTATGGATCATTTTAAAAAATTAGTTGTAGATTTGACAATAGGACTCTAAGATAGAGACTTATAGGTTAATTTTTTAATGGCCATGCCATTAAAGCAAAAATTAAAACAAATATATATGCAAATGTAGGTTTTTATAATAGAATTTAAATAAAGAAAGTCTAATTCAGATACAGTTACAAAGTTTGAGAAAATGACAAAAGAATATCATGCTAGATAATGCATAATCACAAAAAAAAACCCTAAAGACATTATCAAAGAAATACCCAAGTTAACAGAGTTTCAGTTTCTAGGAAACAGGTATTTTCCATATCCTACCATCTGCTTTCTCTTATCAAATAAATGACAAAATCATATGAAAAGCTGGGAAAACCCCAGTACACATCTTTGATAAATAAACTTCAGCTGAACTAGTAAAACTTTAAGAATACTTACCAATAATCCTTTAGAAAATATTTAGATTGTCAATAATAACCATACTCTCCATGTAAAGCCTTCACCAGGAATGAACAACTCATTCAATTTCAATGACATCCGTTCATGTAACCCATCATATAAATAGGGGACTAAGAGTATAATATGACCCCTACTTGTTTCTTTTGGTATATCATGGTCAGGCCTATTGTCCTCTTAAGAAACTGAGGAAGAACATGGTGAATGAAGAAGTAGAATTTGAAAACAATCACACCAGGACAGACGAGGTTCTTATTAAGTTTAAAGGATGGATTTTTGAATGATGGTGTACCCTTCTCTCCTTATTCTATTGTATTTTACCCTCAACAAAGAAGCCCTTCTTTATGGAAGAGGTCAAAGTCACTGACTCCTTCCTCTGGTAATCTAGGAAGTCTCGGGGAACTGAGCCTTGCCTGCCCACATACTGTATGTCTGTGCATTTTTTTTTCCAGTCATATACTTTTATTTGAATCTCATATGAAGGGTACTCTTGATAACCCCTAAACTGAGTTAAATATACGCAAAAACTTCAGCACAGAATTTGATCGCATATTTATGAATGTTAAAACATTTTGACTTGTACTGTTGATTGCTAATTTGTTTTATGGCTCACCGCTCATATTATGTGCCACATCGTTCATTTCTTTATTTTCTTTAACTTTTATTGAATCTTTGAAGATTTCACATTATGCATCCCAATCCTACCCATCTCCTAGGCCCCCACATCTGTCCTCCTTGTAACCTTCCCCTCAAAACAAAACAAACAAAACAAAAAATAAAAACCAAACAAACAAAAAAGGAGAAGAATCTTGTACTGGAAGCTGCAGTGTGGCCCGCTGAGTCACACAGTTTACCCTGTAGTCTTTTTGTTTGCACTTGCAAGTGTTCATTGCCACGAGTCATTGGTCTGATTCAAGGCCTTTGACTTCTGATATACCATCGACAACGGGCTCTCAATGCGGCTCCCCCGGACTTCCCATTGTTGTCCTGTGTCTTGGAGATTCTGCAGTTCGGGATCTGTAGGTTTGTCCCCTTCACATACTCCAATAGTTCGTAGATGAGGTAGATGTTGGGGTGGGCCAACTCATAGGCCTGGTTCTGGGCCTGGGTGGCAGCTGGGCTGGTCACCCCACTAGTTTTTCCTCACTGTCACTACCCAAGTGTGACACTCCCCAACACTGCCTTGTCTAGCCCACCCACCCTGAGCACAGCCTGCAGCAAAGAGTGGGGACCAGTTCTCTTGTTCCCTGGCCTGGTGTCTGGCTCATCTACACTCACACCAACAGGGACAGCTCCACTGTCTTGCCCAAGCAAGGTGCAGAGACCTAGACCTTTCTTTCGATTGCTGTTGGGGGCATGTGGGGAGGGGGTTGTTTGAGGTCCGCTCTCCTGCTCTTATGCCATCAGGGCAGGCTCACCTGTGTTCCAACAATAGAGTCAGCTCTAGTGTCCTGCCCAGGTGAGGTACACACAGTGGTGAGCATTGGGGCCATCTTTCCTGATTGTGGGGGCCAGCTCTCTTGCAGTATCCAGTGAGGGGCAGGGCCAGCTGTTCCAGGGCCAGCAAGGGGTGGGGTAAAATAAACACAAACCTTGGATTTCAACATATTTGGTTCCTATGACCCCCATGGTAACATGGGCCATGGATATCAACACAGACCCAGTTGCAGCAGGACCATGGACCCAGACATGGCTCTCTGCAGCAGCCCTGGCCAGGTGTCACCATAGCTCTGGTGGCAGCACAGGCCACCCAGATCAGTATGGCCCTGGTATCAGCATGGCCCTTGGATACCAGCATGGTCTCAGGTGGTTGACCAGAGCCAGAGCATCCCCACCACCATTGATACTAACAAGGGCCACAGACATAAACTCAGACCCTGGCTGCTGTAGAGCCATGGATCAAGACATGGCTCTCAGCAGCAGCCCTGGCCAAGATGACACCATGGCCCCAGGTAAGAGCACAGGATACTCAGCTCAGCATGCCCCTGGTGGCAGCATGACTCCTGGATACCCATATGACCACAACTTGCAGCCTAGGTGCCTGACAACTGTGTGGCCTTGTGGCAATGCTGGCCAGGGACATCAGGACATCAATCCAGACCCTGGCTGTGGTAGGACCAAGGATCCCAACAGAGTCCTAGGTACAGCTTAGGCTCAGATGTCACCGTAGCCCCAGGTGGCAGCACAAGCCACCTGGTTTGGCGTGGCTCCCACAGCGGCGTGACCCCTGGACACGAACATAGCCCCAGGTGGCAGCCTAGATTCCTGGGATCAATATGGCCCTCAGTGGTATCAGGAGCTATGGACATCAACTCAGGTCTTTGGTGGCTGTAGGGTCATGGACCCAGATATGACCCTCACAGCAGCACTGACTCAGACAACTCCATGGACCCAGTGACAGTGCTGTCAACTCAAAACAGCATGGCCCTAGTGGCAACACAGGCATCTATGTGGGCTTTAGTGGCACCATGGGCTACCAGACTGTAGATGAATTTCTAAACAGTCTTAGTAAATAAGAAACACAGAGCCGGGGCTGGAGAGATGGCTCAGCGGTTAAGAGCACTGACTGCTCTTCCAGAGGTCCTGAGTTCAATTCCCAGCAACCACATGGTGGCTCACAGCCATCTGTAACGAGATCTGGTGCCCTCTTCTGGCCTGCAGTCATACATGCTGTATACATAATAAATAAATAAATCTTTAAAAAAAAAAAAAAAAAAAAAAAAAAAAAGAAACACAGAGCCAAATACAGAGGAAATAGCCAAAGAGATCAGAGAGTAACAACTACCTTATTTTACCACCTCACTGCCGTTGCTTCCCCAGAGAGAGTTTCTTCCTGCCTGACTTGTGTTTTTATTGCCTTTCTGTTCTGCCTTCTCATTGGCTCTAAGCCCAGCCACATGACCTCCTCGTCACTGCCTGTCTATACAGACCTCCAGTTCTCTTTTTTTTTTTTTTTTTTTTTTTTTTTTGGTTTTTCGAGACAGGGTTTCTCTGTGTAGCTTTGAGCCTCTCCTGGAACTCACTTGGTAGCCCAGGCTGGCCTCGAACTCACAGAGATCCGCCCGGCTCTGCCTCCCGAGTGCTGGGATTAAAGGCGTGCGCCACCACTGCCCGGCTGACCTCCAGTTCTCTATGGTTGGTACTGAGATTAAAGTCTTGTGTCACCACGCTTGGCTGTGTCCTTGACCAAACAGAGACTCTGCCTGCCATGTGATCGGAATAAGGTTGTGGGCTACCACCACCAGACTTCTGCTTAATGACTATTTGACCTCTGATCTCCAGGCAACTTTATTTATTAACATACAAATAAAATATCACATTTCATCACAAATAAAGTATCAGCACACCAGACATCAACACAAACCCCAGTGGTGGTAGGACCACAGACAGACTCAGACATGGTCCACAGCAGTAGCCTGGCCTGGATGTCACCATGGGCAGTACAGGTCATTCAGATTGGCATGGCCCCTGTAACAGCATAGCCCTCAGACACCAACCTGGCCCCAGGTGGTGGCCCAGACTACTGGCCTCTACAAGGCTTTCAATGGCAACAGGAGCCACAGACATCAACTCATGTTCCCTCAGCTGCTTCAGGGTCTTGAACCAAGATTGGCCCTTGGCAGTAGCTCAGGTCCGGACATCACCTTGGACTCAGGTGGCAAGCAGGCCATTCATATTAGCCTGTTCCTCACGACCCTCACTTCTTCAGATGTGCCTCTCTCTCCAGCCCATGAACCACTCCACCTCTCTCTCTCTTCCACCTCCCCACCCTGTACTTGCTCATCATAATGGTGTGTGACCGCCCGGCACCATAGGCACCAGGCAGCCTTTGAGTCCCAGTTGCATCCCACCCCACCAGTCACATGGTCTGTGTACTTCTTACACTGCTTGTTTCCTTCTGCAACAAGAAACTAAAGAGAAACCAACCCCATTCTTCTCTCTGGCATCACTTTGACAGTGGCAGAACATAAACCAACCCTCCTAGCTCATTGGTAAAATAACATTAAAACGCTAAGACCTATGACCAATACCTGCTTGGAATGTTAAGGAATCTTTCTTTTTTCACTAACCTCCAGGAAAATGTCAACTCATTAGACTCATTCTATTAAAGCAAGACCAAGTTCTGAATGTTCTATCCAAGGTAATGAAAAAGAATGATGAGAATGAACAGGGAAGGAATAAAAATTATTGCTATATTTAGATAAAATGACACAGACCAAGAAGCAAGGACAAATTGTTCAGAACTACTTGGAGAGTGCACAAAATAAACTACTTCAAATATACAAAACCTAGTAATTTTTGTACATAGTTTAAGTAACCATTTGTAAGACATAATAGGAAATAATTCCATAAAATTTGTAAACTTCATGGAGGAGAAACGATAATTTAAAATACAATCATACCCAGATATTAATGGGAAACTGATTCCAGACCCCTTGAAATGCTAAAACTTATGTTGCTCAAGCCCATGACTGCTCCTATATAACGGTGCAGTTTACACATGAACACGTGTGTATCATTTCATGGACTTTAGGTCACAGCTAGACTACTTAGAGCATTGAAAACAATGTACAGATTGTGTATATAGATGTTATATTGTACTGATTAGGAAGTGATGGCAAGGAAAAACAGCCTTCATTTGTTCAGCATAAACAGAATTACATTCTTGAAGATTCCCAATCTATACTTCATTGAATGCACAGATAATATTGAGGGATAGTGTATGTGGTGTATAGACACACGTTATACATGCATTACATAAAAGCATACTACTGAAATTTACAACTATATAATGTCTATATGAAAATTTGGAGGTTACCTAAGACACTCACTACCCAAATACTCAGTGAAATGGAGAAACATGTCATGTGTCATAAATGATGGACTTTTCCAGGATTTTGATTGATAAATCACTTAGATTCTTAATGGTTTCTGTCATCCTTTTTTAAACTTGTTAAAAATATCTTAAACTGAAAAACAATATAAGCCAAAGCTATTTAAAAAATGGGAATTTTAATAAAAGAAGACTTTCATAAAAGACTATGATGAAAATGGCATTAAACTAGAAGATGTATGATGAAAAGTCACTGACACATGACCCAATAGGCACCAATCAAACAAAAAACAAATGTTGAAATAGAATTCATAATTAAGTAGACTATACATTATTATTTTCATTATTTTTATTTAAAAGTTTTTTTTGTTCCATTTTATATACCAAGCACAGTTCTCCCTCCCTCCCCTCCTCCCGCTCACCTCTCACCCTCCCCTCCTCCTGCTCACCTCTCACCTTCCCCAACCACATCTCCCATTCACTCCTCAGAGAGGGTGAGGCCTCCCTTGAGAAGTCAATACAGTCTGGCATACTAAATGGAGACAGGATCAAGCCCCTCCCCTCTGTGTCAGGCTGAGCAAGGTGTCCCTCCATAGGGAGTGGGCTCCAAAAATCCAGTTCATGCACTAGGGATAAATCCTGGTCCACTACCAGTGGCCCCACAAACTACCCAAACCACCCAACTGCCACCCACATTATTGTGAAACAACAATACTACTAAAATAATTTTCTCTGCATTAGAATTAACAGTGTTAACACTTTCATAGTTAGCTTCCTTCAGCATACTGCTCTGCTTCTCAGCTATCTATAGTTTAGTTAGGATCTTTTTCACTGTTATGTGGCGTTTCACTGACTATAGCTTATCTGCCGTTCATCAGCTGATTAGCCTTTGGACTCGGTGTTTTAGCCCATCTTTTTAAAGCTCCAGTGAGGATTTAAGGTCAAGATTTCATGTTGGATTAGCTTTTAGCCACATAGCAATGGTGGGATGAACCTCAAAGGAATTTATCACAATCGTTTCTAAAGCAAATGTGCAACTCTGTATTCCTTGCAGTTATATATGAGTGTTTCACTACATACGTACCCTTGCCAACAGTTGGCTAGTGAATCTTTATGTGAGACACGGTGGTGGGTATGCAGTAGTGTTGTATTGTGGTTTTAATTTGAATTTGACTAATGATTTTAAGGGTCATTTCTTTGGGTGATTTGCAGTCCCCTTCACTTCTGATAAACATCTTTTCAAATATTTTGCTTGTTTTTATTAGATTACACATCTTTTATTATTGAGTTTTAAAATTTTTATTGCAGGATACGAAGTCTTTTTTATTTTTTTATTAGATCATCTGTCTTTTTATTATTGAGTTAAATTTTTTTATAGCAGGAAAAGAAGTTCTTTATCAGATGCACACTTTGCAGATATTTTTCCTCAGCCCACAACTCATTTTAAATTTACTTGCTTTGTTGAATTCTGGATTTATCTTTTTACTTTTCCTTTTGTCTTTTATCCTTTCTCTGTTTCTCTGTGTCTCTGTCTCTGTCTCTCTCTTCTTTCTTTCTTCATTTCTTTTGTCTGTTGTTGGCACTTGCCTCTTTAGGTCAAGCTGGCCTCCACTTTTTGGTTTTCCTGCCTCAGCTTTCTTATTGCTAAGATTATACCAGTGTGTCTCTGAATTCATCTTTAAAGGGTTAAGAGTTAAATCATTTTGATGAATATTAGCTTAGTTATATTTTTCTTTTATAATTTATTTGACTAGACTCTGTCAAAATTTGCCATTGATGATAAACACTGTGATTGCCTCTAAACTCCATCAGTTCTACAAATGCCAGTTTTTACCAATATACCACCTTGACTACTGGAGATTTGTGCTAGGTTTTAGCATCAATTACTCTAAGTAACAAAATATTCTCTTCATCATGACTATTCTGTCTTCTGAGATCTTCAGCATTTTTTAAATAAATTATAGAAAATACATACAAATACTCCCAAACATATGCCAACATTATTTGTGCCATTTTTTGGAAACAGCATTGAAACATCATTCTTTTAATGTCTTCAAATGTATATAAACACCTGAAACAATGTGTTTATCAGTCAAAGTGTAAAGAACACAGTAGTGAGTGTGTAGCTGGAGAATTTCTCTCCATCTCCCGCCAAGTCCCACCAGTCCCGGAGCCCACTTAAAAATAAACACACAGTCTCATACATTATTTAAACTGCTTGGCCATTAGCTCAGGCCTGTCATTGTCTAGCTCTTACTCTTATATTTAGCCCTTTTCTATTAATCTATACTTTGCACGTGGCTCGTGGCTTATCTGTACCTTACATCTCCCTTGTCCTGTGGCGACTCCAGGCCATCTCTCCCTTCCCTTCCTGTTTCCTCAATTCTCCTCTCTGTTAGTCCCACCTATACTTCCTGTCTGGCTATTGGCCAATCAGTGTTTATTTATACAGAGCGATATCCACAGCACTTCCCCTTTTACAGAGCGATATCCACAACAGTGTATGTATGTGTGTGTGTGTGTGTATACACATATATGAATTCTCCATGAGAAAAAAAAGTGACTAATGATATTAGGAGCCAGAGTGAGTTCATATGCTTCCACCAGACCATTCCAGGCCTGTACACTCTCTTAAAAGAAATAGACTTAGGTAGTTGAAGTTGAAGTGTGCTTGAATGGGCTGTAGTAGACTCTAGTAGTACTTAAAATCCATAGCAAACTATAGTGATTGAAGTTGGTGAACTGCCACATATGGTATCATGGCTATGGAAGGGGAGAATAAGCAAATGTGTTAGAAATGCACACAGGCTAACAAATAGAAGTTGTTACCCACATCCATGGGCATTAATACACATGTTCTGAGAAGAGAATGTATATAAATCCATAGTGATACAACAGCAAAAACATGTCTTTCTTGTGTGGTTTTTTAAATGAACTTCCTCTTGAGAAGAAAAATTCTGTCCCTAATTGCAATTTCTAAAATATATTCTCAAAATCTGACTTTTTTGCTGTGTGACCTTTACAAGGATAATCTGTATTGTAGGTAAAATAAAACATTTTACATCCATTTACTTTATTGTCTGTGGTGATATTTTGTTGTACTCTGATAAAACTTGCCTAAAGATCAGAGAACAGAGCCAGCCACAGAGTTAATCATAGTCATATGCCTTTAATCCTAGTACTCATAAGGCAGAGATCCTTGTGGATCTCTGTGAGTTCAAGACCACATTGGGCTACACGGGATTGATCCAATCTAGGAAAGAAACAGAGTCAGGCAGTGGTGGCACATACCTTTAACCCCAGTGTTTGGAAAGCACACACTCCATTAATTCCAACACTAGGAAGGTTGAGATAGGAAGTTAAATAGTTGGGCAGAGAAAGGTGTACAAGGCATGAGAAGACAGGAACTAGGACCTTTCAGCTGAGGACGCAGAGGTGTTCAATCAGAGGATTCATGGAGTTAGTGAGCTGAGAAGTGGTTGTGGCTTGTTCCTTTGTCTCTCTGATCTTTCAATATTTACCCCAATATCTGGCTCTGGGTTTTTATTACAAGACCATTTAGGATTCGTGCAACAATAGTCTAACAGCAACTTATTACTGGTCTTGTAGTCTACTCTAGGAAGGGTCTACAAAAGTTATTACACACACATGTGTGTGCATATCTGAGAGAGAGAGAAAAAAAGAGAGAGAAGAGAGAGAGAGAGAGAGAGAGAGAGAGAGAGAGAGAGAGAGAGAGAGAGAGAGAGGTCATTAAGTATGCCTGATTGGGAAAATTCATTCAGTATGATTGATAGAAGATGGTGATGGTATGTTTTGAATATTTGCTTCATTGAAGAATTTATATCAGAGTTGAGATGTCATAAAATGACATTGGATCTCTTTTACAAATGCGTCTTATAAGAATCTCTGTGATCTGATGGCAAGATGAGTTATCTTCTTCTAACTGTGCAATTTTGGAGAGATGAACCATGTTGTATGGCCTTGGTGAGACTGGGGTGTTTTTAACCTGTGAGGAAATTCAGATCATGTGCTGAATGTCACCCTGCTTTCTGCTGTCAGTGTTAGCACTACTTGCCTGCAACCTGATTCTGGGGTAATTAGGGACTGGAAAGGTAATCAGGACTCCAATGTGCTGAAGCTTACAATTGGGATTTGTGCTTAAAAGCCTCAGACATTTATAAATAAAGCCCCTCTGTATCCTTTAAAATGGTCCAGAAGTCTAATCACCAACTGGAGAGAGTAGTTATGGCTGCTAGTCAGAGGGTGGCGGTTACAGAGGGAACCCAGAAAGGATCAGCTCGTCTCTAAGTAAATAAAGCTACTTCCATCATGCACATTAATGGGGTCTGGAATCTCCCCAAATGTGATTGAAATCAAAGTATCATTTACACATTGCAAATATATTGTACTCGACTTCATCCCTAAATACCAATAGCCTGTTTATGCCACAGATGATCATTTATTTTATTTATCCACTTAGAAAAGGCTATGCTGCCTTCCCATTATTATCAACTAAGGTTAAAGTGACTCAATAATATTTTAAAGAGGGAAATAAGATGTAATGAGACATCTTTAAATTCCATGTTTTGGTACACATGGCCTGACATATTACCTTACTAGACAACTAGAGACACATACATTTTCTATTCAAATTGCACTTATTGGTAAGTTAATGATTCATGATCAGGATCAATAAGTCTTAGACAATTTCCCAGTTGTTGTAAGTGTCCCTTGTGCATTCTCCTAAGACAGACTAAAGAAAATCAGTTCATTCATCAGTAACCTAGTTAACAACCAGTTCATTTAACTTCCCTGTGCTTCCTGTCCCTGTCCACAAAGTGGATGTATGAAAACAGTATTTGGTCAGGCCTTGGTAAATCAATAGGTGAATGCAGTTAAAATGGACATACGGAAATAGTATTTGGCCAAGCTCTAATAACCAATAAAGGAATGCATCTAGTTACACCTACTTAGTGCAGTTGATATTAAGAGCTGGTAAGAGTCCCTTATATTTACTTCTTTATTCCCACATCAGCTGTTACAGAGATTCTCATTTTCCACGTGAAAGCCACGAGGTCCATTTCACAGCACAGACCCAACAGACTGAACACCAAAAGATTAAGTGGCTAAGCTGCCTAACATTGCTTGTTTAGCTTTGCCCACAGGATTTGAATTTGTGCTACACTGCTGAACATCCTAAAATAATTTAACCACATCCTAAACACAGCATAAAGAAAGTCTGTTCCATTTCTCGCCTCTTTAGATTGCACATCCAGAGCAATTTCTTCCAAAGTAAATGCCATTTGGTTTGCATTAGAATAATCAAGACAATGGCTTGTGTTAATAAGTCTGCAATAATAGGTCATTATTTTCATTTCCAAATAGCACTGCACATACCTAAGAGAGCTTTCCAATCCTCATTTTTTTCACTTCAGTTTTAAAATATATCCAACTCTGAAATCTTGTTGAGTAAAGTCATTTGCACCCAGTTTTATGATAGTGTGAATCTTAATGTAAGCACAGATGTGAAGGAGAGGAAAGGAGAAGACTTATTGAAATACTTCTCCCATCCTCAGCCTTGGCCCCAGTCGGAGCGAGCATCATAGGTCTGTTCACCCATTCATCCAGCTACTTAACAAGTGTTTATTGAGAGTCTGTAATATATCAGGGTGGATATTTAAGGTTTGAAGGTTTGAAATGAGATGAATGAGGGAGAGGCATGGTCCTTATCTTGAAAGAGCACAGGGCTGGTATGGAGGAGATAAGTAGTTAACAGATGACTACAAGGAATATTGAATTAGAAGTACAGTAAGTGCTGAAACACCATTCAGATATTTCTAATGAAAGTCAGTTACATTCTGAGCACAGAAAAGAGAACTACTATCATAGTCTCACATAATCATTCTAAAAGTAAAAATTCTACTGCATTTTATTTAAAACTAAGCTGGCACAACTGGAGTTCATCATGCGATTTTTGTTTGGGTGGCCTGCTGTAGTATAAATTGAGGTACTCCCGAGTAGAAGTAGAAAATATTTCGTAAACTTGATAATGTTTTTTAAAGAAGAAGCTCTTTTATATAACATATATAGAAAGTATCACGTGGAGTAGATTTGTCAATAAATAATGTATTTAGTAATTCAGTTATATGTATATTAAAGTGGATCAGGGAAAGTCTTTAAAATGGAAAAGCAGCTTATTAGCCTCTGATAGAGAAATCTTCAACAATAATGTATTCTAGGGCTAGAAAGATAGGTCAATGCTTAGGAGCAGTGACTTCTCTTCCAGGGGACCTGAGTTCAATTCCCAGCACCCACACAGTAGCTCACAACCACCTGTAATTCCAGTTCCGGGGGATTCAATGCCCTCTTTTGGCCTCACCAGATGCATGTGGTACACAGACATACATGCAGGCATGACACTCATATACATTAAAATAAAAATGAAAAATTGCAAAAAAGGGAATGTATTCTATGAACCTTCTTATGCTTCTTAGGGTCTCTTCATACCCAGAATCATGGGTCCAGAAAGATGGCTCAGTGGATAAAAGTACTAGCTGTACAAGTATGAGGAACTGGTTTATATCCCCAGCAGCCACATAGAACTGAAGGGAGCTGTGCACATCTGTGACTCAAGTGTTGGAGGGCAGAGGCAGGCAGACTCCTAGTCCAGCTCATCAGACAGTCTGGCTTTGCTATGCATCTCCAGATTCACCAAGATGCCTTATTTCAAAGAATAAGATGGAGGAGGTATTAAAGAAGACACAAAACAAAGACCTTCATCCTCCATACATCTATACATGTGCACACACCCACACAGTTATGCACATGTGCACAACACACACAAAAAAAAATTGAGTAGTGTATATATTGCCAATAATTTTCTGAAACATTAAAATAGAACATGATTACAAATATTTGAAATGAGATTCTTACCTAGTATTTTTTTAAAGAAACAACACAAGCTTATTAGAATGTCTATACTTCTTGATGTGTTTTATTTATTTCAATTGTAGTTTAAGTCATCTTAGGTTTATGTATTTTATTTTATATGTATAGGCAGTTTCCCTGAATGTATGTCTGTGCAGAGGTCTGGAGCCTGTAGAGGTCACAAAAGGGAGTTAGATCCCCTGGAACTGGAGTCATAGATGGTTAAGAGCCATTATGTGGATACTGGGCACCAAATGCATTCCTCTGCAAAAGCAACAAGTGCTCTCCAAAGCTGAGCATCTCTCTAGTCCCCTCGATCGCACTTTAACAAATATTGTGAGAAGGGCAGTGACGTGGCTGAGTGGGGAAATGGGCTTGCTGCCAAGCCTAACAACCCGAGTTCAATCCATGGGACCTACTTTGTAAAAGAAGAGAACTGACACCCCCAAGTGTCCTCTGACTTCCACGTGGGCACTGTGGCATGCACATATACATACATACACAAGCTAAAACCATAACAGTAAAAAGATTATAAAATGTGATAAAAGTTGCTATCTTCTTTTGTAAACTTCTTTGCATTTCTATTTTAATATATATTCCCTTTGAATAAGTAAATCCTCTAAAATAGTTACCATTGTGTCAAAGTCTTTTAATACTTCTTTTTCTTTTAAACAGGAACCCCCATAAAGAACAGTATTCCTTTCCCAGCCACATCATTAGTTATGGGGACTTCCTGCAAATGCATCAGTCTACTGCTTGGACACATGGATATTGTTCTAACCTACATTCCATGATTTCTTTCCCTTCTTTCTGGCATCATAGCAGTTTTGTTGCTGCTGTTCCTTCTTTAATATTGGCAGGAATCAGATCAAAAGAATGCAATGGAGCCTTCATTAGGGGATTGTGATACTCATGGACTCTGGGAAGGCAACAAAGGGAATCAATTATTGAAGCATTCAGAGCAAAAGGTGTGCCACACACTGCAGTATTCTTACATGCTGAAGCTGGCTTCTGTGGCATCCAAGTACACAGACAAAGTTTTCTTCACCTTTCTAGGCTTCAATTTCTCTTTTTTCCTCAGACCTGAACCACTGCCTCTATTCTGTTTCTTTCATATAATCTATTACTGTGTTCGGAAGTTCCACATCACTGAATTGTCATACTTCTGCATCTGTGCATGCCCTGATTATGAGTTGGTCCTGTGGAAGAACTTGTCCACTAGGCCAGGTCATAAAAATGGTAAGGTACTTACACTCCACCACAAGACACTTGGCCCAGAGCTGTTCATTGTCTCATTCAAAGAAGGGCAGACAGTTCGCAATGTGCAGTTCTCCTCATTGTTAGGACACAAGTCATGCTAAATCGAATAAGGACTCCATGTAAGAATGTCTAATCCCCTGGCCCTAGTGTATTCTTGTCAATACACTGCCCATTGTCTCCAGTCTAGATGATTGGAGGTGGGGCAGAAGAGATGACACAAACTGTCTCACACAGACATTGTTTGGATTAGCTAATAAAATCTGCTAAGCTTTTGAAATCCCTATCAAAACTCAGGCAATTAATTTTATCTCCATTTCTAATCAAGAGCAGCTAACATGAGTTTTCAGAGCAAAGACGGAATAATTTGGTGATGTTATTTGGTTAATCATAGTTCTGTGTTATGAACTTGGATGTCTTTGCAAAGTTTAAAGAATCATGAGTGTGTGTGTGTGTGTGTGTGTGTGTGTGTGTGTGTGTGTGTGAGTGTGTGTGCAAAGTAAAGCAAGCAAATTTGTCAATACAATACCAAACAATGACTTAAAATGATATGGTACAAAGTAAAATGTACTGCAGACTCTTGGCTTTCCCTACACTCCCATAGACTGAAAGTCTTTAGCATTTTTATTATGTGTGTATGTTGAAAATGCACCAAACATTACTATTTTGTCAGGATTCTGTAAAACTAAGAGAAGGAATGAACACTGAAATGTCATCAATGGTTCAGATATCTGAAAAGCTTCTAAAGTAATTTAATTTTATCTTGTTTTATAAAACAAGAAACTGGGAACATAAAGAACAAATATTTTGTTTTAGAGGCCCAAACCAGACTTTTCATTCCCAGGACCCCAAAGATAGCACAGTGTAATCAGAGTAGAATGTAGAATGTAGATTTCTTAGAGGGAACTTACATTGTGTTAAAAATAGCACATAGCCTTCATTGAATCACAGTGGTTAATTTAGCATACCTAATAAATATGTGTCATTTCATATATAAAGGATTTAATAACATGCAAGTAATAGAAATTTAATAATACACAGTGCTAAAAAAGTTAAAAGAAAAACCGCATAGTTATAAGAAATAGGTTTTCAAGATACTTAAATGATTCCACTTTAAAACTTACTAAGAAAATAAATTCAAGTAATAAACTTGAGCACAGAGAGAATTCCAAAGATGAACAAACTGTGCATTTAAAATGCTAACATTCATTCATAAATTCTTCTCTTGCCAAAGAAACCATCACACATGCACTTACAGTTCTCTAAATTGTGAACAAGTGTCTTAGATATTTGTTTTTTCACTTTCATTTTCTTGTGTTTGACAGAATGCTGATTGACATGTTCTATATTCACAAAGACATCAATCTGAGTAATGAGACAACAGCAATAATACTTTTTTTGTTGAGAAATACTTTTAAAAGTTCATGATATTATGAATAATGATGTGAAGAAAAAGAGAGACTATAAATGCTCTTTAAAATGTTTCCATAAACATATCAAAACACTGAAACACAGAGGAACAGGAACTTGATGGAAATGTATTCTCAGGCAGCATGTGAACAAACAGGTGAAATTAGGAGGGGAGTAAGCAATTTACATGCAACACACAGCTTAGTGGAAATGCAGCTGCAAGTTCATCCAGAGTTCCAAAGGAGGAGGACTGGACCATGCGACCCAAACAAGCCCCATGAAAGTCTATCCAATTTAGTTTATGATAATTTTATACAGATGTATAATCTATACCACCCATCCTCAAAACTCAGGGGACATCAGGGAAAAGAGTGTAAGAAAGGTGGTTGGAATCGGAGGATACAGAGTCCTGTGAAATGCTGTTTGTGGATGACATGGCCAGTAGAATCATGAACGCACTGCCACTATGGCTACCTGCATCAGGCCTGCTAAAAGGTAACAAGTTATGAAGAATATTTTCTGTGTGATTATACAGGTGAAATGCAAAGGTTGAGTATAAGAAATAAAACCCTTTTGACACAATGATTGAAATCTACTAAGGAGCAGAAAAAGTAATGAAAACTCCATTTTAATTAAATTTTCATGGTATAGGTTAATCAAGAACTCCATAGGTCAAATAAAAAATAGAAAGTGAACTTCAAGCAAAGATATAAAGGGAGTGAAAGGAGACTAGTTACAAAAAAAATATCAGTATCCTGAACTCTTTTGACCATTCATTGCCCCAATCAGCCATGTCTCTTACTTGCTTGGTGTCTACCACTTTCTTAGCACCATGGCAGAAGGCAACTGGAACCAGTTCAGAAGAAACTCAGCAGTAATTAGCCACATAAATAAAAGTCAAAGCAAAACAATTACAGTGGCCTGTTGTTGTCAGTCTTATTCTTCAAATCCATAGGGAAAAATATGTTCTTGGTATTTTGATTCCTAAAATGGTTTTTCCTGAAAGTTAAATAATTCTCCTAAAACACAATTTTTGTAACTAAAACAGAACTTGTGGGTTTGACAAGTCACTTACTTAACAAAGTTGTCAAAAAGAGAGGGAAAAAAAGCAAACGCAAGCACATATGCAGTTCTGAAATGAATCTTAGTATTCCACTACCATGCTCTCATAACACTGTGCAATACTATTGCACAATTAATTTCTTGTGTTGTTTTCAATTCTATGAGGAAGTAATTTAGTTTCTTTACGTCACTTGATAATAATGCTCCCACAAGATTTTCACATTATTACATTTTTTTCCAGCACTCAGACAAAAACTGAGTATTTATCTTTTGAGATAGGACTTCTCAAGTTTTGTCTTGCCACCTAGTCAATCGTCCTGACAGCTCCATTCTCATGGCTGGATTCTCTCTCTCTCTCTCTCTCCCTTTTTTCTTTTTGATTGACTTGGCACAGTCGCTGACACAATAGCCTCTGACCAAAGGGAATAGCAATCTTCCAGAGTGTTGTTTTGAATTCTATTCACAGTTAACTGTGTCTCCATAAACATTTCCAATATAAACAAAATATCTGGATAACTTTCAAAGCAATAATGTTCCAAGGCAAAATTTAATATAACACCTAACCTTTCTTTTCTTCCTTCATTTCTCTCTCTCTCTCCTCTCTCTCTCTCTCTCTCCTCTCTCTCTCTCTCTCTCTCTCTCTCTCTCTCTCTCTCTCTCTCTCTCTCCTCACCCCCCCCCCCACACACACACAACTTTCAAGTATTTAATGCTTTACAGAATGATCAGGATCAATTTTTTTTTGTTATTGTACTGAGTCAGTCAGTATCTTATTCAATAAACATACTGTTAAGGCATTGTTACAAGGGGTGGGGGGCACCAGGAATGTGAAGCAGAACCATCATGAGATGATGAGCTGTTTGTGATCAGTTGCTATGGAGATAAGTGAAGGATGCACCCACTTTCCTGGAGATTTGTGAAGGAGTCACCTCAATTTGCTTGATGCAGCTCCCACTCATTCTGTGGTAATTAAAGAAAAACTTTCTATTACATGAGATCCATTGGGCTTTAGTCATTGCTGAGAAGATTCCTAACAATGAACTCTTAAATACATCCCCGAGTAACTCAGAAGATGATGAAAGATGGCACATTCTGGAGAATATTTCTTCGTCCTGATCATCATTCAACTACAATAGTTATTGAAATACAAAACATCAGTGAGTAAGACAATCTGTTCTTGGCTGTCACTGCTCTTTAGAAGGAATTTTTTCCAGTCGGCTCTTCTTAAGAATGTTTTCTCCTACAGAATCATTGACAATTTAAATGTAGAAAACTGTCTGGAACTTCTTGGCTTAAAATGACTGACTCTTATTGTGCATTTTTCCAGGCAGAAAGGCAATGGACAATAAATTCATTTAGCATACTCTTTTTCCTGCTGCATCCTAGGCAAAGTCTCTACCTTGGTGTAGCATGAATCTTAACAGGTCTTATTAACAAAATCAAACCCGAGGCCAGGTATTGGGGTGAATACTGGAAGATCAGAGAGACAGAACAGGACACAGCTTCCTCACCTCGCCAGTTCCTCAACTGATCCTGTTTCCTCAGACTGGAAGCCTCTCAGTCCTCATCCCAAATGAATCTTAGCTGAACTGTGCTGCTCCAAAGCCTGAAAGCATAAGTAGCCAAAGGCTTCTAGTTTCTGGTCCTCATGCCTTATATACCTTTCTGCTTTCTACCACCATTCCCTGGGATTAAAGGCGTGAGTCACCATGCTTGGCTGTATCCTTGAACACATGGATTTCTGCCTCTGGAGTGCTAGGATTAAAGGTGTGTTCTACCACTGCCTATCCTCTATGTTTAATATTGTGGCTATTCTGTCTCTGACCCCAGATAAGTTTATTAGCGTGCACAATATTTTGGGGAACACAATACCACCACACCTTGGCGATCTAGAAATAAGATGCCTACAGCTCTCAGCACTACGTCAATGCTTAGGCATAATAAAAGCAAGTTTCAGGATAAAATAACAAAGCAAACTGTGAAATGAACAAAATGACTGTGGCATTCTGTGTAAAGGCTGGGACGATGATAGTGTTGCTGGAATAAGCCATTGGCTTATTCTCAGATTTGTTTGAAAATATTGGCATGGAAGTTTGTGCCAGTACGTGATGTACTAGAGTCATCATGCTGTTTCGTGAGAACCATGGTACAAATCACATTTCTCTAATCAGCTGATCCTACTTACACTTAACTTGTGTTGGCTTGTCTTAATCACTGCTTCTTATTCTCACTCAGTAAAATCAAAAGCTTTATTGAAAACAAGTCCAAGATTAAAGCCCACCATTGAGAGCTATTATTTGTTTGACATTGGTCAAGCTGACCTTTTCAAGCTTTAATTTTTGTAACTGTAAAATGCTCATGTTAGCGTCATTAAGTGAAGGGAGATATTGTATGCCTCTGTGTGTATGATTTAGAATGGCCATAAAGTACTCAATAAATTTTAGCATTTTATTTCACTATTAAATTTGGAAGGCATAATCACTAGGTGAAAATATAATTAAGTAAATACATTAAAATACACCCATTCTTTTATTCAGTTGGTGTTTCATAACTACATCCTTGACCAAATATTATGATGGTCCTCAGCAAACAAGGATCAATAAAAGAAAGCTCTAAATTTTGAAGATGTTATCATGTTCCTTTAGGTAAATATCTATTTGCATTAGTAAGTATTGGATGGCTGTACAAAAATGATTACAGCAATAAGGAATGATTAAAAACTATGTTTTTTGTTATTGTTGTTTTTTGTTTGTTGGGACTATTCATGGAAGATTGTATTGAAGAAGATGCTCTAGTTTCCCTTTTACAATATTAGGGATTAGGATTGGAGACGCAGCTCAACTGTTGAGTACTTGCCTAGAATCCACCAGTGAAGCATGGCTCAGATAGAGCACACTGGTCTGGCATGAACAAGGTCCTGGGATCCATCCCCCCGAGAACTGTTAAATAAATTAAATAGAGATGAAAACAAATTGTAGGAAACTGTCAGTTCAAGTAGGAAAGAGGTGTCTAGCCAAACAAATGAGCAGCATACACACCAAAGTTGTGTGAATGTGCACCACAGTGAGCATTGTTTGAGGAACCATGATGACTTGATGACTTCAGCTTTCCTGAGGATGAATCCCATTGTTGTTATAAGCAAAATGATGTCAAGTACAGGATTCGTTCAGTTTTGATGCCACTATCCATCAGTACCATGACTACCGACTGTCAAGCATTGCTTTTTTGTTACCAATACTGCATTTGAGGATATGTTCTTCCTATAGTGTACCCCCTGTTATATTATATGATTTCATCAGCTGTCTTCTAAAGATTCTACACTCCATTCTCCTTAAACACATACATACAAAAACAGCATACACAAAAGTCCTCCTAATCCCAATTCTCTGCTGAATATAAATTCAAATATTTCAATATTTAATTTCTAGATCTGTAATCATCCTTGATAAATTTGCTGTCCCTTTACTCATTTTCATTTCCAAACAAGTTGTCATTGGCTTGGTATATTGATTGCATTCACACAGAATATCAGAGGTGGTCAAAAGTAGGGAACCTGGAGCCCGAATACCTGGGTTTGTCTTATGAATTAACCTCCATGTAACTTCATGAGTTCAGATAATCACTATATCCCTGATTTCCTTATCTGCAAAATGATAATGGTGCCTCTCTCATGAGGATTAAAGGAGCCTAGAATAGGTGAGTTAATACAGGCAAATTATTTAAAAAGTGGATGGCTCGTGATCAGCATACAGTTTTAGCTAATATTACTATTCCCTGCTCACAATATAAATGCCCTACTTTATATTATAATTTCAAATGATTTTCAAATGAATCGTGATGATTTTTAAATGATGCATGAATACCTACTTGTTCCAAAAGAGGCAAGCAATAGCTAACTAAGCACATAAGTATGACTGTTCTCACCTTAATTCCCAACCCTCAGAGGGAACTTCTGGTAGCAGCTTTAAGGGCAGCATTCTGGTTCTTTATTTAGACATTTATTTCATTGGACATGAATTAGATGTTTCTTCATGAATTATTATAGATTTTAATTTATTTTTACTTCATATGTTTTCAGATAACATTTCATGATAATACATATCAAATTTATTCACCTAAATAGGCTTAATGTTCAGGGCCATTTTCTGTTTTCTGGTGATACATTAGGGAAAAGAAAAAGTCTATGTTGAATTGAAGCTCACAAGCTTGTTGATGTATATCTTATTCCTGTCTAATAACTGAAGTGTACTTCAGGACATACATGAATATAAACTAAGCTGTTATACCAGTCCCCTGTTGAAAACTGAAGGTAGATTCTTTTAGTTCTTTGCTAATATAATATTAATAACAACCTTTCTATTCATGTTCCTACGGGTTTTTAATTTTTAAGAGAGATTCCAAGAAGTAGAATTATGGACTTAAAGTTTTTTTTTATAGACACTGCCAAATTTGCCAATTTACATTCTTATTCGGAACCCCTGATGATGGCTATTCCCTGTAATATGCAAGTGGATACATGGATGCCAGAGAAGAGGATGGGTTAAGGTTGGTAACCAAAACTAATATTATAAAAACTAAGTTGTAATTTAATTTTTTAAAAATATTTTAAAGAAAGAACTTGAATGTAAGTACCCTTCATGGGTTTACAATGTTGCTCAGAAGACACAAGCTATTAAATGAAAATCTCAGTGCCAAGTGTAAGTTATGTCTTTATAATTGTTTGGTAAGGGAATCCCAAGAGTTCCCACAACAGCACAAGCTATTGGCATTCTTTCATTGCCCACCAGAACTAGATGGTAAGACTCTGTTGCTGAAAACACAATGGACTGACTACAGAACACAGAGAAAACAACCTGGGACTGTCCTGAAAACTTTTCCCCTGCTGGACACTTTTCATAGTACTGGAGTGAGCATAGGCTACAAGGGAAGAAACACCATCATGGTAAAACCTGAATGCTATAAGACTTATTTTCCAGGCTGGGTGTGCCCACTGGTGCAATAGCGGCATGACTGTTAAGGGAGAAACCCAACACTTTCTGGTTTTATATGAGACCTACTCCATAAGAAAGAGCTCACATCTACTACTGTAAACCTGGTCAAAGGTCAATAGTTTGGGAGATCATATAACTTGCCATTGTTATTTTTTTCTAACTAGAAATGTTGCCAAACTACCTTCTAAATATTTATATTTATTTCAATAAATCTGTGCTGCTTTAAACCTTGGCCAGATCAGTTCTCTTAACATGGGACAGTAGTCAATTCAGAGACACTTAACTAGTCAAAGAGAGAATGAGGGTTTGTTGCGTGCTCAGCTATAAATGAGATTCTATATTAATGCCCTCTCCCACGTTGGTACACGAAAGATAACCAATAAAATGAAAACACTGGTACACTAACTGATAAAGTACCTATCCTATTAATTTGACCAAGTCACTCATTTGAGCATAAGATAATTCACCATTTACTTATTTTTCAGTCTATATTTATTGAGTATTTATTAAAAAGGATGGAATCTCTAAAATATAGAAACAAACAAAAGACATTTGTGGCCCTGTTGCTATCAAACCCAGAGACAAATAGGGAGATATATATTAATCAATGAATTACTAAATTGGAACAGTGAAAGTTTCCATTGGTAAATGACCTTAAATGTTTATTAGTGAGGAAGCAGGGGTCAGGGCAAAGCAAGATCTCATCTGTTACTACAGAAATGACTCAACTCAAGTGACACACCAACTGCAGTGTAAAGACTCAGTTCCACTTAAATGAATGAACTCCAAGTTTGACAAAGACACATGAGACTTAGCTAAGATAAGTTTAGAAGTGAGAATAAAACTGGGCTTGGGCATCCAGGCAGTGGGACCGGGTCCTGTGCTCATTGCATGAGTTGGCTGTTTGAAACCTGGGGCCTATGCAGGATTATTTGGCTCGGCCTGGGAGGAGGGGACTAGACCTACCTGGACTGAGTCTACCAGGTTGACCTCAGTCTGTGGGGAAGGCTTTGCCCTGGAGGAGATGGGAATGGGGGGGGGGGGTTGGGGGGAAGGTGAGGGGGACGGGGAGGGGGGAGAACAAGGGAATCCGTGGCTGATATGTAGAACTGAATTGTATTGCAAAATAAATAAAAAAATAAATAAAAAAAAATAAATAAATAAATGTAAAAAAAAAAAAAAAAAAAAAACCAAACTGGGCTTGGAAAAAAATGAGAAAAGAAAAAGCAGCGATCAAATAAAAAGAAGCCCCATTCACAGTAACCAAAGCAATATAAAGTATAAGGTGACTTAAGCTAATGAGCAGACAAGCACAAATCAGATAGTTAGACTCTTTTTGGCCTTGCTTAGTTCTTAAAATAACAAGAAGTTACGAAAAGTTTTAAACAAAGGTGAGACAAGATCTAATTTTCATGATCATATTTACTTAAATAAGAAAGAAGATGCTGTTTAAGACATTATTGCAGGATTCCATGAAAATACTGCCATGCTGGTGCTAGGAGATATAGAGAATTGTAAACATTTATAAATAACATGAGTCATTCTAAAAGAAATTATTGACTAAGTGGATAGGAACAATGAGGGAGTAAGGAGGTTCTCATTGACTTTAAGGGTTTGTGTTATAGAACTTACTGATTGTAACACCAATGCATGGAGTAAGGAAATAGAAACAGACCAGGTCTACAGAATGACTGCAAGTTCAGTTGAGTGTGTTTTATATGAAGATGAAACATCTGACTGTCTCTGTGTATGACAAAATCCTATTGGAAAGTATTAAAGAAGGGCAGGCTCATGGGAAGATAATGAATTCAATTGTGAAGAAGTTGAAGAGAAGATAAAACAACCACATGAACATATGAATGATCTAACTAGATGTATGAGTCTGGAGTTCATAGGAGAAGGAAAGAAATCTGAGAATCATTATCATATAGGTATACTTGAATCCATATGTATAGATGGAATCTTAGGGCAAACTGTGGTGGGAAAGGAGTGCAAAGGAAGAGCTGAAAGTCATAGAAAAGTCAACTAAAGGGAGAAGTACTAATCAAGGTGAAAGAAATCAAAGTGATACAGCATCAGGAAGTTGACCAGTTTCTTGTATGGCAACAAGCTCTATTCCTAATTTTAAATATTGCTAAAGGCTCACCATAAGAACAAAAAGGTCTGTTGTTTTGATTACATGACTAGGGGTTCACTGACTTCACCATCTGTAATGATTCCTTGTCTCATAATAGCCATCTACTTTGAAGTCACCTGATGTCCATGCCCAAACAATGTTTCTAAAACAGCGTCTATTTCCAGTTTATGTATTTAACTGTTTCTTAATGAAAGCATTCTAAGATGGTTACAATAGTCAATTGTATGTCAATTTATGAGTCTGTTTCCTAACAGAGTCACCAAGAAACATGGGACAACTTACTTGTCTCCACAGTCATTAGACTCTGGACAAATTTGAACCCAATTGTGTATTTTCTTTGTTAAGCAGACTCAGCTGAAAGGGACTGCACAAAACAATAAAACAAAGCAGGCTACTTCCACAAAATATACATAACCTTCTCTCTTTCCTCAACAAGGCCTGTTACGTTTATTTCCTTTCTCTAGACACACCACTTCTTATTCTTTAACATAGCACATGGCAGGAATGCCATGGGGATTTTTCAATTAACAAAAACTCTTTAACCCTTCTACATTGTCCTAAAGTCATCACTGGCCAATGGAATTTTATTCTTAAAAGATTATTTTTGGCTCCCCCTTCATTTCTACCAGACAACTGCCACCCACTCGATTTCTTGTTTAAAATGCTATATCTAAATGTAGTACTTCTCTTTCCATGTTGTCATTTCTCATTCATACATAACATAAAGTAATACTCACCACTGTAATTTAAGGTTCCTTCTATTTTGGTAGAGGCTGACTAGTTCAAATTTCCCAATTTTCAAACAGTGCCATTCATTCTGCTAACCAAGAATGCTTACTACTGAGTATTCACAGTTTACTGTCTCCCCAAGAATTGCCATAAATAGTAAATAAATACATTCTCACATTTTCTAGATAGGAAAGTAGAAGGACTGGGCCCAGAGCTTCAGTATAAGGGTCTCTGAGCACAATAAAAACTTGGATTTCAACTTTAGTCCCTCAGTCAATGTCAAGGACTAGACTGAGAAGAACTTGACTTTTTAAAGAAGGGAACATCTGGATCAGCATGTTCAATATTTTAACACTTAGAACTCTGAATCAAGCGTGCCTTCAGAAATTGTAGCTGGAAGTTTTTCTGTGTCCCCCCTTGTCCCGCAGCTGCTGGGACCCATTTAAACACACAGAGGACTATATTACTTACAAACTTTGTGGTCTATGGCAGGCCTCTTGCTAGCTAGCTCTTATATCCTAAATTAACCCATTTCTATTAATCTATGTTTTGCCAAGTGTTCCTTGGCTTTACCGGTCTGTTGGCATGTTGCTTCTCTTTCCATGGTGGCTGGTGTCTCTTCTCTGCCTCTCTTTCCTCCTTTCCCTATTGCTCTTGGATCTTCCTGCCTGGCTCCATTCTGCCCTGCCATAGGCCAATTCAGCTTTATTTATCAACCAATCAGAGCAACACATATTCACAGCATATAGAAAAATACCCCACAGCAAGAAATGACTCTTTTTCCCTGTCACTCCAACCATCGTTAACCATCATGATATGCTATAAGTTTCTTTTTGACCTGCAAGACAATGAGCATCATCTAATGGATCATCAGACTATTAGATAAGGTGGTAGCTAATACACAGCTACTAAGGGAAGAAAAACACTAGTTAAGAGCTGTTTGAAAAAGCCAGGCAGGAAGTCCAGCATCCACAGAAGATACTTCAGAATACATGGTTAAACAAGACACATATATCAAAATAGAAGTGTTCACTCTTGATTTAAAATACAATGCCTTTTTAAGACCCCTGGGAGGAAGTATCAAACTCTGATAGAATGGTGCTAGAAAACATGCAGAAGGTAATGTGCCATGGAAAATGAAGTAAGTACTGGTGTGAAAAATGCTGGAGAAAGGGGTCAAAAGGCTCAGGGGAGTGGACATGATAAAACTGTTTGATACAGAAGTATGGAAATGCTTCCTACCAGTTAGGTTGCATAGGAGCTCCCAGAGATATTTTACTCACCAAACAAATAAGGAATATTTCAGAATCTCAATGTAAATG
This sequence comes from Peromyscus californicus insignis, assembly GCF_007827085.1. Classification (NCBI taxonomy): domain Eukaryota; kingdom Metazoa; phylum Chordata; class Mammalia; order Rodentia; family Cricetidae; genus Peromyscus; species Peromyscus californicus. Next base: position 125,753,649 of record NW_026294617.1, read on the forward strand.
CCCTCTTCAGTCAAGGACTGATCATAGAAAATACTACTGCAGAGCAGAACTTTCTGATGGTAAAGAACCTCATACAATCCAAAACAGTAAAATTAAGGCAAGGACTCGGTGCCTGAGGACCATGTCAAGAATGGCATAGGTTTCTTAATGAACAGCAAGAGGCAAAGATGAAGCCCAAACTATCGTTTGTGAACACAATGAAAAAGAACCACAGGATGAGTATGCTTAGCCTATATTGCCACAGAAGACAAGAGTGGATGAACCAGAAGCTGAGAGTTGCTTCCTCAAAAGAAGATCATGATTCCTTTCCTAGTTCTCAGGCTCACAGGCTTTCAGACCTGGTATGCCTCTCATGAACAAGTTGGTATCTGGGCACATTGCAATTTTTATGGTGACAACTCACTAGGGCACCACTGGGGAACCTCTGTTGTCTATTATTCAGTCATCATATGCCCCACAAGTGGGAAGACACAGATATTTGAAGACTGAACACATGGTGACATCTAGCTCATCATGGGGCCTGGTTACCTCAAACATCCCCTCTGTTAGAATACATGGAAGCCAGATGTATCAGTCATGTTTCTGTTGCTGCAAAAACTGACCATGAACAAGAGTAAGTTAAAGAAGGAAGAGTTTATTTTGAATTATAGTTCTGGAGGGTTAAACACCAATAGTGGTTCAGAAGATATGACAGCTGTAGGCAGGAACAGGAAACTGGCTGATTACATTTCATTCACACAAAGGAAACAGAGAAAGAAAGAGAGCAGGGAGTGGATCAAGGCTACAAACTCTCAAATCCCACCTCCAGGTACATACTTCCTCCAGGAACACCTCCTGAATTTCATAATCTCTCCAAATACTGCCACCAACTAGGAACCAAGCATTCAAACACATTTCTCAGTCATTTAAATTTCATTACCAATTTTTTAAGAAACCACCATATTCATTTCCAAAGTGGTTGTACAAGTCTGCACTCCCACCAGCAAAATCCTTACTCTACTTCATCTCCAGCATGAGCTGTCACTTGTGTTTTTGATCTTAGCCATTCTGACAGGTGTAAGGTGGAATCTCAGAGTCATTTTGATTTGCATTTCCCTTATGGCCAAGGATGTTAAATATTTCTTTAAGTGTTTCTCTGGTGTTTGAGACTCTTTTGTTGAGAATTCTCTGTTTAGGTCTGTACTCCAATGGATTATTTGGGTTTTTTTGATGTATAGTTTATGGAGTTCTTTATATATTTTGGAGATCAGCCCTCTGTCAGATGTGGAGTTGGTAAAAACCCAGCAATACCACTCTTGGGCACATACACAAGAATGCTTAATCATATCACAAGGAGGCTTGCTCAGCTATGTTCATAGCAGCTTTATTTGTAATAGTCAGAACCTGGAAACAACTTCGATGCCTCTCAACCTAGAAATTGATAAAGAAAATGTGGTACATTTGCACAGTGTAGTATTACTCAGCTGTTAAAAACAATGACTTAGGGAAATTTGAAGGCAAATGGATAGAAGTAGAAAAAAATCATCTTGAGTGAGGCAATCCAGAGCCAGAAAGATGAACATGGTATGTACTCACTCATACATAAGTGCATATTAGTTGTATAGTAAAGGATAACCATGCTACAAACCACAAACCCATAGAGGCTAGGTAACAAGGAGGGCCCAAGGTCAGGGGGGGAGACAATTCTCCCTGGGAAGGGCAAATAGAAGAGATATCCTGGATGGACTGGGAGCAGGTGGGGATGGGAACTTGAAGGATTGGGTTGGTGGTAGATGGAGGAAGAGAATACTGAAAAAGATTACTGGAAAGGGGGAACTTTTCAGGGTCAGGTAGAAACAATGATGCATGGGAAACTCCCACAAATCTGCAAGGATGATCCCAGCTAAAACTCCTAGCAATAGTGGATACATACATATCCTGAACTGGCCATCTACTGAGTTTAGATTGGTGACTACTCCAGTTGTCATCAGAGAGCCTTCATCCAGTAACTGATAGAAGCAGATGCAGAAACCCAGAGCCAAAGATTAGACTAAGATAGAGAAATCCTGCTGAAGAGAGGGAGGAAGGATTGTAGGAGCCAGAGAGGTCAAGGACATCCCAAGAAAACCCACAGAAACAACTAACCTGGCCTCATAGGAGCTCACAGAATCTGAACCAACAACCAGGAATCCCGAATGGGCTCTACCTAAGCTCTCTACATATATGTGACAGTTGTGTAGCTTGGTCAGTTTGTGGGACTCCTAACAATGGGAGCAGGAACTATCTCTAATGTTTTGGCTGGCTCTT